>NC_069110.1:19989428-20615045 GCF_947172395.1 Bicyclus anynana
TATTCGGGATAATATCTGGAGCAACGAAACGATTTCGATTTCGCTTTCATGTTTAAAAACGTAATTTTATATAAATAACCAGTCGTCTAAAGGACTCCGTCCGTCTGTCCGTTAGCGCAGATACTATATACTATACTACTAGAAATCTGTAGATTAGCATGAGTATGAACATTAAAAATGTGAACAAAATCGTAAAAGAAAATCTTGAAAAATTTTTTTTTGGGGTACCTTCCCTCCATGTAAAAAATGATTTTATTTTTCTTGTTTATAGTGTAAGGGGTCTTTTTGAAATATTATGGGATCCTTTTGTAAAATATTAAGCTTAAGAGCTGATCTTCGTTAAAGTTAGTTAAACGTAATTGGAAATCGAAAGTGCATACTATATTAAAATCATAAATTCAGCGTACCCACTGACAGATGCTAATGTCACTTTGTAAAATAATGATACCATATTAATTGTCATAGTGATGTCCTGTTCTGTAAAGGTAGATAATAGTGCCGCAGTTCATTCACTCTCATAGAATCATAACGCTTTGTGACAGACGGTTTAAAAGAAAACTTGTATAAATAATCGTCGTCGTCATCAACCCATATTCGGCTCACTGCTGAGCTCGAGTCTCCTCTCAGAATGAGAGGGGTTAGGCCAATAGTCCACCACGCTGGCCCAATGCGGATTGGCAGACTTCACACACGCAGAAAATTAAGATAATTCTCTGGTATGCAGGTTTCCTCACGATGTTTTCCTTCACCGATTGAGACACGTGATATTTAATTTCTTAAAATGCACACAACTGAAAAGTTGGAGGTGCATGCCCGGGACCGGATTCGAACCCACGCCCTCCGTAATCGGAGGCAGAGGTCATATCCACTAGGCTATCACTGCTCTTGTATAAATAATGTAATTGACCAATTCTTACCTATTGCCCTAGTCTCTAAGAGTACCAATACTTCCGATTTGAAAATTAAGAGTATTAAAATTTATAATAAAAATCTACGACTATAATATTTATTGTACAAAAATCTATTTCATTTGAAATAAAATTGTAACTCGATTGGGAGCGAGCTGACGACCGGGCGCCCAACTAGGGAACGGTGCGCGCGCGGATACAGGTTACGCGTGTCGAATGCCCAAAGAAGATTCAAAAGTTTTAAAAAGATAAATTTGTCAGTAACATAAGTCAGAGTCTATAAACTGGAAAGCTGAAACTTAGTATAGATATAAACCCACCTATATTAATTACGTCTATAAAGTGGAAAAAGAAAATTGGGTAGGGTAGGGGTAGGGTAGGCGTAGGGTAGGGGTAGGGTAGGGGTAGGGTAGGCGTAGGGTAGGGGTAGGGTAGGGGTAGGGTAGGGGTAGGGTAGGGGTAGGGTAGGGGTAGGGTAGGGGTAGGGTATGGTAGGGTAGGGGTAGGGTAGGGTATGGTAGGGGTAGGGTAGGGGTAGGGTAGGGGTAGGGTAGGGGTAGGGTAGGGGTAGGGTAGGGGTAGGGTAGGGGTAGGGTAGGGGTAGGGTAGGGGTAGGGTAGGGGTAGGGTAGGGGTAGAGTAGGGGTAGGGTAGGGGTAGGGTAGGTGTAGGGTAGGGGTAGGGAAGGGTTTATGTAGGGGTAGGGTAGGGGTAGGGTAGGGTAGGGGTAGGGTAGGGGTAGGGTAGGGGTAGGGTAGGGGTAGGGTAGGGGTAGGGTAGGGGTAGGGTAGGGGTAGGGTAGGGGTAGGGTAGGGGTAGGGTAGGGGTAGGGTAGGGGTAGGGTAGGGTAGGGGTAGGGTAGGGGTAGGGTAGGGGTAGGGGTAGGGTAGGGGTAGGGTAGGGGTAGGGTAGGGGTAGGGTAGGGGTAGGGTAGGGGTAGGGTAGGGGTAGGGTAGGGGTAGGGTAGGGGTAGGGTAGGGGTAGGGTAGGGGTAGGGTAGGGGTAGGGTAGGGGTAGGGTAGGGGTAGGGTAGGGGTAGGGTAGGGGTAGGGTAGGGGTAGGGTAGGGGTAGGGTAGGGGTAGGGTAGGGGTAGGGTAGGGGTAGGGTAGGGGTAGGGGTAGGGTAGGGGTAGGGTAGGGGTAGGGTAGGGGTAGGGTAGGGGTAGGGTAGGGGTAGGGTAGGGGTAGGGTAGGGGTAGGGGTAGGGTAGGGGTAGGGTAGGGGTAGGGTAGGGGTAGGGTAGGGGTAGGGTAGGGGTAGGGTAGGGGTAGGGTAGGGGTAGGGTAGGGGTAGGGTAGGGGTAGGGTAGGGGTAGGGTAGGGGTAGGGTAGGGGTAGGGTAGGGGTAGGGTAGGGGTAGGGTAGGGGTAGGGTAGGGGTAGTGTAGGGTAGGGGTAGAGTAGCGGTAGGGTAGTTGTAGGGTAGGGTAGGGTAGGGGTAGAGTAGAGGTAGGGTAGGGATAGGGTAGGGGTAGGAGTAGGGTAGTGTAAGGTAGGGATAGGGAAGAAGTGTAAATCAATAAATTAATAAGTCAAAGCGAAGCTTGAGCGGGTCCGCTAGTTTTATATATTTATTACTTACCATTGGGCTTGGCGGCGAAGGTTGATTGTGATGTTGAGAGCAGTCCTAAAGACCCCCTAAAACGTAACATCAGACTGTTATAGATGGACTTTAAAACTACCCCCAAACAACCTTGGTGCACGTTGGTCCTTTTCGATGCCATTTCGTTACACACAAACATACACTGCATTGCGTATGCGGGCCGTAAACATAGCTAAAACTAACTAACACTTGTTCATGCTAATCGACTCATGCACAAACTAAGATTACTAATGCAATAGCTACATCAGAATAACAAGGATAAAAAATACACAAAACTTATTGTAATTTAACTTATTATTCGGGATAATATCTGGAGCAACGAAACGATTTCGATTTCGCTTTCATGTTTAAAAACGTAATTTTATATAAATAACCAGTCGTCTAAAGGACTCCGTCCGTCTGTCCGTTAGCGCAGATACTATATACTATACTACTAGAAATCTGTAGATTAGCATGAGTATGAACATTAAAAATGTGAACAAAATCGTAAAAGAAAATCTTGAAAAATTTTTTTTTGGGGTACCTTCCCTCCATGTAAAAAATGATTTTATTTTTCTTGTTTATAGTGTAAGGGGTCTTTTTGAAATATTATGGGATCCTTTTGTAAAATATTAAGCTTAAGAGCTGATCTTCGTTAAAGTTAGTTAAACGTAATTGGAAATCGAAAGTGCATACTATATTAAAATCATAAATTCAGCGTACCCACTGACAGATGCTAATGTCACTTTGTAAAATAATGATACCATATTAATTGTCATAGTGATGTCCTGTTCTGTAAAGGTAGATAATAGTGCCGCAGTTCATTCACTCTCATAGAATCATAACGCTTTGTGACAGACGGTTTAAAAGAAAACTTGTATAAATAATCGTCGTCGTCATCAACCCATATTCGGCTCACTGCTGAGCTCGAGTCTCCTCTCAGAATGAGAGGGGTTAGGCCAATAGTCCACCACGCTGGCCCAATGCGGATTGGCAGACTTCACACACGCAGAAAATTAAGATAATTCTCTGGTATGCAGGTTTCCTCACGATGTTTTCCTTCACCGATTGAGACACGTGATATTTAATTTCTTAAAATGCACACAACTGAAAAGTTGGAGGTGCATGCCCGGGACCGGATTCGAACCCACGCCCTCCGGAATCGGAGGCAGAGGTCATATCCACTAGGCTATCACTGCTCTTGTATAAATAATGTAATTGACCAATTCTTACCTATTGCCCTAGTCTCTAAGAGTACCAATACTTCCGATTTGAAAATTAAGAGTATTAAAATTTATAATAAAAATCTACGACTATAATATTTATTGTACAAAAATCTATTTCATTTGAAATAAAATTGTAACTCGATTGGGAGCGAGCTGACGACCGGGCGCCCAACTAGGGAACGGTGCGCGCGCGGATACAGGTTACGCGTGTCGAATGCCCAAAGAAGATTCAAAAGTTTTAAAAAGATAAATTTGTCAGTAACATAAGTCAGAGTCTATAAACTGGAAAGCTGAAACTTAGTATAGATATAAACCCACCTATATTAATTACGTCTATAAAGTGGAAAAAGAAAATTGGGTAGGGTAGGGGTAGGGTAGGCGTAGGGTAGGGGTAGGGTAGGGGTAGGGTAGGCGTAGGGTAGGGGTAGGGTAGGGGTAGGGTAGGGGTAGGGTAGGGGTAGGGTAGGGGTAGGGTATGGTAGGGTAGGGGTAGGGTAGGGTATGGTAGGGGTAGGGTAGGGGTAGGGTAGGGGTAGGGTAGGGGTAGGGTAGGGGTAGGGTAGGGGTAGGGTAGGGGTAGGGTAGGGGTAGGGTAGGGGTAGGGTAGGGGTAGGGTAGGGGTAGAGTAGGGGTAGGGTAGGGGTAGGGTAGGGGTAGGGTAGGGGTAGGGTAGGTGTAGGGTAGGGGTAGGGAAGGGTTTATGTAGGGGTAGGGTAGGGGTAGGGTAGGGATAGGGTAGGGGTAGGAGTAGGGTAGTGTAAGGTAGGGATAGGGAAGAAGTGTAAATCAATAAATTAATAAGTCAAAGCGAAGCTTGAGCAGGTCCGCTAGTTTTATATATTTATTACTTACCATTGGGCTTGGTGGCGAAGGTTGATTGTGATGTTGAGAGCAGTCTTAGAGACCCCCTACAACCCTGATTGATATAATAACATCAGCTTGTTGTAGATGGCCTTAAAAACTACCCCCAAACAACCTTGGTGCATTATGGTCCTTTTCGATGCCATTTCGTTACACACAAACAAACACTGCATTGCGTACGCGGGCCATAAACATAGGTAAAACTATCTAACACTTGTTCATGCTAATCGACTCATGCACAAACTAAGATTACTAATGCAATAGCAGGCTATATCAGAATAACATGGATAAAAAAATACACAAAACTATATTCTGGATACTCTTTGGAGCAACTAAACCGATTTCGCTTTTAAGTTTAAAATCGTAATTTTATATAAATAACCACCGAACCGGGCCGGGTCCTTCCGTCTATCCGCAGTTTAGCGCAGATACTATTACTACTAGAAATCTGTAGATCAGCATGGGTATGAACATTAAAAATGTGAACAAAATCGTAAAAGAAAATCTTGGAAAATATTTTTTTAGGGTACCTTCCCTCCATGTAAAGTGGAGATGATTTTATTTTACTTGTTTATAGTGTCGTTGGATAGATCTGTAAAAGGCGTTAGGGGTCTTCTTGAAATATTATGGGATCCGTTTATAAAATATTAAGCTTTTAAGAGCTGATCTTTGTTAGAGTCAAGTGTTCACCTTCTGCTGTCTAAACGGTTTTTATGAATACGTGAAGTAATTCTCGATTTTAGAATATACTTGTTTAATGAAATTACAAGAAAAACTATAACAGCTAAATAGTAATTGCTATTTAAAGAGTAATAGTCAACCAACTTAAAAAACCTAATTGGAAATCGAAAGTGCATACTATATTAAAATCATAAATTCAGCGAACCCACTGACAGATGCTAATGTCACTTTGTAAAATAATGATACTATATTTATTGTCATAGTGATGTCCTGTTCTGTAAAGGTAGATAATAGTGCCGCAGTTCATTCACTCTCATAGAATCATAACACTTTGTGACAGACGGTTTAAAAGAAAACTTGTATAAATAATGTAATCGACCAATTCTCACCTATTGCCCTAGTCTCTAAGAGTACCAATACTTCCGATTTGAAAATTAAAAGTAAAACTTATAAGCGAGTGTTCTTAGACATGTATGATGAAAATCTATTGATCCGTTTACTATTTCTGGGGGTTGAAAGTGGGGAGGAATAGCCCAGTGTTGCAGACATATGCTCGAGTGGTGTCTTAAATGAAAGCGCACTGAAAGAGATAACTGATGACTTTGATTGAGAGTGTAATTAATAATATCATGACCTTCGAGGGATTTTCAAAATTTTCAATATCTTAATATATATAAATCTCCTGTCACGATGTTTGTCCGCGATTGACACCTAAAGTACTTCACCGGTTTTAAATTAAATTGGCACACCGTGAGCAGTCTGGTCCAACTTGAGAGATAGGATAGCTTAGATCTTTAATTACAGTCGCAATTTTATTTTTTTGTAAATTATTTGTCAAATTTTTTTTTTACCTTGGGTTTATTTATTAAACTCTATTAAAAATTATACAGTTTTCAGTGCCATACTCATGCGGAAAGGCTTGGCCGATTTTGATGACATTTTTTAAGCATATTCAGTAGGTCTGAGAATCAGCCAACATCTATTTTTCAAACACATAAATCCCAGGGTAGGGTAGTGGTAGGGTAGGGGTATGTTACAGGGATAGGGTAGGGGTAGGGTAGAGGTAGGACAGGGGTAGGACAGGGGTAGGGCAGGGGTAGGGTAGGGGTAGGCTAGGGGTAGGGTAAGGGTAGGGTAGGGGTAGGGTAGGGGTAGGGAAGGGTTTATGTAGGGGTAGGGTAGGGGTAGGGTAGGGTAGGGGTAGGGTAGGGGTAGGGTAGGGGTAGGGTAGGGGTAGGGTAGGGGTAGGGTAGGGTAGGGGTAGGGTAGGGGTAGGGTAGGGGTAGGGTAGGGGTAGTGTAGGGTAGGGGTAGAGTAGCGGTAGGGTAGTTGTAGGGTAGGGTAGGGTAGGGGTAGAGTAGAGGTAGGGTAGGGATAGGGTAGGGGTAGGAGTAGGGTAGTGTAAGGTAGGGATAGGGAAGAAGTGTAAATCAATAAATTAATAAGTCAAAGCGAAGCTTGAGCGGGTCCGCTAGTTTTATATATTTATTACTTACCATTGGGCTTGGCGGCGAAGGTTGATTGTGATGTTGAGAGCAGTCCTAAAGACCCCGTATAACGTAACATCAGACTGTTATAGATGGACTTTAAAACTACCCCCAAACAACCTTGGTGCACGTTGGTCCTTTTCGATGCCATTTCGTTACACACAAACAAACACTGCATTGCGTATGCGGGCCGTAAACATAGCTAAAACTAACTAACACTTGTTCATGCTAATCGACTCATGCACAAACTAAGATTACTAATGCAATAGCTATATCAGAATAACAAGGATAAAAAATACACAAAACTTATTGTAATTTAACTTATTATTCGGGATAATATCTGGAACAACGAAACGATTTCGATTTCGCTTTCAAGTTTAAAATCGTAATTTTATATAAATAACCAGTCGTCTAAAGGACTCCGTCCGTCTGTCCACAGTTTAGCGCAGATACTATATACTATACTACTAGAAATCTGTAGATTAGCATGAGTATGAACATTAAAAATGTGAACAAAATCGTAAAAGAAAATCTTGAAAAATTTTTTTTTGGGGT
The DNA here is from genome assembly GCF_947172395.1 of Bicyclus anynana. NCBI lineage: Eukaryota > Metazoa > Arthropoda > Insecta > Lepidoptera > Nymphalidae > Bicyclus > Bicyclus anynana. Next base: position 19,996,726 of record NC_069110.1, read on the forward strand.
ACCTTCCCTCCATGTAAAAAATGATTTTATTTTTCTTGTTTATAGTGTTAGGGGTCTTTTTGAAATATTATGAGATCCTTTTGTAAAATATTAAGCTTAAGAGCTGATCTTTGTTAGAGTTAGTTAAACGTAATTGGAAATCGAAAGTGCATACTATATTAAAATCATAAATTCAGCGTACCCACTGACAGATGCTAATGTCACTTTGTAAAATAATGATACTATATTTATTGTCATAGTGATGTCCTGTTCTGTAAAGCTAGATAATAGTGCCGCAGTTCATTCACTCTCATAGAATCATAACGCTTTGTGACAGACGGTTTAAAAGAAAACTTGTATAAATAATGTAATTGACCAATTCTTACCTATTGCCCTAGTCTCTAAGAGTACCAATACTTCCAATTTGAAAATTAAGAGTATTAAAATAAAATTCTACGACTAAAATATTTATTGCACAAAAATGTATTTCATTTGAAATAAAATTGTAAATTGATTGGGAGCGAGCTGACGACCGGGCGCCCAACTAGGGAACAGTACGCGCGCGGATGTAGGTTACGCGTTTCGAATGCCCAAACAAGATTGAAAAGTTTTGAAGATGTCAGTATTAATTCTCACTGCTGTGTTAATTTTTCTAATGAACTCACAGAAGATAAACGAGTAAGTGATTAATGATGGTATCATTTTATAAAAGATGGTTGTGTGTTCAGGGCCAGGCCTCTCTCTTTATGAGTGGAGATATTATGGACCTAAGTCCACCTCGCTACTCCAATGTGGGTTTGGCCGGGCTTAAGTTGATAATGATAACTTATTAACGACTACTATCAGTTAATGATAATAACCGGGATAGAACCCATGACTCCGTCGTCCTAAAGCACGTACTGGAACCCCCCCCCCCCCCCCCTGATTTCTTTATACGGTTGCTTTGTCTTTGATGGGAAAAAGATTGTGTGAATGATATTGTAAATGTTTGCCAGGCCACTATACCAGCCAGCCGAGCAAACCTACATATATACTACACAGGTCTAGTCTCAGTCTCTCTCTAATCAAACGGTTTACCTACTTTTGAATGTGAGATGCCTGTAACAGATCAACATTACACAGGACTTTCTCTATGAACACGTATTCTATTATATAATATGTTAGCATAGATTTTATACATATGCTAATATATTATATAATGTGTAATTTTTAGTGTATTATTACGACCAATTCAAATAGTTACTACCCCCAACTTTAGGTAAAACTAATTATCACTCGTTGATGCTGATCGACTTATGCTCTAACCAAAATTTCAAATTCAATATTAAAATTACATTAATAAAGAAATTAAGGTAAAGGTACACAGTAAATATTAAAAATTTGTATTTCCCATGCAACGTTATAATAATGCAAGCAAAAGTAAGCAGCTATGTTAATAAAAAAAAACGTATATCAAAAATAGGTGTTTTCTATTAAACTAAAGAAATAATTATAACAATTAGTTTTATCTTCAACTTACCCTTTCCATACGGCGAAGTACCCGAAACGTTGAGAGCAGTTTTAGGGTCCCCTTTCCAAAACTGATTAATTTAATAACATCGGTTTCAAAGAAGGGACCAAAAAACTACCCCCTAATCATTTTGTTCAAGTTCTTCTTTATATATCTCGTGCGCACGCAGATGACCGTAAACCTAGGTAAAACTAACTACATTATATATAAATGCTAATCGACAAATTGAAATAAAAAAATCATAATATATTAACAACATTAAGGACAGTAAAATGAATATACTATTATCGTATACAGATTATATTTGAATAACTGGGTTTTCTCGATTCCCATTACATTACAAACAGAAGTTAATTAGGGAAGCCTATGTAATTACTATAACTTTGACTTGCTGAATCAGCAAAACATATATTAGGTTATTTCGAGATTATTTTAAAAAAAAAGATTTAAATTCAATATTAAAATTAAAGTAACTAAGAAAAGTCTGCCTGTTTGTCCAAGCTAATCTCTGGAACGGCTGAGGATATTTAAATGAAACTTTCACTGTTATAAAAAAGAGGTTATTTAGCAAATAATTAGGCTAACTTATTTCCCGGGAAAATTCGTAGGTGCCGTGGGATTATGAAAAACTGAATTTCACGGCGTCCGCTAGTTACTAAAACGTTTAAAGTATATTAACTAGTTTCGTTTAAGTATGATGATGATATATTGTTGATAAGCATCAACTGATCATGCGGTCTTTATTAATGTGTTGTGGCAAGGTTCAGACGTTATTTAAAATCAAAGTCAAAGTCAAAATTCATTTATTTCAAATAGGCTTAGTTTACAAGCTCTTTCGAAACGTGAGGTAATAATATTATACTTAAGATAATGGTGATAATAATTATTCGAAAACTTAAAATTAAAGTTACGAAGTTTCCAAATGCGCCTTGGTCCGAGAAGAGCCCACAACAAACTCAGCCAGGTTTATCTTTTTTTAGTTTATCACCATTTAACAATAGGTATATAAGTAGCCTGTCATGTAATACATTTCATTTCCAAGCAATTTTGTGATTTACGTAATACGCTTACGTTTAATAAAAACTTTGAACTTATTGAGAGACATGCCAGCGATTTCATGTGGCGGTTTATTATTATTATAAAAACGTATGCAATTGCCCTTAAAAGAATTACTAATTTTTAGTGACCTAGTGTGATGTGCAACAATTTTATTTTTATTTATGACATTAATATTATTGCAATCACACCTTCTTTTAAAATAGTATAGTATTTATTAGTATAATTATGTTTATCAAAATAAGTAAAGTAAAGCTTTAATCAATTTAGAAAGACTGCTGTTAGTAAAACCAATGTGTTTGGTAGCCCATAATGAATACATACACGATTAACACAAAGTTTATAAAATAACTAGACGAGTGCGAGTGTCCGGAGAGGAGAGAACGAAGATATACCGAGCTGGGATGGGACGAGACTATACTGGACCGGACAGGCCAGAATGGTATTTATTAAAAAAAATAATTCCACTCAAATGAAGACGCGGAGGTCTGCTTATGATGCTATATAAAAAGTTCTTGAATAGTAAATCAATTCTGAAAAATAAATTTATCTTGGCCGTGAAATATACTAACAATGATCTCAACATAACTTAATTAACTACGCAGATGCTTTTATTACAATTTGTTCATTTAAATGTTCGGTTTCTACACGGCATCGTACCGGAACGCTAAATCGCTTGGCGGTACGTCTTTGCCGGTAGGGTGGTAATTAGCCCCGGGCGAAGCCTCCCACCAGCCAGACCTAGACAAATTAAGAAAATCTCAATCTGCCCAGCCGGGGATTGAACCCAGGACCTCCGTCTTGTAAATCCACCGCGCATACCACTGCGCCACGGAGGCCGTCACTCTGATACTCTTGGTAAAAAATAAACAAATATTTTGTCCAATTTCTTTTTTAATTTCTTTGATTCATATTCCCTTTCTTTACTTTACCTCTCTTCTCATAATAATATTCAAACTCTCTGGTTATTCTGATTTCACACTTGAACCTGTTTGACTGTAGACCTCTTCGCCTACAACGTTTCTCTATTCTCACATGTATCGTTCAAAGCTCACTAATGAGCGAAAATAACATTAGTTTGCTAATGAACGATGCAAAATTGTACATCGCTATTCTCATGTTATGATGTAATAAATCTTCAAAAATCTTTTTAATCTTAAAATAAAAAAAAATAGTTGAACGAACCTTTTGGTTGTTTTTTTTACACATACAAATATTTTTTTTAAATGTTGAATTCGATAAAGACGATTATTCTCAAAGTTTGATAGCGCGTTGCAGTAGTCAATGATTTTCTTCTTATACTCTGACTTGATTATTGTTTATCAAAACTTAGAGATTTAACTGTGTGTTTTCTCTCTTTCACCAAAATTAAAAACATATTCAAAAAAAAATTTAAGTGACTCCAAAATCAGAAAATAATTTATAAAGCGAAATATACATCGTACGTGCTACTTTCTTATCACTTTGAAGGCGGTGCCAACACAGTGATGCATTACTCAAGCCGTTTACGAGATTTACGATTTTCAGACAGTTCTTTACGGCTTTAATTAATACGTCACTGGTATGGCACCGCTTTCAAAGTGATCCGAAGGTAGCACATACGATGTTATTCTTTTTTTTTTTTAGTTTATTTACTGATTTTAAAGTCGGATCAATATTTTTATGATATTTTTTTTATTTTTATATTTTTAGTGATAGGTACTCCTGAACTAGGTTTAGATTACAACCTAAAAACTGACCTAAGTACCCGGCCTTTTAAGATTTTAAAAAAATATACTTATAATAAAGCGTAACAACATTTTACTAATGAAAGAACAGTGTTCAAAATTAAGTGTTAAAAAAAATAAGAAACTCACTGGCCACCCCTTCGATTTTCAAAAGTTCCCCTCGATAAATTTCTCCAGGATTTCATTATCAGATCCTGATTTCTTTGTCATGCTCCCAGTTAATATATGAATCTTAAAAATATTTTTTAGTAATTTTGAAATAAATAGTTTTCAAGTTATTCAAGGAAATAGTTTTTGGGTAATCTGATATTACCAAGTACATTGTACGGGGTGCGGGGACAACCCTCCACCTCCCATGGCCCTTTGAATCTCGCGGATACGAGTACATGGGCCGAATCGAGGGAGAGCGAGCCCGGGCCTTGCACTCGGCGGTTCCCGGGCCGCCTTCTTGACTCCCTACAAGTTATTTCCTCTCGCTCCTTGTCCCGATTTTCACACTCTCCCCATTCTGGGGCTGGAGCCACTCCACGTCACTTGCCTAGTTATTTTTTTGTTGAAAAGTTACATCTGTACTATTTATACGAATATATTAAATAGAGGTAATTTTTGTGAGCTAATGATCTTCTAAGGGTGTGTTCTTTGGTTCTACTAAACCGATTTCGAAACTTTTCTTACCAAATGTAAGCCACTTTGTCAAAATCAAAAAAGGATCTACGCGGTTGGAACCGCCGTTCGTTTGTTAGTTTATAATAAGTTCAAATAATTCTTGATAATCTTTAACTTTGATCTTTTGCGAATTTTGAACTCGAATCTTCATTATCTTTCTTATTTCTTACCTTAGGTTACCAATCCAAGACTTCAAGACAAGACTATATGTCATGAGATAAACAAATAGTGATGGACCTCACGTCGGTCTTCCTATTTACTTTTTTAAAAAAGCCACTTTTAACTAAGTACGACAATAATGCCAATCTAAATTTAGCAGCCGTGTTTATTTAAAAAGATCTTTTAGAGAATCAGTGGCAAAAATTTTATTCTAGGATAATTGCTGTTCTTTTTATGAATTTTGATTCATTTTTCGTTCCTTTACTTTGTACTTTGTACTTCATAAACTTCACCTCTCTTCTCATAATAGTATTCAGAATCGCTGGTCATTTACATTTCACACTTAAACCTCTTTGACTGTAGTCCTCTTCGCCTACAACGTTTCTCTATTCTCACATGTATCGTTAAAAGCTCACGAACGATACACGTGAGAAGTAGCACAAGCACACTCGTAGCTGCAATTGTACATCGCTGTTCCCATGTCGTGATTAAATAAATCTTCAAAAATCTTCTTTATCTTAAAATTAATAAATTAGTTGAAACGAACCTTTTGGTTGTTTTTTTTTTACACATACAAATATTTTTGTTGTTGTTGTTGTGTTGAATTCGTCAAAGACGATTATTCTCAAAGTTTGACAGTTGCAGTAGTCAATAATTTTCATCTTGTACTCTGACTTGATTATTGTTTATCAAAACTTAGTAATTTGACTGTTAGCCTGGTTAACGTGTGCTCTGTAGTAAATCTTTTTTGTCCGTCTCCTATAAAAATGGTTGAGGTGTCATTCGATTCGGAATTGAATTTAGATAGTTTTTGAAGAATAGAAGGCCCGCTTGCAAAATCTGCAAAAGTTTTAGACAATTAACTAAAAATAAAAGAAAGTTTGTTTGTTTGATTGATTGAACGCGCTAATCTCAGGAATTACTGATCCTATTTGAAAAATTCTTTCAGTGTTAAATAACCTATTTATCAAGGAAGGCTATATGTTATCCCCGCATTCCTACGGGAACGGGAACCACGCGGGTGATACCGCGCAGCGTCAGCTAGTAACTCATAAAACTATTTATGACATTTCCAATTTGACAAGAGATTCAAAACGAACAAGAAATTTCCTAACAAAAACTGTAACCTGTAGAAGTCTAAATAAGTTAAGTACCTATCAAGGAAACATATAATATTAATTTCAATGCATATGTATATATATATAGTGTATATTAATGTATAGGCGGAGTGTCAGTTGCAACTATCTCGTCGGTATCGACGAGATAGTTGCAACTGACACTCCGCACTTCACTAATTAGCTACTTCGTGATATTTATCAATGAATATGTTTCTGTACATCATTATTATAAGGATGCGTATAAGACACACATTTTAAGATCTAATTATAAAAGAAATATTATTTACTCCGAAAATATTTATTTTAGGTCACATGTTCCTTGGACATCTATCTATACTTATAATAAATCTGTAGAGAGGTCAATTCTGTACATGAAATATATTTCCAAAATAACTATCAGGGGGTGATTAGTGGTTGATACTGATGCCAAAAATGCAATCAGTAAAATTTTTGTCTGTCTGTCTGTATGTTCTTTATAGAAACAAAAACTACTGGACGGATTTTCGGATCCTGACGGACGGTCAGGTTATAGTATACTTTTCATTACGCTACCATCAATAGGAGCAGAGCAGTGAAGAGAAATGTTGATAAAACGGGAGAAGTTACTCAATTTTTTAAGATTCCGTCGCGTGTACAGCCTTAATGGTTAAAGCTACATAGAAATCATGTATGACGGAAATGTTTTTCTTAAAATTATCTATAAAACCACAACAGCATATATATGTCTATCTTTTATGGTTGACTCACAATAACACGTGTAACTCCCGATAGCTTAGCAGTTCGGAGCTTTCTAATTATATTTGTCTACTCTTATGCTTATAACACTCATCACTCATGCCTAATAAGAAAGTTAACATTATTACCTATACAATAAAAAAAGAATCATAAAAATCGGTAAAGAAACACCAAAGTTATACATGAAATATGCTAAGCCATCGCGCGTGAATACTAATTCATGCTTTAAGGACTTTAAGGATTATTTTTGTGTAACGGTTGCCGCGCTCGACGCGACTCGCGGTGGGAGAAATAAATAAAGAAGTGCAGCCTTAATGAGTAGGCTAGGGGTAGGGTAGGGGTAGGGTAGGGGTAGGGTAGGGGTAGGGTAGGGGTAGGGTAGGGGTAGGGTAGGGGTAGGGTAGGGGTAGGGTAGGGGTAGGGTAGGGGTAGGGTAGGGGTAGGGTAGGGGTAGGGTAGGGGTAGGGTAGGGGTAGGGTAGGGGTAGGGTAGGGGTAGGGTAGGGGTAGGGTAGGGGTAGGGTAGGGGTAGGGTAGGGGTAGGGTAGGGGTAGGGTAGGGGTAGGGTAGGGGTAGGGTAGGGGTAGGGTAGGGGTAGGGTAGGGGTAGGGTAGGGGTAGGGTAGGGGTAGGGTAGGGGTAGGGTAGGGGTAGGGTAGGGGTAGGGTAGGGGTAGGGTAGGGGTAGGGTAGGGGTAGGGTAGGGGTAGGGTAGGGGTAGGGCAAGGTAGGGGTAGGGTAGTGGTGGGGTAGTGGTAGGGTAGGGTTGGGATAGGGTAGGGTAGGGGTAGGATAGAGGTAGGTTAGGGTAGGGTAGGATAGGGGTAGTTGAAAGTTTACAACGACTTTCACGCGGACGAAGTCGCGGGCGTCCGCTAGTAATAAATTTTCTTTAAAGAATGGAAAATATTCCCGAGCAACCTGTATATACAGTACATAATATATAAAAACGTATTTACCATGAAAAGTTTTGATAAATCAAGCAAAAGTAAGCGACGGTCTCATTTAAATGATAGTGGTATCTATTTAAAAAATATATTTTTTCTTTTAAATTAATAAATTTATATGAACATTTTTCTTTATGTTTACTTACCTCGCTTTGCTACGCTGTACCATTGAGAGCAATTTTACAAACCTCCTACAACACTGATTATAATAATAACATCAGAGTATTGTAGGCGGATTGGAAAAACTACCCCCTGTTGTCGCCGCTATCATCGACGACGCCGCATTTCAATTTACATTTTTAATAATAATATATATATAAATGGATTTTTTATTTACATAATTATAAAATCTTGTAGATAGTGCGTCTACCATTTGCGTTTTATTCAATAATTACGAGACATTCTGTATAAATAACTATACAACAATGTAAAAGTGTTGATAAGTAATGATATGGTAGAAAAGTATTTTATTATATTTAGGATTCCGTACCCATTTGGTAAAACGGGACCTTATTACTAAGACTGCGCTGTCCGTAAGGCCGTCTATCTGTCACCAGGCTGTATCTTAGAACCGTGAAGTTAAACAGTTTAAAGGACAATGTCTCTCGTCTATACATTCAGCGCTCCACTGTCATTATACCTATTTTGAATGTCATAAAATTGTCCAATCCGGCAATACCTTCTCAATGATTATTATCAATGAAAAATAATGAATTAATCAATCACAGATGACGATACGCACTCGAAGACAGAGAATTATATAGACAGATATAAATCATTCATCGCATTCCATAAATAAAAGCTATCTAAAATAAATTTAACTGTTTTATTAACTAAACCACTCAAAAAGTGATAAATAACATAGTGCCTACTGATCAGTTTAAAGGCGGTGTCAAAAAACTGAATAAAAGTTTTTTTGTTAAGTTTGATATTTATTGTCAATTATTATTAATGATTTTTGTGCTTTTATTAAAAACTATCAAACCACGGATGCTACGTAGATACTAATATTATGATTAGATTAGTTTTATGTAGATACTAATATTTTTATACATACTCGTACGCCCCACTAGACACTTTGCCTCCGAGTTTAAATCAACAAATATAATCAATAAATAAAATGAATGAATAAATAAATGAATTATCAACATTACCTCTCCTGTTAGCTACGCCATAGTCGGGTAAGAACTTGTCTATTTACTTCTCCGTCTACGAAATTTGTTCATCATAATAAATAGATCCATTGACAATTACTGACAGTACAAGATAATCATACTAATATTATAAAAAGGTAGTTTGTAAGTTTGTGGGTTGGTGTGTTAGGAATATTCTACTGTTGCTTTGCTGGTTTTCCTTACCTCAATCAAGCGCTGAAGCGATGAACGATCTTCATGAATTGAATATTTTTTATTTTTAATGATTTATTTCTAAGAACAATACTCTACTGCCAACAATAACGCCAAATAATATATGCAAATAACCTTAGCAGAGATTTGTACATGAGACGGTGATATTTGGCGAGAATTTTTAATTTAAACAACACACAGCGGACTGACGGCCAAAACTAAACAGAAAGTTTCTATTTTTTTTAAGAACGGTAAATATATTACGTTAGGAAACTTGCAATAAACATTTTAAGGAATATCAGAGATTGTAATAGTATAGTTAGTTTTCATGAATTAATTGTTATGTTTAATACACAGTCAATTGATTGCGTTGTTTTGGGATTGTGGCACGACGTTTTGAGGATATGAGGTTAATTTTTAAATATTTACATTTAAAGTAAATAATATAATAAAAAAATAATGTAAAATTATTTATTAGTTAGCTTCTTGAAAAAACAAAACGCAGAACTCGTAAACGCAGTTACCTGCGTCCGCTAGTTTACAATAAACAAGAACAGAGACTCTCATGAATGAAATATATTTAATATCTGTGATTTATTCACACGTAAATGGTAGTCAATACAGTGTTTAATATTTAATTATAATTTTTTGTCCGCTAGTGTCCGCTGAATTTTAACATCTGAATTATACGTCTTAAAATAAATTAAGAATTACTGTATATACCTAATGTCTGTTGGTTACTGAGGCCAAACACGACAATCTCCAATCACAAATGATGCTATTTCTGTTGCCGCGATAACAACAAATGCTATTTAACATAATGAAATAAATATCTAAGAAGAATTTATTTTACTTACCATAGGTGCTGCTTGGCGATGAAGAGCCGCTGTACGTCAAGAGCAATTTTAAAGTTTTACTTCAACCCTGACTAATAAAATAGGTATCAGACGGAGTAAAGTAAATCCAGAAAACTACCCCGAAATATTGTTTGCGCACGAAGATCCACTTCGGTGTCATTTGGGTACACACAAACTAAAATTATCTCATGCGTTGCTAGGCATCGTTGATATTGGTACAAAAAACATAGTTATTATGTTTTAGCAATTTTCAGGATAGGTGAGATCTATAAGTAGCGCTAAATATTAAATTTTATTAATAGGATTAATAGGTACTCCAAAAAAATATTTAACCTCGAAATCTTTCATTACCAAGTTTGTCCACATCGTCACCTTGATGTCTATTATACTTAATTAATAAAAGTCTAATGGTTATTTATATTAAAACCTAGTATTATTTCATACGTGAATAGTCAAAATATTGTTATGGAATACATTTATTCAAATATTTAAACAGTACCACTGCGACGACATCCTGATACATACTCACATCCATCATGAGAAAGTGATCTCTGAGTTTATACACCTCACGATTATGGAGGTTCTTGGCATTCAAGAAGCCACGTCCTCCACACTGGCGTGGGAGGTACAACCTCATTAAAGATGATGCATCCGGTATGACGTCAGCAGTTTGCGGACCGGACCGGACTCGAATCCACACCCTCCGGTTTCGGAGGCAGAGGTCATATCCACTGGACTATCACAACCCTAAAGTATAGACTGATATAATAAATGTGTTTTACTAGCTGACGGGGTGTAAGGGGGAGGCTAGTACCAGTCAGTCTCCCCAACTGCCAACCTCACCTGCTCGTGGTGCACTCTGCAGATGGACGGACGAGGCTCTGGCGTCCGACAAATGGCGGTATAACCATTCAAAATGACTAGATTTTTAAATGACACAGGCCGGTGTCCGAGCAGCAGCGAGCGACACCGGTACGAGAAATCTGGCGCAGCGCTGACCAACCCTCATGCCCAGAGTGGTCAATATCAAGCAATTTTTGACGGCCTCCGTGGCGCGGTGGTATGAGCGGTGGATTTACAAGACGGTGGTCCTGGGTTCGATCCCCAGCTGGGCTGATTGAGATTTTCTTAATTTGTCCAGGTCTGGCTGGTGGGAGGCTTCGGCCGTGGCTAGTTACCACCCTACCGACAAAGACGTACCGCCAAGCGATTTAGCGTTCCGGTACGATGCCGTGTAGAAACCGAAAGGGGTGTGGATTTTCATCCTCCTCCTAACAAGTTAGCCCGTCCATCTTAGACTACATCACCACTTACCATCAGGTGAGATTGTAGTCAAGGGCTAACTTGTACAGAATAAAAAAAAAAAATTCTTTGTAGATGGACCACCAAAATAAAACGCAGCCCCTAGTCCCCGGCAGCCCTGCTATTCCGGGCTCGGTTTCGGTTACGGCGGGGCAAAGGGTGTTAAGAATCTCCGGCAGGTCAACCAGGTGGACTGACGACATCAAGCGAGTAGTAGGATTTGCTGGATGCAGGTGGCTCAGTATCATTATGTTTGGAAGTCCCTACAAAAGGCCATTGTCCTGCAGTGGACATCCATCGGCTGATATGATGATGATGATGGTGATAATGACTGGCTGACGCTCTGCGGTTTCACCCGCGTAGATATTTCAAAATCGGTTCTGTAGATCTTAAGATTACCCCTTACTATACCACAAACTTTACCTCTTTTTAATATTAGTGATATTAAAAATAATAATGTTTTATTTGTAAGTTTAAATAAAAACACATTACAGAAAAATCCAAGTATATTATTGCTTGTCTACAAAAGTATAAAAAAAAAAACATAATAATTATAACATTACCATAGAAAATATACAGTAAACACGAGAACTAAGGACAACAGATAAGAAACAAAATAAAATCGTAATGCTCAAATAGTTCAATTTTATTTATTACCATTTATTAAACCCATTACAGGCTTATCTCCTTATGCTAGCCACTCACATCCGATAAACCCATATGCCTGCAGCGCTAATGGCTTGACAGCGATAAAACTGATCGTTTGTCGGTCGCGATATGCATGACACTATGCACATCGCGACTTACACACGATCTGTTTTGCTCGTGTGAGCTTACTTGATCGTCAGTGGCTGACATTATAAGAGAGGAGATATGGAGTTTATTACCACCACGCTGCTCTGATGCAGGTTGGTAGGCCTAGGGTGATAATGTTAAATTCGTTTTTGATAAACAGATGATTAATAATGACCGAGGCTAAACGTAATCTCCAAGGTACGAAATTGTAACAAGTGTAACTTCCCAACACCGGTTGAGAGTTTCACTGAAAATTACATAAAAAGAAATTTTCAGTAAACTTATGTGTTCAGAGTTCGAAAATAGTTGCTAGTGTTAAACCACTGTACCTCAAAAAGCAGGTTTAGCCGTCTCATTTATTATCATTAACATCTGATAGTGGTCGTTAGGGAATTCAACATTATCTCTCTGAGTCCGCCAGCCACGTTGGAGCTGGAGTGGTGGGTCTTAACTCTATATCCGCTCTCCTATAAGGAGCTTGAACCTGAAGTGGGTCGATATATGCTAATAATGAGTTAACATCTTATGAAACCTGAAATAAAACACAAATTAATAAATAAATAAAAGTAAACAAACAAACAAAAACAAGAAAATAATAAATAAAAAAATTCGCAAACAATTCAAATAAAAATTAATTATACGTATAGCGCTAATGAACTTTTAACACAAAAAATATTTATTGCATTCATTTATTATTTTTGACTAATGAAATCAATAAACAAAACGAAAAATAATATTTTTGGTACATGAAACACATTTTTTTACAATTAATAAACGTAAACTAAACAAAAAACTAACAAACACTCTAAAAAGAAATAAACAACCATTGAAATTAACAATAAGAATGAAACAATAAATTACAACTCGCTAACAATTGCAAGATAAAAATGATTCACAATTTTATTCAAAAAAAGGAAAAAAGTAAAGATTTTGTTCAATAATATTCCTAGATCATAACCTATTAAATAACGCATTCTTTATCAGAATTGGCAAGATTAGAAATGATTAAGCATGTCGAATTAATTCATTCAAAACTCTTACAAGGGGTTTCGCTGCGAGGCAATAAAATGTTCAGTTATGAAATTCGTCAGAGATCTTTCGTCGTATCGTAGAGAACAGTTTAAGAGACCAGCAATCCAGTGGATTTGTTCAATAAAATCGACTGGACTAGTGATCTTATAAACTATTCTCAAAGAGCAGTTACAGGTTCTATGGCTTCAAAGTTTTCGTAATATTGAGAACGGCGTAACGTCGAATCTAAGAGATCAGTTTCAGAGATAGCCGGCCCAACAGATAGATTTATTAAAATCAATTGAACCAGTGATCTCATTAACTGTTCTCAGAGAACAGTCACAGGAGCAATGGGTTTCTGAAATTTTCACAATGCTGAAACTGGTGAAATGTCGTATCTTAGAGAACAGTTTCAGAGACCACTGACTCAGCAGATATATTTAAAGAAATCAACTGGGTCTGTGATCACAAAAACTATTCTTAAAAAACAGTCACCAAAACTATAAATTTTCACAATTCTGAAACTGGCGAAACGTCGTATCTTAGAGAACAGTTTGAAAGACCACTGATCCAGCAGATTTATTTAAAAAAATCAACTGGGTCTGTGATCTTAAAAACTATTCTTAAAAAACAGTCACCGAAACTATAAGTAACTGAGATTTTCACAATGCTGAAACTGGCGAAACGTCGTATCTTAGAGAACAGTTTCAAAGACCACTGATCCAGCAGATTTATTTAACAAAATCAACTGGGTCGGTGATCTCAAAAACTATTCTCAAAGAAAAGTCACAGGAACGAAATGGATTTCTGAGATTTTCACAATGTTGAAACTGGTGAAACGTCGTATCTTAGAGAACACTTTCGGAGACCACTGATACTGATGTAGATTTATTTAACAAAATCAACTGGGTCTGTGATCTCAAAAACTATTCTCAAAGAGAAGTTACAGGCACCATAACTTTACTAATTTAACTATTTCAACTGGACGTCTATTTACTTCGCGGTCTTAAAGTTAACTGAAAATTTTATTCCTCGTTAGTTCGATGTGAACTGTTTTTGCCTATTCGATGTTCTAATGCCTCGTGGTGGAGGTGTACGGTTACCGTCGTTAGGCGCCGGAAATGCAATGATCAGCAGCTTTTGTGGAATGTTTTGTAGACTAGCTCACCTACGTAGAGCAATCTACCTACGTAGTATACCTACCTGCGCTAGAAAAGTCCATAGCTATTCGTGTCGTTCTGCTACTATAAAAGTTTTAAAATATTATTTAGTGCTGACTTAAAACCTTTATTTAATAATGTACATACATCATCATGAGGTTATTTTAATGGCCTACTGCAAGAAAATGCCTTCATTCTTATAGGAGAGGAGACAGGGGGCAGCTTAGACCCATTTCGCTAAACCGATGCGGGTGGCGCGCTTAGGTTTGACTTTAATCTATTTCCGACATTGACAATTTCAATCCTTAGAATAGGTAAACAAGGGATGATTGATTTTTATTTAACCATTATTTGTATGTAAACCAATCATAACTTTTTTGAGTGGTCCGATTTTGATAATACTTTTTATAATAGATAGAGTATATTTTGCAATTGGTCCTATATAAATTAAAAAAAAAAACGATTCCAACCCAAGGGTAGGACGACAGGGGACGATTGATTGTCTGCCCATTAGTTGTATCATTGGCATCGCCATATAACTGATCAGTAGATAGAAAATATTATTACGTTTTCTTTTGCTTATTAGTTTCCTGCATACCTACGTTTGTGTATTTAATTTTTTAATTTTTTATTATTTAAATAGCTTAGATATTGTTTAAACAACATAAATCATTCCGTCCTCACACCGAAATATTTCTGATTTCAAATAATATCATAAAAGAAACTAAATAAAAAAAAATCATCTAAATCGGAACTATTCTCGAAGACATCGATTAAAATGCTCTATTGCTTCCAGTAGTATTGTCAATCGTATTTTTGGCAATTTTATTCAAATTACGAAAAATACTATGTTACCGACATTATTATATCTACGTTCAATCGCACAGACAACATCGATCTTTATTTAAGTTGGTTAAAAGTTTTAATATATTATGTAGGTATATATAATACTAGATTGTTATACAAGGGGCTAAAAAGACCCATTATACACGAGGTATTTTTAGGGCCCGAGACGTAAGGCGAGGGACCTAAATAGAAACCGAGTTTATAATGGGTTTAGCCCCGCGTGTTACACTCTGCTTTTCACTACGATTGCGAGAAAATAAAATAGTTTAGTACAATATTCAATGATTTATTTTAATTGAAAATTAAATGTGCAAAGTCTACAATTTTGGATGTTAAGGGAGATGCTTTTACCCGGTAACATAATTTCCGACTACTGTGAAGATGAATAATGAGTATGTGAGGTAAACGTGGGAGATAACAGTCAAACAACAAAACAAAACAAAAAAACTCCTTTTGTAAGTGAATCCATTCTTTGTTGTTTTCTCCACTTATTAAATTTTTCGTAGGTATTCGTAGGTATCGTAGGTAAGTATTTAAGTAAATGCGTTTCGACTTTGATGGTAACAGATTGAAAATTTTATTCATCTCCAAATTAGGATCACCATTCTCACTAGATGAAGACAACAATAATAATTATTGTTGAAAAATATGTAAGTTACGGTCACAAATTTACAATGAATTTCTTAAAAAAAATCAAGTGTGTATTATTCACGCCAATTGTTTTTTAAATTCTCGCTTTTTCATTTTATTTTTTTCACATGAGAAAAAGGCAAAGGTAGACAAGAATTAAAAAAAACAAAATTACTTTAGCCCCTAGAGGCTAAAATGCTTGTTTAGCCCCGCTGTGGAGTGGTAATATGACAGTGGTTTTGAGCTAGAGTAGTGAAAACACCTTTTGTCACCATTTATAGAAAATAGCTTAGTAAAGATCAACGTGACGAATTTTACACCTCACTATTAAAGTTGCTTCCCACAGAACATGTGGAAAACGCTAAAAATAACGCTTTAGCAATAGAAATAGCAAGTGGGTATATCCTCAT
The DNA here is from genome assembly GCF_947172395.1 of Bicyclus anynana. Classification (NCBI taxonomy): domain Eukaryota; kingdom Metazoa; phylum Arthropoda; class Insecta; order Lepidoptera; family Nymphalidae; genus Bicyclus; species Bicyclus anynana. The sequence goes on from NC_069110.1 coordinate 20,012,977, forward strand.
GTTTGAAGAGTTACACTAATGTGTTTGTATTATATACATAAAGTCTAGTTATTTATTTATTTATTCATTTAAGTTACATTTCCATTATAATATTCAACACATGTCATAGATAAAATGTCATAATTACTACAAATGGAACCCTGTGAGGGTATTGTAACTACAAATTATAAGTAACACTTAACTTAACATGTCATTAGATAAGTAGAGAAGCGGATTTATTGTTTTTCGGTCAAAAAGTCATTAATTTTATAATAAATTTTTAAAGCAAAAAGTTTTTTAATGTTAATAAAAACTCATTAATGTTTTCCTTTTCCTTAATGCTTTACGGTAATTAATTATATATTTGTATGTACATTTTGTGCGGGCTAGTGCTGTGCATTTTTAAATTTGACTTTGGCTGTACTAAGTTCAATTTACGCGCGCTCCATAATTTATTTTTTCGTGACAATTCATTTAATTTTTGAAAAAATTCTGGATTTTTCCTTACAAATTTGCATGTTTTTAAGATATATAGACTTGGTAGGGTAAGAACTTTTAATGATTTAAAGTGGGGTACACAACTTTCAGTTTTTTTAAGGTTTTTTATAATGCGAATACATTTATTTTGTAGGGTGAATAGTTGTTGTGCATCTGTGCTATTGCCCCGTATAATGACACCGTAAGTCAGGTAGGCATTTGCGTACGCGAAGTAGGCTTATAATTTCGATTCCATGTCAGTCGATTTTTTAGCTCTTTTAGTGTATATGTGAAACGAAATAGTTTAGTTTTAATTTTTCGAATGTGTGTTTTCCAATTTAAATTACTATCAATATCTAAACGAGTTTAAGCATTCCAGGTTGGTTCCATCGTACGAAATATTTAAAGTTAGTGGTGGTTTTTGATAAGGTCAAAATTGCATAATTTTGGTTTTTTGGAAGTTTATTTCTAGGTAAATTAAGTAAATTATACGATTAAGCGACCATACGCTTAATCGTATAATTTACTTAAAAGTATATTATATTGGACTTTATCGTAAGCTTTTGTCATATCAAGTAATATACCTATCGCGTATTTTTTGTCGCCAAGAGTGCTAAGTATTTGGTCAATGTATTTTACCAGTGATAAAGTACTAACTAAAGTGTAATAACTCTATATGATCTTTATTAAAGTCTATTTTTAGGGTTCCGTAGTCCACAAGAAACCTTAGTAAAGATTATAGTTTCGACATACCCTGTCTGTTCGTCCGTCCGTGGTTCAGCACAGAGACTATTACTGCTAAAACGCTGATTAGCTTGAGTATGTAAATTAAAAATATGAACAAAGTTGTAAAATAAAATCTTGAAAAACCGTTTTTAGAATACCTCTCCTATATGTATAGTAGGGATGAATTAATTGTTTTTCACTCGTTTATTTCATAGCATGGAGAGTTGGATAGGTCTTTAAAATATATAGGGGTCTTCTACCAACATATTTCGATTTAAGGATCTATTTGTAAAATATTGTGGTTTTAAGAGTTAATTCTTGCTAGCATCGTCCCCGCCCTCTACCGGCTAAACGGTTGTATAAGGATACGTTAAAAAAATCACGAGAGTAGGATATAATATAATGAAATTACAAGGAAAAATATAAAAGCTCTGTAGCAATTGCTATCGAAAGAATAATAGTCAACCAACTTAAAAAAACGTAATTGGAAATCGAAAATTGCATACTAATTCCGTTGTTAATTAAAAAGATAAAACTGATAATAAGATAGATTAGAGTCTGTTTAAACCAGAAAACTGAAATTCGGTATATATGTGGATATTAATTATGTCTATAAAGTGAAAAAATAAAATATGAAAAATAATTTTGGGGTCCCTTCCCTACATGCAAAGTGACGATGAATTTTTATCGTCTATCCCATGATGCGGGGTATCGTAATTGGTATTTTTGTGCATTACATAAAGGATCAAAGTGCAAATAAATCCACGGAACCCTACACTGCGCGTGGCCCGACACGCACTTTAACGGTTTTTCTTACTGTTTTTTGCTTTATTATTTAATAAATGGGTGCCAATAAAAATAATAATTAATTAGAATAAACAACTTTCAACTCTTAATTAAGAAAACAAGTTTCTTTTTTCAAAAACTAAAGACCAACAATATATTTCCTATTTTCATGATTCATGATTTCCAACTATGCACTATCTAGCGGACGCCCGGGACTCCGTCCGCGTGGAGTTTAGTTTTCGAGATAAAAAGTAGCCTATGTGTTAGTCCAGACGATAATGTATCATATTACATTTTCAGCTAATTCGGTTTAGTAGTCGACGTGTGAAAGAGTAAAAAACATTCATATCATCAAAATCATCATTTTTCGCAAATCTGGGGAAACCTTGGATTTTTTCGGGATAAAAAGTATGTGTTAATCCAGAGTAAAATCTATTTCCATTCCAAATTTCAGGCAAATCACTTCAGTAGAAGCGACGTTAAAGAGGAACAACATCCAAACATTAATATAATCCATACATCCAATCATGAATCATGAAAATAGGAAATAAATGAAAAAAAAAAAAAAAATAACTTTCGCGCTTATAATATTAATAGGATTGTGAGTGTGCTATATTTTTACACATTATGGGTGTTCGTTATTTTTATTTTTTATTCTTTACAAGTTAGCCCTTGACTACAATCTCACCTGATGGTAAGTGATGATGCAGTCTAAGATGGAAGCGGGCTAACTTGTTAGGAGGAGGATGAAAATCCACACCCGTTTCGGTTTCACGGCATCGTACCGGAACGCTAAATCGCTTGGCGGTACGTATTTGCCTGTAGGTAGTAACTAGCCACGTTTAAGACACGCTGCCGGGTACTAAATTGTCTCGCTTCCGACAGCGATAGCTTTAGCGTTCTATGTTGCTACCTATGAATAGGTATTGATAGTTCATGGCGGATGGAATTCCAAGAGCAAGCAATGTATACTTGCGCAGGGTGTCAAATTCATTATTTTCAGAATGAGAGCTAGCGAGAGCCAGATAAACATCATTTTATGAAGGCTGTTAGTTTGACAGTCTATTCTCCTACCATACGCACTCGTAAGTGTCATCATTATCATTATCAACCCATATTCGGCTCACTGCTGAGCTTGAGTCTCCTCTCAGAATGAGTGGGGTTAAGGCAACAGTCCACCACGCTGGCCCAATGCGGATTGGCAGACTTTACACACGCAGAGAATCAAGACAATTCTCTGGTATGCAGGTTTTCTCACGATGTTTTTCCTTCACCATTTGAGACACGTGATAATCAATTTCTAAAAATGCACACAACTGTTTTGTCCGAAAGTACCACGCTGGGCTAGCGGGTTGGTCAGCACAGAGCTAGATTTTTAAACCGGTTTCGCTTCTGCCCTATACATCGATGAGGCATTTAATAATCTAGCCTGTGGGAATAAATTCCTCGGTCGGAAAAATTAGTCGGTCGCCAGAGCCTCGTCGGTTCATCTGCAGAGTCCACCACGAGCAGGTGAAGTTGGCAGTTGGGGAGATTGATTGATATTTATATCACTGTACAAACATCATTGAAAAAATAGTAGATCTAATTTTGATGCAGATATAAGGATTTTCGTAAGTAACATGTCAAATTAAAGACTTACATAAGCAAAAGCGAGTCTACGTGGTTTGCATATGTGCACAGCTGGTCTATTCACTATTTTGGTCTTTATTATCAACCTATTTAAATAAACAACAAATCAACCGACAAAATTTGACGGCCTCCGTGGCGCAGTGGTATGCGCGGTGGATTTACAAAACGGAGGTCCTGGGTTCGATCCCCGGCTAGGCAGATTGAGATTTTCTTAATTTGTCCAGGTCTGGCTGGTGGGAGGCTTCGGCCGTGGCTAGTTACCACCCTACCGGCAAAGACGTACCGCCAAGCGATTTAGTGTTCCGGTACGATGCCGTGTAGAAACCAAAAAGGGGTGTGGATTTTCATCCTCCTCCTAACAAGTTAGCCCGCTTCCATCTTAGACTGCATCATCACTTACCATCAGGTGAGATTGTAGTCAAGGGCTAACTTGTAAAGAATAAAAAAAAAAAAAAAAAAAAAATGTCATCTACTTACTACCTATATGATATCCCCCAGTAAGGACCGGATGACATTTGTATTTTGCATCATAGAATGTAGATGACATTTGTCAATTAACTGTGCGGTTCCCGGTGTAAGAATAAGGCCGCTCCATATCTCCGTGGATATCGTGAAAGGCGACTAAGGGAAAACGTCGCAAGTGGGTAACAATACAACAGATTAAACGGTAATAGTGTTACCCACATTCTGACAAAGGGCCTACTGCCAATGAGATGCCTATTGAACCGAAAGGTCGCGGTTAGAAAAACCCACCTAACTGAGGATTCCCATTCCCGTGACTAGGCTGGCCTATATTTAGGTCAGAGAAACAGTATTGCCATACAACCATCAATCGTAGATCGTTAGGTAGGCCTCGAAACGCCGCGGAATTGTCATTGGTTTCGCAAATAGTTAAGAATGAAAAGTAACAAGTTTCTCATTATTCGCTTGTGTTTTTACACTTCCAAAATGATCACGAAGGCATAAATAAGGGACTAAACAAGAAAAAAAACAGTAAAATATTTTTTTTTAGTCACAGCCTGCGCTTGTTGCATACTAAGTTCAGATGTGCGTGCACGTCTTTGGGTAATGACATAATATTGTGCGTACTTTAGTATGGCGGGGCCCTTCTAACGATTTATATCGATGCATACAACGTAGTAATATTGCCAAGTATTATTTGTACATAGGTATTTATTTTTCTTTTCTTTTTGTTAAATATAAAACTAATATAATAATATGTAATAAATAATTAATATTAACATAAAAACGCTCATCATTTATTCGATATATGAACAATCACTAGCCGTCAAACATAATCGGCTATTAAGATGGACAATTGGGCATATCATATGACAGATTAATTCAACAATACGCTTTTGTTTTGTTGGGTCCCGTCCCGTCCGTATTGTACAATCTACTTAGTACATACATCTATACAAATAAATAACGTTAAATTGTCTGTGAAATAATAAACTTCGGTGTTTTTTATTCAAAAAATAAAGTATTAAAACGTTTGCCTGTCTATGTATCTTTTGGAACTAGCTAATTTCCGACGCTACTTGGCCAATTTTAACGTTACTTTCACTATTATGTGTTAAATAATAATTAACATTACTCATTATCATAGTTTATTTTAAGGCAAATAAAATGTTAATAAATATGGAATAAAAAAATTAAAAATTGTATGTTTTATTTCAGTCTTCATTTTGAAGATAAATTTAACTAAAAGACTAGATAACCCGACAGGCAGTGACGTGCACAACGTTTCAATTACGTATATATTGTACAAAATAAAATAAAAAATCCTTTTCCTATGTAAGTTCGTAATGAATTCTTAGTGTAGGCAATGCTTTTTTGTATCTGTGAAGTGCACGCCACTGCTAACAGAGGTATAGCTTGGCAAGTTCGTTGAAGACACTCCCATGACATGCGGGTGACGGGGGGAAAGGACTGCGCGCATATGAAGGCGTGCGCGCGGGGCTTCCTGGCCCGCGCGGACCACCGGGAGTGCTACGAACGAATTTGCCAAGCTATAGCCCTGCCACGGAGAGTCAAAGTTTGTGAGGTTGTAGGGGTAAAGACTAGATCTACTGAACCGATATAAAAATATTTGTATTACCAACTAGCGGACCCGTTCAAGCTAAGCTTTGACTTCTGTGCACTTCTTTCCTACCCCTACCTACCCTACAGCTGACCTACCTCTACCCTACCTCTTCCCTAACCCTACCCTACCCCTACCCTACCCCTACCCAATAAATAACTTTCCGTAAGAAATATACTCGTACTTCAAGGAGTACTCTAAAAAAATTGCGAAATCGGTTCATCCGTTCTCGAGATTTACGCTTCAAGACTGATTTTTATATTGTAGATAGAATGACACTTTATTTGTGAGAGTTATAGATCACCATATTCTCACAGGAACGGGAGCTACGCGCGTTAAACCGCGGAGCGTCTGCTAGTTTCGTGTAAAAAAAAGGCCGCTCTCCCATAGAGATAAATAAATATATTAATATGGAACGCAATTGCCATGCCGCCACAAACACTGTTATACGAGAACTTTGCAGTAAAAGAGCCCGTGGTGCTTAATTTGCAGTTACTAAATCGACATAGAAACCGATTAGATTCAGTAGATTAGATGGTAGGAAGAAGAAATGGTTATTAACTTTTTCGCTTTCAGTGGTGGGAAAAAAAAAACTACAAACTTTTTAATTAGATAATTTTAATTACTGAAATTGTTTAAATATTAGCAATTATTTGGGGGATTAAAACATTTTTACTTCAAAATAAAAAAAAAACCGCGCACGTGCTCTAGAACAGAAATACAAGGGTTTTATTTTATAACTTCGGAATCCTCTCACTCCCTTACGTTAAATTGTTCCCTCCCTCCTTCCCTCAAATGAATTTGCTAAATGCACAGCACTTAGCTTTACTTAATACTTAACCTATCTTACTTGGTTGAGTATTTCTGAATTAAGTTTTTGTTTTGGTTGCCCTATACCTGCCCCCCTATATTGGGCTGTGGTGTACTTGGTACAACAACATGCATGCTCAAGTCCCATATGTTAATCAGCCGCGCTCGAGTAACTCCAAAAATCATATCTTCGGCTCCCCTACTATTATGTCATACTAGATTGGCAGGCTTCGATTATTACTTCTAAAGTTCTTAAATTATCTTTGCAGGGGAACCGGACGAGGGGGAATGTTTGGAGATGTCAACATATCTGCGATATTGGACTCACTTAGTGTAAGCTATGACAAGCGAGTAAGACCTAACTATGGAGGTAAGTCACACGTTGCACGCCTTTTTCGTAATATCTGCCCAATAGAGCTTTGCGGATTTTTTGTATAATTGTTTTTGTTTTTACTTGTAATGCCATCTCTTCCTGTCTGCGATATATCTAGTGAAGAGAAAAACACATATTGCCGACCAAACCGAAACCTCGCCAACTCGTTCATCACAACACGATGAAAGAGAGAGTTATATTCGTTTGCGCCGTTACTGGTCGACATGTTATTCTCTCCTCCCGAGTTGATATATCGTGGTCAGCAACTTAGGCCTATGCTTCAGTAGGCCTAGTAGTAATTATTTCTACTATTCCCGGAAGTCAGTTTGACTTTTGACATTCTACTGCAGGAAGTTGATAGCACTAAAACCTATTGAGACGTAAAGAAGCGTCAACATAACAGAAACCCATCGTAAAATATTTACCGTTGCTTAGCAACCACCTCCGTGTAAATAAATGTTTCGGCATTGCTGATGCTTCTTTACTCCTAAATTGCCAAACGCTTGTTTATGCAACTTACTACTGCATCCAAAACTTAACAGTCTTCCGGGAGTAGAAAAATTATACTAGTATGTTAAGCAACCAACTTAAGAGATAAAAAATGTACGAGCCAAAAGAAAGATTATTTTTGTTGCGTTTTCTAAAATACAACGACACCTACCTACGAAAAAATTAAAAAAGCAAAACAATATCCGAATATCAAATTTTATGAAATCGTCAAACCTTTATATTACACGTAATATGTTTTAACGGTTGTATAATAGGGGGTATTAAATTACATTTTATAAAACGTATGAAGTGTGTTTTATGAATGAGCCACGAGTATTTTAATACCAAGCACCGTTTTTATCAAAAATTTTATCAAAAATCTTTAATCTAACTCCCCCCACGGATAACCTAGCGTCGCATCGCCATTATAGAGCTCTATATGTGTGTAATTTTAAACTAAACAGCATAACCTCACTCTTTATATACAAAATCGTATTGCGTATGACTACAATCATGCCTAATTCTTAAAAATCCAAGAACTTAGAACTCTTACTGTAATAGAACAGCTCTTCTAGAGCTCTAATAGAAAAAAAATAACATGATATTTACTTTATTGATTACTTTATTGACACAAAACTTCAATTATAAATTAAAATATGTATCACAATGACACAGATCACTTGTATTAATAAAAATTTTAATTAAAAAAATTCAACCGACTTCCAACTCAAAAATTAACCTAAACTAAAAAGCAAAAAATAACATCTTACCTATGTGCTACCTTCTGATCAGTTTGAAGGCGGTGCCAAGCCATTAGTATCATCAGACCAACTCCAGACCTTCATAAAATTATAGTGGTTTAAAATACCTTATGGAAACACTAACAAACGCACTAGCTGTCTCTACGATTTTCGAAAGTTCCCCTCGATTTCTCCAGGATGCCATCATCAGATCCTGACATGAAAAAAATGGGACCATGGGACCACCCTGGAATCAAACCCTTCAAAACAAAAAAAGAATTTTCAAAATCGGTCCACAAATGACGGATTTATCGCTGGATATACATAAAAAAAAAAAAAAACATACATACAGCCGAACGTAGAACCTCCTCCTTTTTGGAAGTCGGTTAAAAAGTTTAACAAATAAAAAGGATAGAATGAATACTAATATGCCTATTAAAATTCTTTTAAAATTTAAATTAATACTTGCCCATTAATATTTAATATTGTGAGATTTCAGATTATGCGGAAATACCAAAAACAAAACTCAAAAGAAAAGTTATATGTTTTTCATTCAAAGTTCTTGTAATTTCATTTTGTCTTACCTACATAAAATTAATCGGAGTTATACATAAAAAACGTTGTATGAGATATGACTTTCTGCGATATGACTTCTTCATATCGCAGAAAGTCAGTCAAGTCAAAGTAATTTCAAATGTCCAAAATTTGTTTAAGGTATTGATAATTATTTATTTGATTCTATCATAAATAAAACTAGAAACGTTTTGTAAAGGCTAAAAGTTTGACAACTTGTAGGTAATAGGTAAGCTAGTAGATCTTCCGCCAAAGATGAAAATATCATTGGACCTTAAATGGGATTTTTTCAATTAGGCTTAGTTTAAGGATTATCATCATGATAATCGAAAAAAATAAATAAAATCGAAAATTTAATATTAAAGATACGAAGGTTTCAAACCCGCCTTGGTCAGAAAAGAGCCAAAAAGGTTTAAATTTTTTGTGTTTACCACCATTCTTGGGCTGAAGTACCTCACCACAGCTAAAAAAACCTAAAGGCAGGAAAGCTTTTCGTCTTGCCCGACAAACTTCGGTAGATCATGATAATGAATACTTAAATGTACCTAACAAAAATGTTTTATTGTATAACTTTTTTACTGTTAAAATACAGACAGATCTCTGAGTTCTTGGTTTTTTTAGGGATGATTGTAGTCAAGCAAGTCTTTTATATACTCGTATATACAATAGTTAATTTACACCGTTTAGTTTATATTACGCTCTATAGTAATAATAACATTTAATGTATTTTGAACAAAAGTTACTTAATATAACAATCGCATGTTAATAGATAAAGTAAATTATGAAACGGGGCATAACTTGATATTTAAAATACTCGTAGTATGTAGGTACGTTATTATGCAACCGTTACATAACTAATATAAGTGTTGGAATAAAACTATGAAAATTATCATAATCATCATCACGATTATGAAAGTACGATAGGATCCCTGTGACCTGGAAATCATACTCTTATCGTATGTGTGTGTGCGTGCGTGTGCGTGTGTGTGGTTGTGTGTCTTGCGTAGAAAATATCCTGTATAGAGTTACAAGTTATAATACATCCCGAAATTTTGTTCGACGTATACCGTCTTCAAAATTCTAACTCTATATTTTGTGCCTGCCTCGTTGGTCCAATATGGGTTAGGATCACGAGATGACATTTCTATAATAAAATTCTCAGCCTTGGGTTGGGAAGAGCACTCTAAATGCAGTCGGTCCCGGTTATTATCGATAAGTTCGATTTAAGATTAAGGTTCGAAGATTCCTTAAAAACAAGATTTATTTTGATTTTGGAAATTTCAGTTCCCTTTCTCATCTCTTCATAAAAGTGCAATTTCTAGAAATCTTTCTTAGTGGATTACAATTTATTAAATAAGCCTTTCTAAGTAGATTTGTTTCGAAAGAGCTTGTAAACTAAGCCTATGAAATAAATGAATTATGACTTTGACTTTGACTTTGATTTGGCTGTGCGTTGATCAATCAGACAGTCAGTTATAAAAATGATAGTTGAGAGAGTACATTGAATATTTGATCAGTTACTTTAGCTCCCATATAATAAAAAATCGAAAAGTGTAAAAGCGCGGTATACTGAAAATGCCGCCGGATGTATCCCATGTAAACTTTCAGGACCTCCAGTGGACGTGGGTGTCACCATGTACGTGCTGTCGATCAGCTCGTTATCTGAAGTGAAAATGGTATTTAAGAGAGTAATATTTAAGTAGATGGTCACTTAGAAGAGCGTACGTTCCTACCTAGCGTAAGATCACCTTCGAACGAAGCGAGATGGTTCGATCGAGGGGGTCAGGCGTCACATCCCGTCACGTCCTCTGGTTTGGTTTTCACGGCGCGGGCGCGCGCGACTCACGATTGGGCTTGATTGCAGGTCCGCCAGTGGAGGTGGGCGTCACCATGTATGTGCTCTCTATCGGCTCCGTCTCCGAAGTGCTCATGGTACTCGCAACTGTCAGCTCACGCTTGTCTCGGTCGCTCCGGCCGCGGCCGCCGCGACCGAGCAGCCCCAGACACGAGGCTGCGAGCATGCCGGCGTATTGGAGCCGACAGCTCGGCAGGCGATACACCACTCTTTTTACCATCATACAAATTCTAACGTTGGAAAACGGTCTACAATCGAGAACCTAATTGTATTATTATTTAACTAACTTAAATTCAAAACTTTAAAAAGTAACAATTTATTATTATTGGTTATTAGAAAAATAACTAATAAAGGAAATATTTGACGCCACGATAGTTTGATAATTTTGAAGATTTTTGTTATTTTTTTTTTTAATTTGATATGATTCATAACATACGAGTATTTTTTTTATTCGTAAGTTGATTCGTGGTTTCATTTTAACAATTGATTATTCCATGACGTTTTCCAATGCTAACAATTATTACATTATTTAAAAAATGTACATAAATATAAATTGGCAAGCAGTGGTGTACCTTACCGGGTGTGTCACAATTATAAAGACATACAAAATTGTACTTGCTACTAAGCATTCCACAAAGCAGAACACTGTCGTTTTTGCTCCATTGTTGTTATTTTTGTTTTGAGCTTTTTATGTTTTTGAGTAGGTATCTGTTGTGACTGTGGGTTTCTTACTATTGTCTCCCAGATTGGCGATCAAACTTCTTCGATATCGCAACTCGCAATTTTTTACTTTTAAGTAGTCTTGCTATGAATGTATTTAAATGTTTGTACCGTTGTCCAGTGAACTCCGGTTGGACGAGGGAACTTTATGTTTATGTTACTTACTCCATATTATTATTTCATTTAATTTTTAGTGTTCACAAAAATATGATTTGTCTTTTTGGTTGGTAACTGTTGCTAAAATTTAAAGAAATGAGAAATTAAAGCTCGTTCGTTCGATCTTACATAGTCAGGCTACATATTTGTGGAAATCAAAGCGAACCAAAATGTTTTGATGTTTGATTTAAATGAGAAAAGCCAAAATACCCTTGATAACGGTTCCAAAGAACAATGTGTAATTTATCTAGACCAGGGTGTATGACCCCTAGTGGAAACCAAATCAAGGGGACTTTCAAAGTCACTTTACGACGTGACCCTATTATGTGTCATATATGTCATCGTTAAATGTGGTACATTCACGAAAAAGTACACGCAATTATTCGAGATCTAGCAATTGTAAAAAAAAAAAAATATTTAACTATTACTTCCATTAAAATATATTTTACACGCTTTATTTTAAAATCGGTCTGTTGCAAATTTGTTATTACAATGCCCTTCCTTACGTTTGCCATCTTATGTACTACTTCAACAGATTCTATTATTAACAGGATCGGATGACATGAAGCTTGATAATAATAAAAGATTTAATAAGAAAATAGTTTAAAAAAATATCTTCTCAACGGTAAAGTGGTCGGACTCTTCACCGAGGGGTGGTAGTCCGATCCCCGCCCCGTTGGTCTATTGTCATACTCTCTTCTAAAACAGTATTTCCCGACTAGTTGGAGGGGATAAAAATATTAGTCATATCGAGACATGGCAATTGTAATGATAATTCTTATTTCTAATTTTGACTGATTCCAGTTATCTTTTATAAATTAATTTAATGTGATTTGTAAAGACATAATCAAAAATAAAATAATAATGTAAAAAAAAAACTACAAATATTTTTCCTTAAATAGCTCCGATAGTTGCGCGTACTTTTTATATTTGTATTTTATATCATTATTTTGTATATTAACTGTTAAATAATTGACACATGGCAGACGAAATTCATTTGTTCCAAATTCAATGTGAAACAAATTCATTTTCATTTATAAATGTTGCTCGATCATTACTTAAGCTCCGTATTCATTTTAATTACATTAAGTATTCCTTTTACTTAGCATATTACAATAATTTCTATCAGTGATGTAATTAAATATTTATCTTTTATATCGTAATTTGTTCAATATTGAATACGTTGCTTGAGCTTTTTATGGTGGCCTTGTACGTATCTAAACATAATGTTTATATATAGTGAATACTCGAGTATTCATGCTTATGGACAAGGAAAAATACCGTTTGTCTTTTTCTCTTACTGTAAATTACGCTAAAATGATTTTTTTATTACAATATGACTACGACCTGTGAGTCTAAAATTTAAATAATAAAAAAATATAACCAATACCACATTATTTTGAGAATTGCAAAGTGGAAAATATTGTGTCAGGAAGGGAATAATAACATTATACTATAATATCTATTAATTATTTATTTACGAAACGTGTACGTGTAAACCACGTGTAAACCTTGTACTAGAGCTGTACAAGGTACCACCACGTGTAACCACGTAGTAGTATCCCAGTCATTTAAGGTTTTCTCCTCAGAATGTCCTTAGAACGGCTCGCGATTTGTCTGGCACACGTTTACTAATACGGTTTGTAATGTTTCCTTATTCATACGATTCGAAAGTCAATAATATCTTTATTTCGAGTATTTACTAACAAATTGTAACATCAAAAGGCATCGTTCATTGTCGGTACAAAAACGGAAATTATTCGATAACTAAATTTTTTGTATGATTAAGTCACTGTTTTAAAATGCATATGTGATTAGCACTACCCTCAGTACTATATGTCACTTTTCGCACGCGTTGATAGAATGTTAATATTGAAACACTATAAGGTCATATTATGAAAAATATTATTTTTTATAGTGGTCCAATTGAGACATTTACCTACAGCAAGCATTTCTAATGTAAACTTTACAGTTATTAAACAGTAGTATTACATATTATGAGTTTACTACAATATTAGCAAATATTATAGTGTTTTTATATTCGATATCCTTGCTGCCTAGGTGCACAACAACGAGCTAAGGGTACTGCAAACAAATTCGTACAAGACCTAGGCTGCCATGATGTCAAATCTTTTTCAAATGTTCACATTCATAATTAAAAGCTATCACGATCAATGTAAACGAGGTGTCATGCATTGTGTGTATGTACTTGAATGTTCAGAACAGAATGCTTTATACAATGAAATGTTTCAGGACTTTACATTGGATTTCTACTTTAGACAGTTCTGGACAGATCCAAGACTTGCATATAACAAAAGGCCTGGCGTAGAAACACTGTCAGTGGGCTCCGAGTTTATACGCAATATATGGGTAAATATACATATTTTATAAAGAATATTTGTCACGTGTTTTATATATGACCATTATTCCCATTCCCCTCCAATTAGTCAGGGCATGATTTGTATAGTTATTAGGATAAGTTAGCTTAAGTTCCATATTGTATTATTAGTCAGAAAAGGTGAGAATTGAACCCACGACCTCTTGGCGTTGAATCGGCCCCTTCATCGTTGAACTATTCAGGCTTAAAAATTATTAAGAAAGGTAGTATTCATTCTTTTGTTACTAGCGGTTCCGGTTGTCAAACAGTTAACACGATATATTTGTGCTCTTCGAAAAAGTAATGGGGATGATGATTAGGTTTGAATATATTAATTTTTATTATGCATTCGGATAATTATGGTCATTGTTAACTAATTTATACATAAAAAACAAAGATTGTCTGGATATTTGCAAAATATTATAAAATTTCAAATCTATTAAAAATCTTTTGTCGTAATTAGATGAAAATTCATACAGTTTTAGCTCGCTTACATTAAATATGACATTTTTTAATACATAAACTATAAACATGAACGCACAAATAACAAAGATATGTACCTACGACGTCATTAATTCGTTCCATTTTGTATGAGGCGTTTTTCAGGAATCTGCGACAGTACCGCAATCTGACCCTTTAAATCCCTGTAGCTCCGAAAGTAATGATCGCAGATACCCTGTTACTTTTACAAAATTGCTTTACTAATAGCATACTCTTAATTTATATACAATTAAAAAAAACTCTCATCATCCCTATTATATCCAAAATATTACACCAAAACTTTGATAATTCATAAATACAACATTCAAGTGATACATACAATCCCAGGAAATTATCAGGGCGCAAGAAATATAATTCATAATAGAAACAGTTCAAAACCACGGAACAGTGACAAGTAAAAAAAAAAATCTATGCCAAAGTCTACAAAGTGTGGTACCAACATAATAGTAGAGGAAACCGGGATCCTAAATGTGCAGTTTTTTATTTTTTATGAAGGCTTACGTTTGACCACTATCAGGCCTGATGGAAAACAATGATGAGGTCTAAGATGAAACGCGCTTGCCTAGAAGATACCCATTTACTCCTGCCTTGAAGGTGCACAAATTGTACGTGACAGGAAACACAGACAAAGGAAGGGCATTCCATAACTTAGCAGCAGGGTTATTATGTATCTCGGTGTAGTTACCATTCGTATATTCAGTCACTACATCGTTTTTCATCGTATTTTTGTTTTTGCAAATATCTAACATGGGTTTATCAACGAAATTACGTAATTATCGTCATTTTACGTAAAGTTACATTAGTATAATATTGAAAGTAGCAAGTATTGACGGTATTTTAACAAAAAACTGGTATTTACGTAATTTTCTTGAAATATTCATAATAGATTATTCGTAAAACAAAACATCATTGCCACTTGATGACTAAAATAGCGCAGTCAAGGCCATTTCGTAGAAATAACCATGTTAAATTATCACAAAAATTAAAATACGACGAAAATCGATGTAGTGACTCTTTGTTTGAATGGTACACTGAGATACATAATAAGGCCGCAGTTCTTATTAGGAACGTTGACGCAAAACGTTTCGTGCGGGTTGACTGGACGTCAACAACGAAAGGATGCCATTTTTCACGGCGTCTCACTGTTCTGTGGTAAAATGGGGAATGAGGAACGATAGGCGACGTTGCGTCGGTATCGTAGACTTTGCAATTTTAGCCGTGTCAACGGTTCATCTAGCGCGACGATCAACCGAGTCTAATGCAGCGAGTTGGTATTTAGCAGAGCCATCCCGTAGGTGATTGCTGTACTCCATGCTGGTTCGAACCTGTGCCTGATATAGTTATATATAGTTACTAAAGCGCCATAGGGACTGATTAGATTTGGTAGATTCATCAACCCATATTCGGCTCACTGCTGAGCTCAAATCTCCTCACAGAATGAGAGAGGTTAGGCCAATAGTCGACCGCGCTGGGCCAATGCGTATTGGCAGACTTCACACACGCAGAGAGTTAAGAAAATTAAATTCTAAAAAATACACACAACTGAAAAGTTGGAGGAGGCGGACCGGATTCGAACCTACACCCTCAGGAAACGAAGGCAGAGGTCGTATCCACTGGGCTATTACGGCTCACTGGTAGATTAGATGATAGGAAATATACATTATTTCGCTTTCAGAAAAAAAACTTTGATTACGTCAGCTTACTGGAATTATCAGAAAATGTTACCGATTATTTTTAAGATTATTTCTTCAAAATAAGTAAAAAATTAACCGCACTTATGGCTCGAATATTGAATTATAAGGGCTTTATTTTGTTACTTTGGAACCCTCCCATTCCATTACTTTTTAGATATACTAATCTGCTATATACTAATATGCTATATACTTATCTGACGTGCTGTATGAGTATTTTTGAAGTCAATTTATTTTTTGGTAAACTAAACGTATCCAGCAATATAGCTCATACTTGGTGTAGGTACTCAACAACGTGCAAGGTGCAAGTCTCTTATTCAACTGCCACGCTCGAGCTACTGCAGAAATCCCCTCTTCGGCTCTACTATAACAAACTAAATACAACCTGTATATTATTATCAAAATACCCTGTAGATTGAGGAAATACAAATATTGCCATACCCCTTTAAGAAAAACAAGGAACAATAACCTACTGACGTTTAAAATTTTTGGAACTCGTTATTGTTGTGACTTGTAATTGAACTAACTTACATTTCATAATAATCAAAGATCGGTGAAAAATCGGTGGCATTTTTAATTACGAAAATACAAGAGGAACTTGACAAACAGACAATAAATAATATTATGGAAACTATTAGTGCTAATCGTATAATAATGTATATAACTATTGGTACTTACTGCTGAAAATCGACGAGCGTTTTAAATTTTTTAAACATTTGAACCACTACAACTTAATGAAGGTCTAGAGTCGATCTAATGATGGATCCGAAACAGACGAGGGAACTCTTTAACAATTTACAGTAACTACCTTGTGATTGGGCTTGATTGATTCATATTGATGAGATGATTCCACCTACATGGATTATGACTATCATTAGAGGTCTGATGATGAAGATAAAGGACAGGTAATGGAATTCCTCAACTTTTTACAGCAGCTAAATTGTGATTGGGTTTGAATAATTTATATTGATGAGGACTTTCCACCTAGCTGGGTTATGAATGTCATTAGGGGTCGGATGATGTAGACAAAGGACAGTAAATAGAACTCCTCAATGGTTTACAATAACTACCTCGTGATTGGGCTCAGACAATTTGTATTCATGAGGACTTAGCAGTTAGATGGGATGTGACTGTCGTTAGGAGTCTGTTGATGAAGTCAAGGGACAGTTAATGGAACTCCTGGACGGCTTACAGTCGCTACCTTGCAATTGGGCTTCAATTCAATTTGTATTCAATTTCAATTTATATTGATAAGGACTTTGCACTTATATGGGTTGTGATAGCCATCAGGAGTCTGGTGATGAAGACAAGGCACAGCTAATGGAACTCTTAATTGGTTAACAGTAGCTTCCTTGTGATTGGTTTTGATCAATTTGTATTGATACGAACTACTGATTCTACCTAGATCGGTTGTAACTAGTGTTCCTAAAGACTCCAACCCTTTAGCCCTGATGTTGAGGACTCGGAGTCTTTTTAGGGCTCGGCGAATGGAGAGCCTTTTAAAAAGACTCGAGTCGTAAGAAAGGCTCGAGCCCTTTTTTAGACTCGAGTCCTATTTCAGGGCTTAATTACCCGACTGCAAGAGGGGTTGTTTTTCGCGCGTATCTTGTATGTATGTATGTATGTATGTATGTATGTATGTATGTAATATTCTTTATTACCTCATAACTTCCAAACCACTGAACGGATTTATGTAATTAGGATATCGTTAGATTTGTCTCAATAACCCAAGTGTTCTTAGATAGGTGAAACTAAAAAAAAATAACAAGACGGCTGTAAGACGCTATAGACTCGAGGTGATTTTTTTTCCTAATATTGCAATTTGTGTATCAAATTCAAGAGTTTTTTGTGAGGAATCTAAAATGGTACATCATGGCTATGTTTAAAAAAATACTACAATTAGAAAAACGTTATTTATTAGTTATCTATACAAAATACTCGAGGCAAATAACTATAGATGCGAGCAGGTTTGTGAAGTGAAGTTATAAAATAGACTAAATTAAATATATTGATTATAAAAATCGGCTAAGTGCGAGTCGGATTCGCCCACCGAGCGTTTCGTAGATTTTTTTGAATATTTGCTTAACCTCGGTTGGACGTATAAATTATCGTACTTTGTAATAAACGTAATAAACAAATCCGAAATTAACCATCTATCGTAACTAAAAAGTGTGAAATAAATATATTAATTAAAGAAATAAAAAAACCCGACTGCATAAAGTATATAAAAAACAGAAAAGAAAAAAAACAAGCTCAGTCCAGAAGTATAGAAAGCAATTAGAAAAATGCCGGGACCTTAGATATTGGATAGAATGATTTTCGTCCTACATTATTTAATAGGTCCCGACTGTTTTCTAATTGCTTTCTACACTTCTGGACTGAGCTTGTTTTTTTTCTTTTCAGTTTTTTATATACTTTATGCAGTCGGGTTTTTTATTTCTTTCATTAATTTATTTGTAGTCGTAGTTTAGACTCTGGTCTTCTGATTAAGACTAACCTTTTTATTGGATCGAGGTTTACAATGAATTGGCAAAAATCGCCATTTAATATTTTATGTTTATTTAGCGATATTTCTGTGTTTGACATACAGGTAAGTTATTATTTAAAAAAACCGCCATTTTGAAATTTCGTATTCCTGCACCGATTTTGTTCAAAATTGATATTTTTGAGCATTGTATGAATGGTGATTTTATACTTTTTATTTTATTAGTTTTATACTTCAGATTCTGAAATATAAAATCGCCATTTTGAGATTTCTTATTTCTGCACCGATTTCTTTCAAAATCGATATCTAGGCATTGCATGAATGACGAAAACAGATTTAAAACTCCAAATTTAAAAAAAACTCTCATCAAGCCCTTTCATTCAATACTCATATTGTAGGGATGCATAGAAAACATAGTCTGCCATATTGGATTTAGAATAACGTCACACAGCTTACCATACATTCTCATCCATAATAAACGTGTGTACTAAATTTCTTCAGAATAAAAAAAGCCTAAACTCTTTAGGACTCAGAGTCCTTTAGGCTTTTAGCCTTTTAGCCTTTATGAAAAGACGCGAGCCTTTTCAAAAAGCTAGTCCTAAATTAGGGCTCGAAGTTCTAAAAACGAAGACTTCTTGATAGAAGTAGACTCGAAGCTAAAGAGCTATTTACTCTTTTAGCTCTCTCTCAAGGGGCCTAAAAACAAACAGAGGCTTAAAAAAGAGCTGAAGAACGCACCACGCTCAAAGCGCTGGACCGATTTTGCTAAGGGTAGGGTTAGGGTAGGGATAGGTTAGGGGTAGGTTAGGGGTAGGGTAGGGTAAGGTAGGGATGGTGTAGGGTAGGGTAGGGGTAGGGGTAGGGTAGGGTAAGTTAGGGTAGAATAGGGGTAGGGTAGCGGTAGGGCATGGGTAGGGTAGGGGTAGGGTAGGATATGGTAGAGGTAGGGTAGAGGTACGGGTAGAGTAGGGCACGGTAGGGGTAGGGTAGGGGTAGGGGTAAGTTAGGGGTAGGGAAGAAGTATACATAAGTAAAAGAGAACCTTGACCGGGTCCGCTATTGAATATTATGAAAAAAATTGTAGGAGGGCATTTATTTAATTATGACCGATACTGAAGCCTAAAATCCTTTATTGTTATTTTTTGTCTGTCTGTCTGCCTTTTTTGACCGGGCGCTGATACCACTAATTGAATTCAAATAAAACTGTGCCAAGTTTTTTTTGAGACCATAATACGAAGAATAATACGAAAATAAAATCAAAAACGGGTGAAGTATGGGTAGAAAGTTTATATGAAAAGTCCCTCATTAGGTACATTTGTAAATGTAAAATGATTAGTGGACTATTTATCAGGTATTCGTTAAAAAGTTTGCAAATATATAAATAGACGGATGTGTTTGTAAGTTGACATTGATTTTTACGCGGACGAAGTCGCGGGCGTTCGCTAGTAATATTATAAGGGCTTAAGCGTTTGTTAGTTTGGTTGAACGCGCTAATCTCAGGAACTAGTGGTCCGATTTGATAAATTAATTCAGTGTTAAATAGCCTATTTATCGAGGAAGGCTATATAGTAGGCTTTATTATCCCCGTATTCCTACGGGAATGGGAACCACGCAGGTGAAACCGCGCGGAGTCAGCTAGTTGTAATATAAAACCAACCATAACTTTTAATTTTTTGTCAGAAAGAGTATATTTTGAAGATGGATCCAAATAAATTTGGAATAACAATACCCTAAAGGAAAACAGGGGATGATTGATTTTTTACCCATTTATTATAATGTAACATTATAATGTAACAAGTGGGCCTGAAAATGAACATGGCCAAAACGAAAATAATTTGTAATGCTCATGTATCGCTCCACAATTTCGAGAAAGAGGTAAACCAACCGAATCCAACTTGACTGGGCTGCATTCGGCACTTTGCGACATCTATTCATCCGAAATTTCTCAGTGCCTGAAGACAAAAGTCTTTGAACAGTGCGTGTTGCCAGTGATGACCAAGCATAACTTTTTACTGAGTGATCTGATTTAAATATTTTTTATTGGAAAAGGCAGATTCCAAATACGGTTCCATATAAATTTGAAAAAACAATCCCAAACATAAAAGTAGAAAAGCAGGGATGTAGATTGTTTACCCGTTAATTTTAATGTAAGAGCATAACTTTTTAATAAGAGGACCGATTTTGAAAATGTTCTTACCACTAGAAAGCCACTATTTCTAAGTGTTATAAGCTATATCTTATTACTGTATTTTAGAATGCGGGAACTACGCGTGTGAAACAAATATTAAAGAAGGGAAATTTCAAAAAATTAGAGAGCTCGCATTTTTTTTTTACATTTCTCTATACACTATTACACATTTCCAAAGTTTATATAAAGATTCATTGGAGGTTTTACCATTTTTATGTCTAACGGCACTCCTCTAATAAAGGTGTATCGAAAGTATGATAATTATTTAAAAAAAATTACAACCGACTTCTAAACACAAACGGTTCCACGAAACTAAAAAGGGAAAACTAACATTAATAGTATTTTCCACCACTTCCACAGTTTGATCACTTTAAAGGAGGAGTCAAGCCGGTGATATATTAATTCAAGGCGGTACTATCATAAAGATTTTTGTTTCTCAGACATTTTTTTTTATTTTATGTGATTTATTCACTAACGTGTGAAATCAACACCACACGGGCTTGGGACTGACTTCAAAGTGAACCGTTCGTTCGTTCAACCCATATTCGGCTCTCACTGCTGAGCTCGAGACTCCTCTCAGAATGAGAGGGGTTTGGCCAATAGTCCACCTCGTGCCAATCCTGCCTCCGATTCCGGAGGGTGTGGGTTCGAATCCGGTCCGGGGATGCACCTCCAATTTTTCAGTTGTGTGCATTTTAAGAAATTAAATATCACGTGTTTCAAACGGTTAAGGAAAACATCGTGAGGAAACCTGCATACCTCAGAATTTTCTTAATTCTCTGCGTGTATGAAGTCTGCCAATCCGCGTTGGGCCAGCGTATTGGACCATTGGCCTAACCCCTCTCATTCTGAGAGGAGACTCGAGCTCAGCAGTGAGCCGAATATAGGTTGATAATGAGTTTATATTGATAAGAACTTTACATCTATACCTATATATATATATACAAATAACATTTAGAATATTTATATTTCGTAGGGTTAAACGGGGAGTGATGTATACGAGTAAAGATTAAAGTAAAATTTTTAAATTTTGTTTGGTTAATTGTACGTAATAAGAAAAACAAATGTAAGAAAATAACATCGTGGTTTTATAATCAAAATGATTACTATTGTTTTACACTTGTAATATTTTACCACTAAAAATACTAAAATAAAATATTTTATTAAAAACATACAACCGACTTCAAAATCACAAAAATTTTTCTACTAAGTGGTTAAACGTTTAAACCATAAAGATTTAGGATTTTTAGGAACGGCTTTTTAACGCAGCACTAACTTGGTACCGCCTTCATACTGATCAGAAGGTAGCACATACGATGTTATTTTTACTTTTTAGTTTAGTAGAAACATTTTTGTGATTTTTAAATCGGTTTTACTTTTTTTTTTTAATAAAGTTTTCCCTTTTTAGTTTCGTGGGTACGTTTATGTTTTGAAGTCGGTTTTAATTTTTAGGGTTCCATAGTCCATGTCCACAAGAAATACTTATAGTTTCGCCATGTCCGTCTGTCTGTCCGTCCGTCCGCGGCATAGCGCAGGACTATTACTACTAGAAAGCTGTAAATTAGTATGACTATGACATGAAAAATTTAAACAAAGTCGTAAAATAAAATCTTGAAAAAAAGTTACTTAAATGACAATAAAAGCTTGTCGCGCAATTTGAAAATAAACTAGTACCAATCTAATTATTTAAATTGATCTGGTAACTTTATTATATTTCCAATTCTAATTTAATGCTGATAGATAATTTTTCATTTAAGTTGTACATAATGAGGTTATAACTTGATAGTTAAAATGTTGAAAGAAAAAAATATTTTCTTCTTTTTAGAGCATTTTAATAATAGCTTTTTTAAAAAGTTTTTTTACTTATAATTTATTATTTTAACTCGTAGTTCTTGTATATGAGTTTTAATGGCTGAGATAAGATATTGTACAATTATGGTGAAATTAAATCTGTTTACTAAATTTAATCGGTTCAGTGGTTAAGCCACGAAAAAGCTTCCTAAAAAGGAAAGTGGGTCCGAATCCGGTCCGGGGCATGCACCTCCAACTTTTCAGTTGTGTGTATTTTAGGATATTAAATATCACATGTCTCAAACGGTGAAGGAAAAACATCTTTTTTTTTTTTTTTTCCTGTCTGAGTAGGTGCCGATAGCTCCCTGCGGAACCACTACGGCGTCACCGGGGGGGTTGGGCGAGCGCAGAAGCATCGCCTGATGTGACCCGAAGGCTGAAAGAAAGATAGAGGACGGAACGGCTCTCTAAGGGCGTCTCCTATGAGACTCGGACCTCGGCTTAGAGGGCCATTCTGGAGGAGGTAACCGTGACCTGAGTGAATCAGTCCGGACGCCCCCAAGATCGTGAGTTAGAAAACCCACGTCCGGGTGACGTTAGATATCGGGAACCTCGTCTTCGCCGGCGAAGACGCTGTGCAGCTTGTGATTGTGTTGCCTGGGAAGCATTGTCGGTTGTTATGTCATCGTCTGGATCGTAAAGGACGTTCTTGGGACGCCTCTGCTTGCAGTTAGCGTTTAGGTTGGGAGTGTAATTGCAGGCCTCAACCACTAGTTGGTTGGGATGGATGGCAGCTCTGTCAAAATAGTTTTGAGAGAGCTGTTTCATGTACTTAGCTATTGTCGGTAATTCTAGATCTCTATGGAGGTCATTATTGCGTAAGAACCACGGCGCGCCCGTGATTTGACGCAGAAAACGATTTTGTAGGGTTTGAAGCGGCCTAAGGGTCGCTTTGGGACGGTGGGCAAACACTACACTAGCGTAGGTTAAGATCGGACGGATCGTAGTTTTATAAAGCGTTAGCTTTGAGCGGAGGGACAATTTACTTTTCTTATTTATCATAGCGTAATGACGGTGCATTACGTATGCGGCCTTTTTTCTCGCTTTGTTAACGTGCATGGAGAAGCTCATGCGGTTATCGAAGGTGACGCCTAGGTACTTGGCAGTACGTTGCCAGGGGATGGGTGCTCCGTAAAGGGAGACTTCTTTGAGTCCGGACTTGAGACGGGAGACTGCTTTGCCAGTGAAAAGCACGGCTGCGCTTTTCTCTGGGTTGACTTCTATACGCTAAAGGCGGAACCATTTACCTATAATGTCTACCGCCTTCTGGAGGCGGGCTCTAATGTGGACCCGGTTTACTGCCTTCGCGTACAGTGCGGTGTCGTCCGCAAACTGGGCGACGTGTACGCCCGGGTGGTCGGTGGGAATGTCGCTTGTGAAGAGCGAGTATAAAAGCGGGGAGAGCACGGAGCCCTGAGGGACTCCTGCGCGAATCTGTCTGGGTGAAGAGAGAGTGCCGTCTATACGGTACCTGAAGGTGCGGTTGGACAGAAAGCTGTGTAGCAAGCGTACCATTTTGTTTGGTACGCCGAAACGGTTTAGTTTGAATATCAAGCCTTCGTGCCAGACACGGTCAAACGCTTTAGCTACGTCAAAGAAGAGCTCCCCGGTGGCGATGGGGTTATGAAATGTATTAAAACCGGTTAGAATGTGCTCCGTGAGGCGGTGCACTTGATGAACACATGAGTGTTTACATCGAAATCCAAACTGTTGTTTGATGAGAAGTTGCTTTTCATCGCAAATGGCTTTGAGACGATTCAAAATGATTATCTCATACACCTTGCCAATGGTGTTGAGAAAACTAATTGGGCGGTAGCTAGTCGGGAGGTCGCGGAGTTTACCAGGCTTGTGGATGCCAATGACCGTAGCTTCTTTCCATGCGTCTGGGAAGGCGCAGTGAGCTAGGAGAACATTGAAGATGTTCACCAGGAGGTTGATTATCTGGACCGGGAGAAGCTTTAAAGCTTTGTTGCTAATCGTATCAGGCCCCGGAGCCTTCTTTTTGCGCAAGCCCTTGATAACCGCAGAGACTTCCTCGCATGACGTAGGGGTAATTTCGAGTCCGTCCGGGGGGCGAGATAAGATAGAAGTGAGTTCGGACTTCACTTTTTTCGCGTGTGATTTTACAAATGCCGTAGTGCTTGGAGTGCACTGGGTTTCCAGACTGTCGGCTAGGCATTCGGCCTTATCGATGTCCTCGATCGCGTTTGGGAGGCCAGGGCGTTTGAGAGGTGGGGTGGCTGCGAGACGGTCGGCTTTGAGATATCTTGCCACGTCGTAGAAGGCTACGTGCGATGGCTCGAGCTCTCTCAGTCGGTCGTCCCATTGTCTGTCATAACGCCAGCGCAAGCGACGCTTGCACCGTCTTCCGAGAGTCCAAAGTAGACTCGCGTTTTGTCGGGTCGGTTCAGATTCGTAGCGTCTTTGCTGGGCGTTTCTATCCGTTAGTAGGGCCCGTAGGTCCGACGACAGGGGGGCCTTGCTGAAGGCAGGGACCTCCTTGGTGCAATCTTTTATTGCTTCGCGAATGTGACCGTTTAGGTTTGAAGAAGCTGCGAGCGCTTCGCTTAACGTTTCTATCTCGTCAGGGATTTGATCTAGGTGCTGTGAAGCCAAGGACTTGAGACGCTCAGAGAGTCTCCCGTAATTAATTATAGTTTTGGTCGGGGGGGTCGTGGAGGGCGGGGAGCCAAGTTGCAGTATAACTGGTCTGTGGTCCGAGTCCGAGGCCAGATCCGAGAACACCTCCAGAGGACTCACTTCAAGAGTGATGTTCTTTAGGAGTGCCAGATCCAGTACGCTCGGAGTTTGGTTTCGTGTGTCCGTCAGTCTCGGGTACCGTGTTGGTTTGTCGGGGGTTAGCAAAATGAAATTAGCATCGTCGCGGTTAGTCAGTCTTCTTAGAGTGTTGCCGCTAGTATTATTATAAGCGTTAAACCAACTTGTATGTTTAGCGTTAAAGTCACCGGCCAAAATGACGGAGTCACTTAAGGAGAGGAGTGTCTGAATGTCACTCTCTAAGAGACGTTTACCGCAGGGTTGGTAAACTGAAACCAGTGTGATCGGCGGATGGCCGGTCATACTGACCTGACATACTGAGACTTCCATGTTAGTAAGCTCGGGAGGATCGAGAGGAGTGCAGTGAAGAGCCCTTCTGTGATATATCGCTGTACCTCCCTTCCTTTGGGTGGTCCGGTCGTTTCTAATCATTAGGTAATTCCCTATTTTGGGATCGCGAAGGCTAGGTTTCAAGAAGGTCTCTTGCACCAAAAAGATGTCCGGTTTGTGGTCGCTTATCCATTCGCGGACCTCGAGTAATTTATCGGTGAGCCCGTCTGCATTGAAGAAGCCGACAGTCAGGGAATGTGGTTTTAATCTACCGTTATGAGCCATTTAGAAAATTCTTATAGTTTTCGATCGCGCGGAGCATGATACTGTGCTCGCCTATTGCCCTTAGGGGGTCTACTTTATATTTCTCAATGAAGAGATCGTATTCTTCCATACGGAATACATCCGAGAAGGAGTAAGTCGCGTAGGAAAAACATCGTGAGGAAACCTGCACACCAGAGAATTTCTTAATTCTCTGCGTGTGTGAAGTCTGTCAATCCGCATTGGGCCAGCGTGGTGGACTATTGGCCTAACCCCTCTCATTCTGAGAGGAGACTCGAGCACAGCAGTGAGCCGATGTCAAAACCAAACTTATAAGGAGTATGTATTATATGTAATTAAACTATTTCATTACAATTTTTACACACCAACAAAAGATCTTTACACTAAAACAAAACTGTTCAATATCACGCAACTATACACATACAATACCTGTCTCATAATTTAAAAAATCATGACCAACACACTACATTCTACTATAACATTTAAGCATAGGACTAACAAACTCAATCTCAGGAATAAATATAAAATCAATATTTGGCGACCACGGACAAAAACCTATGGAAATAAAAACATATTATGTGAGAGTGCTCAGTTATATAACAATCTGCCAAACTCCATTAAGGAGTTAAACAACATAAAAGCATTCAAGAAATCGATTAAATCCTACATCCTCACAAACTTGGACAAAATATTGAAAAAACAATGTAATTAAAATTTTGTTACAATAATGCATGCTGTCTGCAAAAATGGCGATATGTTAACTCTAAGTTAAGTGAACAGTACGTTCTTTTTTGGAGAAATAAATATCTTTAAACCGAAACATAATGAATCATGCATGAGTTTTTTGAAGGTACTTGTAGATCACTCGTGATCAGATACCCAGAGCCTGCTATCATGAAATGAAATATAACAATACATTATTATACTATCCTCCATTCATTGGATTACAGCCCTGAAACAATCTTAAATTACGACTCTTTGGTCAACATACTAATGCATGAACTTGAACTTATACTCAGATCTCTGTAACATATTGAATTTAAAATGTTAGTCAATTTTAAGTAATTATTTTTCAAATTTAAAATGTCCAGTGGAATTATGCGAGTGCTTTTTTATTTTAATTTACTCAAATACTCATTCTGTCATAGACGTAAAAGTATAAGAACCCTTTAGTCCACCGTGTCTTCTCACAACGAGCTAACTTCAGCTTTGACTGTATAAAGAAGTTCTGGTCGTGGCCGTATATTTCTTTTACAAATGTCTGACAAGTTGTCAGATACCCTATATATGTATGCATAGATATGTATAAAGTTTAGGGTAGTGTTTTAAATTTGAATATTTATGGCAGATAATGACATGCCAATCGAACCTTCAATGAATTGTGTAATGTGAGTTTGACGCACGAGTCATTACTTATGACATAGTTATTTAATAAAATGTAATTGTGGCATATTGCACTAAATTTTAATTTTAATTTGATTTCATTTAATTCATATAAAGTTATATAATTTCAATTTAAAGTACTTAACGTGGAACAGACTAAATTCCACTTCTGATAACGGAGAAGGAGGAGTAGCCTCAGAGCAGGTTCTAAGCTTCAAGGATGGCAGATACACAAAGTAACACCATCAATTAATTACCAGAACAACCGCATAACTTACTAATACAGTTCTACCCTCTAACTACAATATTGATCAAGTATAGCGGTGATATTATCAGATGTAAACCAGGATCAACTTGCGTATAGCAGTAAAGCAGCCACGAGTGATCACGGGCTGGCAACCGCTAAGAGCAGGGTTAAAGGATCCATTTACAACATGTCAACGCTCCCCTTCTCCGCTCGCATTGACTCCCAGTTAAATCACTAACAATGCAATGGCCGGACTATACAAATAACTCACCAACTGAACTTCCGAATCACTATCACTATTTTACCGTTGCACCATCACTATTTAACTATGACTGTAAAACAAATGGAAGACGACTATCCATTTCGAGAACACGATTGCAGCTCAACTGCTCAACTAGCAGACTACAGTGGAAGCAGGGTGCCTCACACTGTTAAGCATACCGGCTACGCGCCATGTGGACGCGATGTTATTAGACGAGAGTCACACGACCAACCTTTTACAGTCTTATTTATTAAAACAGTAAATAATTAAATCCCAATTACATGAAATACTGATTCTAATATTATCATAATAATTATTGACTTTGCTAACCGATCAAATAACTCACTCACCAACATACTTAATAAATTTGCATGCTGGTTTTTGTGGCATTAACCATTATTATTGTCACTACCAAACCCACTACCACTACATTGTCAATGATATAATCTGCAAATAAATCAAATGAATCATTGAATTAAAATGCTGAATTGTATTGAATTAAATCTGGATATTGGATAAGTTGTATTCAAACCAACGACATACATTGTACCTACGGTATATAGACTTGATTATTATTGTCATTCTCACGGTTGATAGAAGATTATGTGAAAACTTGTCAAATAGTTGCTCCTCGCTTAGCATTGGGAACAACTATTATGAGCAGTTTTTGTGAAAAGTAAAAGTGTTATAGTTTTTGTTAAACTTATACATTTTGAATATAGTTTAACACAAACTATTACACTTTTACTTTTTATTAACTGCCATCCAATATTTAGGTTTCATTTAATTCAATTCAATTCATCATTCTAATATCTTACGTCAATGATTTATTTGCAGATTGTATCATTGACTACATCGCTATTGCTAAAAGATGCAGATCATGTGTAAGTAATACCAAAACCTATCCTAGGGCTGATTGTGGGAGTGATCGTTGGTGGCAGATGTAGCGTTAAAATTAAAGAAGTGCTCGCGAATAGTTTGGGAACCTAGAAAAAGACTTGACCGAAACCAACTAGCAGTATTCAACCAATGCATGGGATGAGAAAGTATCGAACCTGAACATAGACTGCAATATTGACGTAGACCGCAACTGGGACTCAATCAAAGAAGACATACACACAGCTCGAAAAGATAGCCAAGAGTTAACGGCAGACGCTCCTAAAAAAGAATGGATAACAGAGGAAACTTGGAATGCCATTAAACAGCGAAAAGATCTGCTAAAAGGCAAAGTTGACTTTGACTACTATAGATATCACGACATATCAGCGACTATTAAACGCTTATGCCGTAGATATTACGAGAATTATCTGAATTTCATTTGTCAGGATATTGAAGACCATGCTCGTAATTTTCAGACTTATTTCTTAAAATTAAGAAAACAACAAAAGAGCTCAAACCAAGGACCTGGGCTATTGAAAACGATGAAGGCTCACTACTGACTGAAATTGATCAGGTAACAGAGAGGTGGCGTTCATACTGTGAGGATATAGCCAACATCTCGGCCTCCGGACGCGCAAGGTCAAAAGATATCTTCAGTAGAGAACCCAAGATTCTTGATTCCGAAATCAAGAAAATGGGCGTTCCTCAACAACTCATTCGCAAACCTATACAGCGAAGGCGAATCCATGGTGCGAATCAATGATATAATCTCTGGATCTTCTAAGCCACGAAAGGGCGTAAGACAAGGATGTATTCAGTCTCCCATTCTATTGAATATCTACGGGGAATACATAATGAGAAAGACCCTGGAAGCATGGGAGGGAGGTATTTCCATTTGGGATGTTAAGATTAACAACCTACGGTACGCCGATGACACCACGCTTTTTGCGGCATCTGAACAGGAACTTGCTCACCTGTTCCGCAAACTAAAAAAACTAAAAAAAAAAACAAAAGGCAGAGAATGAGTTAGTCGGACTTAGCATTAATAAGTTAAAGACAAAAGTTATGCTAAACGACAGAACGGGGAAAGAAGCGAGAACCGGACAGCTCTCAGACCTGGAGTTTGTTAGTGAGTTTGTCTACCTCGGGTCCTTACTGTTAGACAGAAGAGAAAGACAGCAGGACATTAGAAGACGCATCCAAATCTCCAAAAATGCTATGACCAAACTATTAAGAATTTAGCAATTTGGCAGAAAGGTCTCCAATAACACCAAAAAGAGTCTCGTTAGAACTTTAGTCTTCTCAATTTTCCATTATGGTGCCGAAGCCTGGACGATAAGGGCCACAGACAGAAAGAAGATAGAACAGATATGGTGTTGGAGAAGAATGCTTCGTATACCGTGGACCGCTAGAAGAACAAACATCTCGATACTGAAACAGCTTCGCATTTCCACTAGACTTTCAACTGTATGTTATCAGAGGAATTTGAGTTACTTTGGCCATATAGCTCGTGGTATATTAAGGTGGTAATAGTGATGGGCAAGGTGGAAGGGATACGACCACGCGGCCGATCACCTACCTGCTGGTCTGACCAGGTTAAGTCACTCACTGGAACAACAGCCATTAGAAAAGATGAGGACCGGACTATGTGGAAGCAAATTGTTAACAACGCATCGAAGGGACTGCAGTGCGGACACGACCTTCAATGAAGAATACGATCAATAAGAGATCATTGATAATATAGTGGTAGTAGAGTAGTGACTATAATAATGGTTAACGTCGCAAAAACCGGCATGCAAATTTATTAAGTATGTCGGTTAGCAAAACTTACGATAATTATTGTGATAATATTAGAATCAGGTTTTCATGTAATTGGGATTTAATTATTAACTGTTTAAATAAATGAGACTGTAAAAGGTTGATCACGTGACTCTCGTCCAATAGCATCGCGTCCACATACGCGGCGCGTAGCCGGTACGCTTAACAGTGTGAGGCACCCTGCCCCCACTGTAGTCTGCTAGTTGAGCAGTTGAGTTGTAATTGCGTTCTTGAAATGGATAGTCGTCTTTCAATTTGGTTTACAGTGATAAATAAATAGTGATTGTTAAATAGTGATGGTGCAACGGTAAAATAGTGATAATGATTCGGAAGTTCAGTTGGTGAGTTATCCGTATAGTCCGGCCATTGCATTATTAGTGGGCTAACTGGGAGTCAATGTGAACGGAGAAGGGGAGCGTTTACATCTTGTTAAAGGATCCTTTAACCCTGCTATTAGCGGTTGCTAGCCCGTGATTTCACTTGTGGCTGATTTAATGCTATACGCAAGTTGATCATGGTTTACATCTGATGGTATCAGCGCTATTTGCTTAACTGTGAAAAACCATTTGCCAGGTCTGGCCTATTACAACGTACGCCACCAAAAACCATGACCGGTAGGACTGATACGGAAACCGAAGACGGAATATCTACCGGAGATGAAGGGCCTCGAGTGCCAATCATGCGTCCCCTTACCTTTTTCACGCCAACACACCAGTAAACAGAGGAGATTGGAAACGTTATAGTTGTCAACTCATTGGTGGAAAGACAGGGGCCTGATAAAAACACCGCCAACGAAGTTATACTAAAACTTAGAGAACTACAAAAACTCTGTGGTAGTGTTATGGATGTTAGTAGGATGAAAGCAGAGAAGGACGACGACGAGGTAGAACGAACTCCAAAAAGAGCTAAAAGAGTTATGACTTTAGAAGACAAAGGTACAAATACGTCGACCGAAGGTGAAACAGGACTGGAATAGGACGACAACCTAGGTACGGAAACAGATTGGAAGGAAATAAAACGAAAGAAAAAGACACAAAACACGGAGAGTAAAAGATCCGATGAAAGAGTAGGAAAGCCAGAGGTAAGACAAGTTAAAAAGAAAACTGATATGGCGGAGAACCTAACACCAATAAACTTGAACTCCGAAAATACGCAGATGCCGAAAAAGAAAGGTAAAAGTTATAAAAAACTTCTTACCAAAATGGAACGAAAAACACCTAAAGCCAGGCCCAAAGCGTTATTAGTAGAAGTTAAATTGAGGGACTACGCCAGTGTGTTAAAAGAAGTAAAAGCGGGATTAGGAAAGAAGGAAGTCCTCTTTTCAAAAGTGAGGAAGACAAAGAAATGGAATAAATATTCTTCTCGAGATAGATAAGGGACAAGACAAAGGAGTCTTACAGGTAAAAGAAAATATGACTATGTCTTACCTTAACCATGAGGGCATTAAAATAAACAACCGACGTCATTATAAAAGGGATGGATGTCACGGTTGAAAGAGAAGAAATAGAGGAAACGCTCAAACAAAAAGTAAGAAAGTCCCGTATAAAGAGTTTGTGGGAAAACAGCTACGGGGTAAAAACAGCCATAATCGAGCTACCGAGAAAAGAAGCTGAAAAATTAACTTAAGAAAAGAAAATTACAATAGGCTGGATGAGAGTCCCAATCTGCCTACTTGTAAAAAAAGAGGTGTTATAGGTGCCTGCCTACGGACATATTTCCATAGGTTGCCCAGGTCAGGACCGGAGCAATAAATGCTACAATTGTAGAACTGAAGGCCACAAAGCAACAGGCTGTTCAAACGAGACGTCCTGTGCTATATGCAAGGATAAAGGTCACAGCAACAGCAACCACTGAATTGGCTCTAAAAATTGTCCATCTTTCAGAAGAGAATACAGCCAAAAAACGGGGTACGAAAGCAGGGAGTGGAGCACCAGGCTGAATCTTGAAGGTGCTACAAATTAACCTCGACAGAACGCGATCTGCCCACGACCTGCTCGCAGTGACTGCGATGGACCATAACATAGACATCGTCATAATTGCTGAATCGAATATAAAGATAGCAGAAGCCCGGAAAAGGCAATTGGATTTGAGAGGAGACGCGTCCGTAGTCTCCCTAAACAAAGAAATTAGCCTGAATGTGGTGACCCGAGAAAACGGTTCATAGCTGTGCAATTATCTGGACTTGCAGTATACAGCTGTTACTTCTCTCCAAATTATGCCTTTGAATAGATTTAAAAGGACGTAAATGAGCTGTTCGCAAGTATTCAGTCACAGTGAGGAGACATACTTGTAACTGGTGACTTTAATGCAGCGTCACACGTTTGGTCCAAAAATTCTGAAGATGCCAGAGGACGGTTAATAATGGAGATTCTCGCGAGTGCAGACATGATCAATGCCAACGAAAGACTAGCTCTGACTTTCCAAAGAGATGCCAAGAAATTAACTCCAGATATTACCATCGTCAGTCCCAGCATAAGACAGAGAGTATCAGAATTGCAGGTACTGGACGATGTACAGCTTGAGCGGACACCTTTACATAAAGTTCCAAATACTCCAAATGGAATTAAAACTTGTACATCAATTTCCAATAGGCTGGAGGTTAGACAAATTGGATAAAAATGTTTAGAATGTCTTTTAAAAGAAAAAAACTAATAGAAGGCACCACAAAGGCATGTGAAAAAGCTATGTCCAAGAAAAGAATACGCGAGTAAGCACCGGTATACAAATAAGAGAGAAGAGAGAGTTTTGCACAAAATGTCGACGAAAATACACTCGCCAGAGACGAAAAAAGTACGTAAACGTCTTCAACAAAGAGGAACAAAGCGAAGAAGAAGTAAAATAAGAGAGGAATACAAGTCCACAAAACTAGCGCTCCAACTGGCTATATCACAGTTAAAAGAAAAACAGAGGAAAGAATTTTGCGAAAAAATAGACAAATATACTTGGGGCTTAGGTTACAGAATAGTCACCAATAAACTGCGACGACAACCTCTAAGTCTTAATATGGAAGTAATCAGATTGATGCCCTTTTTCCGATCCACGATGACTTTTGCCGGATCGTAGAAGACGCTTCCCAAAAGATCGAAGTGACCGCAGAGGAAATTAAGTCAGCAGCAATGAGCTTGAAATCAAAAAAGGCACCAGGGCGCTAGTAGTCTGCTAATACGGAAAAATCTCTAATGGCCAGAGCAAACGCTGCGCTCCAACAAATCAACGCATGGATGTAGGAAAAGAAGCTTGCTCTAGCACCTGAGAATACCGAGACTATTGTCTTTAGCGGTAGACGAAAATTGGATCTAATAAAATTTGTAGACGAGGATACGGTAGCCGCTCCAAAAGAGCACGTTAAATACCTTGGGGTGTGGCTTGATAGAAGCCTCAACTTCAGCTTCAGTAGCTCACTCTGTTATTCTATACGGAGCGCCTATTTACGAAAAAGCCATGAGTGTCGAACTGTATCGGAAAAAGCTAGTGGCAGTACAGAGGCGAATGGCAATATACATAAACGGAGCATACAGAACAATCTGAACAGCAGCAGCACTTCTTATAGCAGGCTTTGTCCCCATAGATAAACTCATAAGAGAACGCGCGCAATCTTTCTTGGACAAAGAATTGAGTTTACATGAACGGCGAGAAAAATCCCTGACGGAATGGGAAACTGAAATCACGGGGAGGTGGACCGATGGCTGACTCAAGCTTTGAGCGGTCACGGGGTGTTATGCTGTCCAGCGAACGCGAGTGGCAGCTATACGGACGAATGCTCCGAAATATAATGATGAGAAGGGAAGAAAGAGAAAAAGAAGAAAAAAGGAAAAGAGAAATAATTAAAAGGCAGTTAGCATGATGTAATGCCACGCAGTTCCGTGCTAATTGTGGAGATTGAAAAAAAAATTAA
Organism: Bicyclus anynana; assembly: GCF_947172395.1. Classification (NCBI taxonomy): domain Eukaryota; kingdom Metazoa; phylum Arthropoda; class Insecta; order Lepidoptera; family Nymphalidae; genus Bicyclus; species Bicyclus anynana. Next base: position 20,047,343 of record NC_069110.1, read on the forward strand.
ATAAAAATTATTAGCGCTATACTCGATCAATATTGTAGTTAGAGGGTAGAACTGTATTTAGTAAGGCATGCGGTCGTTCCGGTAATGATCGATAGTGTTACTTTGTGTATCTGCCATCCTTGACACGTAAAGCTTAGAACCTGCTCTGAGGCTATGGCTTCTCCGTTAACAGAAGTGGAATTTAGTCTATTCCCCGTTAAGTACTTTAAATTGAAATTATATAACATTATATGAAATAAATGAAATCAAAATAAAATTAAATTTTAGTGCAATATGCCACAATTACATTTTATTAAATAACTATATATGTCAGAAGTAATTATCTGTGATTAGCATGTCGTTATCTGCCAAAAATATTCAAATTTAAAACACTACCCTAAACATTATATCTATCTTTACACACATAATATATAGGGTATCTGACAATTTGTCAGACACCCCGACATTTGTAATAACAAACTATACGGCCACGCGTCCACGACCAGCACTTCTTTATACAGTCAAAGCTGAAGTTATTCTCGTTTTGAGCAGTCACGGTGGACTTAAGGGTTCTTATACTATTACGTCTATGACAGAATTAGTATTTGAGTAAATTAAAAGCATCTGGCGAGGATATGAAGGACCTGTTTCAAAAGCTTGAATTAGAAACCGGAATTAGGCCTTTCGATTAACCGTAGCAAAACTAAAATCATGGTAATAGATCGCTCCAACAAACTCTCTAACACCAACTGCAATATTCCGGGAATCGAAAATGTGGTGAATTATATATACCTGGGTTCTTTGATCTGTAATGATGGCACTTGTGTGTCCGAAATTAAGCGAAGAAAAGCTAGGGATGCGATGACGAAATTAACAAACATCTGGAAAAATCGAAGCATCACAAACAGAACCAAAATACGCCTCGTTCAGGCACTTATTTTTCCGATTTTTCTGTATGGTGTAGAGACGTGGACTATTCACGCCAGAGAAAGACAAAGAATTGATGCGTTCGAGATGTGGTGTTGGAGGCGAATGTACCGTGGACTGCCAAACGCACAAATGTATCAATTCTTTCACAGCTTCAAATTAAAACACGTCTCTCAACCATCTGTCTACAGCGCATCCTCAGTTATTTTGGACATATCACACGCCGTAGGAACGAAAACTTAGAAAAAAGTTATTGTGGTGGGAAATGTGGAAGGCAAACGGCCGCGAGGTAGATCTCCAACCCGATGGTCCGATCTTCTAAAGGAAGCAGGAGCCCGAATCTTTTACAGTGCCGTCCAAATGGCTAGCGACCGTACTCGATGGAGGAGCATTGTAAACCAAATGATGACTCGCCAAGGTGGTCACGATCCTCAGTCATGACGGACCGACTAGAGAGAGAGAGAAATTAAAAGCAAAAAGCACTTCCAAAAAAAGCAAAAAAGCAAATTCCACTTGACATTTTAAATTTGAAAAATAATTAGTTAAAGTTGACTAACATTATAAAATCAATATGTTACAGAGATCTCGGTTTAAGTGATAAAAATGTGACAGATTCAACGAAGTTCATGCATTAGTATGATTGATTGACCAAAGAGTCGTAATTTAAGATTGTTTCAGGGCTGTAATCCAATGAATGGAGAATAGTATAAGAATGTATTGTTATATTTCATTTCATGATAGCAGGCTCTGGGTATCTGATCACGAGTGATCTACAAGTACCTTCAAAAACACTCTTGCATGATTCATTATGTAATCAAACTCCTTATAAGTGTGGTTTAGTCAAACTTATATTATAAATATGAAAAAGATAAAAAAGGGTCTCAGTGGCGTGCATAATGTTGCCGATCAGGGTATGCACTAGTAAGAAAAATAACCAAACCGGGAAAATCTGTATTTAACCCTAGATTCGTAAAAAATACGTCAGGCAAATAAAACAATATAATTCAACCAATTTTAAACTTTAATTATTTTAGAAATTACAATTATTTATTCTTTGGACTTAAGAGATCACATATTAATTAAAATAGTTTATTTTTTTTCTTTACACAATTTGAATACATATACATGTTGTGCACCCTACATATGGCTCTTTCACATTTCATGCAAAAGTTTGTTGTAATTTTTCTAGCCTAGACGGACACATGGCTATATGTATAGTATATATCTAGTACAATATATATATTATATGTGTATATACTATAATAAAGTAAAAATCTTTGTAAAAAAATGATAATATAATGTACAACTCCAAACTCACACAAACACAAAAGTTTCGTAAATTTTACGAAACGTTTGATATAACTCAATTCAGAAATCATATCCGACCACAATGACAACAAATGAAATTAGGAAGGTATAGTGAAGCGGGAGACGAAGAAATGACGCGAACTTTGTTTTTTCCAGGAATCATAATTTTGCCGTCATAATCTAATAGGTAGGGTTAATAAGCATTAGAAAACAACTCTAAGGGTATGTAGTATTTTAAAGCATGTATGAAGTGCAAGCCACTGGAAGATCTATCTTCCCATTGCTTTTTCGCGGCTTTACCATTGAACCGATTAAATTTAGTAAACATATTAAATATCACCATAACTATACAGTATCTTATCTCAGCCATTAAAACTTATATACAAGAACTACGACTTAAAATAAAAACTAAGTATATTAAATTAAAATAATAATATAATAAATGTTCACAGAAGATTTTAAATGCAAATAAAAATATACTCGTATTTTTGGTTTGTGCTTTAATAAATAAAATTATTTATGGTTGGAAAAAATAAAATGAAAAATTAATAAAAAGAAAAAAAGGGGATAGATGTAGTATATAGGACTGCATGTCAACATCTTGTAGACTGTTGACATTATAAAATTGAGTGTTATTACCGGATGTTATCAATATTCTGACAGCCGGATGCAGTCTGTGTCACGTGGTCATGCCAGTGACGAATACGATGTCAATATACCAACTATTGAAGTAACGAGTGTATAAATACAAGCCTCTCGTGACAGTGGGGCTCATCTATACTAATATTATAAAGAGGTAAAGTTTGTAAGTTTGTAAGTTTGTCACATTTTTTAAATGGGGTAATCTTCGGAACTACTGGTCCGATTTCAAAAATTCTTTCACCAGTAGAATGCTACATTATCGGGGAGTGCTATAGGCTATATTTTATATTAGTATGATATATATTCGCCGAGTTAACACTGTTTTTGTCATACAGGTCGGACCGAAAATCCTCTTAAGCAGACTTATTCGCATGCGCTGCCTTAACCATTGTGTAAAATTGAAATTAATGTATGGAGGCTTTATGTGTCTTTAAAAGTTCTACAAAAAAGTCCGCGACACCATATATCTATCTTCTATATATTAGCAGATATAGTACCTTTTGTGTTTTAAAAATTATAAATTTTATATACTTAGGTTTGCGTCATTATTTATGCTACTTAACTTAAATCCTTATCAAAATAAATTATTTAATATTCACAAGGATATTATGGAGATAAGATTTGCCCTTTATAGTATGTTAATTAGTTAAATAGTTTCGGAGATAATACAAAATTTCTAAAAGACGCAGAAATTCCGCTACATGACGCCCCGCGCTTCCCTACCCTACCCTACCGTACAGGTAGGGTAGGGTAGGGGTAAAGGTAGGGTAGGGGTAGGGTGGGGTAGGGCAGGGTAGGGGAGTGTATGCCTAGGTTAGGGGTAGGGTAGGGGTAGGGCCTACCCCTATCCTAGGGGTAGGGAAAGGGAAGATTACGGGTAGGGTAGGGTACGGGTAGGGTAGGGGTAGGATACAGTTAGGGTACGGGTAGGTTAGAAGTAGGGTAGAGGTAGGAGATCGATACTGAAGCCTATTTTCTATTTTTTGTCTGTCCGTTTGCCTTTTTTTTGACCGGGCATCACGCTGAAACTACAGAATGAATTCGAAAGATACTTAAGACGATTTGAGACCATAATACGTAGAAGGAGAATAGGATACTTTTTGTCGCGAAAACAAAATCAGAAATGGGTGAAGTAGGGGTAGAAAGTTTGTACGGAAAGTCCTCAATTTTTCTAGGTACATTTGTAAATGTAAAATGATAAGTGGACTATTTATTAGGTATAAGTTATAAAACTTGCAAAATAGAATGTGAAATAGGGGTTGTAAGTTGACATCGATTTTTACGCGGACGAAGTCGCGGGCGTCCGCTAGTTCTAGTATAAAAGCGACAGCAATGGGGTTCTAAGTAGAGTATTCAATTAAGTGAAAGTAATTAATTGAGTAATCAAATTAGTGATTAAGTAAATCATTAGGTTTAGTAATGTGTGCGTGTACATTACAATAACCATACCAAATTTTAACTTTCTAGTTTAAGTACACTCTGAGTTATCTTACTGACAACATTATCGTTTTAATTAACAACGCAATAAGTGGATATGTAATTTTCGAGTTCGTGTATCCATAAACAACCGTTAAGCTGATAGAGAGTGGGAACACTAATCGACTCCAACAATAAATAAATTATTAAACAAATAAAAAAAACCCTACTGCATAAAGTATAAAAAAAAACTGAAAAGAAAAAAAACAAGCTCAGTCCAGAAGTGTAGAAAGCGATTAGAAAACAGTCCGGACCTTAGATATTGGATATAATGATTTTCTTCTACATTATTTAATAGGTCTCGACTGTTTTCTAATTGCTTTCTACACTTCTGGACTGAACTTGTTTTTTTTCTTTTCAGTTTTTTTATACTTTTTGCAGTCGGGTTTTTTATTTGTTTAATAATTTATTTTTTTCACTCTTTTTAGTTACGATAGATGGTTAATTTCGGATTTATTTATTACGTTAATTACAAAGTACGATAATTTATACGTCCAACCGAGGTTGAGCAAATATTAAAAAAATCTACGGAACGCTTGGTGGGCGAATTCGACTCGCACTTAGCCGATTTTTATAATCAATATATTCAATTTAGTCTATTTATTTATAACTTCACTTCACAAACCTACTCGCACCTATAGTCATCCGCCTCGCGTATTTTGTATAGACAACTAATAAATAACGCTTTTCTAATTGTAGTTTTTTTTTTAAATATGGCCATGATATACCATTTTAGAATCTTGACAAAAAGCTCTTGAATTTGATACCCATAATACAATATTAGAAAAAAAAAAAAATTTTCACCTCGAGTCTGTAGCATCTCACAGTCGTCTTGTTATTTTTTTTTAGTTTCACCTATCTAAGAACACTTGAGTTATTGAGACAAATCTAACGATATCCTAATTACGTAAATCCGTTCAGTGGTTTGGAAGATACGAGGTAATAAAGAATATTGCATACCTACATACATACATACAAGATACGCGCGAAAAACATAAAAAAACACAAAAAAAAAGTGAAAAAAAAAATCGTATGCGATATCTTCTGATCAATATGAAGGCGGTACCAAGTTAGTGCTGCGTTAAAAAGCCGTTCCTGAAAATCCTAAATATTTATGGTTTGAACGTTTAACCACTCAGTAGAAACATGTTAGTGATTTTGAAGTCGGTTGTATGTTTTTATTAAAAAAAATTATTTTAGTATTTTTAGTGGTAACATGTTATAAGTGTAAAACAATATTACACATTTTGATTATAAAAGCACGATGTTATTTTCTTACACTTATTTTTCTTATTACGTACAATAAACCAAATCAAATTTAAAAATACTACTTTCATATTTACTCGTATACATCACTCCCCGTTTACACTACGAAATATAAATATTCTAAATCTTCTTTGTTTGTGTTGACAGTCACGACTCACATAGATGTAAAGTTCTTATCAATATAAACTAATCAAGCCCAACCACAAAATAGCTTTAAACCGTTGGGGGACTCACTTAGCCGTCTTTCATCGCCATTACCAGACCCCTTATGACAGGCACAACATACCTAGATGTAAGGTTCTCATTATAAATTAATCAAACCCAATCACAAGATAGCTACAGTAAACCGTTGAGGAGTTGCCTTAAAAGTCCCTCGCCATCATCACCAGACTCCTAATGACAGGCACATCACACCTGGATGTAAAGTTCTCATCAATATAATTAAAATGTAAGCCGTTGAGAAGTTCCCTTAAAATTCCCTAGTCTCCATCACTTCTAATGACAGTCACATTTCATCCAAGTATAAATTTCTCATTGATACAAATTAAAAGTCCAAACACATAGTAACTGCTGTAAATCAATGAGGAGTTCCCTCGTCTATGCTTCGGCCCCATCGACACCACACCTTCTTGGAATTGTAGTGCTTTAAAATACTTATTGAAAACCAACGACATAAATAGTATAGACTGCATGTAAAGTTTGTGAGGTTGTATGGGGTAATCTCTGGACCCACTGAACGAATTTAGAATATTCTTGTACCAATAGAAAGTCACGGTATTTGTTAGTGTCGTGTTGAAACCGCAGGGTGTCTGCTAAAATATTATAAAGAGGTAAAGTTCGTGGTATTGTATTGGTAATCTCGGGATCTACCAAACCGATTTTAAAAATTAATTTTATCACTAAAAGCCCTGTCAATTGAAAGCGTTAAAAGTTATTCTTTATGTCTGTACTCTTAAGAGAACGGGAACTACGCGGGTGAAACTGCGAGGCTTTGGCTATCACCCCTATGTTCCCACCTTTAGAGTAGAAACTATTTTTTTTTAATAATATGGATCTCAATTTGGGGAATAAAAAAATAATTATCGAAATCGGACTACACTATAAAAAGTAATGCGTGGTTTAACTTTCCAACTAATGGGTAAGTATACAATCAAACATCCCCTGTTTCCTTCCCTTAGGTTTAGAATTTATTTTTAATTTATATGGGACCTTGTTCGAAACATACCTTTTATAATTGAAGACAATATCAAAATCGGACCGCTCAGTAACAAGTTATGCATGTTCATTCATAAAAATATAAATACATTAAATACAAATATTCATAAATAAAATACAAATGGGTACCTTGTCTTCGTTTTATATCTGTTGAAATCTATCTTTTAAACATTTAATTATAGTAGCTGCTGTTAGATCGAGCTTAAGCAAAAGAAAATTTACTATATTCGTCTATAACGGTAAATAAATATTTATTTATTATTTGTCATTGATAATACCCTAAATACCCTAATCAATAGAGCATTTACCCTGCTCAGAAACAACTCCGATTTTGATGACATTTTTTGGTCACTTTTTTTCTTGATATTATTTGAAATCAGAAACCTTTTGGAGTGGGGACGGAATGATTTATATTATTTAAACAATATTTATTTATATTATAATAAATAATTAAAAAACGAAACACTACCGACTCCAAAAACAAAAACTTATGCACGAAACAGTGCGGGGACGAAATTATTTATATTGTTAAAAATTAATATGCTATTTATATAAAAAAATAATTTAAAAATACTACCCACTTTAAAATACAAACGTATGCAGAAAACAAATAAGCAGAAGAAAACATTATAATATTTCTATCTACTGATTACTTTGAAGCCGGTGCCAATGGTACAATTAATGGGTAGTCAATCGTACCCTCTTTTTCCACCTTTAGAATTGGAATTGCTTTCCCAAATCTATATGGGACCTACTTCGAAATATACCCTTTACAAAAAATAAAGAATTATCAAATCGGTCTACTCAGTAAAAAGTTACGCATAGTTTTACATTACAATTAATAGGAAAACAATCAATCATCTTCTATTTTCCTACCTTTAGGGTTGAAATTGTTTTTCTAAATTTATATAGGACTATTTTAGTAATATACCCCTTCTATTAAAAAAAGAATTATCAAAATCGAACTACTCAATAAAAGGTTATGCTTGGTTTTACATTAAAATTAATGAGACAACAATCAATCGTACCCTGTTTTTCTACATTTGGGATTGCAATTGTTTTTCTAAATTTATATGGGACCTACTGCAAAATGTACACTTTACAATTTATTAAGAATTATCGAAATCGGACCACATAGTTTTGCAATACAATTAATAGGAAAACAATCAGTCATCTTCTGTTTTTTTACCCTTAGGATTGCAATTGTTTTAAAAATTCATATGGGACCATTTTCGGACTATACCCTTTTTTATTTAAAACAGAGTTATTGAAATCGGACTACTTAATAAAAAGTTATGCTTGGTATAACACTAAAATTAATAGGTAAACAATCAACCATACCTTGTTTTCTTACGCTTAGAGTTGAAACTATTTTTTTTAATGTATATAAGACCATGTACAAAATATACCCTTTACAAAAAAAAAGAATTATCAAAATCGGACCACTCAATAAAAAGTTATGCTTAGTTTTACATTACGAAAACAGGGGACGATTGATTGTTTACCCATTAATTTTAGTGTAAAACAAGTATTACTTTTTATTGAGTAGCCCGATTTTAATAATTCTTTTTTTTATTACAAAGGGTATATTCCGAAGATAGTTTCATATAAATATGAAAAAACAATTCAAAACCTAAAGGTAGGAAAACGGTAGATAACTGATTGTCGGTCCATTAATTAAACCATTTCGTCCTCGCACCAAAACATTTCTGATTTTAAACAACATAAAAAACATGACTTTAAAACAAATCATCAAAATCAGAGCTGTTTCTGAGAACTTGAAACACACACTGAAAACACTTACTTTATGCGTTATTTGACTCTATTAAAACAGTTAAACAAAACATTGACTATAGAAATGATAAACAGATAAAATAGGGTCTGAAGCAAGCGTTCTCCTGGCTTAGAGAAAATCATTATTAGTAGACAAGAAAAAGAACGGAAAATAAATTGCCAAAATAAGCAAAAATAATAAAAAAATATCTATACAAACCACAGGATCTTAAAGAAATAAAACTTCTTTTCTTTATTAAATAACTTTATCAATGAATCTGGAGGTGTGCGCAAAGTTCTAAAAGCGTTACAGAGACACAAAAAAAAACATGGATAGCAGCTGGAGTAACATATAAAAAGAACAAAAAGTAACACCGTAAATTAATAAAATTAGCTACAGATTTCTATAATGACCTAATTTACTGGGATGTTAATACTGAAGAAAAAGATATAAATTTTGATCAAAAAAACGAAGAATTTACCCCATGCAACCTAAACGAAGAAGTAAGAAGAGTCATAGTGACCCAAAAAAATTATAAATCACCAGGGGCTATCAGCATAACAAAAACACAACAGCAAGTGAGATTTCAATTCAATTTTAAATTCATGAACGCTAAATAGTAGATTGTTATACAAGGGGCTAAAAAGACCCATTACATACGAGGTATTTTTAGGGCCCGAGACGTAAGGCGAGGGCCACCTAAATAGAAACCGTGTTTATAATGGGTTGACCCCACGTGTTACACTCTGCTTTTCATTACGATTGCGAGAAAATAAAATAGTTTAATTCAATATTCAATGATTTATTTTAATTGAAAATTAAATGTACAAAGTCTACAATTTTGGATATTAAGGGAGATGCTTTTACCCGGTAACATAATTTCCGACTACTGTGTAGATGAATAATGAGTAGGTATGTGAGGTAAACGTGGGAGATAATAGTTTAAAAAACTCCTTTCGTAAGTGAATCAATTCGTTGTTGTTTTCTTCACTTATTAAATTTTTCATAAGTAAGTATTTAAGTAAATGCGTTTCGACTTTGATGGTAACAGATTGAAAATATCATCCATCTCCAAATTAGGATCACCATTCTCACTAGATGAAGACAACAATAACATTTATTGTTGAAAAATATGTAAGTTACGGTCACATATTTACAATTATTTTCTGAAAAAAAAATCAAGTGTGTATTATTCACGCCAATTGTTTTTTAATTTCTCGCTTTTTAATTTTATTTTTTTCACATGAGAAAAAGGCAAAGGTATTACACCGTAAAGGATGTCCCATGTCTTCAAATCTCGCTCTTTTCGCAACTCAATAAGAATTAAATAAAAAATAACGCATTCCACAGACAAGAACGCTGCATTTCATTCCAATTTAAAGTTTTTTATTTATTTTTCAAAACAATCAGGGCCTTACCTATAATGATTCTATTTCGAATAAAACCTCCTCCGTTTTAAAGTAGGCTAGTATTTGACTAGTACTCGTAACAGACAAGAATTAAAAAAACAAAATTACTTTAGCCCCTAGAGGCTGAAATGCTTGTTTAGCCCCGCTGTGGAGTGGTAATATGACAGTGTTTTTGAGCAAGAGTAATGAAAAAGTATTTTTTATGGCGATGTCGGGCTAGCATACGTGCCAAGAAAAACAATGCGAACTTTTTTAGTTGATCAACTTCACAACTCTTTAAATTTTAAGTAATGGACGAAAGGAAGGTAAATAGCAATTGTGACGAAGTTTTTGACAATAATGTACTAATGTAATGTTATGTTGTACATATGTGGAATCCGTATTAATTTTACGTGTTTTAAGCTTGATGTACAACTTTGCCTGGTACATTTTATTCTATGTAACCGTTAAAAGTATATACAGATCATCATTGAACATGAAAAAATAATTAGCTAAAGAAATAACAATCTGTGCAATAATATTATGTAAAAAAATCAGCATTATATTTTGACCCAGTTCTATTTTTAGTTTTGCAACATGACTTGCATGTCTTTATCAATAAATATCTTTAATATTTTTTTTTAATAAATAAATATCTTTATTCGTGCCAAGTTTTAGTTAAATTCATCCTTAAAACTGTAAACAAAATGTTGTCCTCGGATTTTGCACACTCAATAGGGTAGGGGTAGGGTAGGGGTAGGGTAGGGGTAGGGCAGGGGTAGGGCAGGGGTAGGGCAGGGGTAGGGCAGGGGTAGGGTATGGGTAGGGTAGGGGTAGGGTAGGGGTAGGATAGGGGTAGAGTTGGTAGGGGTAGTTGAAAGCTTACATCGAGTTTCACGCGGACGAAGTCGCGGACGTCCGCTGGTTCTATATAAGTATAATGTTAAAAGTAGGCTTTGACATTTTAAAAATAAAAAACAACTTGCAATAGGAGAAGCAATCCTCAGTATTTTATATCCGTTGTTATAATCGATCATGATTACCCATAGCAAAATTAAAAGGAGTTCGATTAACTTCAGCTATTAACGAGGATAAAACATATTCTTATGAGGAGAACACCCAGGCCGCGTTGTAATTTTTTAAAAGTGTTTTGAAAAAAGCGGAACTCAACGCTTTTGTACGTCTGTCCGTCAAAAACCTTTACCTCAAAAACGGGTGGAGTTTATGTCCATATACTAAGATCTATAGCATATATCCAGATTTGCCGTTGATAATAAACGTTATAATTATGTACGAGTACCTATATATACAGGACTACTAAACCTTATTTTTTTTAGATATACCTACATCGCGTGCGCTGAAAAAACTATTGTTATTAGAATAAAATAATGTACTACAACTTTGTAGAACATATTGTGTTCTGCAAAGTTGTAGTACATTACTTTATTCTGATAAAATAGTTTTACAGCGCACGCGATGTAGGTATATCTAAAAAGTGTCGCGACACTTTTTGTAGATAATGTCGCGACACTTTTTAGATATACCATGCCTAACTATCATAGTCATGACGCAATAAGTTTGTCTGTATGTCCGTCCGTCTGTCCGCGGTTTGGCGCAGAGACTGATACTACTAGAGAGCTGTAAATTACCATGAGTATATATAAAAAAAATGTGAACAAAATCTTGAAATATTTTTTAGGGTACCTCCCCTACATGTAAAGTGGGGATGAAATTTTTTTTACATATTTAGCTCAAAGTGTGTGATATCGTTGGAGGTTTTTAAAATATATAATAGGTCTTTTACTAATAATTTTCGATTTAGGGATCCGCTTTGAAAATATTGAGCTTTTAAGAGCTAATTTTTGTTACAGTCAAGTGTACCCTGTACCGGCTAAAGGGTTGTCTATGGATACGTGAAAAAAGTCACGAGAGTAGGGTATATAATGAAGTTACAAGAAAAACCATAACAGCTAAGTATCAATTGCTATTTAAGAGTGTGGCCCACTCTAGGTCTGGCCACCAACACTTTCATATCTCACTAATAGTCGTCTACCTTCGTCGTCTTGTTAATTAAAAATATAAAGTTGTCAATAAGGTAACTCAGAGTTTGTTAAAACTAGAACGTTGAAATTCGGTATGGGTATATTAATTACTTATGTTAAATATTAAAAAGAAAATTTTAAAAGAATATTTTTACACACTACATGCAAAGTGAGGATGAATTTTTTTGTCGTCTATCCTATGGTGGCGGGTATAGTTATCGGTATTTTTGTGCATTAATTAAGCTCTATGGAATTGAAGTGCTAACCTAATCTACGGAACTCAACACTGCCAGTGTCCCGACACGCACTTGGCCGGTTTTTTAAACTGACTTCAAGAAAGGAGGTTATCAATTCGTCGAAACCTTTTTTTTTATGTATGTTCACCGATAACTCGAAGACGCCTGAACCGATTTGAAAAAGATTAGCTACCTTGTGCTTGAGCTTGATTAGTTTGTATTAATGAGAACTGTAAATCTAGATGGGTTGTGACTGTCATTAGGGGTCTGGAGATGGAGACGAGGGACACTTCAGGGAACTTCTCAACGGTTTACAGTAGCTACCTTGTGTTTGGGCTTGATTAATTTGTATTAATGAGAACTTTACATCTAGATGGGTTGTGACTGTCATTCATTAGGGGTCTGATGATGGAGACGAGGTACACTTAAGGGAACTTCTCAACGGTTTATAGTAGCTACCTTGTGCTTGGGCTTGATTAGTTTGTATTAATGAGAACTTTACATCCAGATGGGTTGTGACTGTCATTCATAAGGGGTCTGGTGATGGAGACGAGGGACACTTAAGGGAACTTCCGAACGGTTTATAGTAGCTACCTTGTGCTTGGGCTTGATTAGTTAGTATTAATAAGAACTTTACATCTAGATGGGTTGCGACTGTCATTAGGGGTCTCACGATGGAGACGAAAGACAGTTAAGGTTACTCCTCAATAGTGTAAAGTAGCTAACATGTGATTGGGCTTGATTAAATTGTATTAATGATAACTTTTCACCTTTTTTAAAGAAACAAAGAAGATTTTAAATATTCATATTTCGTACGGGTAAAAAAGGAGGAGTGATGTATCAAAGGTCAAAATAGAATTTTAAAAATTGGTTTGGTTGATTGTACCGTGGTAAAAGTACATGAGTACTAATCATAACAAAATAATGTGGTGGTTTAAAGATTTGTAACCAAAATACGTAATATTTTTTTACTCTTATAACATACCGCTAAAAAGAGAAAAATAAGAAATTTTAATAAAAAAATGCAACCGACTTTAAAATCACAAAAAATGTTTATACTAAACTAAAAAGCAAAAAATAACCTCGGACAACGTGCTACCTTGTCTGATGCCCAGCCGTAGCCTAGGTCGAAGGCCCCCTCAGCTTGTAGGCGGTACCAAGTCAGTGTTGTGTTAATTAAAGCCGTATCTAAAAGAAATGTCTGAAAATACAGCTAAAATCTTTATGATTTAAACGGCTTTAAATAATTCATCACTAACTTGCTACCGCGTTCACGCTGATCAGAAGGTAGCCCATAGTACGATGTTATTTTGCGCTTTTTAGTTTAGTATAAACATTTATGTGATTTTGAAGTCGGTTGTATTTTTTATTAAAGTATTATCACCAGCTATCCTATTCAATAAGTATGACGTAAGTAAGCCACCTAATTTAATTAACATCCAATGAATAAAAACTTTTAGCAAATCGTTAACGAAAATCACAATGAAGGTTTGTCAGAAGTATATGAACAAAAAATAAGAAAAAAAAAATTGACTTTAAAAACATCAAAACGTACCTATCCAATTAACTAAAAAGCGTAGTTAAAACTGAGCAGTTTATTTAAGCCTCCGAAACACACCTAGATCTATATAATTATAATTAGTTGAAAAATAAAATCATAGCTTCTGTTTGTGGTGGTTTGGGTAACGAATATTTTGAACTAAAGGGAAATGCCCACCGACCCATACACCATCGGCCCAGGGAACCTGGGCAAAGGTGTATATAAAAGTAACACATATAAAAGTATATTGAGATGATAATATAAAATAAGGACCTGATTAAAAAAATTGGCTTAACAAAAATATGTTGCTTGAAGAAAAATGCATTTTTTTAACACTCTTCTAGGGCAAAATATTCGTATGTAACATTTGGAGCTGTATTTTTTTTTTCTGTTACCAACAAACTTAACAAACATGAAAACGAACACATAAACCAATTAATTATAAGTCTTCAAAAAATTTAAAACTCAGGCTACAATATGGTCAACGATTTTAGCTTATCCCCATTGTGGACCAAATGATTTTATTATTAAAGTGAAATTATAAAGATTACTTTAGATATAAATAAATTGCCGGAGATGAGCATTCCTTTTTAAAACTAAAGAAACGCTTCTTATAACTATAATAAATTCCAAATCCTAATTCATTGAAACAAATCTATAATAATATTAGAAAGCTGAAGAGTATGTTTGTTTGTTTGATTGAACACGCTAATCTCAGGAACTACTGGTTCGATTTGAAAAATGCTTTCAGTGAAAAAGTAATATATATAATAGCAAAAAAGTGGTCTAAAGTGAATGTTATCCAAGTTCATTAAACGCGTGGCCTCCACCCTTCGGGCTTTATTATAGGTACACCGCACCGCAGTTTATTATACACCGGTCTTCGGCCGAGGGTTTGTGGTGCCTCTGATCGTGGCTACGGCTGGGAAATTTACCCAAGCACATAAAAAGCGCGGCCCCGGCCGCTCGCTTATCTGTGCATCGGCCTTTGGCTAGGGGTTTGTGATGGGGCCTCCGACCTTGGCTACGGCTGGGCATCTTACCCAAGCACAAAAAAATCGCGGCCTTCGACCGCGCACATCATTGTACACCCGGTGGGATGTTTAATTTTGTATTTATTGAAAATATAAATAGAAGGGGCGAAGGGGCCGAAAGTGTACATCGATTTTCACGCGGACAAAGTCGCGGGCATCTGCTAGTTATTATAATGAATTAGTTTGATAGGCCTTTAAAAATATTGTGAATGTGTTATCACCATTTCGCTAGTTTGTGAAATATTATGGTTTAAAGTACTCATTTTTATTAAGTTCCTGATGTTTAAGTATAAAAAATTACACAGAAGTACAAACATCAAATTATTAGGGAAAACAACCTAAGATTATAATTGACGGAATTGTAGTCTGGGAACCAAAAACCACTAAGTATTCTAAGAAGCAACGACGTATAACTAAGGAACGCTATACTGCGCGTGGTCCGTCACACACTTGGCAAGTTTTTTTTAAATAACCATGAAACTCTATTTACAGGTCCCTGATACATTCTTCGTAAATGAGAAGCAATCATATTTTCATATAGCGACGACAAGCAACGAGTTTATACGGATACACCATTCAGGATCTATCACCCGTAGTATAAGGTAAAAATATCACCATCATCATCATCATCATCGTCGTCATCATAACCATTATCATGGATATAAGATATTCTTAAGCTATATCCCACAGAATATATTTTTGTTTATGAACACCGTAATTTTAATAAGTCAAAAGGAAAAAACCGGACTTGCCCATCGAGGGTTCCGTATGTAGGATTATTATAAATAGTTCAGGAATCGAATTGCGCAATTCTTACTGAGCTTTCCTGAAACTCAACTTGATACACTTATCATTTTAACCTTTAACTATGAACGCGCGGTCTCACAGACCGCTCACCGTTTGCGATTTACGAGTCTAACCCCCCTTCCAAGCACCCCCGTTACTGAAGCACTTAGCTTCGGTTCTTGTGCAAAACATCGGGAGAGTTATCACGTTTTTCCCTTTACAAATCCTTACAAGCCTCTACTGTAGAGTACACTTTTATGAGTTAGCATAGTATAAACTTCTCTGATTTATAAAATTTTATTACAACTGTATATTTTTAGAGAGTTTCTCTTGAGAGTGTTGAAATATGCTTTCTTTGCTGAATAAACGGCCGTATCTTTTTTTATTTTTAAGAAGTTTGATTTTTTTACAACTTTTACGCACTCCTGAAATAATGGGTCTTAACAGACAGACGGACGGATTACAAAGAGATCTTATAAAAGTTCAGTTTTTTCCTTTTAAGATACGGAACCCTGAAAATGGAAGCCTTTGTTATTCGTCTGTCTGTCTATCTGTCTGCCTTTAATTCCGGAACGCGTGTATATGTCAAGTTGAAATTAAAGCCATAAATACACGGGTCTACAAATTACATTTTTTACAATAGCTGTGAAAGAATTAAACTTGTAAGATAACGTAAAAAGAACTTGACCGATCACAAAAAAGATGTATAGGCGGAGGGTAAATCTAAAATTCACATATTTTAATCATGGAAAACAGGGTCTTTACGCATGGAACGGCAGTTCAAAATTCATACTAATATTATAAATGCGAAAGTAAGTCTGTCTGTCTGTTACCTTTTAACGGCTAAACGGCTGAGGTGATCTAGATGAATTTTGGTGTAATGGTTAATGGGACGTTGGAGCAAGAAATTCAGCACTTTATGGGTTGAACTAAAAAAAAATTAATCATTCAATATTTCATACATTTTTTATGATAGGATTTGCGCAAATTTTTATAACTGTAACTCTTAAAATTATGAATTTTGGATTAAAACCTTTCAACCACTATTTTTCTTTCTGTTTCACGGACAAAAGTAGCCTATGTGCTGCAAGGTTCCATTGATCATAATTAAAAAATCATCTTTATCGGTTTAGCCGTTTAGCCGTTTATTTATAATATTACTATGGATAATATTCTTTACGGCACCCTTGATGGGCGAGTCCGACTCGCACTTGTCCGGTTTTTACGCTACTTATGTAATACCTGAATTTATATAAAAATAATAAAATATATTTTAATAATTTAATAGGATTGATTAAGTACCTACAAAAAGAATCAAATAGTCGTTTTCAATAAATGCTAAACAGAAAGCTTTTTCCAAAGAGATATAAAGTTTGTTTTATCATAAAAGTCTTTTCCGATCGTAGATAATTCGCAACAAATCAAGATTAACGACTTTTGCGCTTCCATAGCCACTGTCTCAGTCACTTAATGATATTGATATAGAGAAAAAAAATCAACGCAGAATTTCCTAACAAACGTTTATTTGCTCTAGATTAACTATCACTGCATCGTGCCCAATGGACTTGCAGTATTTCCCCATGGACCGACAACTATGCAACATCGAAATTGAAAGCTGTAAGTTCACATGCACATAAAAATAACTAACGCTTCTCTTGTTTTAATTCAAATTTCGTACTTTGTACTTCGCTTGAGAATAAAATATGGATACGAGATGGGAATAACTTTAACACTGGTCGTGTGCAAACTCATAAGGCTTTAATTATGTAGATAAACAAAACTTTGTAATGAAGCAAATGAACGCTTTGAACATTTTTGTTGTGAACGACGCTGAATGTCCTGACGTCGTAAAACACTTTAGCTTTGGTAGAATCAGTCATCCATTTTTAGGTTACGGTTGTATTGACAAAAACCCAGTGCGATGGGTGTTTATTTTATCGTTTCATATCTCTGCATGGTACAGTTGGCTACACCATGCGGGACATCCGATATAAGTGGAACGAGGGGCCCAACTCTGTGGGAGTGTCGAGCGAAGTGTCGCTCCCGCAGTTCAAGGTGCTCGGCCATCGGCAGCGGGCCATGGAGATATCTCTCACGACAGGTACACTGCACATTGATTTGCTATTTGATTCGTCCATTTCTTTTCCTCTGCACGTTTGTCGCTTGACTGCGAACATTTTGATCTAAATGCCATCTCAGATGCTACGTAAATCTGAGTTCATTGTTTTTACGTTTTTTTTATTCGTATATCATTCATATCATGGAAACCCAACAGTAGTATATCAATCACTGAAATTAAATCTTCATTTCAGGAAACTATTCGCGACTGGCCTGCGAAATACAGTTCGTCCGTTCCATGGGCTACTATCTCATTCAGATCTACATCCCGTCGGGACTGATTGTCATCATATCCTGGGTGTCCTTCTGGCTGAACCGGAACGCGACGCCTGCCAGAGTGTCGCTCGGTGTGACCACCGTGTTGACCATGACTACGCTGATGTCATCGACAAATGCCGCTCTACCGAAAATCTCGTACGTCAAGTCAATAGATGTCTATCTGGGCACCTGCTTCGTCATGGTCTTCGCTAGTCTCTTAGGTAACAAAAGATGTCGGATATAAGAATAATTATATTAATATATTAGTTTTTGTTAGTCGTATTCATTTTATGTGTTATTTTAACTGTTGCGTGTTAAGTTACTCTATAGTACTGTGATTTGTCTTGTTTTTATATGCGATGCGTTTTGTTGGAACAGCTAATGATACTCACGATTTCAAATATTTTTATAAGTAGTAGTAATATTTTAAAATTTTAAATATTACTATATATAAAACTGTGTGAAACGTAATTTGTCTATACATTTTTTGAGGAAATATATAGATTATTGCACTATTGGCATTGATATCATTTTAGCTATGCGTTGTAAAACGAAAATAGTCTCCTATTTTTTATCTTCTTTGCAGAGTACGCGACCGTGGGCTATATGGCGAAAAGGATCCAGATGCGGAAACAGCGGTTCACAGCTGTTCAGAAAATTGCAGCCGAGAAGAAGATTACCATAGACGGCGTACCCCCACCAGCAGTACCCGAGCCCCAAGCGACTCCTCGAACAGTCACACTGTCCAGGCCACCGCCGCCTAGCCGATCATCGGTGAGCTAGATGTTCTTAGATCCGTATTTAATGTTTATTATAGTAGGGGAGCCGAAAGGAGGATTTTTGCAGTTACTCAAGCGCGTTAGATAAACGTAAGGGGTTAACGTTTGCTGCCCTAAACATAGTAGGTACGTTCAGGGTAGCAAAAAAAAAAAAGAGATAGAGAGATGACCAACCAGCACGTCAAATAAAGATAGATAACTGCTGCGTGCATTTCGAAAATGTAACCAAAGATACAAAATAAAACCCTTGTATTTTTGTGCTCGAGCCACAAGCGCGTTTAATTTTTTTTTATTGTGAGGGTAATAATTCTTAAAAAAATCACTAACATTTTCTGACGATTTCAGAAAGCCGAAGTACTTTACTAGACAATTTCAATTGTCTTTATTACTTCGACGAAAGTAATAAATGTATAAAAGTACAATATAACCATTTTATCGCACGAGTTTATTTTACCAAAATTAAAATCAAAATCAAAAATCATTTATTTCAAGTAGGCTCAATTTACAAGCACTTTTGACACGTCAGTTGACTATTTGTAAAGATTCTACCACCGGTTCGGAAATCAAACCAAAAAACCAAATCTAATCGTTCCCCCATGATGCTTTAGTAACTGCAAAGTTAGCATACTGGGCTCCCCTACTATTAGATACAATGATTCTACGCCTAATGAAGTCTTACAATCCCCACACGCAGGAAGTGAGATTCAAGGTGCACGAGCAGAAAGTGTATGCGAGAGGCGGCCCGCTGGACAACGGGCGAAGCGGACCTTCGGTGTCGATGCAGTCCCTTTCACATTCAGCTCACCCCGCGCACCCGGTGCTCCCCCCGCACTCCACTCACGCTACCCTTCCCCCCCATACCCTCCCGGCCCACGCTGCCCATACACTACCGCCGCATATGACCGTCCCGGCACACACGGGGGTCCCGGCCCAACCGCCAGCCCCGGCCATTCCAGCCCCGCCGACCGAAGGCGAAGAAGCCTTGGCACCCCATCTAATCCAAGCGTCGAAGGTTTGTAAACACCTCAACTAATTTACTAGTAGGTATGATTTTTGCGATGATTTCTAATTCATAGTAGCCACGTGTAGCATTGCGAAATTCTTGCATTGCGATATTCCAGCATTGCGACTTTCTCAGCGATTTTTCTATTTGAAGTTGATCTTTTTTTTTATAACAAATTTACACGTTTTGTGGATATATTGCTGACTAGTTTCGTATCCAAAGTCCTTAATCGTGAACACATGTGTGCGTGTGCTAAAATAACTTCTAAATTCTATATAAATATACTTTGATATAAAGATATAACTCACGATAAGTTAAGGATAAGGACAAGATTATTCACGTAAACGCCGAAAACACAATGTGTCATGCTGTTGTGTTCAGTTTGTATCCTAAATATCAAGTGAAATTTGTTTTCAGGGCATCAACAAAATTCTGGGCACCACTCCATCCGACATCGATAAGTATTCGCGTATAGTATTCCCGGTTTGCTTCGTTTGCTTCAATCTCATGTACTGGATCATATATTTGCACGTATCAGACGTAGTCGCTGATGACCTGGTACTACTAGGCGAGGAAAATTAGGAACCAAGTACTATTTCACTGAGTGACGACGACAGAAATACCAATGTACCATCGAACCGGCATTATGAAAATGGCAATGTGCTTTTCATAGATGTACATACTAAATCTTGCTATTGGCAAACCCTAAAAAAAGATATTAGGGGACAAAAAATCATAAAAAAATATTTAAGTAATAATCTCGTAATGTCACTGATATTTATGATGAATAATTTATACAGTTCGACGTCATCCAAACACATACACACAACTTTTTTACATGGAGAAATGTAACGGTAAAATACCTCAAGTTACGAGTACTTGACTTCATCTATAAATTCCTATTGCGACGCAGTAATAGGAAATCATTTTATTGTAATTTCACATCATTCTTCATCATTCTTGTCTGTAATGATATTAAAGCAAAGACTTAACTAGCGTAACTCGTTACTTATGTTATACTTCTAAGTATACTGTAGAAGACTATTAAAGTATTAGACACTTAGGTAGTTTACTGAATACCTTAGCATAGGAAAATGTAAATCTTGTATATTATTTTACCCCATAAGGGTATGTCTACTACGTTTTTATTAATTTCTATCTGCTCAAAGAATCTGTAAATTTATACTAAAATTAAGGTCCATAATACAACAATTCGTACATTTCATTGAATAAAATTAAGGTCGATTAAGAAGTCCTTTATACATAATGATAGAGATTAAATAACAAAATTACTAACGAACAAAATAATATAAAGAGTAGATATAAGTTTTCCATCGGTTGTACATTATCCTAAGATTATTTATTAACAAGCAATAACATAAAACAAAAATTTAAAGCAAAAATAATATATTTAATTCGGTCCTATGACAAACGACTAAACTTTACTTTGCTTATAATATTTGTGTTTAACAATTTTATCACCACATTTACAAAATTTAAAAAAAGAAATCGTAGATTAAAAAAAACACGACACAATCCATGCGGCAAAACATACTTAGTTGAAAAGGTGATTCTAAATAGCAGTTAGCTTTTACAAAACTTTATGAGCGGCTCACAGGTCGATACATGCATGAAGTAATTTATTGGTCCATAAAAAAATTGCGATATGATTTCGTAGACCTACTCGTATGACGGCACGGGTTCTGACAAAAACAAAACAAAAATTATGTCTGTTATTAAATTGGTATGTAAAACATGCCAAAGTTAAGAAGGTGGATTTTAGACTTTCCATGTATATCAATTAATACGGAATATCATAGCTACATTAATTTAGATTCACGTAGGTTCAGACAATCAAAATGTTTATTGTAACTTTTGAGTTATTAGTAATAACGGATGTCCATGTTCATAATTTAAATTCGTAATACATCAAATCAAACGATTTATTATATTTTTTTATTGGAGAAACTATCTAATACTAGCTGACTCCCCGCGGTTTCACTCGCGTAGTTCCCGTGGGAATACGGAGATACAATAATGAGGCATTCTAAAATCGGTTGATAAAATCCAGAGATCCCCTTCAATACCACAAATTTTATATTGAATATATATTATATATATCCTCTATAGAATATTAGTATAGACTAGCCCTCGATTTCGTCCGCCCTAAGACCTCTATAATCCAGCCCTACAACGATACAGTAGCTGTATCGTTGTAAAAACGGAGTAACTTCTCCCGTTTTCCCAACATTTCTCTTAACTGCTCTGCTCCTATTGACCGTATCGTGATGAGAAGTATACTATAACCTGCCCAGGAGTATGAAGAATAATTGTACAAAGTTTCGTTAAAATCCGTCGAGTAGTTTTTGTTTCTATAACGAACATACAGACAGACAGACAAAATTCTACTGAATATATTTCATGTTATCAAGTGACCTCTCTACAGATTTATTATAAGTATAGATTTTAAAACTTTTTAGCCCGATCTAGGAATTGAACACAAGTCCCAATATGACACTTAGCTAAATAACATCAATAAAATAATGAGGTAGTTGTATTTGGTTGTATAACAATACAATCATAATAATAATCCAAAAAATTAGGATTGATAATAAGACAATGAAATATTACCAACGTAAGTAATACCTAATTTCATTTAATTGGGTAACAGAGAAGCAAGCGCTTACAGTTTCATTTGATTATAAAGTCCTCAATGTTACAATAAATAGTAAATTTGTATTTGATTTCTTTTCTTTCAAAAAAATGTATTTAGTTACATTTTCACTAAAACAGCGGACATGCATGAATATCTCGAAATGTCGCAGTCAAGGAAGAAATAACAAAAAACGCAATAAAACACAAAAGCAGACTACTAGAGCACACAAACAGTCTTGCCAAATTGTTAATAACGCCTGAGAAGACGAAAAGGCTAAAGCGATCCACCGTGGAAGAGTTGTGTGGTGGACCAACCAATGTATAACCATAACACGAAGAGACGCTTAATGTAGAGACCTCCAACCTAAAAAGCATCCTCTTCTATCAAAAAATCGTTTTATAGTCGACTGACTGATCACTGATGGACCTAACTAAACAAAAAAAAAAAGTTACATTTTCGAATTAAAATAAAATTTATTTTTCGTAAAATGAATTATTATAAAAAGAGAAATTGTATCTATTTGTAGTTTACTATTTAATTTTAATTATTATTTACAAAGCCTCCAATTTTAAATACAAGGCAAATTATTTAATAAAAAAGTTTTTTACATTGTTAATACTTTAATCCTTAAAAAGTCCAACACAGATTCGGGGATAATGTTACGGAAGGTATGTTCTACTTCTCTCAGGAGATAAACTTATATCACCGACATAAATGTGTTCAAAAATTTTAGTATATACTTTTACACACATGCGTACGTCTGTAACGTTACCCGAGCAGAAGTCTTTTGGTTAAAAAAAATTACTTTGAATATTTTGTTAATGATGAAGACTTGCGCTTCACTACAATCATGCTTATTGGAAAGCAATGATGAGCTTTAGATTGGAGCGCGGTTGGCTAAAATATTATTAAGAAGAATACATACAACATATTATACGAATTGTCATACTTGGTATCGAAATAGACGAAATGTATACTGACGAACAATTTATTATTTTACTTTAAAGTATAATTTTGTTTTTTCTTTATGTTATACACATACATACACCTACATATAGTAGACGCCGCGCGGTTTCACCCGCTTGGTTCCCGTTCCCGTAGGAGTATGGGGATAAAATATAGCCTATAGCTTTCCTCAATAAATGGGCTATCTAACACTGAAATATTTTTTCAGATCAAACCAATAGTTCCTGAGATTAGCACGTTCAAACAAACCAATCAAACTCTTCAGCTTATAATATTAGTATAGATGTTGTATATTATATACTATGCACAAAAATTAAGGGAGCAGAAAAAAAATCCAAATTTTTGGGGGATTTTCAACAGGCTGTAACTTATACAAAAATGGTCGTACAGCAAAAAAATAAAAAGCAAATTGTAGCTCTAAGTGTTTAGTTTTTGGATCTGAGTTTGAAAATTTTTTTTTGAAAATATTTTTCGAGTAATCATAAGAAAACCACCGAAAAAAAAATTTTCGAAATTTTTTTGGTTTTTTTTTTAATCTACGGACGTGGAAAAAATTTTTTCGACTCAACCTCCATATGGACCGGATAGCTTGTTTATTCAGATTTAATTTCATTTTTTTTAAATCTCGATACGAGCATTTCTTGCTGAGATATCGATGTTTGAATGGAAAAAGATCATTTTGTCTTTAATTACCAATATCTCAGCAACCAATGATTGCACAGAAATTTTGAGGTTGGTTTCAAAAACTTGAATAAACCTTCTACAAGGATTGGCAATTGAATTTTGAAAAAAAAATTTTTTTTCAATCATTACATGAATTTGAATAAGCATCCAAAAAAGGGCTTTTTGTCGTTTTTTGGAAAATCAAGCGCCCAATCAAAAATATTGCGGAAACCACTGACGTTAAGTGTGCCTTTTACTGTTCAATATACCCATAAAAACCCTACAAAGTTTCAATTCAATCCAGCCAACCGTTTTTTTTTCCCACTTGATCGAATTTTTGAAAAAATTAAAGGAGCAAGAATTTCGTTCTGAAAATGTCATAATTTACGCTTTTGTGCTTGCGCACGTGTATGTGTGTGTTCCACAGTATTTTGTGACTCCAACCTCACTCTCCGAAGATGTATGTGTGTGTGTGTGTGTGTGTGTGGAAGTGACGAACCACAGGGTCTCAATCTCTGATAAAACCACACACATACACGTGCGCAAGCACAAAAGCGTAAATTATGACATTTTCAGAACGAAATTCTTGCTCCTTTAATTTTTTCAAAAATTCGATCAAGTGGGAAAAAAAAACGGTTGGCTGGATTGAATTGAAACTTTGTAGGGTTTTTGTGGGTATATTGAACAGTAAAAGGCACACTTAACGTCAGTGGTTTCCGCAATATTTTTGATTGGGCGCTTGATTTTCCAAAAAACGACAAAAAGCCCTTTTTTGGATGCTTTTTCAAATTCATGTAATGATTGAAAAAAATTTTTTTTTTCAAAATTCAATTGCCAATCCTTGTAGAAGGTTTATTCAAGTTTTTGAAACCAACCTCAAAATTTCTGTGCGATCATTGGTTGCTGAGATATTGGTAATCAAAGACAAAATGATCTTTTTCCATTCAAACATCGATATCTCAGCGAGAAATGCTCGTATCGAGATTTAAAAAAAATGAAATTAAATCTGAATAAACAAGCTATCCGGTCCATATGGAGGTTGAGTCGAAAAAATTTTTTCCACGTCCGTAGATTAAAAAAAAAACCAAAAAAATTTCGAAAATTTTTTTTTCGGTGGTTTTCTTATGATTACTCGAAAAATATTTTCAAAAAAAAAATTTTAAACTCAGATCCTAAAACTAAACACTTAGAGCTACAATTTGCTTTTTATTTTTTTGCTGTACGACCATTTTTGTATAAGTTACAGCCTGTTGAAAATCCCCCAAAAATTTGGATTTTTTTTCTGCTCCCTTAATTTTTGTGCATAGTATATTTTATGATTTTTTATTGCTTTTTTGTTTTGCAAATATTAAATTTAAAATTAATTTTTTTCTATCGAATTTAAGTAGGTCAGCAGGCTAATTCACTTTTTTCAGCATCTTTGACGTATGCAACTCGTTTAAACGACTATAGACTATAGACTATATCTATACGAAATAGAGATTCTATGTAACAAACGTCATCCTTAATCTTAATCCAAAATAGTGAATAGGCCAACTCGACATTATAAAAATAGTAGGAAGTCTTAAGAGCGTGCAGCCTGTCGGTACGATATGGATAAAATTCGAAGCGCAAGCGAGACGCCGAATTATGACTTTCACGTGAGTGAAAAGCACGGAGCGATTGACGCGCGACGCAAATTTTATGACGTGAGCGCCAAAACCATTTTTACCTAATTGCAAGTAAATTAAACATCATAACGAAAAACAAAATGGCCATGTTTAAGATATATACCTAATTTTTTATACAAAACAAAAATTTAAGAAAAAAAGTTTGCTTTTCCTGAGATTGAAAGCAAAATGTGAGCAAAACATGTTTCAAAAAAATAAACTATCGAGAAAGTGAATGTTTTACAATTTGTAAAACTTTTCTGTGTATTTTGTATAGTCATACCGAAGCTAACACTTTGAAATATCATTTACCCAAATATCAGGCTCCTAACTTTTCCAGAATCTGAGATCCAGAACCATTTGTAACCACCAATCTAAGGCTACTTCATTTAAATGATGTATTTTCATCGTATCTCTTTAAAGCGTGCCATGTTTGTAACTAATGTAGAAGGTTCCTTATGTTTTTTTTAATAAACTAGCAGACGCCACGCGGATTCACCCGCGTGGATCCCGTTCCTGTAGGAATACGGGTAATAAAATAAGCTTAGCATTTAGGGATGGTATAGCTTCATGCAACAGTGAAAGATTTTTTCATATCGGACTAGTAGTTCTTGAGATTAGTGCGTTCAAGCAAATAAACAAACTCTTCAGTTTTCTAATTTATAAATAATAAATAAATTGATTGTCTGAACCTTGTCAATATTTAGTTTGGTGCTTTATATAAATATTGATATTACGATTGTAAATAATTACAACTGTTGTGAATATAAAATAATAATTGTCATAGCTTTATCGATCAATGAGACGAGATATTATCTAGTTCAGATTATGAATTTAACACAATAAGATGGTAGGAGGAAGATATACAGACGTGTTTGAGATTAACCTGTAAATATAATTTATGTGTAAAATAAAATAAAATTAGTACGTTCAGTAATAATTAAAAATCGAGATCTAGTTGTACAAAATAAATTAATAATTATTATCAGTTACATTTTTATCTAAAAGTTAAGAACACAGTTGGTTTAAATAACACATACGTAGTGCACCAAACAATTTTTACAACCTAATAAATTAAAACATCCAATATTTTTAGTATCATTAATAAAGAGTTCTTTTTTTATAATAGGTACGCATGTATATAATAAGTCCTAAAAATTTTTTATATTGTATTAACATTTTGTATTATTATATTTTTTCGTAAATTGATACGATTTGAAACTCACTCAGCCGTATTACGGAAAGATGCTTTATTATGTGCATATTGTATATAGACTGTAAATGAATAGTAAATTTAAATTACAAAAACCATTCCATGAATTTAAATATTTTGATTTTTATTCAAGCGAAACGTGAGTGATTTATGAAAGTAAAATTTTCGAATTATTTTAACACTTCACTATATAACTGAGGTATTTCACAAAGTGCAGCGGAAACGTAGCGGAAGCGCAGCGGAAGCGCAGCGGAAGCGCAGCGGAAGCGCAGCGGAAGCGCAGCGGAAGCGCAGCGGAAGCGCAGCGGAAGCGCAGCGGAAGCGCCGCGTTAAAAATTATTCGAGTCGCATAAATACCGTTAATAATAAGTTAGATCGTTTACGTTTGAAACATAATATCTAAAAATATTTTTAGAATAAAGGCAAAATACTCACAATACGCCGTAACGAGCCAGGTTTTGTGCGAGGCTGTTTCTAAACATATTCTCTTTTAGCTATCAAAATAACACGAGAAATTCGTTCATAAAAATAGTTAAAGGAGGCCGACCATATTTTCGGGCGTTACAGAAAAAAATTACGAAATTTCCTATATTTTATTATAAATCAAAATTACTAAAAGTTGTTGAGTTTTTTGAAATGTGTTTTTTTATTAAAATCAAACGTTATTTCAACCAGTCTAAAACTAAAATTAATATCTATTAAATGACACAAATTTTTCACATTGTAACGGTTCACCCATCAAATTTAGCCCAATATTATAACCGGTCTCCTTTACTGAGTACACATATACAAGCGGGTGATCTATTGAATCCAAAGCAGCAAGCTGGTATTGGTTGAGGCAACCCATGAACTATGAGTCAAAGCCTAGTCTAATTTTCATTATAGGAGGAACTCTTATATGTACCTAAAATTTTGGCAGTAAATATGGTACAGACCTAAGTACAGTAGCCAGTTATGGAGTATGGACTGTGGTGGCCTTAGAAAATAGTAGGTTTCTAGGGTCTAGACCAGCGTTTCCGAACCTTTTTCAGTCATCGATCCCTAGGAAATCAAGCACAGCTTTCACGGACCCCCTTTATAAAATAAACAGCAAAAAAAAATCCTATGAATGCGGCAATGATGCCAGATAGTTCGTTATCAACCCATATACGGCTCACTGCTGAGCTCGAGTCTTCTCTCAGAATGATAGGGGTTAGGCCAATAGTCCACCACGCGGGCCCAATGCGGATTGGCAGACTTCACACACGCAGAGAATTAAGAAATTCTCTGGTATGCAGGTTTCCTCACGATGTTTTCCTTCACCGTTTGAGACACGTGATATTTAATTTCTTAAAATGCACACAACTGAAAAGTTGGAGGTGCATGCCCCGGACCGGATTCGAACCTACACCCTCCGGAATCGAAGGCAGAAGTAATTTCATGAGCTGAAAGTTGTTCAATACCTAAAATATTGCTTCACCGTGTGCGAAGGGAGAACTAAACAAAATAAAAAAAATATGCACGCAAGTTTGCATCGATTCTAATATCTGTATTCCCATCTAAAAATAAATCTGCTCGCTTTAAGTAGGTAATAGCGATTACGAAATATTAGCATTTATGTATGGCCCAGAGATGACACCGCGGACCCTCATACACATACTCGCGGTCCCCCAGGGGTCCGCGGACCACAGTTTGGGAAACGATGGTCTAGACCCTCAACCGTTCACGTATTTTTTTTATTTTCTTCAGCATAATATAATTAATCAACCTCCAGTCGCTTAGCTGGGTGGCATTCCTCCGAAAAACACCGTTTAAGATTTTTTAAGAGAACTTTAAGAGTATCAGGGTTAGTGACGTAATTGCGCAGTGGATATGACCTCTGCCTTCGATTCGGAGGGCTTAGATCCGAATTCGGTCCGGGGCATGCTCCTCCAACTTTTCAGCTATGTGCATTAAAAAAAAAATTAAATATCACGTATCTCAAACGGTGAAGTAACATCTGCATGCCAATCCGTACTTGGCCAGCGCGGTAGACTAAGCCTAAGCCTTCTCATTCTGAAAGGAGACTCGTGCTCAACTGTGAGCTGAATATGGGTTGTTGTTGATGATGATAAGGGTATGAGTATCTAGCAAAGATCTGGCACATAATTGCTTGTAATATCCCTTAGAAATATCAAAATACTTGATTATTTCCAGGATAAAAAGTAGCCTATGTGTTCATCCATAGTTAAATCTATCTCCATTCCAAACTTCGGCATAACCGGTTTAGCAGCCGCAGTGTAAAGGTGGAACAAACATACACATACAAACTTTCGCCTATAAAATGTTAGTGTGATTAAATTTTATACTTGAACGATATGGAATTTGGGTACTTGAAACATGCTAGTTTCAAATGCTACCTCGGTTCAACCTCCCTAATTATTGACTACCCCAAACTTACATTGGTTAGAAGGATATCTAGTAATCGCTCTGTTTTATTCATTGACTTCTTCACCCCATTAGCTAGTATAGTTACGCAAGCAACCAATAAGCTATTGACGACAGACAGATACTTTAGCTGCATATAATGAACTGCCGACGCCCTGCGGTTTTACCTCTAGTTCCCGTTCCCATGAGAATACGGCGATAAAATAGCCTATGACACTCACTAATAACGTTGCTTTCTAGAGGTAAAATAATTTTCAAAATCGATTCAGTAGATCCAGATATTACCCCCTACAATACGAAAACTTTACCACTTCATAGTATCAAAATACTTGGACCTTGCTCACGAGATTACCGCCATGTGGAATGTTGAGTCAACTATTATTGTTCCGATAGTTGTTTCAATCCACGGTCTTATAGCTTCAACCAACACCTTAAGAAGCTTTCACTTAACTGTTGGATCAAGAGTCGGATACAATAGGCAGTGATTCTTGAGACGGCGCGTATTTTCCTCACTCTGGAGCCCTGACCACCGGTTGCTTGGGCACTCAAATGTCCCGCAGCGGGAGGGTTGATATTTTTTATAATTTTTTAGTAGTGTTTCGTATTTTATATTTATATTGACATTATTAAAAATTTTAAAAAAGAACTAATAAATAAATGAGAGAGTATAAATAATAGGAGCAACAGGTACATACTCTAGTTCCATACCAAAATTGAGCTATTTATAAGGCTGTTTCGGAAATATTGAGGATACCAAGCTTTATACCAGCTGTATCTACCTTGGATTCAATACTAAGTTCTTAAAGTTAGCACTTACCTAAACACTGCAAGGTTTTTCTTAGCTGTATTCACATACTTGCATACCTGAAAAGAGCATACACAGTTTCTCATATCAAATTCATTCTAGCTGAAATAGCCTGTCAGCGTTATCAGACACCCGTCTCTTATAATAGCGACAATTTAATAAGGCCGTTCTGATAGAAAAGAGAGTCTGTGAGAAAAATTGAAAGAAAGAAAATTATTTTATTTGGACACACACACACATAATACACAAAAGACAACAAATACCTAAAACAAAAGAAAGAAATTTTAAAAATAATTTAAAGATATTAAACTAATGATTTAAGTCGGTATAAACTTTCATTGTACTGATCATATTTTTAAAAGAATAGGCTAAGGGTTTGTTAAGAATGATGATGATGATAAAATAGAAGATTCTACCATTCAAAGTTTTCGATATTTCGTTCTATCTTGAAGGGATAAGGCCGCGTTTTCGATGAAAGCTTCCAGGTGGCTTGACTTTTCAACTAAATGTTGACAAAATTTAAACTTTTTGGAGAATCACTGTATAAGTTGAATAGCACCACACAAAAATTTGTAGTTGGTTGGTATATTTATCGCAAACAAACAGATAGAGAGAGAGAGAGTGATGGAAGACTTTTATTTTTAGTAATATTATGTACTAACGGACGCCCGCGACATCGTCCGCGTGGAATTCAGTTTTTTACAAATCCCGCGGGAACCATGGAATTTTCGGGGATGAAATGTAACCAATGTGTTAATCTTATGGTTATT
Organism: Bicyclus anynana; assembly: GCF_947172395.1. Taxonomy (NCBI): domain Eukaryota; kingdom Metazoa; phylum Arthropoda; class Insecta; order Lepidoptera; family Nymphalidae; genus Bicyclus; species Bicyclus anynana. Next base: position 20,078,242 of record NC_069110.1, read on the forward strand.
ATTTATCTTCATTTTAATTTTCAGCTAAAAAGTTAAAGAGTAACAAACATACCAACATACATCCATACAAACTTTCGCGTTTATAATATTAGTGGGATAGATTCATCTTTTTAATTTTTTTACAATACTTTACAGAAGGTTATTACGGAACGAAAATTTAAGAATAATTGCTTAGAAAATTGGACATATTCAGAAAATGTATCAACTTTGTTTATATGCATAATTTGTGTGCGGTATACTATTGTCGGAAAACGCCGCGAGCTCAAACCGTAACGGTTTGCGGGTTTCTTTTATATTTTAATAAGTCAGAACGGTCTTGTTTTATTGCCGCTACTATAGCAAAACAACGCTATGCAAAACAGCGGGTCACAGGAAGTAATATTATGTTACAACGCGTACATATTATTGTTATAATATAATATTACCTACGGATAACATAATGCACTTTGCACTCTTATCGTTATTGTTCCCACGTGTTACATGCTCATAAACCTATTTAATATGCTTGATTATCCAACTATAAATCAAACTGAAATTAAACCAATCTAAAATATAAACACTGTTACAGTTCATTCATCAAATCAGGGCCCAAGTGGCACGTCGATTTTCTTTCGACGCAAACGTTTCGAAAATTAAAAAATGCATGGGAATGGCATTCACTATCGACAGGTCATGTAATCGAGTTGTCGATCAGATGCGTCATTCCCATACATCTTGTTAGATTTCGAAACGGTAGCGTTTGTAGAAAGAGAATCGACATGCCACTGGGCTAAGGCTTCTGGGCCGAGCTAAGTATTAAAAATGGTCGCAGTAATTTTCTTGAACTAAACAGCTCAGTCATCATAATGAAGCACAAACTCCACCACTAACACAAACGCTACCACACTAGCATGCATGTCATAAACTACACGAAATATTAGAAATATTAGGCTATAATAGTCTAACTATCAAATTAGAAACGACCTTCACCCACCCCGAAAAGTTGCAAAACTTTTAAGCGTAACGAATTAAAAACTGCGAGTAGGCTACTCAAGACGTCAACCAAATCTGTGCAATATTCTTGTAAAACAATGTCCTGCTTGTATATAAATACGATCGTTCATTAAGACAACGGTACAGTATTTGGGCTGGAATATTGTACCTATTTGAAAAATATATTTTTAGTTTTTGAAAAATTATTTTTATGATATATGAAACAACCCGGCAATGAACTCACGCTATTTTAAAACTAATATTCTAAGAAACCTGAACAGATCATTACAATTATCTTGTGAAAAATATCTCTAGGTTATTTTATAAAACTTATTCCAGAAAACACTTAACTGCACTGTACCTTTAATCTTAATGTAACAAACATGAATTACTTATAACTTAGTATTCGGTAAGAAGAAACTTAATTATAAAAAGTGTACCTAAAATAACATAGTGCTGTGAAGAAATTTAAGAGATTTAATAAAAAGAAATATGTGTAAATGTTAAGTAAAATAATATAATGTTAATTGAGTCAAATTTTATTTTTAAATATATGTGAATATTGAACAAGTATGTTAAGTTTCAATCATATATATTTTACATTACCATAATGTTATAGATTTTTGAAGAAAGAAAACCTTTTACCAAAGTCTATTGTAAATCTATTTATAACTGCATCCTTGTTTGTTTATTTTATTATGCAAAATTTCAAAAATTTCAGTTAATAATAAGAAGGCATTTATAAACAGGTTTCCACTTAAACTTTTTTATCTTTTATTTACTCGGCAGAAAATATATTTTTAAAAAGTTACCTACTTTTTGAAAAAAAATATCAAGTGGAATATAATTTTAAGTTTAAATTAAATTTATACATAATATGTAACGAAATTGCTCAATATTTCAATTTCAATAATTTAATTTAAAAAAAAACATAAGTGATGAAAGTTTGGTAATGTAATTTAATATCAAACAATTCAAAGTTTTTATTATAATTATTATTACGCTAATACTACGCTATTATTGTATAAAATGTTTTATGTTTCAAAGTAAAACTAATAAGTATTTTTAATTATATTATAATTATTTAAGACTGATGTTTTAAATAAATAAAACTGTTTTAAAACAATAATTAATTTAAGGCACTATTGTTTTTAGAAATTCTTATAAAGTTATTTTGCTGCTTTAAGTACTTGTAAACCTACCTACTATGATGATCTCATAATGTTATTACATTTGAAACAAAAAATAAGATGCTAAAAGTACCTGACAACAGAATTGTGGTAATCAATTCAGAATACAATTAAAATATAGTTTATATATTATATGTTTTCAGATGAACAGATGTTAATCGTGAAATATTTTTAAAGATTTTTAGTGTGACACAAATATCATTACGTTTGCTGAAATATTCTGAATTTTTATTGTTAAGTTTGTGTTGTATAGAAAAAGAAACTATAAAATATGTTATCATATTAGAAAAGCAATCAGTAAAGAATATATATTTATATATTATTCAATTTACGATTACTATGACAGTATTCTAAATAAATTTTTCGATTATTAAAAATTACATTATAAAACTATCCATTATTGTTGCACCTAGTCTGTAAGTAGGTATTGTAGCTCTGCATAAAAGGTGCTGGACGACGTACGTTTCATTTTTGAAGCAGACTTAAACACAAAAAAAAATTTTTTTTAAATTTTTGTTGTCTCACATACAATCAATTTAGCATCTAGTAAATTAACAAACAAACTTGCTTTCATACACAAGATATAAAATTTATATTGTATTTATAACCAAAATAAAGTAATATAACCACTAAGCATGTTTGTGGATGATTAAAAATCTCAAAAAATTCTGCGTCGATTGAGCCCAAATATAGACACAATTTTTTTTTTATTTATTTGCTTGGTTATTTTTCATTGACCAAATATTAAAAAAAAGCCTAGTTGTAACATTTTCTAACACCGCAGCACATCTAAGGCTTGTAGTATAGTACAAAAATTATAGTGATCAAGCTACAAACTAAGATATAGTATTTTTTTAATTTGTCTTATATTTTTTATAATTACGAATTTACGTACGTTGTCTAGACACCTCGATGGCGCAACCAAATTCTAAATCACACTTAATAAATCTAGAATATAAAATATATACTAAAATTTAAGTTAGAAATCAAATGAAAACTATAAATAATTATTTACTATTTAGATATCTAATCGGATACAATGAATGTATTTTAATCGTGTTACAAAACTTTATAAAGTGTGTTCATAAAGAAATTTCCTTTTCTTTAATATATCCATCAACTAATATAACAATGCTAAGTACTATAGGTACTTAATAAGGTACTAATTATAGTATCTAGTATTGTCCCCGTAGCGCTAAAAGTTATTAACTGAAAATCGATTTTCCAGTTAATAACGTTTAAATAAAATTTAAATCTTCGTAACTTTTTGCTGTTATATATCTATATATACATACCCTTAATTTAAATATAGTATAACAGAATTTGTTTTATACGAGCAATATATAACGAAAAACATTTAATGTATGAGAAAAGCAATAATTAATTTTCTCTGTACAATGACTTATTTGTTAGTTAGTTGATTGTCGATTAGAGTTAGTGATTTTTCGCTCTTTTCACAAATAGTCCAAGGTTTAGTTAATTTGAATCAGACTAATATATTTACTAAATTTGTATGTTTTAACTAAAACGACATACTATATAATATTGAACGACTAAGAAAAGTATTTCATACAAACAGTCAAGTTTTATAAAAATAAAAATAAAATAATAGGGTTAGTTTACTTTCGCTTTCTTGCATTGCATCAAATTCATTGATAAAAAATAAAAAAAGCAATTAAGACGTTTTAATTTTGAGATGAGAGAGAGAGTTTTCGACAAATCTCTTAACTAATTTAAGTAAATTCTTCCAAATCATACTAATTACTACATATGGGTTCCAAAGGGAACAAAGGTACTTAGTTACTTTACTTTTGAAAAACTATAAAAATTAAGCAGCTACAAAAAAGACGTTTAGTCAGATATTTAGAGAATTAAATGGGGATTTTATTGACAAAATGGCATTTTGGGACTTGGTGACTTCACTCTACGGGGACGATATATTCTATCAACTAAATGTAACAAATCTATGATATATCTATTGGATATATGTTTGCATTCTATGCTAAACATGTAACATTAATTTTAAGCTTTAAATTTTATTAATAACATGAATAATATAAAAACAACCTACTCGTAATGATTGATCAGTCATTGTAAGCATACAGAAGTAAAATTTTCATTAGTACACTGTACACTGAAGTAAAAATCTCTGTCCACTGCCTGTATACGCGGAATAACTAAAGTTGGTAGTTTCTTTATGAACACACTCGGGATCAGGACGTATCCTGAAATGTACACGTAATGTAGAAACACTCGATAGGTTATCATTGAGGTCAAATTTTAAAGGGAACCAATGCATTGCGACTTATGTGTCGATGTTACTATTTTTTAGTAACAGCAATATATTGGGCTATTAAAATGTACACCAAGTTTTGATAGTCACGATGTTAATGACATCTAAGACTTTGGTTTATAATAAGTGCCAAAACACTTGAATGTACAAGCTAGTAGATAGAATTTAAATTCGTATGATTATTTGTTATATCATTTTCAAATTTCAGTAGAATGTTTGGTTTTGATTGTAAACTGAACGCGTTTTTGTGTGAGATTGAACGGACGTGCTCATAAATTATTAGCCAACGCCTAGGTTATATATAATATAGCCTAAGCTTAGGACAATAACAAATAACATGGTTTACTAGTGGTAAATGATTTTTTATAATTGGTTCAGTAGATCCAAAGATTACCCCGTAAAATAACACACAAGTTACCTGTTTATAATATTGATATGTGTTTCAGTTTCTTGGTAAACAGATTTCGATGTCACATGCCTCTCCCTTTATCGCTCTAACTAATTGAACAATGCGTTTCTATTGTGCTGGCGTTCAGTTTACAGACACGAATTTTTTCCGTCAAGTTCCAACTATTCTGTATTAAAGCCAAACAGTCTTTCTGGAATATTCAAAAGTATTATATATTATGATGATACTCAAAGTAAAAGCTAAACTAAAAAAAATGGCTACAAAAGAGTGAATTTGAGTGAAAGAGTTAATATATACTTATTATGTACCTTGGCACTGATTCTATGACATTCAAAATTGTATAGAAAACGAAACGAATGGTATTTCCAGAATATATCGAATATTCTAGGAAGACTATTCGTTTCGTTCGGTTTCTTCAGTTTGACACACCAATGGCGCTGTCGGTCAACTGTCTACTGTAAAACCTATAGCCTCAACGAGGCTGTGGGTTCGATGCCCGCCACATAGGACTATTATCTAGTTAGAGGGGAATGGGAATATTGGTCATCTTTAAACAATATGGCAAATATTCTTTTTTGATTAAAAAAAAATACATTTTACCTGTACATTTACAGCCAAACAGACTTGCAAAAAATAGACAAACAATACTTTAATTTTTATGGCTTCCTTAAAAATAAGTTTCCTAAAGACAACAGTGTCAGTAATTCATAGCAATAATAATTTACAATTTTAATGATTTTAAAGGATTTTTCGAAGATTTTGCGTGTGTGTGTGTTAATTGGTGGGATAAAAGTTTTACAATGATGTCATACCAGATCAGTGCCTTGGGATGTGCGAACGTTATATAAATAAATGAAGACCACATTGCTTCGTGACTATCAGACCGAATTAGGCATTGCATAGAACGAATATACTAAAAAGTAAATAGAAAATTACCAAGACAATTAATTTTCTAAGCAACATCGATAGCGCACTGAAATTTATTTCCTTTGATCAGTAAACGGCTGCAAAATATTTTTTTTTAACTTCGTATTATAATTTTCATTTTAAGAGTGTCTTAACTGGCAGCTAATTTGGATAAAAACTAGGTGCAAGCTATTTTCACAAAATACATAATTATGAGCCATTTTATGTACAGAACGAGGCCTGTAAGTTGAACTATGCACAGAAGCACATTTTTAAGTCTGTTAGTGACGTACGGAGGAGTAACCATAGCAATACTTTGAAGATATTATGTCAGCCACTGACGATCAAGTAATTTCCATGCCCGCAGCGCTAATGGCACTCAGACCAATTATTGTATAGGACCTGCCTCGCTAGACGTTACTTTCTGTCAAAGTATATGATCAACGATCTAATGCGATTATAAAAACTGTCTCTATAAAAACGATGTTATATAGTTGTAATCGTGTTTCGTCGGTTAAACAGCTCCGTAAAAATACCTTTCTGTGTAATTGAATGGTGTAAAAAACGGGCAAAAACTTCTAGTTTAGTATAAGATATATACCAAATCTAAGCTCGTTTTGCTCAGAAAATGACAGACATTTTTGTTATGGACTATGAGTGCGATACAGGTCATTCTATAATTGGTCTGAGTAACGGCATGACAGCCGATAAAACCGATCGTGTGTTAGTCGCGATGTGCATGACATCTTGCTGCCAGTGGCTGACATTACAATCGCGTACGAAATTTTCAATTATATGATTTTTTTAAAGTAATGGTCAACCACGTATTACTCGTTTAGTTTAAAATCATCCCTGCGCAGATGACCACCATTTTGGTTCAACTTACTTTCCGGGATCTTTATCTTACATTCACTTATACAAAAATATGAAACGTTATGTGAACAAAAGAACAGTATTTATTTAAACTGTTGCCAAAAAGGAAGCAAGCATGTAGTCATTAGCTTAGTAATACATATTTATATTTGCTATTTGACGACAATAATGCTTAGTTACAATCTTACCTGCAGTGTGATTCCAGAATTTTTTCTGCAACACAGAACAGTCTAGCACAACACAGTGTAGCACAGCACAGAAAAAAAAACAGTTTATTGATTGCACTATATCGGGCGGTCAGTAGGCAAAACTCGCGGGAATCAAGGCTGCCAAGAAGGTGCACGCGCGCGATTGCACCTGAAACAATAAAAATACATTATAAATATAACACATATTTTGCAAGTGAACGAGAACATTTATTTTAAATTGATTGATGAAATTAATTGTCATTTAAATCAATCTTGTCATTTAAAGGTTACAGCACACACATTAACTCGGAAAGTGATCGTAACCATATCGCCTCGCAGTCAACCAGCCGGCCATTTCACTTCATATTCATATTCCATAAAGGCTAAGAATCGGCGAAAAAGTTGCAAAAACAAATCAACTGTGCCACTATTTATGATAATAATCAAGAAGGGTTATCATTACCAATAGCCATTGGATGACATTTTTGCCAAAGCCAATTTTAATTAGTTAGCATTAAACAAAAAGTGAATACAAATTCACGTGACTTGAAAATTACTAACAATGGCTAGTTGGTACATATTAAGTCCACTCGGCTCGGCTACTAAGTAAAAAGATTCATACAAATAATACTGAACTGCTTGAGATGGTGCGGTGCAGATCACTTTCCAAGTTACTATGTGTGCTTTGACCTTAATCCAGTATAGTTTACTCCAGTAAGTCTGTTGGCTTTTTATATGGTAAGATGACAGCATGTAGTCTAAGCATCCGGCATTAGAAATATGTACCCTCATCTGTTATGTATTAGTGATAAGAAATAAATAATAGACAATATTCAAAGATAGATTCTAGAGCCGTGATAGCCCAGTGGAACTAACCTCTGCCTCCGATTCCGGAGGGTGTGGGTTCGAATCCGATACGGGGCATGCACTTCCAACTTTTCAGTTGTGTGCATTTTAAGAAATTAACACGTGTCTCAAACGGTGAAGGAAAAACATCGTAAGGAAACATGCACACCAGAGAATTTCTTAATTCTCTGCGTGTGTGAAGTCTGCCAATCCGCATTGGGCCAGCGTGGTGGACTATTGGCCTAGCCCCTCTCATTCTGAGACTCGAGTTCAGTAGTGAGCCGTATATGGGTTTAACCATTTAGTACAATCCGGCCGCGATTTAACTAGTCAACATATTTGCAATGTGTCAATATGTATATTTTATATCATTTATTTCTTATCCTAAATAAATAACAGATGAGGTTTTATATTTCTTATGCAGGATTTTGTACTAAACCGTGAACATTAATACAAACGCGCCTCGCTTGTCTTTACCCCTTAAGTCAGTCATTGACGGTCAATTATTGTCAAGTTTCTGCAACGCAAACGGCAGCAAAGACGTTTGATAAGTCGAGCCGTCATGCACGCAGTGACCAATACACGATCAGTTATAGTCGTGGGTGCTGCAGAAACGTGAATAATTGGTCGTCAATGGCGTGCATTACCATCCAAAGCAAAACATACTTCTCGGAATGGATTGACTATAAAATGGGCTACTACAAAATATGGCAATAAGTCAAAGTAAACAATAGGAAATGGTGAATGTGCGTAGATTACAAATAAAGCTCGTGCGAATGCTCCTTGACACCTGGCTCGAATGATGTTTGTACTATTTTTGTTTGGTTGTGATTGAAGCCAGGTGTTAGTGCGCACGAGTTATACGTATACTTTAAGAGTTCTTCCAAAAAGTTTATGTTTAGGATAATTTGTCGTTTTTGATGAATTTTGTTATGTTTTTTAAAGACTGATATATGTTACAATTATTCTAGGTATATAATTAAGTTTATAGGCTAGACAATGTCTGCGGCTTTTCTCGCATCCTCTTGTTTGTTTAGTTTCTACTACTTTATTGTACGCGTAGATATGATTTATTTATTTTTAACTGTAAAGTTACACCCATATATTTTATGCGATAAATTATGTGAAAACTTTGGTACTTTCTCGTGAAAATCTAAAATATATTGGTGTGGCTAAAGATGTTGCTCAAACTGATGAAAACTAAATGATGTCTATGTAGTACCTAAACATTATACGAAATTTAGTTTTGTGATCCAATAAAACTATATGGAGACTTTGTTGTTTCATTTTACACGACTGACTTGGGCAAACAGAAAAATAGAAGGGGCAGCGTATGATTATGTGATGTTGTCTCATTATCATTATCAGGCCCATATTTTAACGGCCCATAAATTTGGGGTTGGTGTGCTTAAGGTGTCAAAACGTTTATCCGATGTTAATCACATTACCCGGGATCGACAGCCTAAAAGGACTCCAAAAAAGATTTTATCAAATCGGTTCAGGTGTCTTCGAGTAATCGGTGAACATACATAAAAAAAAAGATTCCGACGAACTTATAACCTCCTCTTTTTTTGAAGTCAGTACACTAAGAAGAAGGTCCTGGTGCGTTATACTTAAAATACGTAGTAAACCAGACACTATTACGCTTATTTAGTGGACACTTATGAATACAAGCTCCCGGTGTAACATGGTGTTCCTTCTAAAAGGCACAGTAAGCTGCATCATTACTAAGTATACGGCATCTATTGTACGTATGCTGCTCCTGTAGTAAATAGTAATCTGCAATTTGTTTAAGTAAGTAGCTCATTTAAGTAGCTTATTTTTCTCAGTGTAACTTTCCAGGCTGAAATTTTTACTGAAATTTTCATAAAATAAAGAAAGATTCAGCATTTCTCAGCTCGACCCAAGACTCGAACCCAGGATCTCGTGAAATGAAATTAGGTTAACTTCTGGACAAACAATAATTGAATTTCATCTATTCCAAGATTTAAATTGGAAACCATTTCTGCAACTTCGTGTAAATTATTAAAGAGGATTTGTAAGTTTGTGTGTGTATTCTTTAAATATATTGTTGGTAAGTATATTCTCACAGAGATGATAGCCCAGTGGTTATGACCTCTGCCTCCAATTCCGTAGGGTGTTGGTTCGAATCCGGTCCGAGGCATGCACCTCCAACTTTTCAGTTGTATGCATTTTAAGAAATTAAATATCTCATGTCTCAAACGGTGAAGGAAAAACATCGTGAGAAACCTGCAAACCTGAGAATTTTCTTAATTCTCTACGCGTGTGAAGTCTGCCAATCCGCATTGGGTCAGAGTGGTGGACTATTGGACTAACCCCTCTCATTTTGAAAGGAGACTCGGGCTCAGCAGTGAGCCGAATATGGGTTGATACTGATGATAATAATATCTTTATAATTTATAAATTAAATATAAATCTTTATTCATCAAAAACTTCTAATCACAAAATTAAGTTGAAGCCCTAATAATAAATAATGATGATGATGATGAAATTGTCATAACAAAAATATAAATAGGAGAAATGGGGCCCGGTGTTTACAATTTTTAACTTTTGACTCCGTAACGATCAAGGTTGCAATTCCGCTAATTTATACTCGTCGACGAACTTTTCATTTCTAACACATCTTCGAATTTGAAGTATATGTTCAAACAGAATGATGATGCTACAGGGGACATAGAAAACGCTAAATGTCATTAACAATGAAGTTGCCATGGAAACGAACGATGTCTGTAACTTTAAAGAATGCAGGCCTGCAGGGGTATGATATAGGCCGGCACCGACGGGATGTGCTTAGTTAGATGCACGATGTTCTGATACCATCAACTTGCCAAAGTATAAAAAACTATATATTGAGCTTTACTTAAATAGTAAATTTAAGTAAAGCTAGGCAGTTTTTTAGGGTTCCGTAGTCCACAAAGAACCGTTAGACTTTCGCCATGTCCGTCTTTCCGTCCAACGGTCCGTCTGTTCGCGGTTTAGCGCAAAAACGATTACTACTAGAAAGTTGTAATTTTGCATGAGTATGAACATTAAAAATGTGAACAAAGTCGTAAAATAAAATCTTGAAAAATATTTTATTTAGGGTACCTCCCATACGTTTTTTATTTACTCGTTTATCTAATAGTGAGGGGTATCGTGTGATAGGTATGAAAGATATGACGGTCTTGTCACTATTTTACGATTTAGGGATCTGAAACGGTCGTTTTTTGCTATCGTCGTCGTCATCAACCCATATTCGGCTCACTGCTGAGCTCGAGTCTCCTCTTAGAATGAGAGGGGTTAGGCCAATAGTCCACCACGCTGGCCTAATGCGGATTGGCAGACTTCACACACTCAGAGAATTAAGATAATTCTCTGGTATGCAGGTTTCCTCACGATGTTTTCCTTCACCGATTAAGACACGTGATATTTAATTTCTTAAAATGCACACAACTGAAAAGTTGGAGGTGCATGCCCAGGACCGGATTCGAACCCACACCCTCCGGAATCGGAGGCAGAGGTCATATCCACTGGGCTATCACAGCTCATTTTTTTAATATTTTGCTATGCTTGGTTGCAATCTTACCTTCAATGTGATTCCGGATTTTTTTCGACTGCGACACGTTTATCTATTTATATTTTTATGAATTGCACTGTAACGGACGGTCAGTAGGCAAAACTCGCGGGAATCAAGGCTGCCAAGAAGGTGCACGCGCGCGATTGCACCTGAAACAACAAAAATGCATAATAAATATACACATGTTTTTGCAACTGATGAAATTAATTATCTTTTCTTAAGGGTTATTAAAATCGATTGATGAAATTAATTATCTTTTTATTAAGGTTATTTAAGGGTTACACATAGCATTTTTAAAAAAAATATTGTAAAAACTAAAAGCTAAGTTATAGCAATTGTCATTTAATAGTAGCTATTACTTTAACTTTAACGTTTTTTAAGTCGACCAACTTAAAAAACGTAATTGGAATTCGACGTTGCTATTTCAATATCTAACCTTAAAGTTAGACCTGCCAGTCAGAGTGTGTTAAAACTAGAAAGCTGAAATTTGGCAAGGATATATATATATATATACTAATTAGTTAATTACGACTGTAATGGTAAAAAGAAAGTTTGAAAAAAAATATTTAAGTTCCTTCCCTATGTGAAGTGAGGCGATTTTTTTCTCGTCTATCCCTTATTGTGTGATAGAGATTGTGTGTATCGATATCGGTAATCAATAAAATAGCTTAAAGTGCTAACTTAATCTACGGAACCCTACACTGCGCGTGGCCCGACACGCACTTGGAAGTTTTTTTTTTTTCATTTTCTAGGCTTACTAACTCAATATTTTACACTATTCATAAGCTTCTACTTTAGAAGCTTATGAATCAAAACCGTATTGGCTAACCACTGAGTCACCAAGGTAGTTCAATACTAATTGTGTATATTGCGTATACCTTCCTAACCTGACCAACTTCGCTACGTTTTTATTATTAGACACCTAAAATTACGCTTACTTTGGATCTAGAATGGATTGTCTATGTAAAAAAAAAATAAGTCAGTCAATACATAGATGTGTTAAATTTTAGAAGTTGTGGCATACCTGCTGTTCAAATGTAATCAAAACCAAACATTTTAGAATAGAGAGTGCGGGTTGCCAGTGATGATCTATGGTTCCGACACTTGGTCGCTAACTATGGGCCTCATAAGAAGGCTCAGAGTCACACAGCGGGCGATGGAACGAGCTATGTTAGGAGAATCTCTGCGTGATCGACGTGATCGAATCAGAAATGAGGAGATCCGCAGAAGAACCAAAGTCACTGACATAGCTCAATGAGTTGCGAAGCTAAAGTGGCAATGGGCGGGGCATATAGTTCGGACAGCCGATGGACGTTGGGGTCCCAAAGTGCTGAAACGCAGGTATTTGCAGGATGCAGGTGGCTCAGTTTGGAAGTCCCTACAAAAGGCCTATGTCCTGAAGTCCATCGGCTGCTATGATGATAATGATGATGATATGCCACTAACGCGTTAAAACTGCTAGTTGACCACTTTTCTTTGAGTCGCATATAGTAAACAACGAAAGTTATTTAAGCCAATAATATCTAAATATTAAGTACAATGTTAAGTTGTGTGTTTAGGAACTTTAAGAATTGTATATACATAAATTTATAATGGAATTAAACACAAAATAAATTCAGCTCAGTTTTTGCGGTAATTTTTTAGGCATGTAAAATAGGTAAGGATAAAATGTCGTTGATCAAAACAAATGTAAATGAGATCACTTTGAACGTCGAACTAAATAAGAAAAAATATTGAATTCGATTTATAAACAAAAACGTTGTTGCCCAAAATACAATAATATTTAAATACAATGTATTAAAAAACACACAAAAACGCATGAGGACTTGATCCTTATTAGAAGTTGTAATACTAATAAGTACGTATTGTAGAACCTTTCTTTAGGTACCTATATAATGTAATAAATTATTGAATGATCGGTAAATATAAATAGTCATTGTTTAGTTGTTTTGTACTCTATTTTGTTAATTAATTTTGAAAGTAAAATTTATTATTTATTAATTTATTAAGTTTGCTAGCGACTTTTACATATTTTTACACATACAAAAAAATCAACTTATGAACTAACATGCTTAGCGTATGCAAAATCGTATTAAAGCAAACATTGCTTGCTATCTTTGAATAATTTAACTTTTAAACCTCACGTCACTTTAATTTGCGAATGTTTTGAGTATCGTCAGGTATATGCTCTACCTTCCTTCAAGTGCTGAAGAACACATTTTATAAAAATAAACCTTTATTTATGTTGGGGTTTTAATTAGAATTAGATCTAGAGAAAGCTAATAGATATAACATTATAATAAATAAATAACTCTCTTACAGCTAAAATATTCAGGTCTACCCCCTGTTTTAGAAATAAATAATTATAAATATAACTATAGATGAGGAATATGCAATACTTTTTAGCCAGAGTCGATACTTTAGCATAAAATAGGTTAGAACAAGACGAATGCAATGGATCACTATCATTATTTTACTTTTGAGCAAAATTCAAATAAATAATAGGAGACACGACAAAGTAGCTAATGTAGAATTGGGCGTGCTCGTGACGTCATATCAAGCTTACCCTTACCCTGGATTCCCGGGCCAAAATTACTGGAATTTAGCCCTTAAGGCATAGTCTATAAGAGACATAGGGGCGCGGGAGGTTTGTTCCGGACAAAATCAATGTGATAACGAGTCCTGGCAATTGTTCAAGTCAACGTTTGCCAAATATTGTTCAGTTACCTCTCATATATTTCAACTAATCTTTGCTATTTTGCTGGTAGTAATGCTTTATCAGTTACAATAATCAGAAAATACTATAAAATTGAGGTACGTAGGGAGAATCAGTTGAGTCCTAGAAACCTCAAAAATACTGTCTCAATCAAAAACATTTTGAAGTAATTTTCTCTATGATGTTGACGCAAATGTTTTTATGTTAATTGCTACAAATAAATCAGGACTTTATTAGCAATATACACATATTATAGTAATTAAAGTTATTAATATTAGTTACTTTTTTGTGATATTATTACGACTAGCAACATTTGCTCGAGTTTAAAAATTTGTTTACTTTTTTGATAAAATCAAAAAGCCACAAAACAAAAATTTTTGTAGATATCATAAAGCCCGGAGATTTGTCCCTATTCAACTCATAGAATCTTTCCCCTCCATTTTAAGCTACCTGATTATAGGTGTTGTAGTTACGTATCGTAGGACAATCTTATATTATTGACTTACTTACATAAGTTATTAGTAAAATTATTTCCCTAGTTAGGAAGTGAAATAAGAGAGCCGCGCCGAAATATGAAGAAAACTCTAATTAGCTACTTAGCTAATTAGTTTTATTAATTTTTACCTACTTAGGTACAACATTGTAATAGTTTTACATTTAATTTTGGACAACTTTTTTTGGTTTTGTGCTGACGCCGTGCGGTTTTACCCGCGTGGTTCCCGTTTCCGTAGGAAAACGGGGATAGTCTTCCTTGATAAATGGGCTATCTAACACTGAAATAATTTTTCAAATCGCACCAGTAGTTCCTGAGATTAGCGCGTTCAATCAAACAAACTCTTCAGCTTTATATACTTATTAATATAGATGTATATATTACTAGCGAACCCTTTCAAGCTTCGCTTTGAATTATGTGCACTTCTTCTCTATCCCTACCCTACACTATTCCTACCGTACCCTTAGGGTTTAGGGGTTTGAAAAATAGATGTTGGCCTATTCTCATAGATACCGGATAAGCACAAAAAATTTCATCAAAATCGGTCAAGCCGTTTCGGAAGAGTATGTACGAAAATTGTGGCACGAGAATTTTATATATTAAGATAAAAAGTAGTGTTAGTACATTAATAATGTACTAACACTACTAGTTAAGTATGTTTGCCTATTGTTAGATAAAATACAAAATTAAAAATCATAATACTAATTGAACATCTCCAATAAAGAAAACATTGACGCGAATTGAGAACCGCCTCTTTTTTTAAGTGAGTTAAAAATAAAAAAGTCTACATGATTGTATAGCTTAAAATTTTTGTAAGTTATCGAAATATTTTTTTACTAATTTGAGATGACGTTGTTACATTTACGATAGATAGTATAGAGAATATAAATATTTCAAATGATTATTAATTTTGTTGTATAAAGTGTAGCTGGCTATTTACGTCGCCATCTATATTTTGTTTTAATTAAATTTTATACAAAGTCATGAATATTAAAAAAATGTACACTCGCGTTTCAACGTAAAGCCGCGAACGTCACTTCATTCGCAATGTATGTTGCGGCTTTAACGGCTGTTGGCGCCGCGTATAAAGCACGCTTTATTTTACATTATAGAAGTATTAGTGCCGCCATCTATGAAATCATTTCAGTATACGCCATCTATGACAGTATTTAAATTCACATCACAACATAGCCATTTAGTTGCTTCAAACGCCATCTAGGAAAGTATTAAGAAATCATTTCGTTATACGCCATCTGTGGCAGTAAATAAAAGCACATCACGTGCATTTTATTAGCTGCAGCGCCATCTAGGAAGGTACAAAGAAATCATTTCTATAAACGCCATCTATTGCAGTATTTAAATACACAACACTATAATTTATGCGCACCATTTTGGGTGCTACAAACGCCATCTAGAGAAGCACTAAGAAATCTATACGCCATCTGTGACAGTGGAAAAAGCACACCACATGCACATATTTTATTAGCTATCTAGGAAAATTTTAAGAAATCATTTCAATAAACGCCATCTATGATAGTATTGAAAATCACATCACTATGGTTTAAGCACACCATTTTGGTTGCTACAAACACTATCTAGGGGAAGCATTAAGAAATAATTTCGTAATACACAATCTGTGACAGTGAAAATATCACACCACATGCACATATTTTATTAGCTATCTAGGAAAGTTTTAAGAAATCATTTCAATAAACGCCATCTATGATAGTATTGAAAATCACATCACTATGGTTTAAGCACACCATTTTGGTTGCTACAAACAGTATCTAAGGGAAGCATTAAGAAATAATTTCGTAATACACAGTCTGTGACAGTGAAAAAAGCACACCACATGCACATATTTTATTAGCTATCTAGGAAAGTTTTAAGAAATCATTTCAATAAACGCCATCTATGATAGTATTGAAAATCACATCACTGTGGTTTAAGCACACCATTCTGGTTGCTACAAACACTATCTAAGGGAAGCATTAAGAAATAATTTCGTAATACGCCATCTGTGACAATAAATAAAAGCACATCACATGCACATATTTTATTAGCTAAACCACCATCATTAGTGTTAAGGAATCATTTAATTATACCAGCACGCTGGCCCAAAGCGTATTGACAGACTTCACACAAGCAGAGAATTAAGAAAATTCTCTGGTATGCAGGTTTCCTCACGATATTTTCCTTCACCATTTAAGACACGTTATATTTAATTTCATAAAATGCACACAACTGAAAAGTTCGGGTTGCATGCCCCGGACCGGATTCGAACCCACACCCTCCGGAATCGGAGGCAGAGGTCCTAACCACTAACACACATGACAAAAAGTATTCCACCACAACATCAAAAAGCACAGCGCCATCTACGATATAAAGTGTCACAAGCTTCAGTCGCACTAATTTTAGTATATTTTTTGCAAAATGGCGAGCGCCGCGACTGGTCAAAAATGGAACTAACGTCGAGGCCAACGTTAGTTCCATTTTTCGCCACCGTTTCAAGTAAGCTTGTGGCATTATTAAAACATTTAGAAATCACTAAATTTGCAACTGTCGTTAGCGTAAACCAACCACTGCTTTAGCTTTATTGCAGTTACGTATAAGTTTCAAGGCTCTAAATCTTCAATAGGCTAGTTGACACTTTTTAGGGGATTTTTTAAGGGTCTTAAATTAACCATTAGCGTTCTCTAGATTAAATAACAAATACTATATTTTTTTGATATGCATACATAAAATTTTCAATTTTTTAAATATTTTATTGACAATACTCTATGACGGTCTATATTTTAGCTGTTTGATGACGTTATGTCAACAAGTCAACATCGTGACGTCACAAAAAGGACGACAGCGTTTTTGACGTTTGAAAAAAAATATTAAAAATGTAATATTTAAATTACGTTTTCTTTACAATCCTTAATTTTTATTATCGATATTATCGATATATTTCGGACTCATAATCCATGTACTACACAAAGTTGTTAATGGAGTCAAATAGTACGTAAAACAAGCAAATTATTTATATTGTTAAAAAATATCTATTTTATTTATATAAAAAATAATTTAAAAATACTACCTACTTCAAAAATACAAACGTATGCAGAAAACTAATAAGCGAAAGAAAATATTATAATATTTTCTATCTATTGATCACTTTCAAGGCGGTGCCAATGGTCTAATTAATGGGCTGATAATCAGTCATCTACCGTTTTCCTAGCTTTAGCTTTCAAATTGTTTTTTTTTCATATTTATATGAAACTATTTTCGGAATATACCCTTTATAATAAAAAAAAGAATTATCAAAATCGGACTACTCAATAAAAAGTTATACTTGGTTTTACACTAAAATTGATGGGTAAACAATCAATCGTCCCCTGTTTTCGTAATGTAAAACTAAGCATAACTTTTTATTGAGTTGTCCGATTTCGATATATTTTTTTTCTGAATATATTCTGTACATAGTCCTATATATACATTTAAAAAAATCAATTTCAACTCTAAGAGTAAGAAAACAAGGTACGGTAAAATACGATATATTTCGAAGTAGGTCCCATATAAATTTGGGAAAACAATTCTAATCCTAAAGGTGGAAAAAGAGGGTACGATAGATTGACTACCCATTAATTGTACCATTGGCACCGGCTTCAAAGTAATAAGTAGATAGAAAATATTATAATGTTTTCTTCTGCTTATTAGTTTCCTGCATAAGTTTGTGTTTTTAGAGTTGGTAATGTTTTGTTTCTTAATTATTTATTATATAAATAGCATATGTATTGTTTAAATAATATAAATCATTCCGTCCCCACTCCAAAAGGTTTCTGATTTCAAATAATATCAAAAAACAAACTGAACCAAAAAATTCATCAAAATCGGAGCTGTTTCTGATTGATTAGCCTATATTATTGTGTATTAAATTTGATATAAGTCAACTAGCCTATTGTTCAAGTCTAACATTATTTTTTGATATTCTCTACAGGATATTATCTGTAATCGCCAGACCGTTAATTTCGTGGCAAACTTACGCTAAAGACTTACGGCCGTTTTCAATAACAGCTATTTTGCTTACTAAAGTTATGAAAATTTATCTTTTATCTGCTTTTTAATAATTGATGTCCGATAAAACTAATCGTGTGGTGGTCGCGATTGGTATGATTTCATGCACTTCGCGACCAACGCACGATCAGTTTTATTGGCTGTCAAGCCTTTAGCGCTGCAAGCATGTGGCACTGCTGGACATAATCTTGCATGGACTTCCAAATATAACGGTCTCAAAATGCGCTCTCCGGTGCGTGGTCGCCAACCATCGGCTCTCCGAACTCAGTGGCCTGCCCATTGCTACTTCAGCATCGCGACTCGCTGAGCTAGGTATATCTTTTGTTTGTCTGCGGGTCTAATATTTTTTTATTCGATCACGCAGAGAAACTCCAAGCATAACTCGCTCCATCGTCCGCTAAGTGACTTTGGCCTATAAGGCCCATAGTTAGCGACCAAGTCTCGGATCCGTAGGTCATCACTGGCAACACACACTGTACGAAGACTTTTGTCTTCAAGCACTGAGGACATTTAGACGTAAAGATATCGCGAAGGTGTCCTTTAAAAGAAAAAATAAAACAGATGAAAAATTATAACATTTATTTAAAAAAAAAAAATACATTGATACATTATAATAAGCATGCATTCGTAATAATACATTAATCTAACTACAACATAATTGCATGATGTGTAAAAAAATAGTTCATAATGTCAAGGACGAAGATTACATAATAGTCCAAATACCATTAAAAACCCGTGGAGGCAAAAATAGTTCAGAGTTCTGCAGTGCAGCATACCTGTATTGGTAAGAGGTTTTATTTAAAACGACACGGTTTAGTTATTTTATGTTTATTAATATTGTTATTTAAATATAGGTTAACTATTTCAATATCGCGGGGCAGAAAGGGAATGACTAGACAGTCTGTCTGACAGTGACAGATAACAATTGACAACGTCAACTGTCTTTAAGGTTTATGATCAATACCACTGCGCAGGTACGAGCACATGCGCAGTGGTATTGATGCGGCCACGCCCCGCTACGCGCTACCTACGCAATGCTACGAAGCTATACATCTATTCCGCAAAAACTCATCAAAGTAACCCTAAGCATAACTCGCTCCATCGCCTGCTGAGTGACTTTGGCCTATAAGGCCCATAGTTAGCGACCAAGTCTCGGATCTGTAGGTCATCACTGGAAACACGCACTGTACGACTTTCGTCTTCAAGCACTGAGGACATTTAGACGTAAAGATATCGCGAAGGTGTCCTTTAGAAGAAAAATAAAATAAAACAGATGAAAAATGATAACATTTATATAAAAAAAAAAATACATTGATACATTTAAACATGCATTCGTAATAATACATTAATCTAACTACAACATAATTGCATGATGTGTAAAAAAATTGTTCAGAATGTCAAGGACGAAGATTACATAATAGTCCAAATACCATTAAAACCCGTGAAGGCAAAAATAGTTCAGACTTCTGCAGTATATGCAACGTTTGTAACCCATACCTGTATTGGTAAGAGGTTCTATTTAAAACGACACGGTTTAGTTATTTTATGTTTATTAATATTAATATTATTATTTAAATACAGTTTAACTATTTAAATATCGCGGGGCAGAGAAGGGAATAACACGTTAGTGTCTTATTTATTGTCAAGTCATAAAAAGTCACGTTGACGTTCAATCAAAAGTAAAATTTTTAACTTTCGCTGTCAGGCAGTGACGTTTGACAACTGACAAGAGTCACATTTACGTTCACTCAAAATTCAAGTTGTCAACAATCTGTCACGTTAACGTCACTCAAAAGCCAAATCTTTAACTGTCACTGTCAGGCAGTGACGTTTGACAACTGTCAAGAGTCACATTTACGTTCACTCAAAATTCAAGTTGACAGACTACAATTGACAACGTCAACTGTCTATAAGGTTTATGATCAATATCACTGCGCAGGTACGAGCACCTGCGTTGTATTGATTAGGCGGCCACGCCCCGCTACGTGCTGCCTACGCAATGCTACGAAGCTACATACATACATATTCCGCAGAACGCCTGAACGCTTTCTGAATGCTTTTATTATTATTATAGAGGCATAAACACGAGGCAAAAAACACTTGAACATCTTTTTGAAAACAATTACATAAACAATTTATCCGAAAATTATTTACGATTTTAGGACAAAGAAAATATAAGAAATACTGGATTAATTTACCTTTAAACCTTGAAAACCGTTGTTGCACCCGTACGTAGGATGCGCTGGATGCTGGCAGCTCGAGACCGATGTGTTTGGAAGTCAAGAGGCCTATGTCCAGCAGTGGGCGTCCATCGCCTGTTATTGAGGATGATTATGATGTAAGTGGGATGCATTATTAGTCAAAGGAGGATCCTGGAGGAGGCCCCAGAATCTTATCACAACAATTATAATATTAATAGAAAATGAAAATGATTTTTTTTTCATTCTGCTCTTAGAAGAAACTAATTTTCCAAATACCGGGTATTTTACGTGTTTATTGGAAATAAAGTGTAAAAAGTCAAGGTACGTTAACATCAAAACTAATAATATTTAAAAGACAACAAACAGAACATTTATAATAACAAATATCTTACATTTTCCTCCATCGAAGTTACAGCGCAACAGGTCTTTTGTAAACTGACAGCTGTCATATTTTATTGATTAGTACGTATTTGTTGCGCCGCACATGCGTGATTTTCGTTTAAAGGGTTTGACCTGGCTACTCCCTGACCTGCGTATCCTTGTTTGCCGAACCCACGCCTTTGCGGACTTATTGATTTATTACATCTTGAATATTACATAACAGACAAAGAACAACTGACAAAGGCTTAGATAATTTTTTTTTTTTTGATAAAAAGCATTGTACTGAATTTAACCAAGCGACAGATCACAAATAAAACAATAGAGTGCAGTCCCATTTAAAACAGTCAGAGTTATGCTATTACAGAAAATGGAAAATAAAAAACATTTATTTTTTTATTCGTTCCGAGTCACAGCGTAGATTAGCCTTGTCTACAATTATAACTTTCTGATCGAAAAATGCTGATTTGACTTTATATAAATGTAATCGGGCTTAATTTATGATGCGTCTCTTCTTGCGAATAAATTAACATATATTACAAAAAGCAAAATTAAAGAAACATCTAAAGCACAGTCACAGCTTACTAGTTGAGTCCTAGGCCTCCAACATTGCACATCACCTCACTTTCACTACACTTAATAATCCACTCGCTATGCAGGCTGGGATGAATCTGCCGTTTCAACGGCGCAAATTACTGCACCGGTATTATTCTAAAAATAGACATCTGTATCGACTATCTCTGAACGAGAGCATGCGTAAGCCATCCCTCATTTTATAAAAAAGTTCAAAAGGAAATTATGTATATCACCTTTGCTCCTACTATAGGTAAGGATAATAGCCAATTTTGGAGTTTGGACTATTGTGGCTTTGAAATCTAGCTGGTTTCAAGTTTCCACATACTCAGTTGTCTAAGTATAATTTTTTTTTTATATATTTTCTACGAAATAAAATGAAGAATCATGAATCCATTCATCAGACCTTTACAAACGTGGCAACCTTCGCTAGAGATGCTTAAAGTTTCAAAGGGATTCCGCGAAGCAGTATAATGACATGATTTTTGATATTACATGCCGAGTAAGACATAAAAATAAAGCTTTATGATTGGACGGTTTAGGCTCTGAACCTTTAAGACCAGGAAGATCGGTAAAAGTAGACACCTTTTAAGTGTTTTAATATAGTATGTGCACCGCGATCCGCTTTGCCCAACCTACCGGGTAAAGTGAACAGGATCATTGTGCAAAATAAACTTACGATAAATGAAAAATTAAACTAATAAAAAACAATTTAGTTATCATTACGGTCGTATCATTGAAGTTAAATTTTTCTTCATAACGTGTATTTCTTGCGTCTCTATTGCATACATGTTTCAATTGGATCAAATCATCAATTCTTGACTATCGATTACAATATAATCTTCTCCACACACGCTTTGCCCAACAGGTAATTTTAAACTTCTATCCTTATATCAAATCTTTATTATAAATATATATAATGAACTATCGTAACAAAAAATAACTTTTCTGCTATTTTTATTTTTTTCTTGAATGACGGGTGACGGTGCGGCAAAGCTGTTTATTTACGATATGGAAAGTAAAAACTAAACAAACAAAAACTACATGACAGATGACGATAACATTAGGATACATACAGTTTTAAAATTATTGAAGTTATTCACATTGCCCGAGGTGTACACATTGCACGGGTTTCCCCTGATCAAAGCCACCATAGTCCAAACTTAATAATTGTCATTTACAATTTACAGTATCTAGGTACCTATAATAGAATTAAGCTGACACACTTTTATACTTCAATAAAAAAAAGTACCAATAAACTTGAGAACCTCCTCCTTTTTGAAGTCCGTTAAAAATAATGTATGTGTGGCTATTGCAGGATTCAGAATATTGCATCCATCCAATCCATAAAATTGAATGGAAGTGAATTGAATGGGAATGCATGCTGCGTTCATTCGTTCGTTCGATTATCAAATTCTCATGTCACAGTGTGTGCATCCAAACTCCTCCGAGACAGCGTTAATGGATGTGACTAAAGTATTTTTTACCTTTTATTTTTCTTTGAAAAAAGTTTAAAATATGTCATTACAATGTTTGCGTCTGCATTGTAAAGGTTTAAAGTGCTCATTTTATTTACGTAAACCTCACGTGGCCCGACATGTACTTGATCGATTTTTCATTTATACAATACTAGTTATTCTATAAATAAAAAAACGATTGATAAATATAATGCAGAAATACCGATAGCGATACACACAATCACTATCACACACTATGGGATAGACGACAAAAAAATAATCCTCACATGGCAGGAAGGACAAAATTTTGTTCTTTTTCTTAATTCATTTTCTTTTTACCATCTAAGCCTCCATTCGCA
Organism: Bicyclus anynana; assembly: GCF_947172395.1. Taxonomy (NCBI): domain Eukaryota; kingdom Metazoa; phylum Arthropoda; class Insecta; order Lepidoptera; family Nymphalidae; genus Bicyclus; species Bicyclus anynana. The sequence goes on from NC_069110.1 coordinate 20,101,732, forward strand.
CGTGAGTTTATTTAACGGTTTTTACCGTTCAAATACAACAAATGAGTGACCTTAATATTAAAAAATTTATTGTATTTTTTGTAATTACTTGAAGTATATATTTTTTAATTTAAAACAAATATTTTAAATTTAAAACATTTATTTTTAATTAAAAAATATTTACATTAAATATCGTCCGAGATCTTTTATTTGATGTGTCACACAATTAAGTTTATCAAAAGGTTTTTAGGGTTTTTTTTACAACTTTCCATCTTGCCTCTCATAAACTGCCCCCCATATTCAGATTTCATCTATTTACGGTACACCTTTACGTTTGGGTCACAGGAGTTGATATATATAATTACGTTCCTGTCTCTTTTTAATATTTGTTGATGTTTATCTAGAGGCGCTCCACACGTCTCGATACCGTCCAAACGTCACCCTAATGGCTCCACGGAAGATCAGCGCGGTGTCCCCACGGACACTGCAATATGCTAAGTGACCATTTTAGGAACACATCATGCAAGTTGCAATGTATTTTAATAATTGTTTTTTTTTCTCTCGTTCCTTTGTATGATGTATATTCTGAATAAACTTTGCTTTCTTTCTTTCTATATGCGTACCAAATTCAACTGAATTGGGAGAAAACATACGGACATTCGAAGGTGTGCAAGGGTTTTTTTATGGGTTCCTTTTCTGTACATACGTATGTATGAAACCCTAAAAATATAAGGGTCATGAATTTCAGAGTTCTGGATCTTTTTTATCGTAGAAAATGTAGGTGACTTTTTGAATGTTATAAAGTGGAATTGTGTCTACACATAGATACCGATACTAACGAAATAAAAGCGAAAGTAAGCCTGCACGTTTGTGTGTCTACAATTGTCTACCTGTTCACGGCTAAACTGCTGAATGTTTTTCATGAATATATAGAGATGTACCACATTGCCTTTTTTATTTATAAATAAAAAATCAAATAATATATTAATTAAATTGGTTGTGGAGTAAATATTTTAAAACATGTTGGGCTTCAAGAACTAAAAAAAATATTTAAATTTAGTGTTTTGAAAAATGTATAAATAACATGCGTAATATAACTTTTGGAATAAAAGGTCACTATATGGTTGAAAGTTATCATGAAGTTCTCCAAGTTTTTGAATACCTACCTTTTCACAAAAATTCGTGCGTTGGTTATACTTGAAATATAAAATGCAATGGTAAAAAGGGGCTGAAAGCTTACACAGATTTCCTCTAGAACAAAGTCGCGGGCGTACACTAATATTTTACAAGGAACGAATCTAAACTTTTATTGGAATATTAAAAGAAAATCAGTGCTATAGATAATAATTCATTATTCTATAGCCAATCGCATTTACATCGAGAGCATCATTTACGACTTTGACCACTAAAATTTATTACTATTTCTAATTATATTTTATTCAGAAGGCTTTGCAAAAAAGTTCAAACTTCAGTTCAGTTATACTTCTGTTGAGTATTTACCATGTTTATTTTTAAGGTTTAGGAATAATACTTAAAGTCTTATTAATAAATTTATATATTTTTACTTTATTAAAAATAAAAATTACACGAATAATTATGCATACGCAAATTAGTACAGTTAATCATTTTCATACATAAAGTATTATAGAAAACTTTAAGAGTTTTGACAATATTTAATTATTTATAACCTTCTTGATTAACTAGTGATGTAACAAATAAAATTAATAATAATAATGAAAGCCGCATCAGCCATTATTGTTCCGATATTAGTTTCAGTCAATTTACGAGTGCTCATCTACTCATAAATAAGTTACAAAAATACATTGTTAAAATATTTGAAAGAAAATAATATGTTTGTTTGGATATATAAAAGAAATTATCTCTTAAACTGCTGACAAAATATGTACATATTTTTTTGTCCATATAAATCCATTTGCGTTTATCGTTGTGGTTGTTTTAAAATAAAATTGACTGTCAGGGAAAGTTAAAGTAAAATTATAACGACAGAAATAAAATCATGAAATTAATAGTATTATGTATTACTAGTTTTCTCAAACTCATATTACATGTAATATGAGTGTAAGAATTTTATTCAGAACCCTTTAGTTCTCTAGTTATATATCTGAATGAGGCAGATTTTAGGAAAAAAATAACATAACCCTTGTTTTTTTTTGAATTGATAGAAAAATACAATCTATAATACAATTGTTATTCGTTACATCGCTATTTACATTATGAAGCATACCAAAGATTTCTTTTCTTTTTATAAAGCTTGGTTTTCAAGTGATTCTTGACAATAGTGCACAATTATTTCTTTTAACAAACGTGTCGTGTTACATACTACTTATCATATTGCAACATGAAAGTTACATACTTATCACGTCGCAAAATGATAGTGATATACTTATCATGTTGCAAAATTAAAGTGACATATTTATCACGTCGCAAAATTATAGTGATATACTTATCATGTTGCAAAATGAAAGTGACATACTTATCATGTTGCAAATAAAAAAAATTAAATTCACATTGCAAAATTCTGCTCTACAAAAAATTTCCTCAATGTGGATGCACTTTTAGTTAAACAATTATTATTACTATTAGAACAACTACAGCAGAGATCAACAGACTGTATTCATATCACAGTAATTCGAGATTCAAAATGATACAATCTTCTTAGTTAGATAATTATACATTGTGGTTTCTAAAGTTATACTCATCCAAGGGTTTTACATGTATCCGTTAAAATATTTGGCCTGTCTAAACCCGAGTATAATCTTACATACAGACAGTCGTTATGTATATTGCTGCTATACACTGCAAGTATACCTTACCGGGGAAATCAGCAATTGTCGACTTTTTTGATATTGCGTCTATCCTTAAAAACTTATAAATTTGAGGTTTATTTTTTGTTTCTCTGTGAACGATCGTCTCTAGGTGCTCGATACTCTCCTATTTGTATAGTGAGGCTGCAAGCCAGATATTTAGAGTTAATGATGTGAGCATTAAAAAACGCGCCTAGTGCGTGTCGGGCCAAGCGCAGTGCAGGGTTCCGTAGATTAAATTAGAAGTTTAATCCATTACGATACAACACCATGAGATAGACGATAAAAATTCATCCTCACTTTGCATGTAGGGAAGGAATCCCCAGAATATTTTTTTTTCAATATTATTTTTACTGTTTTATAAACAAAATGAATACACATACTTATATAAAATTTATCTTTCTAGTTCTAACAGACTCTGATATCTTACTGAAAACTTAATCTTTTTAATTAAAAATGGAATTTGTATGCAATTTTCAATTACCAACTACGTTTTTAAGGTTGATCGACTATAACTCTTTAAATAGCAATTGCTACTTAGCTATTATAGTTTTTCTTGTAATTTCATTATATATCCTATTTCTGTGAATTATATCCATAAACAACTGTTTGGCCGGTTGAGCTCTTAAAAGCTTAATATTTTACAAACGGATCCCTAAATAGACAAATATTGGTGAAACACCCCTTATATTTTTCAATTATCCCCACTTTTCATGTAACCACCCCACATCCCTCCTTTAAAAAAAAATATTTTACGACTTTGTTCACATTTTAATTCATGCTAATTTACAGCTTTCTACGAGTAGTTGTAATAATTTCTGCGCTTAACCGTAGACAGACGGCCAGACAGATGGACATGGCGAAACTATAAGGGTTCCTTCTAGACTACGGAACCCGAAAATACTCGTAGTACCCTATATAAAGAATACTAACCGATTGAGGCGGTATAGTTCTAATCAGGACCTGGTGGGTCAAATGACCTATATTCACTGGCTAATTTGAATGCGGAACTTGGATGTCTGTTAAACAATGAATAATAATAATAATGGGAATAGTGAAAAGTATTAAATGGCAAAATATCGACAGTAGTTAATTTATTAAAACGTTAAATTAGATTAGCTGTTGGTCGACATTTGACCTACTATTTATATCTATTATTTTAAATAGGCTCACATTATTCTTAATAGCTTGTAAAGATTTTTTTAATTTGTAGATATTATATTTCTCAACTACTATTACTATTTTTCTGTAACATGATTCTCGTTTACGAATTATATTATGTTAGGTTAAGGCCGAGCCGCGGCGTCTGCAGGCTAATTCACTATATTTGAAGTATGCTAGTCGACATAATGTACGAAATTGAGTTTCTTTGTAATAAATATCATCAGGTGCGAGTTACATACTGTATACCTGTAGGTTGATGTCATTTCTCAATTGATTTAATGTTTAGTTTAATAGGTTGTTAATAAAGACAAAAATAGTGAATAAGCCCGTTGGACGCATCAGGTTGCGTGCCTCGTAGCGATCAATAGTGCTAACATGCGAACCACGATATAATCTCGTGAAGCGAAATAAATTTCAACCAATAGCGGTGCAACGGTGTTGCAGTGGTGCAAACATGTGACAAAAGAGACATCTTGTGAAGTGAAAATGACAAAATTTCAATCTATGGCGGCGTATCCTAATCCCATCACTTTCGTCCTAACATAATTAAATAGACTATACCAGAATTATATAGAAATATAATTCTGGTATAGTCTGGCATGTTCGTTGATGACACTCCCATGATATGCGGGTGACAGAGGGAAAGACTGCGTGGGTGTGAAATTCTGCGTGCGGGGAAGTGAGGTTCATCAGTCGTGTGTTTTTCATTCATCGCTAAACGCCCTTGGCCTGCGCGGCCCATCGGGAGTGTTACAAACGAAGTTGCCGAGCTTTAGCGCCGTAATTGGTTGACTTTTGTCTGTTTCTCTTCACGAAATACGTCGTTTTCGCATGTCAAGGCCTCTGATCGCTGCCATGCATGCCACCGCGAACGCGAATAGACGACGTAGTTCGTCCGTAGCTTTAGTCAAAACATATATTTTTATTTCTAAGTAGAACATCTAACAGACTTTCCTGTTCTAAGGGTAACTTACAATTATTGTTATTCATGGACTTATATTGTTGTATGTACAATTATGTATAATTTGTATGAGTAATAACCAAAAACGAGATTGGTAATTTTGTAAACCAACAAATTATTATTTTAGAAGGTCTACCTTCTAAGTAGTAAGCCAACCAAGTAACTCCTGGTATATAAGATAATATTAATAAATCAGTCGGTACAATTTGCCGTAACAAATATTTTAAGCACACACAGAAATTTATTAACTCAATAAAATAAATAATAGCAATAAATAAACGAGACCAACCATTTAGGGCCCAGCTCAGAAAAAAATTATATATTACGAATAATCCTATAATTAATGACAAGCAAAAATTACCAAAAATAATTAAAACTTACATTTTTACAACTTTTATTGTGTCTTTTTTTGTTGTAAAACGTGCATTTTATAAAGTAGACACTTGCCCAACTTGATTATGCAACTGTCAATAAAACGGAAATTAAAATAGTCTAAAACTGATACTATTATTTAAATAATGACACTAATTTAAACATCGTAACAGTTTCTGTTTATTATGGTACGAGCTATGTTAGGAGTATCCCTGCGTGACAAAATCAGAAAGGAGGAGATCTGCAGAAGAACCAAAGTCACCGACATAGCTCAGCGAGTCGCAAAGCTGAAGTGGCAATGGGCGGGGCACATAGCTCGAAGAGACGATGGATGTTGTGGTCCCAAGGTACTGGAATGGCGACCCCGCACTAGAAAGCGCAGTGTTGGTCGACCCCCCACCAGGTGGCCTGACGACATCAAGCGAGTCACAGGGATATACTGGAGGTAGGAGGCTCAGGATCGCGATGTTTGGAAATCCCTACAAAACACAGGCCAGGCAGTGGACGTAAATCGGCTAATATGATGGTGATGAATAATTTATTCATCAAATTTGGGCCCAGCAATGCTTGAAAATGGTCGGTCTCTTGAGTATAATATTTCCTAATTGCACGTTTATACTTAATTGAAGCTACTTACATTTGCAATAACACAAGTATCCAGTCGCTTATAGTATGAGAAAATTTACACTATCCCTTTCTTGGTATTCATTTAGAAGACAGCAATAATTTAAATATCTTCTGCTTCTTCGATAACAATATCATTTTATGTGGCTAAGTATTTGAAATAGACAATAATAATAAAAGCAAGGCGCAATGCAAAGCTGGTGTGACATTTAAACGGTATATAAAAGGGTTGAAATATTTTTTGGTCTTATATACAATCTTAATATATTTTGTAAAATTATATACGAAGAACACAGAATATATATCTACTATAACAGCCTAAAGGGCAGACTGATCAAGGTATCTACACCGTAATTGTGTCTTTAATTCTAACGGGAATTACGAGTAAGTATAATTCGGATTCCGTCCGAAATTCCTCAGTGCCTGAAGACTAAAGTCTTCGAACAGTGCGTGTTGCCAGTGATGACCTATGGTTCCGAGACATGGTCGTTAATATGGGCCTCAAAGACGAAAATATTTGACGATACTTATTCAATTGAAATTTTGAAAATATAAAATAAACGAATGCTTTAGAATACATCGCCAGCGTAGAATTTATTAAAAAATACATTGAAAATTATGATGTTTTATATTATATTTACGCATTTAATACCAAGACATTGCCTTGTAATGTCTATAACGCCAGATTTACGAATACATTACAAAAACTAGTAAAAATCTCAAATAACGAAAGGAAAGAAAGAAAGGAAAGGAAGAAAAAAATATTACATATAATTAACAAAACAAAAACAGAATAAATACAGAAAAACATGCAGTGCATAAAATAGTGTGATGAGATAATTTGTACAATATATACCTATTATAATATATTTTGTTGAGCCACACATTTGTATTTATATAAGAAATGTTGTAAAGTAGATATATAAAATATATACATAAATGCCATGAAGTCGCAATGCCAAATAAAATATATGTATTATTTCACCGCGGCTAGTTGCTTCGACTGGTGACAAATGTTCGAGCCATTGCATTAATTTTTGCCAGGTTTTTTTAAATAATTAATGTTTTTCGCGGCTTGCAAGAATGAGAAGAGAGAAGAAAGAGAAATGTTAAAGATAACTAAAATATTGAAATAAGTTGTAACAAAAAAAAGAAATTCAAATTCCACACTGACGATGTTATGATCTTCTCTTGTAAACATTATTAATTATAGTGTTCCTCCTAAATAGTCTTTTATTTTTATAAAAAATAAATATTCACGCCGTCTTAAGCCCTATTTATTGTTAATTACAATATGAAAAGGTCATCAACGAAGATAATAGTTCACATTGTGCAGTTTTACATTGGAATTAGATGGTTTTTACTCTTAATTATCAAATAATAATAATACATAAGAAATCAAAACTGATATGTTCTTAATAATTTAAAAAAATTAAACAAACTACTAACAATGTATTTTGTTTATGATAATATCCTTAATATCCTACATTTGGAAACATTAATAATAATACTTTTAATTTTAAGCAATTCTAAAATTACTTATTGGTATACAACACTATTAAGATGTACCGCATTACAGTGCAGTCTTAGCTATATAGTTAGAATAAATATAGTATGAGTTAAACTTAATTTAAACAATATAGTGTATTAAAGCTAATTGTATTTTATTGTATTACTCGTCTTTTAATTATTTCTTCTTCAATATGTAAACTACTTTTACCTGACACCTAAAGCACACTATGCCTATGATGAGTCAATGAAGCATAAAACGTGATGTCACTCCTTCAAAGAGGATTCCAAGTAAGGCTTGACCTTAACCATCTGCTTACAAAAAAAATGTTGAATAGAATAAGTTTCTTAGCACTTACACATAGGGTTGCTTAAAAATAGATGGATTGAGAGGTTGGAGGTTGTCTACCGCTGCAGCAGGGTTATTGTGTGACTCGTACTATTCGAACAATCAGTCACTACATCGTTATTTATCGTATTGTCGGCTTTGCAAATAGTCGTGGTGGTAGCCGACATCGATCGAAGGTAGCCTAGTAACGTTGTTTTAACGAAAAACTAGTATTTACTTAATTCCGTTGAAATAGTCATGTTAAGTGTTCGTACAAACTAAAAATCATTACGATTTCATGTAAAATGGCGCAGTCAAGGTTATGAGTATTGGAGGATCACTAAAAGAAAAATACCACGAATAACGATGTAGTGACTCAATATTTGAATGGTATTCTACATACATATTAGGCCCGTTGTTCTGTACTGTACGATGGTTGCCATGTACAAACAATAATCAGGTAAATCAACATTAGTAATTACGCTCAACAGTTCACTTTTGTTTAAAATATTTATTATTTCACATAATTAATCTATCATGTGAAACTTACAGGCTAATACAATACATTTCAGTTTGAGCGTACAAGAATAGTAAAAATAATAGTGCTAACAAATAAACAATAAGAATTGTAACGTGTTAAACACAATACACAATATTTCAATTACTATTTGCGGGTAGTCATTGAAAAATAGAAACAGCGGCCGGTCGACATTGCATTTACTCGAGCCGCTGCTGTATTGCACATAAAAGTTACAGAGTAATGTGGGACTAGATGCGGCACGGTGATTTAATTATATATTTATATTTTTAATAATTAGTTAATAATTATTGAAGTGGGCTTTCAGGAGTTTTTTAAACAGGATAATACTTAGAAATTGATATTTGTTAAAATTAAAATGTAAGAATTTTCATTGCAAACATAGATTAAGTCTGTAAAAATCTGTTTATATACAGCGGCTTTTGATAGCCATGACCATAATTTTGGGGCAACTGTATTGGTATGTGATAAGCAACTTATTTTATTCGAGACGATTCGACTTGTAATTTTTATCTATAACTTTCGTGTCATAAAACACACTTATTTATTTTTTAATTGGATTAATTATTATGACACGAGCGATTTAATAAAGTAAAATATACCTAATAACAGATTATTCTCGTGGTTAATAACATGAAATTAAAAATAAAATTATATCATTGTTTTCTTTGATAAAAGTGATCTAAAAAGTAACGTTTTTACCGTTATAGTATAGTTTGGTTTAATAAACTAGGCATGATTGTAATCTAGCAAACGCGTCCATTAAAAAAAATAGTCTGTTTAAATTTTATAATGCAATCCAATCCAATCTACACAAAATCGCGTTTTAACAATTTTTGAATTTAGAATTCTGGCGTGACTGGTATAACTTTATATAGATACAGTTATACCAGTCACGCCAGAATTAAGTGTGAATTACATTTACGATAACGACGATATCAACCCATATACGGCTCACTGCTGAGCTCGAGTCTCCTCTCAGAATGAGAGGGGTTAGGCCAATAGTCCACCACGCTGCCCAATGCGGATTGGCAGACTTCACACACGCAGAGAATTAAGAAATTCTCTGGTATGCAGGTTTCCTCACGATGTTTTCCTTCACCGTTTGAGACACGTGATATTTAATTTCTTAAAATGCACACAACTGAAAAGCTGGTGGTGCATGCCCCGGACCGGATTCGTACCCACACCCTCCGGAATCGGAGGCAGAGGTCATATCCACTGAGCTGAATTACATTTAAGTCTTTTTAATTAAATGTATTTATTTTTTTATTTATTATAGTTATAGAAACGAACGAAGGGAGTTTTTATTTATACCATTTCATACTCTAGAAACGGTATAAATAAAAACTCCCTTCGTTCGTTTGATCATTTATTCAGTAGGCAGATGGGAGACGACAGATCAATGATATAGTATCTACGATCATTATAAAAAGTGACCGAATATGACACGTTTGTATGTGTGTTGACATGCCAGGTAAAAATAATTCAGATATAATATACTCAGAGGCACAATTATTCGCCCATTTTGATATACTCGCGTCATATTAAAGTGGGCGGATAATTGTGTGTGAATTAACTAAAATTGTACACAAATTCACATTGCTGTAATAGCTAAGATTTTGCACACGGGTTCAATCGTGTCAGTGATTTATGTATCAATAGGCTAGTTGACATTTTTTAAAAATTGGTCTTTAAATGTTCATAAATTGAAAAAAAAATCACATTTTTAAAGACATGAATACAAAAAAAAAATACCAGCTAAAACGTTATCAGCCTTTATGGTCTACATTTTGTCTGTGTCATGACGTCACGTAAACACTAAACCGTGTAATAACAAGACTGGAAAAAGCAAAAAAGTGGTCATGCCTTAGTTTGACGTTTATTCCTCTAGTGATATCTAGTAACATCGTGACGTCACAAAATGGACGACAGCGTATTTGACGTTTGGATTTTTTTAAATAGATGATTTTCAAGTTAAGTTTAATAAAAAATCCTCAATTTATATTGATTAATATCGATATATTTAGGACCACATTTACATGCCATGTACTATATGAAATTAATATTGTTCATATTCAATTTAATATGAGTCAACTACCCTATTATACAGCCGATGACTATGTCTAAAAGTTATTTTTTCAAGATTCCGGAACAGATTTTTTTTTTGGATATAAGATAATATCTATAAGTCACAGATGACTTGTCTACATCTTTGACAACGTTTATACAACATTTATTAGTGATTGTTAGGTTTGTTAAGGCACAGAACAATGAAGTTTGCTTATTGTTCTGTTAGTCAAGGCGTGGAAAAGTTACAAACAAACATGTAGGCATGTTTTCATTTATAATATTAGTAAAGATTTGTGTATTATTTCCATAAAATTACATTCAAAGCTGAATTGAATATGAGATATTTTTTTGAGAAAATCCAAAATATACTTATCATTTTTAGCAGGTAAGTATGTATCTAGTACATCTAGTAAAACTACTGCCCCTGTAGCCAAGTGGCTCGTCGATTATCTTTCTACGATCGCAAACGCTTGAAACACTAGAAAAATGTATGTGAATGACATTTGCTATCGAAAGGTTACATGATCAAGATTTGTCATATATACATACATACATACATTCTAGTTTTCGGAGCGTTTGCGATCGTAGAAGGAGAATTGACGTGCCATTTACATGGGCTGGAATAAAATAATTATTTGCGACCATATTCGCGGGCGTCTGGTATAACATATTATTTGAAGCTGGCATCTCAACACATTTACACAATGCTCTAGTATGTGATGACTTTAAACTTCAAAGCAACAATAGACCAGCATCTCAGAGCGATCTGACATATCTTATTTTCTCACAGATGAAAGCGATACCAGGTACTCCTACTACTATAAGGTAAGTAAAAGAAAATTGCATGTATGAACCATCGAAGAATTCCCTCATCTGTGTTTCTGTTCTAACTTCAGAAATGAAATAATTAACAAACGCACTAGTCGTCTCTACTATTTTTGAAAGATCCCCTCGAATTTTTCAGGATTCTATTATTATCTAATAATGACATTATGTCAATGACCATATTATGAGGAGTATATCTTATAAAACAAAAACAGAATTATCGAAATCAGTTCAGGAATCTTCGAATAGTCGCGTAACCTATTCGTACATGCAAGTTTATTGTGTGATGTGAAAATAGGATGTGTCAGATCCCTTGAAAGTTAACGGAATTTGAATTATAACGGCACGCCAATATTATATATAATACCGGTCTTTTGACTTATTGATTATGTTATGACTTATCTGTCTACGACAGAACAAAATACAGTGTGTGAATATTTTGAGGCGCCATATATAAGTAATTTATATACATAATTAATTATACCTTCGTGATAGGAAGAGTACAGCTAAATAGAGTGTTCTATATATATTTGTAATTTAATTTCCTGCGGACTCTTCCAAAACTTGATTCATGATTTCACATCCACTTAGCGTCATATCCTTTATGGAGGTCCTTGAAAGGAACAAAAAATATCATATTATACAAAATCTAAGTAATGTATGTTTTTCATGTCAAAGTTGAAATAGTAAATAAGCAAAGTTGAAAAAGTTAATTATTTTACATAATTCAATCATATTATTTTCAAAATATGCAAGAATTTTTGTAATTATTTACTGTATAATAATATACTTTTTTGCGCTAAGAGTCTGTGAAAATTTTTAGAATATGAAAGCATAAAATTATTATTTATGACGGCAAAGTGGCAATTAACCATGTGAAATGATTAGAGCCAAGCTCAATAAAGTGTATTTATAGCATACTTAATCAGAAAAACGCGTCAATCTGTCTCCAAAATATGTAATAAGTCACAATTCACTGATAGATCTTGGAGTCGAGCCACAATACATACTCATAATAGTTATGTTAATAAATAAAAATTATGCTTTTTCCTGTGAAGTTAGCTGTATCGCTTGGTTGGTTGTCTTTTCACCGTCCATTGATATAAGTATTTTAAGATAAACTTTACTCTATATAGATGTCCTCGATGGGGTATGCAGTTTCAATAAATTTCTGATAGAACCTCTGGAATGCTCTCCTGAAAGAAAAAAAAACAATTATTAACATTTGTTTAATACTAATACTTTTAAATACACAACTTTGTTTTTTTTTTATTTAATAACATGTAAGACCTTGATGCTCATATATCGCTCCCCCCAGTTAAAGTTGAGAACGCTGCACTCGAAATTTGTAGACGATCTATACTAATAATAGCGGACGCCCCCGACTTCCTCCGCGTAAAAATCGATGTCAACTTTCAACTCCTATTTAACGTTTTGCAAGCTTTATAACATATACCTAATAAAAAGTCTACTAATCATTTCACATTTACAAATGTACTTAGAAAAATGAAGGACTTTCTACCCCTACTTCATCCGTTTCTGATTTTATTTTCGTATTATTCTTCGTATTATGGTCTCAAAAAAAACTTGCCACAGTTTTATTTGAATTCATTTAGTAGTTTGAGCGTGATGCCCAGTCAAAAAAAGGCAGACAAAAAATAACAAAAAAGTATTTTAGGCTTCAGTATCGATCGATGCCCTCCAACAAAATTTTTCAAAATATTATAATATTTAATAGCGGACCCGGTCAAGCTTCTCTTTTACTTATGTGCATTTCTTCCCTACCCCTAACTTACCGTACCCTACCCCTACACTAGGTTACCGCTAGTACATATATATACCTAGGACATATTAAGATCCAGGTATGTACGAGTAGGTCCAATTTCAAGAAAGAGGTGAACCGCCGAATTCAACTGGGCTGGGCTTCACGACATCTTTTCATTCAAAATTCCTCAGTGCCAGAAGACAAAAGTCTTCTTGCCAGTGATAACCTATGGTTCCGAGACTTGGTCGCTAACTACGGGCCTCATAAAAAGGCTCAGAGTCACACAGCGGGCGACGGAACGAGCTATATTAGGAGTATCTCTAAATGACCGAATAAAGTCACCGACATAGCTCAACGAGTTGCGAAGCTAAAGTGCAAGCAATGGGCGGGGCACATAGTTCGAAGACCCGTTGGAAGTTGGGGTCCCAAAGTGCTGGAATGGTGACCCGCTATAGAAAGCGCAGTGTTGGTCGACCCCAGGTGGACTGACGAAATCAAGCGAGTCGCAGGGATTCGCTGGATGCAGGTGGCTCAGTATCGGGATGTTTGGAAGTCTCTACAAAAGGCCTATGTCTTGCAGTGGACGTTATCGGCTGATATGATGATGATGATAGCCCTTGATGGCTATTCTATCTCACAAATGATGATGCAGTCTAAAATGGATGGGTTCACTTGGAAGAGGTTCAAGTTTATTATACCCGTACCTCTGACGGTTTCTATGCGGAATCGTACCGAAACGCTAAAGTACTTGGCGGTAAATCTTTGTCGGTAGGGTGGTGGCGGTGGTGGTCTCGCCACGGGGAGGCAAGAAGGTTATGTCGGACTTCAAACTACTAAAACCCCACGGTGTTCAGACTCGTTGCCTGATGACTGAGCACCGAAAACATTTTATACACTACCGAAACTCAGCCAGCGGCTCTCGTAATCGAGCTCTTCTGTTGTGAGATTATTTCGGGAACATTAAATACGTCAACAACTTGAGGATTTATGTCAGGTGGGATAGATTGCCCGTATCTATCACCTCCTCCTCGTCCGGTCTTCCGTCCACCGGTCCTCGTCAAGGAGGCAAATGGCGGTCGCGAGAGAGCCGACTTCGTCTTTCGTCCTACGGTGGATAGGATGACACTCCAAGTCAATCTCACTTAACCTTTCCGCCGCCTCCTTCTGTGACATTACAGTCTCACAGAAGGAGGCTACAGCTTCCCAGGATTTTTCGTTATTCGTCATGGCTTTTATGACGCTTGACAGCAATAGATCTTGACCGATTGCAGCTACGATTGCCTCGCGTGGCTCTCCCCAGCTGGGACATTCAGCCAGAGTATGCTGTGCGGTATCAGAGGCACAGCCACACTCATGACAATTCTCGGTAGGCTCCCTACCGGCCACCCTCCACAGGTATCTACCGAAGCAGCTGTGCCCCGAAAGAACCTGTGTAAGGTGCAAAGTGACTATTCCGTGCCTCCTTTGTACCCACTGTTGGAGTACAGGTCGAGTCGCCTCAACAGTCCATTGACCTGCACTTGGTGACATTAGCCTTTCTTGCCATTGCCGAATTATTTCGGCGTGCGCTGTGCGCCGCCAATTGGTAACTGTTTGCGAGGAAACGTGATCGGGCATCCACTCTGAACAGGTGTATCGACGCCAACACCTCTGCATCCAGATTCCACGGAGGAGTCCCAGCCAAAGCGCAGGCAGCCTCGTAAGAGATGGTGCGATACGCCCTGATTGACAATGCCGCCATGACCCACTGTGGCCTCTGCAACAGTACTCGGGTTTGAGCGGCCAGAGAGTATACCCATATTGGCGACCCATACATTGCCATCAATTGCACTACTCCAGTGTAAAGGCGACGGCAGGTAAAGTTAGGTTCACCCACATTTGGGAGAAGCCGACTTAGAGCCCCGATGGCATCAATTAACTTTGGAACCAGGCGTCGGAAGTGTTCCACAAATTTCCATCGAATATCGAGGAAGAGTCCAAGATACTTCATCGTCGACTCAATTGCGATTGATAGACCTCCAACGACGAGGTCAAACTCCACTGGAGGTGCCGTCCTTGGCCCGTGAAAACATTGGGCCACAGATTGGTTAAGGGCTACCTCCAACCCCAATCGTCTGATCTTGGCGACTATCAGGGCCACACCAGCCGTCGCCAGTATGCGTGCTTGTCTAAAGGTACTGCCCCGGGCAGTTACTAACGTGTCATCTGCATAACACGTAACTTGCATGTTGATATCCCGCAGCACCCACTTATACCGATATTCCACAGAAGTGGACCAAGGACCGAAGCCTGTGGAACACCGCATGACTTTTCTCTTCGCATCCATCCACCGTCAACTGGGTAGACCACTGCTCTTTCAGAGAGGTAATCCTCAACTATTCGCTGTAGATACCTCAGTATCGCGTGGTATCATAAAGCCTTCCTTATGCAACTCCATGGGAGGCTATTAAAAGCATTAGCTATATCAAGACATACAGCCAAAACGACCATGGGAAAGTGCGTCTTCTGTCAAAACCCTCACCCGAGCAATAGCATCGACAGTGGCTCTACCTCGACGAAATCCAAACTGGTGCTCGCTGAGGTCAGGCCCCACCTCCTCTAAGTGCTTAACAAGCCGAGCTGATATTATTCGCTCAAAGAGTTTATCGATCTCATTCAGCAAGACTATCGGCCTATACGCTGATGTTGAATTAGCAGGACGACCTTCCTTTCAGAGCAAAACTAGTTTTCTTTTCTTCCAAGTACGTGAATACTGGCCTTGCTCCAGACTCCTTAAAGAGAGCTCTAGGTTTCAGAGGACCCAGAGGCAATACCCACGCCTTGCCAGAAACGCTATCGGGACACAGGGCAATGTTTTTTCATCGAAACCTTTTTATCGCTAGCTGAAACTCTAACTCAGACACTTCCAAGAAGGATGTTCCTCCTTCACTGGTATAGGATGCCAAGCGAGGCGGTTCTACTTCACCCCTATTAAGAAATAGGGTGTCCACTTCTAATTCCAGCTGCTGGGGCTGGAGAGTTTCTGTTAGCGGTGGTGCCCTTGGGCACCATCAGATCAGAGCTGAGCCAATTATAAAATCCTAAACTGACCCGAGTTGGGGATCAGACCCAGGAACTCTGTTGAGAGCACAGCACTACTAACTGCAACCGCTAGTTATCAAATATGATTAGCATGCAAGTACCTACAAATACGTTTTTTATACTACCAACTGCACCAAAGAGGGAGCGTCTAAATTATGCCAGAGAGTTCGTCGATTAGTTCAAAGTAACACTTCAACACAAGTAGTTGTGCTTGTTTAAAGCTTTTATTTGAAAGAAAAGGGATTTATAAGGCTAGAGTGAATGGAAATATTCGAAGGGGAAGATCAAGGTGAACGAGTCTAGATCAAACCCTTTTAAATAAAGATCATGCTGAGCGATATTGAAAATATTATTGCAGGCTCACTTATCATGGTCAACATAGAAATACAAATCTTCATCATCATTATAATCATCATCATCGACATCTATCAGGCGATGGAGATCCACTGCAGGACAGAAGCCTGTAAGAATATTATCGAAACATCTCGATCCTAAGTCACCTGCATTCAGCGAATCCCTGCGACTCACTTGATGTCGTCAGTCCACCTGGTGAGGGGCGACCAATACTGAGCTTTTTAGTCCCCCAAGGTCCATCGGCTCTTCGAATTATGAGCTCCACCTAATTGAGCTTCGCTACTCATTGAGCCCATGTCGGAACTTTGGCTCTGCGGATCACCTCATTTCAGATTCGAACACGCAAAGATACTTGGAGCGTATTCATTCCGACGGCGGTTCTTGTAGAAAGGAGGTCAAGCGTTTTAGTGGACTGATAAAATAGGCCGATTATAATTATTATGAAAGGTTAGTTCTTACCCAACAGCTTCGGCCACTGGCCTAGTAGACTCTTGACCTCTGAATACATGACAAGCAAATCTCTGTAGAGTTGGATGTTTGGTGATGAATCCCAAATATCGGTGATCGCGTGGGTGAAACGCACAAAATGACACGTTCTTCAATGAATAAAAGTAATCAATGCAAGGGCTGCTACGAGTTCTCTGTAAAAGAAAAATGTGTATCTTTAAAATATGTACTAAATTCAATTTGGGTTTGACCAATTAAAACTCATATGCAATTATAGTATATTAATTGGATAAACTTATCTTGAGCATACCCTTATAAACAAGTATCTCTTGTTATCTAATATAATTAATCTGTAGAGAGATATTTCCCAAAATAACTATCAGGGGGTAATTAGTGATCGATACTGATTTAAAATGAGCATTTCTTTTAAATATGGTATAAAATCGTAAATACAAATACGTAGCTCTACAATCAATTTTATCACTAAATTTTAGTCAATGTCCCTTATATAGTCAAGGCAAGACGATCAATCAATCAAGAAAAAATAAATATATAAAAGACCGTGCTTACTGAAGCGATATTATGTAAAATGTTTATTTATTTAACAGTTATCCATCGGGTAGTCGTTTCAGTTTTATGGGAAAATTTCATCCAACACCATGAAAATTTCTTTTATACTTTTCTTTTTTTATTATTAAGAATTGTTTTTGCAAATGTTATTACCACTAGACTAAAAGTGTTACTGGGCTTTCTATGACCATCTCTCAGCGTCAGACCCTGGATAACATCCAAATACAAAATACTCGTCAAAACGAATCAAACAAGTATAAAATCAAAAGCATTGTGTCATTTTATAACGACCTTGCTATGGCACTTTCCAACTACATCATCAGAACCTGTTTAACATCTAGAGATAAAGAACACGTCAAGACAAATCAAACAAACCCAAAATCGATGGGATTGTATCGTTATAAAATGGCCTTTGACTACCTCTCAACTGCATCAGCATACCCTCGATAACACCTGGAGACATATTTCTCGTCGAAAAAAACAAACAAGCTCAAAAATTATGGAATCGTATAGTTTTATACTGCCCTTCCCACAGGCTAGATTAATAAATGCCTCAGGTCGGTGTCGGGCAGCAGCGACACCAGTGCGAGTAATCTAGCTCTGCGCTGACCAACCCGCATGCCATGCGTGGTCAGTACTGGGCAAAATTTTGTATGGACAAAAAAAACATAACACAGCCCCTAGTCCCCGGCAGCCCCGCTATTTCAGCCTCTGGCAGCGGTTACGATAATGGCAGGGTAGCGTTCCTAGTCCTCCGAATTGCCAAACGGTATTCGTTGAAGTCTAGGACTGCGAATGACCAACCCGTATGCCCAGTATGGTCATTCTTTGGACATCAACCTTTTATGGATACAGCCAAAAACAAACAGCCCCTAGTCCCCGGTGGCCCCGCTATTCCCGGCTACGGCAGCGGTTGTGGTAACGGCTTGGCAAGGGGTGTCAAGAATCTCCGGGGAAGATTCCGCTGCCAACCCCGACGACTGGTCCTCGCAATATTTAACGCACGCACCTTAAGGACCGACGAAAAGATGATCGAGCAGGAAGAAGTAGTGAGCAAGTTGCGCTGGGATGTAATAGGTTAGTCTGAAGAAAGGGGGAGGACTCGATAACCTTGGATTGCGGCAACTTGTTCTACTACCGGGAAGGCGACCAACTGTCCCAGGGTGGTGTTGGGTTTATCGTCCGCAAGTCCCTCGTTAACAATGTTGTTCAAGTCGAGAGTGTGTCGAGTAGGGTAGCGTACCTCATTCTCCGAATTACCAAACGGTATTCGTTGAAGATTATACAGGTTTATGAGCCGACATCGACACAAGCCCATGAGGAGGTAGAGGTATTATTATATGAGGATATATCAAAAGCCATACATGCCTCGCACTCCTACTACAATATTGTGATGGGGGATTTCAATGCAAAGCTGGGTGTGAGGAGCAATTCAGAGTTGAGAATGGGGCAATCTGTTTATGGGCAACGGAAACGGAGGGGGCAAATGTTGGTTGACTTCATGGAGAAGGAAGGTCTCTTTATGATGAGCTCCTTCTTCAAGAAGCCACCACAAAGGAAATGGACTTAGATGAGCCCTGACGGTTCCACGAAAAACGAGATAGATTAGATAAAAAGAACCAACAAGTTCTCAGACCATACACTCAAGCTCATGCAGGAGAGTTATGAAATGAGATTGCAATCTTCAACAGACGCGTCAAAATACCATCGGATTAATAGGCAGATCCCTAAATTGCAGACGTGCGACTTGCGACTCTTCAATACCGAGCGTATCAAGGATACAATCGAAAATAATCGAGGCTCAAAAGTGTTCGCGAGAGATCTGTCTGTTGGACAAAGACAAATGACGCGTTTGAAAATCGATCAGAGCAATATCAAGCCCAAAATCTTGAGTGAGATCGAGGAGTTCTACGGAAAGTAATACACCTCTACCCAAAAGCCTGTTGACAATTTGGCCTTAGATCCTAGAGCCAAATAAACTCGACACTTTACCAAAGATATCCCGGACGTCAGCTGATACGAGATTCGATATACGAGAGTATGGTTCTCAAACAACTCAAGAACAACAAAGCACCAGGTGATGACGGAATCACTGCCGAACTCCCTCAGCAATTGTTCAATTCCGTCATACACGGGGGCACAACAGCTAAGGCATGGCACAGGAGCGTGGTGGTTCTGGTCTTCAAAAAAAGTGACAGTGACCTTCCTACCTACTCGTATTCGATTTTCGGTCGTATCTGGTCTTCATGTTTTCGCTTGACTGCAACCCATTTTCCTGGACTAGAGCATGTATCTCGCGCATTTTCTCTCGTAGATTAGCTAGCACGGTATGGGGTTCGTCTGGTGACCCTCCAGTCAAAAAGTCTGCTGGCAGACGTAGTTCCTTTCGGTAATTGACGTACGCCGGAGTCGCCTTTGTGGCTTCATGCTCTGCTGATCTATAAGCGAGGACGAATAGTGGTATGTACTTGTCTCAGTCTCTCTGGTGGGTATCCACCAATTTCACCAAATGCCTTTCTAGGGTCTGATTGAATCTCTCAACCGTTCCATCTGATTGCGGGTGGTACGCAGTAGTTCAAGTTTTAAGCAGCCCCAAAATCCTGCTTACCTCACGGAACACCTGCGACTCGAAGTTCCTTCCTTGGTCAAAATGGATTTCCAATGGCACGCCGAAACGACATATGACCTCCTCA
The DNA here is from genome assembly GCF_947172395.1 of Bicyclus anynana. Taxonomy (NCBI): domain Eukaryota; kingdom Metazoa; phylum Arthropoda; class Insecta; order Lepidoptera; family Nymphalidae; genus Bicyclus; species Bicyclus anynana. Next base: position 20,121,840 of record NC_069110.1, read on the forward strand.
ACTATTTTAATAGCGACGGTTGTAGCCTCCTGGTTTGGGATGGCGAATACTTCTGGCCATTTGGTGAAGTATTCCATAACAACCATGAAGTACTTGTTTCCCGATTTGGTTACCGGAAATGGTCCAGCCACGTCCACAGCAATACGTTCCCAGCACCAATATTATAAAACCGAAAGAACCTCTCTCGTACTTTAGTTAGTGTCCTCTTGACGTGGCCACCTGATACACCATCATGTACTTCCTTGAGGACATCTGGCACTTTAGCCCTTGGAACGATTATTTGAAAATGGAACTCTCTGCCGTTAGTCTTCTCCCACTTCCGGTAGAGTATTCCGTTTTGCAAAATAAGGCTGTCCCATCGTGCCCAATATGCCTTAGTTACAACGCTTTTAGAAGCGACTTCACTCCATGTTGGTTTAGCATCATTCTCCCAGGGCCCTAAAGGATACGTCTTAGTGAGTTTTAGTGTCACCTCCGCCGACTCCTGTTTAAAGCAATGCTTACAGTCTTCTGGGCATGGTCTCCGTAACAGGGCATCTGCGTTTTCGTTGGCCTTCCGACTACGGTGCTGAGTGTCAAACTCACATTCCTGAAGTTCCATTGAGCAATTGACCTTCAAGGTTTTTGAATTGTAGCAGCCACTTCAATGTTGCGTGATCAGTGCGTAGTAAAAACCTTGGACCGATAAGTGTTGTAGCGTTTTTAATACAGCCAAGAGTTCTCTCCTTGTTACGCAGTAGTTCCTTTCAGGCTTTCATAATAACTTGCTGAAGTACCTTATAACAACTTCACTGTAACTCTGTTTTTGAGATAACACTCCCCCGTGTCGACGACAAACTGTCTCTCCGGTTCTGGGTATTCCAGAATTGAAGTTTCACATAGATTTCTTTTCAGTTTCTGGAATGATTTTTAGCAAGCTTTTAGCAAGCTGACGGAAGATAAAAGAGATTCTCTTGGGATACCAAGAGAATCTCTTTTATCTTCCGTCAGTCCATGTAACGGCTTGGTGATCTCAGAGAATCCCTTAACAAAGCGCCCGTGTATAAACAGAAGCCCAAAAATGCTCGTACCTCTGTCTTTTCCTTTGATACAGGCCTCTTTTGAACTGCTTCCACGTTCTCCGGATCATTCTGGATGCATTCACAGGTAATAATGTGTCCGAGTTGATTAACTTCCTTTCTGAATAGATGACACTTTTTCGGGTTTAATTTTAACTTTGCGCCATTTAATTTGGCAAAGACCCTCTCCAAGTTTTGCAAATGGTCCTCAAAGTCACGGCCCACGACGACGACGTCATCCATATATACCAAGCAGGCATCTCCTACTAACCCTGCTAGTACACACTCCATTAGACGTTCGAAGGTGGCAAGTGTATTACATAACCAAAAGGCATAAAGTTGAACTGCCATAATCCTTTTCCAGTTGAAAACGCTGTCTTCTCTTTATTCTTTGGATGGATGTCAATAACCAGATTTTAGGTATAGAGTCGAGAACCATTCCATGCCACTGAAAGTATCCAATGTGTCATCGATTCGCGGTAGTGGGTAACTGTCCTTCTTTGTGACATCATGTCATCATTGTGAATAAGTCAGGTTACACCTGCAGTCACGAAGAGTGTCAGTGACTGAAGAGTTATTCCAGGAACCTAATTCACTCGTGCTCGACGCCACAGGGGGGCTCAGATGGTAAAAGTGGGATTGGGCGGCAGCTGACATTCCGCGGCTGCCCACCCGCGAAGAATTTCGCTCTACGTCCGGGGACCAACAATACCACAGGTATGTTCCAATCTAGACCGGCCAAAGGCATGTTCAGTACCAATTTAAAGCCAATCCAACCCAAATGTGCCCAACGTCGGACACATCCCGTCGCCTGCAAATCAAGTGGGCGGAGTGGCGGTTAGGCTGACGGCAAGGGCAGGAACCCTCGTCGTCGACGAGTCAAAATCCCGGCTAAATGCGGGATAGGCTTGACGACACGATCTCGCCACGGCAACTACGTAAACGTCAAAAGACGGAAAATACGCACAAGGGCTAGGGTGACGTACGCGAGTGTACCACAACCACATCTCAGCGTAGCGATCGACCAGAACCAAATACCGATCTTACAAACCTGGAGGCGGCGGGCATCCAAAGCCAGATCTCGAAAGGAACCACTACAAGATTCTCTACCGAGTCTGTCTCTCACCCATGCCCCAGTTTTCACGGGAAAAGCCCTCTTAAGTGAGGGTGTCCTAAAACTGTAGCGCAAGGATGAACCTTCACTCCAGTGGCTACGCGACTCTAGACCTCCTGGAGTATTCCTAGTCATGGGGATACCCCAGGAACAAATCGAGACAATTCTCTCACATGAGGGAAAGATTGCCTACATGACCGGCTCCATCTATCTCAGGTTCTTCAAAAATGAAGAAATGAGTGAGATACCATCAGGATGGGTCCCTCTTCCCGCTTCCAAGATGGAGACCGAAACCACAGAAACAAATTCAGCTGACTCAGACAACACTGAACCCGACCAAGTGCCTCCGGCGCCTGGACCAAGTGCACCATCCTCCTCGGATGGGACAACATGGGAAGGATGCCGAGAGTCGTAGGAAGTGAACTCTGACGATACAGATGGTTCTATTGACCATCTCAACTTCCTCATACAAGAATAGGCCGCTGGGGCCCACCTAAACTGAATTTTAGCTTTCAGTATTATACAAGTGCTGCAGGCCAACCTCCAGCACAAACAACTGGCTGTAGCGGCTTTACGGCGACAGCTGGAGGTCCACACTGACACCATAGCCCTGTTCCAAGAGTAGTGGCTCCGCAATTCCATAATAGCATTAACGAACCGCCTAGAACATGTACTCGTATTTATATGCCACGCTGCATCGCAGCGACACTATTAACCCAATACTGTTACTGAGACCTAACAACAGTAAGAATACAAAATGGAACGCCTCATTCATCGCAGGCGTCAGCCGCTAGTCCTGGCATCGCTATCCTTACCAATTGAAGAACAAATACCACCGCAACAGGTCGTGAACCTCATCAAATTTTGTGAAGAAGGCAACGCTGGCCTCATTTTAGATGTTTATTCTCCCCAGCAAATTATTAACAATACAATAAAACATAACAATGACATTAATTAATGGCAAACAAAACTCTCTAAAAAACAAAAAGCTATCTCGGAACTATGGTGTACTACCAAATCCCTGAGAAATTCTGCTGATACAGTGACACGTAACCATAAGAAGGTAATTATAAATCAACACAATTGCACACATTTTAGGCTTTTTTGATTAATCTTGGCAAAAAATGTGTCTTAAAATGTCATTGAGGGACCGCTTATGCAGTTGGAATGTACTGGAAGACCAGTATAAAATGACACAATTCCATTAATTTTAGGCTTGTTTAACACACACAACTAAAACAATGTTGGGCTTGTTTGATGTGTCTTGACGATTATTATGTCTCCAGATGTTATCCAGGGTCTGCTGATGTAGCTGGTAAGTACCACATATATCAGCTGACCCTGGATTCCATACAGAACAACGTTCTCATCTAGACGAATATAACGATCTCATACTCCGGGAATTGTGTCAAAAATTGCAAGAATATACACAAACAACAAACAGATGAAATTAGCTTGTAAAACAACTTACGTTTGGTTTAGATCGATCAACCATGCGAAGACCCTGATCTGATACTTCTAAAATACAGGGTTGAGTCCCAGGTTCTCCGCTACACTCTCCAACAATTTTCTTTACTGCTTGACAAACTACTCCTGTACCTTTATGTGCTAGGGTTTCAACTGAGCCCATATACCTGTAAAAGAAAGTTATTGATTTTTGAAAAACTATGAAAGACGAAACATTCGTTTTCGTTTTTGAACACAGTTCTTATTTGCCCTTTTTTAGCTCCATCATCATACCCTGGATAAACAAGTCTAAAGTAGGTGGTACTGTCTTGATTTTTTATAAGATTTCTACTTCATTCAAATTCATTATCAGTTTCTAGATACCGTCAAGAAACAAAATATTTATCAAGAAAAATCATACGAGGTCAAACTCAATGGAATTAAGACATTGTATAAAGGGATTCTTATTGCCACCTTCATGCTTAATTATCGGCTCAGCTCCATGTCATCACAATATAATATTCCGACGCAACTTACGTACGTGAAAAATTTCAGCTCAAAGACAAAATGGTCAGAAAATAGACGAAAATTTTAGTGACTTACCCTAATAAGTATCGTTCTCTTTTCACTTTGGCATTTGCGGGATCGAAATCATTATAGTCCATATCAACAGCATAGGCCGATGGAAATATGCCTTGTTGACCTGTCCGTAAGTTTACACCTGTAAGAAAAACATAATCATCTATCATATAATATACAGGATGTCCCGTAAATAATACGGCATAAGTGATAGCTAACATCAAACTCTACTAAAATAATGCAAAATAGAGTGTTAGCCGAAATTTTACGGTTTTCAAGTTATATTGATTTTTGTACATAACGCATAATCCGTACCTTCAGTGCAGTTAGTTAGTTAGTAAGTTCTACCATGTGCTGAAAAATTACTTAAACGTTAAATTGATACTTGGTAATTGTGTCAGTCAGTGGATATGATCTCGGAGGTTGTGGGGTCAAATCCGGTCCGGGATGCACCTCCAAATTTTTAGTAGTGTGCATTTTAAGAAAATAAATATCACGTGTCTCAAACGGTGAAGGAAATAACCATAAAACCAACCATACCAGAGATTTATTTTCTTAATTCTCTGCGTGTATGAAGAAGTCTGCCAATCCGCATTGGGCCAGCGTGGTGGACTATTGGCCTAATCCCTCTCATACTTAGAGGAGATTCGAGCTCTGCAGTGAGCTGTAGTACATGGGTTTATAATGAAAAATGGTATTTACACACTTACAGTAATATTATAAGACCTACTACAGACATACAGAGGTACAAATTCTCACCTTCACACCATAAATCATCAGCTTCTTTTTGCACGTAAATAGGGTCACCGATTTCTACTTCTATTTCATCGTGATGCCTCGGGTTGAACTTGTGTAAGCCTCTGTGTGTAGCTTCTAGCATCTCCAATTGGCTGTGAGGCACTGTCGTCATATTGCCAGCGAAGTTGATGCCACTGATACTGCAACTTGATGATGGTGATACTGGAATGTGTCAAAGTTCGTTCATTTAAATTACGCTTAGTTTACAAGCACTTTTGAATCTTCGGGTATAGATATTAGATAATGGTGATAATTAAAGTCAAAAACTTATAAAAGTGACCTTTACTTCAGGGATTTTCAGGGGTAGGAACGGACAAATAGATTTTAAGCGTAATTTCTAGTAGTTTTCATATTCTTCGAGTAATAGGTGTTCTTTACTATTTTATAAAGGGCACAGATTACGTGTTAAAAATATGTTTTGTCAACGTCATGACATAATAAAACCGAAATTGTGGCTTATTTTGATTTTTGGGGACAAATTAGTTAGAATACTCTGACGAGACCTATGTATCGCAGATCGGTTTTAGTTCTTCTAGCGAATCTAAACGAACATTTTAAAGAAAAATACTACAGCATAACTATCTATTTAGATATTTGAAAATTAGAAATAAAAAATATTTAAGCATAATATTTTTATACTCTGTAATTATAATATAATGAATATAAATTCCTTTACTTTATAAAATTCGTAATTATATATCTCGTTAAGTAATCTGCTAGATTTTATGCAGGAATACATACATAATCAATTAACGCAAATATATATTTTTTAAACTTAAAGATAAAAAAAGTCCACGGAATGAAGATTTTAATGGACTTGTTGAAATTCGACAAACGATTTTGTCCATAGTATCGTCTGCGGTGTAAGTCAGTCAGTTTCTTCGTATCAGTTGAGTGTTGTTGCGTAGAATCCGCTGAGTCGGTACATAATTTTTAACAATTTTGTCTGATCTTTTGTGACGATTTTTAAGGATTTTGTCTGATCGCTTGAGTCGGTACATCATTTTTAACAATTTTGTCTGAGACCTAGTATTTATCTTGCTTTTACCGTTATTTATCATTCAGACTTGACTTGACCGTATTTATCATTCAGAATTATGATTTAGCTCAAAAAACATTAATATCCTCATCGCTTAACTGACTCTGACTGACATCGCAAACTGTGCAAGTTATCTACTATCTACTTTAATTTTGAAATATTCAAGTTTAAAATCGTTACAAACAGCTTGCTACAAATAACAATAGTTTAAATTATTATTATTTTTAGATTAAGAAAAATAATTCAAATAAAAAAAAAATTGTTAAAAATACTAACATGGACCACTTAAGTGGACTACGAAAACATATGTATTTCAACACAGTTTGCGGAGCTCCTGTGACATAATTATTGGTGAGTGGTGCTTGTGCGACTATGAACGGGTCTCTCAAACATTCATTTGAAAGTACTTTGAAGTGCAATTAGTTAAGGCCTGTTTTTCAGATATTTTCCATTTTGTATGGGTGCACTATATATGTATTTCACGCGACCACTCTATGGTTAACAGATTTTGAGTATCTTACTTTAAATAGCAATTAATACTTAGCTGATAAAGTTTTCCTTGTAATTTCATTATAACACATATGTTACTCTTGTGAATTTTACTACGTTTAGCCGGTAGTGGGTGGGGACACGGGATTCTAACATAAATTAAAAGCTTCTGAAACTTAATATTTTATAAACGGATCACTAAATTGAGAAATATTAGTAAAATAATCCCCAAATCTTTCAGACGTATCAACGATACCCCACACTATGAAATAAAGGAGTTAAAAAAATCATTCCCACATTACATGATTTAGTTGTAATTTATAGTTGCTATATAATTATTACTCAGATATATTTATGTTTATTTTATATGTATTTATTTATTTTATTATACATGAAAACATATAAATTTATTATTTTTATTATACATTTATACATTAATTCGTTTATCTAAAGGTTGTCTGGCAGATATTGCTATAAGCAAAGAGACCGCCTTTGCACATACTTGTTTTCTATGTTTTTTGTTGTTTTTGTTTTGTGCAATAAAGTGTAAATAAATAAACAAAATAAATGATTTCTTTATATTATGGAGGGGAGGTACCCTAAAAAATATTTTTGCAGATTTTATTTAACGACTTTGTTCACATTCTTATTGTCCATAGTCAAGATAAATTACATACCATTTTGCTGTAGTGGTGTCGGCGATAAGCTCTTAGGCCCAGTGTCGATAGGAGAGTGTGCCGTACTATGTCCGCTGTCCACATCTCCGAGGCTCTGTAACCTCTCCGAATCAGGACTCGAGTCTTCGTCCAGAAGATATCCACACTTCAGCACCAGCAGAGGGCGTCCCTGACATCCAGGTCTTACGATAACACCTGTTAGTGCTCCTAACTCGTCTGCCAACGATGCAGGTTGACCGGCTGTTATTATTGTCGCTGGAAAAGTTAAAACAATGTTTCACTCATTGTAAAATTGTGTGTTTCAAGCATTAGCTCTTTGACTACTGCACCAACGTGTTACCCCCCTACCGATGATGTGGTTACTCCCATATTCATAAACATGCATTAAGACTTTCCTAAAACTAGGAATTTTACAATTTTAGGTTTAAATCCAATTTTATAGATAAGGCCGTTTAAGATTTATACTAATAATAAAAATGCGAAAGTAGGTCTGTCTGTCTGTTACCTTTTCACGACTAAACAGCAGAACCAATCAAGAGGATGTTTAGGATAATGTTAAATGAGACCTTGAAGCAAAACATTTAGACTCTAAAAAAAAAAATAGAAGGTTGTGACATATGGGTTAAATTGTGTATGAAAATTCCAACATTTTTAGTGTTACAGTATTAAAAATTTGTTCACAAATCATAAAAAGATACGAAATATAACGTGATTCAAGAATTTAAAATTCGGTTATATGAAATAGGGGTTGAAATTTTACATTGATTTCCACGCGGACCAAGTGACGACGTGACGTGATCTTAAAAAGGTATATATTACTAATCACAGAATTAAACGAAGATAAAGTGACAAATAAATATAATAAATTAAATTAAAGGACCCACTGTTTATTAGACATTTCATATTAGAAGATCGAAACTTGTCAATATAGGTATTATTGTGAAAAAAGTTGGTTAATTTTGTCGAAAATAGTATCACAGCACAATTCGTACCCATAGATTTTGAAATGTTAGCTTATCCTACTAATATTATAAATGCAAATTTTTGGATGTTTGTTACTCTTTAACGCCGCAACTACTGAAGCGAGTTAGTTGGCTGAAATTTAGAATGAAATTTTATTTTTATCCCGAAAAAAATTTTAAATTCACGAGATTTATGAAAACCTTATGATTTTGATGGTATGAGTGTTTGTTACTTTTTAACGCCTCGGCTACTGGACCGAATCGCCTGAAATTTGAAGTAGAGATAGATTATAGTCTGGATGAATACATAGGCTACTTTTTATCCCAAAAAATTCTATGGATCCCGAGGGATTTAAGAAAAAGTAAATTCCACGCGGACGATGTCGCGGGCGTCCACTAGTTACATCTTCATTTCCTCACCGGGTACAAATTAAGAAACCTTAGCATATTTTATTGGCAATAAATTGACAATATAAGTGTGTTCACGGAGACCTAACGCTTGTGAAGCCCCTAAAATAGTCAAGAAGACTCAAATGATACGATGTCTAGACGTGTACATCAAAACAAATTAGAGACTGGAATCTCTTAGTCAGGGATCCGTAGAACATTTTTCACAACTGACTACTATCAAGTTCATAGTTAATTGTATTACTATTAATTAATCAATAGTAAAAAAAATCTGATTTTAACAACTTTTAATAAACTACCCTTCTCTCAACTTGTATCAATAACGAGGTTAAAAGTTGTTATTAACTAGCTGTTTTTTTACTGTTGCTTATTTAATAGTTATACAACTTACAGCCACAATGTCCTACAAATTACGTGGTACATTATCTTGGCGACGCTCAGAAATTTTCATTTCCGTTAACTCAGTTAGCTACCAGAATCAAAAATTTTCGTAAATATAAAAGTCGATTGTCTTAACGAGATGAAGCTACTCACGAAAAATTAACTTGAGAGTAATCAGTTGTAAAATTTTTTTTACGGATCCCGGACTATCTGACATATTGAGGTAGTATTGTGATATTATATAGTACAGAACTCCAAGTTATTGAACCCTGTTTTTAAGTATTTAGAACCATGAACTGGGGCAACGATTCTGTCTTTCTTGGCATTAGTAAGCCGTCATGTAACGCCAAAACGGTATTCTGACTGTCTCAATACGTTTATAGTATATCCAACATTAAATAGATATTTAATCATCAATTACAATAGATATAGATAAAAATGAAGGGTCTGTCGGAAAATTACATGGATTTTGCGGGATTTGTTAAAAAAAGAATTCGCGCACACGAAGTCCCGTCCGTTAGTACGATTATATTATAATGTTAATATTTAAAAAATCCATAATCATTGAAAGTAATAAATTTTTTATTATGATGAAATTAGCCAAATGTAAAATTGTGCAACTTAAGTTGGAAATAAAAAAAAAACATTTAATTAAATTATAAGAATCCGAAAAAAAGTACATGCAAGCTAATATACAACTTTTGATAATTCATGTGTCAATCTCAAAAAATCGATGAGCAATTTGGATTAGTGCCTGTAAATTAAGAGCACGAAATGTTTGTGATTTTATTACATGAACACAAATGAAAGAATCAAAATGATAATAAAACAGTTTTTTATAAATAAAAATCTTGAAAGTTGCTGCATGACTAGACAATTGACTCTTGACTTTAACTCCAGCCACGGTAGCTACATGGTTTATTTCGGAAGCTAAAGTCAACCAAGCTCGTGTGACATTACAAAGTTTACATTGCAGTTCAGTGCGATACAAATATAAAATCATAGCTTACCTTTGAAGAACTCTTATATGATATTAAAAGTTCTTCAAAGATCAAAGTTCGTGGCTTTCATAATGTAGAAGCAACTAAATCAGACCAAGTTTTACAGGGCATCTAGACCGATTAAGCACGTCGATTTTCTTTCTACAAACGCTAGCGCTTCGAAAACTAACAAAATGTATATGGGAATGATATATCCGATCGATAACATAATCAGATGACCTTTCGATCATGAATGTCATTCCCATACCCTTTTTGATTTTCAAAGCATTTGCGATTGTAGAAAGAAAATCGACGTGTCACATGGCTAAACGCCCTGAATTGTTAATGGAAGTGAAATTCATTAATTAACTTGAACAAAGCAAAACTGTTAAAAGTTTGAAATTTCAATCATTGGTTATTAAAAAATATTAAGTGCACTAAATATAATCATTAGATTACTATAAAAATGTTATTAATATCATTGGTTACGTTCCATTCATTTATTTCCTTGAACTCGCAAAAGCATTTCGATAGAGATGTGACAAAGTCGCATGGCGCAATTGCGTTCCTTAAAATAAACATGTCTCGCAAAGGTTAACGTATTTTTAGATCTCTACTGAACTTTATATAAAAGGAAATCTTGTGTTTTCACACATATATAGGGTTTTTACATTCGCTGTAAAATGTATACAATAACTAGTGTATAAACTCGTAATACAAACGAGAGTGTATACAATACGAAGCAAGACTTTTAAAATTTAGTTTATAACCTAGCGTGTTGGATCTATCTATCAGTAATGCCTTAATTAATGTATTCAATTAAATACACTCACATTTCCTAGTTTTCGGGATTTCCGGGAGTTTCCTGCGCCGTCTTTCCCCAGTCCCGAACGTTTGGTGGACTTGAATTTCATCAAAAGCATTTGTCTCCGGATTATCCGTTGGCCCTGGAGATACTTCAGGAAGCGCTGCAACCGCCGGTTCCACTTCCCCAGCCTCTTCATCTGGAGTGCCATCGCTCTTCGATGACGGAGAATCGTCCTCCAGACCAACATTTGGCACTAACCTATTTTGAAAATCATTGTCATCATCATTAACAACTCATAATCGACTCGCGCTGAGCACGAGTTTCCTCTGAGAGAAGAGTTTGTCCACCACGCTGGCCCAATGCGAATTGGCAGAAAATTTGTGAAATAACTAACTACCTTCAATACAATGTAAGAGTTATAACCTAATCTCACACGCGACGGAAACAAAGTTTAACAATAGTTTCGATACTAAAAAAACATTAAGTAAAGTTGTTATTAGTTCTATATTTATATACAACTTCACAAAAAACTAGTCTCTGATGTAAATAATAACTTTTCTATAAAGTATTAATACAAGAATAGCCAAAAAAGATATACATACAACTTTAATTAAGTATGAAAGTTAACTTTATTTACGACGGCAGATTAACGATTTTTCGACGTGACTAATTAAACGCGTTTGGAGAGTGAAGTAATGTTTTATTTTTATCTAATCAATTCACTTACGAGTAAAACGGTGTTGGTGCTTTTATGTGTTGTGGTAACTTGTCGAAAACACGGCGAAATTCTTCAAATTCACTATCAGCCATGTCGGAACACCTGGCACTCGAGTGAGGAACGTGCATGCGCGTTCCTCGGGTGCTAATATCGACCGGAGTTCTGAATAGTGACGCTACTTTTACGCATGCGCGCAACCCTCATCCCCTCGGCTATGCGCGAAAACGTCACTACATGCATGCAGTTTCAATGTCAGACAATAAAGTTTGTTATAGGTGATTCAGCGGGAAACCCTCGTGTATTTATAATTTGTCGCACACAAAAATAAAGTTGGATGATCGTACCGTTTTGAATGAATGAAAAAACGGTTATTTCACTATTATTCTAATCTGAGCTCTGAGCTGTCACAGTATTATTTTTAACTAAAGGACCGATTAATTTCTAATGTAGACATTTGAATTTATGTATTCAAATGAGTTTCTGAATATCAAGTCCCTTTTGGAGGAATATTAATTAAAAAGTTTGATTAAGATCCTAGACGTCATTAACAAATGCAATTTTTTCTTATTTCTTTTTTCATAAATTCAAGAATATAAATTTAGATAAAATAAGATAGTTTATTTTATTATTACAAACGCATATTCGATTCAGAGTTGGAGTTATGTTTTATTTACTTGAATTAGGAATTTATATTGGAAACAGAAAAAGCTCAGTAAGTCCGACCCAAGAAACCCATCGAACCCAGTATCTCATGATAAGAAGTCACATTGGCTAACCTTTGTAAGCCTACGTTTTGTATTTATACTTGTTGTCCTTATACTTTAGATAAATACATAAAATAGTAAAATGGCTGTCCCTCCTGCAACTTCCCGTTTTGTACTTCCAGTAACGCGTGTTTTGAAGTCAGTTGTATTTAAAAAAAATATTTAATCGACATAAACCTTTAAGCGTTATATATAAGTTTGATCTGAATTGGTTTAAATATTTTATAAAATATATGTTTGATCAGTTTTAATATGATATATCTTTCAAATCGGTTAAGTATTCCAAAACTTATGAGAAGGTTACTTACATACAAACACATTTAGACAAACATACTGGATAGCATTGCATTTTAGGTTTATTACCGACATTTAATTAAAATTTTATTTAGAAAAAAGCGAGTGAATTCAATGACTACCCTACTTAGTACTACGAGTAATTAATTATCGTAGTAATTAAATATCGTATCGAAGTAAACAACATAAAACATATACCTACACAGTCTATATCATTTAAAATGTTAAGTAAGAGTGCACGTTATAAAGATTTTCTTCCTGGGTGGAAGCCATCTTTAAAGAGTAATGTCAAACACTTTAAGTCCCGAGAGACGCAGTCGCTGCGTCTCAGGACATACTTGAGATAAATTGTCTCTTTTATAGATGTTTCGAGTCCCTCTCCCTGGCCAGATGACTATGATACTTGATATATTCAGTTATTTTATCTTCCTGGACATTTTCAAGAAACACCTAACGCCCCTGCAGAGGGGTCCTAGGGTGAAGCTCATAGTGCTCAACTCTGTAATGATCAGCACCAGATGTTCGTGATAATGACTTGTATCAGTTTAACATGTTCTTCAAAGCATGGGGTTTTTCTTATCTTCATCACATCAGCCGATGGACGTCCACTGCAGGCTCAGACCAATTATAGAAGGACCTGTATCGTACTCATAGTCATGAACAAAATTGTCTGTCATTTTCTGAGGAAATAGAGCTCTGATTTGGTATATATCTTATACTAAACTAGAAGTTTTTATCCGTTTTTTACACAATTCAATTACACAAAAAGGTATTTTTACGGAGCTCTTTAACCGACGAACACGATTACAACTATTTAACATCGTTTCTATAGGGACAGTTTTTATTATCGCATTAGATCGTTGACAGAAAAGTAACGTCTAGCGAGGCAAGTCCTATACAATAATTGGTCTGAGACTGCAGGACATAGGCCTTTTGTAGGTACTTCCAAACATCACGACACTAAGCCACCAACATCCAGCGTATCCCTGCGACTCGCTTGATGTCGTCAGTCCACCTGGTGGGGGTCGGCCAACACGGCGCTTCCTAGTGCGGGGTCACTATTCCAACACTTTGGGACCCCTGCGTCCATCGGCCCGCCCATTGCCACTTCAGCTTCGCAACTCGTTGAGCTATGTCGGTGACTTTGGTTCTTCTGCGGATCTCCTCATTTCTGATTCGATCACGCAGAGATAAGCATGGGGTTGTAACATTAATATTTTGTGACCTGATTCAGGACTGACACAGCAGGATCCGAAGCCAATGTGGCAGTTAATTTACTAACTAACTAACTCTAGATAATAAGTAGCCCACTTTACATTAAGTGGCCTTTTTTCACGCTTTATATTAGCGTTACTTGTAACTATGTACGTAAGAAAATTTTGGAATCTTAATTTGACCCACTTCCCGGTCTTCGATTAGAATGAAATTTTGCACACGCTCTGAGTTCTGATGACAATACATGAGTATTCTAATTAAGTAAGCTTTCCATTAAAAGAATTATAATGATGTAATTTGTGATGAGCCTCAACGGTAAGAGCGGTCGGACTCATCACCGAGGGGTGGTGGTTCGATCCCCGCCCCGTTGGTCTATTGTCGTACGCACTCCTAGCACAGTCTTTCCCGACTAGTTAGAGAGGAATGGGAATATTGGTCATTTTTAATAGAGATGGCAAATATTCTTTAAGAAAATATACATATTGTCCGTTTCTAACTATTCCTTTGTTTCTGCGTACGTGATAACTCTCGCTTTTCCGGAATAAAGGTTGCGCAAACACTGGGAATCGTATCTTATTACGTAAATGAAGTGCTCTAATTCCGGTGAGAAAGATTTTGAAGGAAATCTTGACGACCTCTCTGACTTGATAGTACTGTGGTTCTCAACAGAGAGGTCCTGGATTCGATTTCCAGGTCGAGCCAGCTTAGGATTTTAAAATTTCTAAATTGGCTTAGGCCTGGTCTGATGGTTACCGAAGAGTGCCATGAGTGTGGCTGTACCTCTGATACCTTACAGCATACTCTGGCTGAATGTCCCCCAGTTGGGTAGAGCCACGCGAGGCACTCGTGGCTGCAATCGGTCAAGACCTAACTCTGTCAGGCGTCATAAAAGCCTTCATGGCTTATAATAATATATAATTTGAATAATGACAAATCCTGGGAAGCTGTGGCCTCCTTCTGTACTTTACAGTATTATAGAGACAACTAGTGCGTTTTTTAATGTTTTCATTAAGTGTTTTAAAACCCTCGTTAATTTTGTCTCGTCAATTTGTGAATTTTGTAAAATTCGTATTTTTGGAATGACACCCTACTGTTGACGCAATTATAAAGACGTCACGTCAATAAAATACTGGCTTATTTTCTAAAGTTTCAGGAAAATTGTACGGCTTTTATACATAAATAAACGTTGATTCAATAGATACAGCGTTGCGTCACCGCGTCTCAGAGGAAATTCGTTTAAAACAGCCATTCAATGGGAAGTCCTAACCGTGTTTCTGTTTCATCATTTTGCAAAATAGCTATTTTTGAAGTTGAATAGCTTTCAATATTTGTTTTATGATTAATAATGTACCAATGATATATTTCTCGTACTAGGCTCAGCAGTAGCTAATTTTATTTTTTAATATAATAGAAATAAAAAAAAAACACTATAAAAATGTAAAAAATAAAAAATTAACCCTTCCGCTGCAGGACATTTGAGCGCCCAAGCAACTGGTGGTCAACTGCAGGTCAAGGCTCCAGAGAGAGGAATCTCCTCATAATACGCGCTGTCTCATGAATCGCTGCCTGTCTTCGAGCCTTGATCCAACAGTTAAGTGAAAGCTTCTTGAAACTAAAAGGTAATACTTTTTACTCTGGATACACCAAAGTGAGTCTCTACAAGCAACTTACTGAAGCTGGTGAAACCCATTTTAAAAAAACAATCGTCACGCGTCTTCTTGACATCCGCATATACAAACTTTGTTCATAATTTGTATTTCAAAATGCAACACTAACAATAATAAAATTGTCTCGTTCTAACCTACCCCCTATAAAAATAAAAAATAAATAACTTTAGATTTGACTAAATTATACTTATAATTAACAATAACAACATTTCACTAGTGGAAGTGTTTAAAAAAATTCGGAAACGCACTGGTCACCCTCATATTTTCTTTCTTTTTCTTTTTTTTTTTGATTTGTTTATTGTAAATTTTTATTATACCCGCTGTAATATTTCTGTAACTCTATAGTAAAAAATATTATCTTGATTGACAATTTAACGGTTTCACATCCAATAGATATATTTGATATATTTATAATATACCGAAAAATATCACGTTAAATAGTAATCAGTATTTTCAGTTCACATTATGACGGTAGATTATAATATCACGACTGAAATTATAAACTAACGTATTTTACAATCTGACGGTGACAGATATAATATCAATCGGCTTACAAGGAGTTGTAGGAATTGAACCCAGGATCACGGATGTCGGATACAGAAAGCAGGGTCACTAACCACTCCGCCGCCGTCTTATATAGGTATTCATGTTAAACACAAGTTAACGAGCCGTGAACTGGCCATTGTAGTATGACGTAATATAATATGATATAGTACACGTTGTAGTAAGTAATAAGTTATCTATCTCAGCGGAGACTGATTCTGGTCTTTGTTATGATTTATGGCAGTAAGGGCGGCGCATTGGTGGAGTTTATAATTATCATTATCAACCCATATTCGGCTCACTGCTGAGGTCGAGTCTCCTCTCAGAATGAGAAGGGTGAGGCCAAAAAGTAAACCACACTGGCCCAATGCGGATTGGCAGAATTAAGATAATTCTCAGGTATTCCTCACGATGTTTTTCTTTCACCGTTTGTGACACGTGATCTTTTAAATCCCACATAACTGAAAAGTTAGATGTGCAATATTCATGCCCCAGAACTGATTCGAACCTACACCCTCAGGAATTGTTATATAATAATAAATTTAAAATTTTAATAAAAAAATAAAACCGGCTTTAAAATCAAAAAAATGTTTTTATAACACATTTGCTCGTAAAGTATCTCTTATTTCGCCAATTTCAATATCGTAATGTATCTCATTACGCACATGTGCCGTAATGTAAAGTAAAACGCACATGTGCTGTAATGTAATATAAAACCTTTATCGTCCGTCTAAAAACGAACGGTACTTTTTAAAATTATAGCAAAGAGTTTTATGGCAGAAAAGTGCTCAGCATTTTATGAATAAAATCAACTTTGTGAGATAAAATATAATAAATAAACATTTAATTATTTCATTTTAATAATTTAGACAATAAATGACAAGATTTATAATTAACATAAACACACAAATATTAATTTAATTTATGAGTAATACTGGTTGTTTTTGATGCATTTGCCGTTAAAAAACGATGGTGTACGCACTTCGGTATCAGCTGTGTAAAAATGACAAGCGTATCAATTGGAGGGGGAGTTTTGGAGTTTACTCCTTAAGAATCAATTTTTCATAATATATAGCACCCGGTATGAAAAAATATGTGCAGTAAAATCCGATGAACAAATGACAGCGTTACGTTTTTTGTGCGCAACCTATTCTGCGCACCTTTCACCGTTCGCTGCCGCCAACAGCGTGCACGCCGCGGCCTACTGCTCCTCGGTTGCGCACCTTTCACTTTTCAGACGTAGTATTGAGACGTACATAGTGTATGCTGTGGGGCAACATATACCTATGTAGACAGTCAATCTGAAAGAGTAAAATCCATTGGTGCGTCGGAGCTGACACACACTTTTTTTTTTCATCTATTTGCATAGTACGCTTCCTTTATTAAAAATACCTTACCATTTCGTTGTTCGGTAGGAAAATTAAATATTTTAATGAACTCGAATAATCGGTAACAAAAGCTAACCACTTGATCAAAGAGGCAGTTCTATTATTATGTAGTGATAGTGATATCTCTTAGCAAAAGTGCCGGGGTGTTGAGGTGATAACGAATGTCAGTTGTATGGGGATGCTCTTTTCGGTAAACAATGGTAATAAATACAGTGACTGGCATGCTTAGCGCCCGTCACTCCAAGCGGTGGGTGGCTACAGCCATAGATACGTATAAACGATGCGATAAGCCTAAGCACATATGGATGCACCGAACTAACTTTAAAATGGACCTATTACATGCATTTTTTTTTTCTTTACTAGTTGGTCCTTGACTACAATCTCACCTGATGCTAAGTAATGATGCAATCTAAGATGGATGCGAACTAACTTGTTAGAAGGAGGATGAAAATCCACACCCCTTTCGGTTTCTACACGAAATCGTACTGAAACGCTAAATCGCTTAGATAGTAAGAGAGTGAATTGTTATGAGCACACATTTCGAGGCACTACAAGACGCAGGCGAAGTCCTGGGTTCGACTTCCGGCATCGGTCAGTTTAAGATTTTATATTTTCAAAATTTAAAGCTAGGTTAGTTAGGTACCGCCTTACCGGCAAAAAATGTTCAGTATAAATTCGCAATCCGGAGTGAGGACATTGGTAATGTCAATAGCACGACACAATCCAATTGCTAATTGATACTTTTTTTTTAAAAAGGCCCATATGTTGTCGTTAAGTAACATTGTGACGTCATAAAATAAAAGACAACGTTTTTGACGTTTGGAAAAATTTAACCACACTAATGAAGGTGAAAGTTTATACTATAATTCTATATAAATAATAAATAAATAAATGTGAACGTTTGTATGTGTTTGTTTGTTCCTCCTTTACGCTGTGGCTACTGAAGCGATTTTGCTGAAATTTTAAATGATTTTTTTTTGTCTCGATTATTATATCTACTACTACTACTACTTTCATCCCGGAAAAATCCATAATTTCCTTGGGATTTGGGGAAAACTGAATTCCACGCGAATGAAATCGCGGGCGTCTGATAATATTGTGATTTATACATCAAAATGTATATGACAGTCATTAAAGTCCGGATCGATCAAATTTTTTTCAAACTAATCACTATTTCTATCTAACCTGCAATCATTAAGAAAACCGTGAATCCCAATCTGAAATTGAACATACTTTAATAGACTTTTAATCGAAATAAAAATCCCGAAATGTTGGAAACATCCTGGTCTTCGATTTATAAATCAAACATTTACCTTAGTGAGCTTGAAATATTCCATAAGAATATTAAAAGTTATAAATGGAACGCAAACTCGGTAAGTGTGTCCGTGACTTAACAGAATGAAAGATTTTCCAAGTTACACTGAACACTTGATTCAGCCAATCAAATATACCCACCCTCCAGCGAAACCTCCACGCCTCGCTCCTTTATAAAGCGGGAAACGGAGCCGAGTGGCCGCAGTACATCTCAGGCAGTGCATCTTCGAGTTACCTACAGAACCTCTCCACAAACATCCTTTTGATATCCTCAACCATGAGTGGATCCGGCAAAGGTCTCCTAGGCTTATGGCTGTACAGGAATGGCTCAGATTGGCAAGTCAAGAACGCTGAAGAAACTCCTCATCATCCCAAGTTAGCAGAGATCCAGGCAGCCCAGCAACAACCTCACGATGGGGAGAGGATCTCGGTGATATTCACTGTCAAGAACCAAGTTGGCGGATTGGTTCGTGTTCTGGGGGTCTTCCAAGACCTCGGGATCAATGTCCTTCATATCGAATCTAGGAAGTCGGCTATGGAATTGTCTGCTGTAAGTTTTATCTTCTAGCATAGCTATAATTTTTTTATAATGCTTATATTTTTTTTGTTATTAGAAGCTATTCTATACTAATATTATAAATAGATTAGTTTGTAATTTGAAAGGAAATTGAAGGGAATAATCTCAGGATTTAATTAACCAAGAAAATTGAGGATTAAATCTTAATGCATGTTTATAAATATGGCGGTAAAGTTCAATCATTTGTGTTTTTTTTAGTCCGATATCCTGGTTGATGTTGAATGTGACCCCCGAAGGATGGAACAGCTAAAAAGAATGCTTAAACGCGAAGTGCAAGACTTCGAGGTAGTGGCCTCTCAATCTGGAGAGGACTTCCCTCCTCCGACACCGTTGTCTGCTGCGGCGAGCTTTGGTATGTATTTTTAAATATCAGACTTTTTTCATCATTATATCCTACTAATATTATAAACGCGAAAGTTTGTATGAATGTTTGGATGTTTAAATATTTGTTACTCTTTAACGCCGCTACTACTGAAGCGATTTGGCTACAATTTGGAATGGAAATGGATTTTACTCTGGATTAACACATAGGCTACTTTTTATCCTGAAAAAATCCATGGTTTGCGAAAACTGATTATTTTAATGATATGAATGTTTGTTACTCTTTCACGCCTCGACTACTTAACCGAATTAGCTGAAATTTGGTATTGAGATACATTATAGCATGGATTAACCCATAGGTTACTCGATCCCCGGCTGGACCGATTGAGGTATTCTTCATTGGTCCTGGTCTAGCTGCTAGGCTAAAAACATTGTATGTGCTACCTTGTCATCAATTTGGAGGCGGTGCCAAGCCAGTGAAGTTTTAACCACTCAATTACCACAGTTTGAAAAAATAACAAGATTGACCGTGTTCTTCATTCAAATCCTCTGAAAATTTTACAAAGGTTCTCTCTCTCTCAATAAACTTGTTCATTCTAAAGTAGTCTCTATTACATTCAAATACGGTTTTAAGTCAATTGGGAAGTAGGCGCTTAGGCGCCGCACAGCGCTCACGTGCAAGTTACCGTGACATAAGCGGCGGCGCCGAAGTGTCGCGCGGAATTCAAGAAGTTAAGGATCCAGACCCTCAACCGTCTAAGCATAAAGTGTAATTTTTCATGTTTTCCTCAGCATAATATTAGAAATTATTCACTTAAGTTTTGCAACCCTTCGAAAAACACTATTTCATTTGAAACTTTAAAGGTCTTTAGCGAAGGGTTGCCATTAAGCCAAGTGCGTGGCAAATGGGGATATCTATAGTTTCTTATCATGAGCTGACAAATTTTCAGCTTTTATAAAATGTCGAAGGTCTGGGGTGCACGGGCTCTTCGTCTATAATCAAAACAATATTAAGTTTTGTTTTATTCCACAAAGAGACAAAGGATAATATCTGAAGGAGTGATATCTAATCTTTCCAGACACGGTATTGTCCCAAGAGATTGGATTCATTCTTTAGTAATTCGCTATGAGAAAATGCAAACATGATTTGAATATACCACCGTTCTTGTAATATCGTCTTCAAAGACGATAAAGGTTCAATTTCTAACATTATGTTATTATACATTTTTTTCATAATGAACATTTTATTAATAACACTTGGATGAATGAATGTGGAGACATAGATTTAACACAGTATTAACTTTTTACAAGAAAATCTCACTATCTTTACCTTCATAATATTACCTAATGTCTACATAATAGGTAAATTGTATTATTAGAGGGCGATCTCTGGATCTGCAGAACTGATTTTGAAAATTCTCTTACCACTAATAAGACACGTTATTTGCGAGTTTCATAGACTATATTTTATCCCCGAATTTCCAAGGAAATTGAAACTGGCGTTCGGTATATCATCATTACAATTATCAACCCATATTTAGCTCACTGCTGAGCTCCTGAGCTCGAGTCTCTTCTCAGAACGAGAGGGGTTAGGCCAATTAGTCCACCACGCTTGTTCAATGCGGATTGGCAGAATTGACACACGCAGAGAATTAATAAAATTCCCAGGTATTCAGGTTTCCTCACGAGGATTTGAGACACCAAATATTTAATTTCTTACATACACATTAAATTATAGGATAATCTAAGTTTCACTTCACAGTACGTAGTAATATGTATTTTTATCTGAAACTGACTTTTTGGCTGGCTTTTTGGGAGGCTTAGGCCGTGGCTAGTTACCACCCTACCGGCAAGAGAGGAGACTCGTGCTCAACAATGTGCCGAATGTGGGTTGTTAATGATTTAATCCTTTGCATCGTCGTTGTTTACTAAATAAACGATATCAAACGGTCAATGGGTTAAGCTAGCAAGTTAAATTTTAAACATACTGCACATTAGAAATGTGCGAGCACTACCTATGTTCGTGCTAGTTAAACGGAAGAGTAATTGAAAGGAATAGAATATTCATTGGCACTAGCCGATAAAATAGTAGGTAGGGGATTACATTAGGCTCGTACGTTGCCGTGCCCCACTTTGACAGCGTACCTACTTCATTCAATTACTCTAGTTTAAGTTACTGCATCGGTAATTTGGAAGGTAAATTGTGTTGGAAATTTTCACTGTACCTCAAATACCCTAAACGTTTTAGAATTTAAACTATCGTGAGTATTATTCGTATTAATTGATTATGAAACACGGCTGAATGTGGACACGGACGACTCAGCAATAGCCGAGCATGTTCAAGCTTCGGGTACATTATATCCGTTTTGATAAGGCTTCTGTATTGTCAAGGGAAAAGTTTGAAGTACCTCGTAAGATACGAGAAGCGATAGAATTAGTCGTCACCCGAATTTTAATCGGGATCATAGATGGTTGCTGCCGACAGCGTGGAAACCGCTATTTCTTTCATTGTCACATACAACAAACTTAGAACAAGATAGCGTTAGTTCGGTTTGCGTACAAGAAGACGAGTCTAATGAAGGTGACATTAATAAACCGTTGGAGAGTGTAACGGAACCTTCACTCCCCACCGCTCAACCCCTCTCCCAGCGCGCAATGCGAGCAGCAGCGCGCCGCGCAGCCGCTTCGCAGTTTGGATCGTGCCGCGATGCAAGAACCAGCTCATGACTAAGGGCCCCGTATGGGTTTCGTGTTTCATAATCAATTAATACCCTAAACGTTTGTCATCATAACCAGCCTATTTTAACGCTACGCTTAAATTAGCTTCACTTAGTAACTATGTATGTAAGAAAATCTTGGAATCGTAATTTGATCCACTTCACTTCGATTAGGATGAAATTTTCCTTTGAATTCTGATGACAATGCATGACTAGCTCAGAAACGTCATTTTAAATCCAATATGGCGGCCTCCCCAAGATGGCGGACTGGCTGTTTGAAATGTACCCCCATGATATGGATATCAAATGAAAGGGTTTGCTGTCAGGAATACCACAATAGCCACGTGACTTAAATCCAATATGGCGGACGTCCAAGATAGCGGACAGGCTATTTGAAATGCACCCCCATGATATGGGTATCAAATGAAAGGGTTTGCTGTCAGGAGTACGAAAAATTTGTATCTTTTAGTGCGTGCTAAAAGCGTATTTTTTTGTTTTTAGACTATGATATTATTTAAAAGCCATAATATGTTATAATTTAGATTTAATGTGATATGTGGCATTACTTAAAAATAAAGATCTTTTCTTTCTTTCTTTCTTTTCTTTCAAAACCTAGCCTTAGGCATCTTTCAAGATAACTTAGACGCACCATGCCGCTACGATAAAGACAAATGAGCTCTCAAGTTATTCAACAAAACAGACAAAAATTGAAAATGTTCCCTCTTATCTTCCACTCTACTATACCATTTTTTTCATTACCTATTTTAATATTTTTGTATCCTATACTTTCTGTGTCTAAATAATTATAGATAAAAAATTAATTTAATAACCATAAATTTTTTCTATCGAAAAATAGATAAAAATAATCCATTATTTTAGATTTCGGTGAAATGCACTGGTTCCCTAGGAAGATATCGGACCTGGACCGAGCTCAGAATGTTCTGATGTACGGGTCAGAATTGGATGCGGATCACCCTGGTTTCAAAGACCCTATTTACCGCAAACGCAGGGAGCAATTCGCTGCAATCGCTAACAACTACAAATAGTAAGTTATAAGATTACTAATTATTATTACTAATTTTTACCCTGCGATTGAAATTTGATCATAATTTATTGAAATATAAATAAAAAAATCCAGACAAGGGTGAATCGGCCTCGATCACCGAGTGTTTTGTACATTATATATAAAGGATAATTAAAAATTCATCAGGAATTGCGCAGTTTTTCCCAAGCTTTTTCCGACCCTGTTTTTTAAGATTTTATTACACAGTTTTGATATTATTTCTGGTAAGTATTTTGATTAATTATGATCATGTTTCACATTAATTGAACGTACCGTGTTTGTATAATGCATGTCTAGAATGGTTTTTATTCATTTAATATTTTTAACGCATTTAATGGATAACTGTATTATACTTTCGAACGCTATATTCATGTAAGCCGTGCTGAGCCGTGATATCCCAGTGTCTTCTGCCTTGGATTTGGGGGCGTAGCTTCGAATCCGGCCCGACGCTTGCATTTCCAACTTAGAATCAACAGGAAACATAATTTCCTAAATTGTTCTTCAAAAAATTATTTTTCTTTTATTTTTATAACATGCAGTGGTTTTACCATGGTATAGACCGTGGTGTTTGGACTTCCTTAAAAACGTGTTACGTTTAACAATGGCAATCTATTGGCTCATATTGATGATGTGGAATAAAACTATTTGTTAAGCACCTATCAATATATTATTATATCTATTATCTGAAAAAGAATAAATCTGGCTGTAAACTTTTGTTGAATTATAAAACAGTGTCATTATACAGGTTGCCCCGTAAATAGCACGACATACTCTACTGCAATATATGTGAGCCGAAAGGAGATGGTCCAAAATTTTATGGAGCCCAGGATCAGTCATTGTACCCTAGCGGAAATAAAAGAAGATATTTTTTTTAACTATTTTTGATTATACAAATCTTCGAATTTACTTTAATTCTTTCGAAAAAATATGCATTATCTCCCAAGAAATGCAACATTACTAGGAGTAAAGATGACGTTTACAATGCAGTAATCGATTTGACGTTTGCTGTCAATTGTCATGTCATAGTTGCTCTATGGGCGCCATCTTGATATAACTCAAAAACTTGGGTTTTTATTTTATTTATTTCTTTTTATTTAGTTAGATTTATTCACTTTAATAAATTTTAATAAAATCCTTGTATTTTTTAAATGTTAATGATACGGGGTAGAAGAGTGAACCTGAAATGGACCATCTCCTTTTACAGTTTTACGGCTTAAAAGTTAAAAAATACGAATTAGTTCAATTTCTTGGAAAAAAAGTTACTCTGCAGTAGAAAAAATTAAACTACCATTACTTGAATCAACTATTCAATATGTATTAACATGTTTGTATAAAATCAACTCTTAAGTATTTTTCAGCACATTGTATGACTAAACTGCACTGAAGGTAGGGATTTTTGAATTTTGTACAAAAATCTTTATAACTTGAAAACCGTAAAATTATTGCTAACATATAATGCGTTATTTTAGTAGGCCTTGAAGTCAGCTGTCACCTCGTTACGTATGTCGTAATATTAACGGGACACCCTGTATAAATGGTTATTATGCAAAGAGTTAGTTAGTAGACGTAGGCTTTGTTCATGCCAGAAAGCAATTTTCTGATTTCCTGTGGGATGCTCTCACTCCAAGTACTGTAATTTTTTATCACCGTTTGCTTATGCGAATGAAGTAATCAGCAAAAATATATGAATAAGTACAGAATCATTATTTTATACTTGAGAATTCCGCTTTGATGTTTTTAAATTGTTTTTTGTATTTACTGTTTGATTTTTCTTTAATGTTATAATTGTGTGTAAAACGTGGTTTAATAAAATTACGCATTCATAAATCTCAGACTGAGCTTTTTCAAAACTATTACATTTTTTTATACAATTAACTTTTTCATTTCTCAAAATTTGGCCGAGGCATATTTTTACTATAAATAATGTTATAATGTTAAACTTTATTTTGTTATAATTGAAACTATTTTAATATCGATTATTTAATAGTTTTATGGAAATAAGCATAACGAACTTAACCGACTCCTTAAAGGACTTATTTCGCTACAAACCATGTCACAAAAAAAGTCGCGCCCTATTTTGATTGTGTGTGTGTGTTTTTTTAAATCTTGTGTTTTTACAGCGGGCATCCCATTCCGAAGGTGCAATACACCGAAACTGAAATTAAGACATGGTAAGTAAATCGTGTGTTTACCAACATACAACACTACAGATATGAAAAGTAAAGTCAGCTTTTCTATACGATTTTCGGTGGAACTTTTTGACGACTAAGCCGATATTGATGGATTTAGGTGTAATTTTAAATAGGACTTTTAGCAAAACATAGTCTATTTTGTGTCTCGAAAATATATTATATAGAAAAAGATGAAATTAAATAGTTTGTAAGGGAATTTAAGTAAATATTTTAAGTTAAAATTTTAATTCAGATTTATGGTTCTTGGTCTGAATTTCTGTTACCAACTAATTTCTATAAAACAGCCAAATATAAAAAAAAGTTTTTTTCGAATATTATGTATACCTATCGTTTAAATGAAAAATATATATTAATATCATATTTAGTTTAGATACAATAACACAAACTTATCGATACACATTTCAACTCATAATTTTATCGGTGTTAACCACCGATAAAATTATGAGTTGAAATGTGTATCGATAAGTTAAAGATAAGACCAATAGAAGATAATAGATAGACCAAATAGAAGATAAGACCAAATAATAGATAGGGTAATTGAGTTAATATATACAATATTAATTTCGTGTAGTAGGTACATGGAATAAAGGTCCGAATAAATCGATATTAATTAAAATGAGTTAATGATTTCATATAAAACTTTATTTAAAAATCATGTATTTTTTTCAAATTTTCATACGTCATAAACTGTCATACATTTTGTGATGCCACAATGTTACTTGATGTACCTACTAAACGTCTAAAACTAATTTGTTAACTAATATTTTTGTCAAGACTCCGTTTGTAAAGACATGACGTCATGAAACAGTTGAAATATAGACCATCGTGGCCGACAGGTGTTTTGGCTCGTATTGTCAAAAAAATATTTTAAAATTAAAATTTACATGTCTCAAATAAAAATAATGATTTTTTTTCAATATAATTTATACAATGTACTGTTTATAAAGAACGATAATGAACAGTTTAAGACTTTTAAAAAAGTGTCAACTAGCCTATTTAATACAGATTCTAGTACTATTATATTGTATGCTATGGTATCAGTGTGTGTAGTCTGAACTTCACCAACAAAATCAACTTCACCACAGTCAAATGGGATAGGTAAACTTAGATAGCTTTTAGGACCAAGTTACCGACAGATATTAATCTAAGAGAACTGCATCGTTGGTGCAGTTAATATAAGTAACATCGAATCACGAGGTCACGGTTTTTATCCTGGGTCGGGCTATGATATACTTACCGAGCTATTCTTTTTTTGAAGAATTTTTTAGTTAAATTTTTATTCTTCCGGGGTGGGCAAGTTTGTAATGTTCCACCTCCGTACTTCAGAGAGCACGTTAAGTCAGTCCAGTCATTATCTTTACCAATGGACGTTAAAAGAATGTTATCACTCTAAGCCCGCCAATCATCATTATAGCAGCGTGGTAGGTCTTAGCCGTATATCGCCTCTCTTGTATGGAAAGAGGCCTGCATTGTTATTAATGAAGTATTTTGGTGAACCATTACAATAAATATAAAACAATTAACCGACTTCTCATTCCACTAAACTAGAAAGAGAAAGATAATTTATATAAATTAATTTAATGGAAACTGCATTTTTGTGATTTTGGAGTCGATAGAATCGTTAAGTACATTGAAATTACGTAAATAACGATTTAGCGTCAAAATAACGCTATATATTTATACTCTATCATATTGATGATTGATGTAATTTTGTTGAAAACACCTTTCAAACCGAAAACAATGCAGATGATGCAGTGACCCAATTTATTTTGAATGGTACAAAGAGATACATAATATCCCTGCCCTGTAGTGCGCCGATAAAATAGACTCCTAATGACGAATACAATCATTATTATGTATATACAATTATATATATTATTTTCATAAGCTATGTTTAGGAATTATTAAGTGTTTGACAATATGCCAAACACCTCACAAAAATTTAAAAATCGAGCCCGTTGTCGACTAACTTCTAACTTACGAACTAGTTCATAAGGTCCACTAGTGATGAGTTATTCATTATTCGTCCTATCATTAGTACTAGACGTGATAACAAAATGATAGTGATAAATAATATACTGGTGGTGTCACCTAGGGTCGCAACGGTGAACTCATCCCTTGTTTCTTTATACATATCCTTGTCAAACTTTCCTGTAAAGTCCTAATTGTGTGTTAATAGAATTTAAATTAATGACAATTAAATATGAAGATAATTTTAAGCGAATTTAGGCCTCCTATAACATAAATCCACATGTGTCTAATATATCTTATGATCATTTGTAAAACGTATGAATTCAATTTAATTTTGTTGTACTTCTACGTAATTAATAAAGGCATAAAAAATAGTATGTTTATCATGATTTTATTTATTTATTTTATGACAATATGCAATATAATATTATAATAGAATAATGATATTTGAGCTGCCGTGTTTTTATGACAACAAGTTCCTCATATAAAATAAAATAATATTTTTTTTTATAATTAAATTATATCAGCGCTGTCCATAGTTTGTATCTAAAATAATGTATTTCGTAAGCTAATCAACCAAACCTTTTACAATAACCAAAAGCGACATATAGTGGTGTAGAGAGGTAACTTTCATAGATGGCGCAATTTTCTTATAGACGACGCGACGCGGAAACAATTAGTATCAACTTTACGAGCTTTTGATTAGTATGACGTTCCGACATGTCTATGTTACGTTAATCTGCCAAACTCTATGTCAAATTATGACGTTTAGTCATCCAATACAAAATGGCACATAATCCGATTTATGGTTTGTTTACCTGACGATTTTCAGGTGTTTTGTTGTCAACGCCATGAATTTTTAAGGAAAACAATGTTATTTTCAGGGGTATTGTGTTTAGGGAGCTCTTCAAGTTGTACCAGAAGCACGCCTGCGAAGAATATTTGGAGAACTGGCCCCAACTCGTTAAGTATTGTGGCTATAGAGAAGACAATCTACCTCAGGTAAATTATTATCTTTACATTATTAAAATTATTTATAAATGTGTAAGTAAAATTTCGAACTCACAATCAGAATCATTTATTTGCAAGAAAAATTACATTTAGTTATACATTGACGTTTCTAAGAATACTTAGGAAACATATTTACCTAATAAGGTAAAGATAGGTAAATTAATACCAATAATAGGTACACAAATGTTTAGTTAATAAAATGAAAATTATATAAATTAAAATAAAATAAAATTAAGTTTTAAAGAAATATATTACAACCATTTTTGAAGCATCAGTAAAGCACTCTTCTATTAAGTAGGTAGTAACATTTTTGTTATAGAAACTTTTTAAGATTTTCTTTAAGTGTAAGCTTGCTGATGCTACTGTCTGCTAGGCGTTGTGGCAAGTTGTTATAAATTTTATAGCCAGCCATATGCAAGATACTTTTGTTCCACTTTTCACTCACTATAACATAATCATCCGCGTATATCGCAGATCTACTATCAAGATAGAAATTAGTTATAATTGTGCTACTTATAAATATCGAATTGCTAATTACGCTAATTTTATTATTTTACTTTAAAAAAACAGGCTTATTAGTGTCATTTCCCCTCAGAGCGGTTTCAGACAAGCGTTTTATAAGCGCGTATGAGCTCGTTTTTGGAAGCGCATGTAGGTGCGTATACAGGATGTCCCGTAAATATTACGACATACTTTACAAGGTGATAGCTGACAGGTCTACTGAAATAACGCAATATATGTTAGCCGAAAATTTAAGGTTTTCAAGTTATATCGATTTTAGTACAAAATTCAAAAATCCTCCCTAACTTCAGTGCAGTTTAGTCATACCATATGCTGAAAAATGACTAAAGCGTTGATTTTATACTTAGTAATTATTTTTGAATAGTTGTTTAAAGTAATGAAAGTTTAATTTTTTCTATTGCAAAGTAAGTTTTGTTCCAAAAAATGGCACTTATTACTTTTTTTATGTTTATCGATTTTTTTTGTGTACGTAATTTTCACGGTCACATTGAAAAAAAATCGTAGTAGGCAAAGTTGTACATCTGGTTGAAAATCATGTTCATTTAATGATGTAAGACATTAGAACATTATTTTAAAACACTTCGTTACAATTGCTAATTTAGTTCCAAAAGGGGTTGGTTCCAACAATCGATACAACTTAAAAACCATAAAATTTCGGCTAACATATATTGCGTTATTCTAGTAGGCCTTATAAGTGGACTTGTCAACACCTTGAAGTTATGGGAAATACTCCATAGCACCCTTTATAACACTCAAATAGTAATTGCAAACTGTTTTCTTGTAAACTATACACTTTTTTAATATTACGGAAATAACCATGCAGTTTCGGCTTTAGTAAAATTGTATAGAGCCTACAAAATAAAATTTTTTAGATTGCAATTATGTTTAAACTGTAACAGTCACTACTGAACCAAAAATAATAATAAATACATTATTAAAAAACATTAACTACTAATAAATAATAAATGTGGTATAAATTAACAATTTACAGCTTGAAGACGTAAACATATTCCTGAAACGTAAAACTGGATTCCAACTTCGCCCTGTGGCTGGGTACCTTTCACCGAGGGACTTCCTGTCTGGCCTGGCGTTCCGTGTGTTTCACTGCACGCAGTACATACGTCACTCTTCCGATCCCTTCTACACACCTGAACCGTAAGTATTGCTTGCTATATAAACTACAGCCTTTCTTGATGAGTACTGTTTACCAACAAATAAATTCGAAATGAAGGTAGGTAACGCATGTCATTTCATAACTCATTTATTTTAAATTAATTATGGTTTGTCTATAAAATGTTATATAAAATATATTAACCATGTCTAATTGTTCTAAGCTTATTAATGAAATTTATTTTCATTTATCTATAAACAAGTTAATTATAATAATTATTAGTTGTGAAATGACTACTGATTAATACTCTCATTTTTAATTTGTTTGTTGGTAAACACACTCAAGAAAGGCTGTAGTATAGTTAATTCAGGGTTTTTAGACACGTCATTCTGACGTGAATACGCTAGTTCTTGTTCAAGTCTCTATAATAGGATGTCCCGTAATTTATGGATCAAACGTAAATAGAAGATAAGTCAGCTAAATATCGTAAGCTAATTTTTATAACTTAGATATAATAAATATCATCATAATCATTATTTTCAACCCATATTCGGCTCACTGCTGAGCTTGAGAGGGGTAAGCCCATTAGTCCACCATGCTGGCCCAATGCGGATTAGCAGACTTCACACACACATAAAATTATGAAAATTTTTTGTTATGCAGGTTACCTCACGAAATATTAATAATAAATATAAATCGAGTTAAATTAAAAATAATCTTGGCCGGTATGCATCTAAAGCCTAATCACAATAAAAAAGCTGTATGCTTAAAAAGAGCATTAAAAAGTTTTAACCGACTTCCAACACAAAAACAAACTAAACTAAAATATATATATTCTTACACAATACACAAATCACCACTTAGTGAATAATGTACAATTAATATATTCCAGGGATTGCTGTCATGAGTTGCTCGGACACATGCCTCTACTGGCCAACCCGAGCTTCGCCCAGTTCTCTCAAGAACTTGGCCTGGCATCACTTGGTGCATCCGACGAAGACATTGACAAGTTGGCAACGGTAAACACATTTTTTAAAAATTATCTTAAGCTAACGGACGCTAGCGACTTCGACCGCGTAGAATTCAGTTTTTCACAAATCCCCGTGGGAACTATGGATTTTTCCAGGACTATGTGTTAATCCTGTGTAAATACATTTCCATTTCAAATTTCAGCCAAATCGCTTCAGTAGCCGCTGCGTAAAGGAGAAAGAAACATACACAAACTTTCGCCTTTATAATATTAGTGTGACTAGCGTATGCCCTGCGGTTTTACCCGCGCAATTCCCGTTACCGTTGGAATACGGAAACGAAAAAAAATGCCTTGCACTTGCTAATTACGTGGTTTTCTATTGTTTCAATATCGATCCCCCCTACACTACCACAAATCATACCTCTTTATAATATAAGCAATGAGGTAGATTAAGATCTACTTAATCTACCTCATTGCTGACCACGCCGACCAGGACCACGAACGTCGCTCCGACCATTAGCTCCACCGCGACACCTGCCGCCGGCCCCACAGCCGCGGCAGCACCACCACCGCTACCGAAAGCATCCAGCCGGTACCCTCCGATCATAGTGGAGAAACTACCGAACTGGACCACCCACCTAAAGGACCTCAAGAAACTCCTCGGACATACGCCTCTGGAATACGCCATAAGGAATCTCCTGGTTGTGTTACTCACTACCCACCCACCGCAGCGTCAAGGTAGCAATCCGTGGCCTGCCGGCCAATACCGAGCCGACACTAGTTGAAGAAGAGCTGCGCGAGCTTGGATACGTCCCGGAGCACGTGCGAGCGATTCCCGCCCGCCCGGTTAGACCGGTATGCCTGCTGTTCGCGCAGCTGTAGAGGACTCTAGGGCTCATTCCCGGCATATACGAAGTGCGCGAGCTTCTCTGTATGCCGGGCATCACGGTTACCCCGCGACCCGTGAGGGTCGCCGAAAACGTCCCCGAGAGACCTCATTGCTCCAGTGTTTAGCCTAAGTGTCTTTGGATCAATAGGACAACATATATTGGGTGTGAGCCCTAAATCCGGTTATAAATTCTGAGCTGAGCTGTTCTAAGAAATTTTGAGAAAAAGTTCTTGAGAAAGAGTTGAAAAGTTGGTGGTAATACAGCCCGTGCCTCTGAGAGTAGGTCAAGTCACTGGTCCCGGTTTTAACATCTAGTGATCATTAAAGAATCAAAATAAGCCCACCAAGTATAATTTCCTTATTTCTAAGTGGTATATAACTTTTGCAATTGGTATGAAAATTTTGCACATTTTTCAAGAGGTTATGAGGAGTTGAATGATATACCACAGGTATCAGTATTAATTACTGTGTAATATTTGTTCGAATAGTACTCTCTACTATCCGAAGCAAGACCAAGGTCAGAGATGTGGCAGTAACAATTAAGAAGCTTAAGTGGAAGCGGACAGGACACTTCATGCGCGATAAAAGGGATAAGTGGACCAGGGAAGTGACAGAGTGGTATCCTAGGATAGGAAAAAGGAAAAGAGGTCGCCCCTGCCAAAGATGGGAGGATGACCTCAGACACACAGCAGGAGACACATGGAGAAGGAAAGCAAGAGATAGAGAACTATGGAAGTGTCTGGAGGAGGCCTATGCCCGAGGGCAAGCTGAAGAAAAGAATCAGTGTCAATGATGTATTACAATAATATTATGTATATAAAATTCAGTAAATAAAGGCTTTTATTATTATTATTAATATTTGTTCACTGGCCTATCGAGTTTCTTTTTATTTTTTAATTATTATAATAATACATTTTTGTGTTTCTATTTCACAGCTGTACTTCTTCACCGTCGAGTTCGGACTCTGCCGTCAAGCGGATGGCTCGTACCGCGTATACGGCGCTGGCCTTCTTTCTTCCGTGGCTGAGCTACAACACGCGCTTACAACGCCCGACAAAATCAAACGATTTGATCCTGACGTTACCGTCAATGAAGAGTGCATCATCACTTCATACCAAAACGCTTACTACTACACTGACTCGTTTGAAGAAGCTAAGGAGAAAATGAGGTAGGTCTCTTTGTACCAATTTTGTACACTTTATTCTTGCTGCCTTAGTAAAGTTGCAAGTTACCCACCCTGAGTGGCGTGACATGCACGTTTTTTTAACTAGGGTAGGCTCTATTATAATTGTACGAAATTGAAAATTCCCCCTTAAATGCAAATACGTAATGAATCCTCAGGGTATGCATTGCGTTTGTGAATCTATGATGTGCACGCCACTGCCTATCCTTAGCAAATACATAATAATATTGTCAACTAGCAGCGCCCCGCAGTCTCACCCGCAATATTTATATTCCTGCGGGAATATCCTAAAAATAGCCTCCATGACCATAATACCATACATATTCTCTGTTCTCAATTTCATTGAAATCTGTTCGGTCTGAAGTTTTCTACAATTTTCCAACATAAGTTTTTTTACTATCGCAACTTTCATAACATTTAAAATAACTAAAATAACACGAGCAAAATAGGGTAAGGTTTTTGATCAACGTTTTGCACCTACTAAGTAGTATAATAAATAAAATAAATAAGTTGACCTCATTAAAAAAGAAAAATTAAAATATATATTAAAAAATTAAAATATATTAAAAAAATATTTAAATATAGAATAAAGGAATATAAAAAAGTCTAAAAACAACACTTTTCTATATTCCCATAAAACGATTCGTAATAATAACTTTAATATGGGGCAGGGTACGCGTAGGGGTAGGGTGGGGTAGGGTGAGGTAGGGGTAGGGTAAACGTAGGGTAACGGTAGACTATGGGTAGGGTAGGGTAGAGGTAGGGTAAGAGTGGGGTTACAGGTAGGATATGGTAGGGATAGGGTAGGGTAGAGTAGGGTAGGGGTAAGGGAAAGGCAGGGGTAGGGTATGGGGTAGGATAGGGTTTGGGTTGAGTAGGGTAGAGGTAGAGTAAGGTAGGGGAAAGGGCATGATAGGAGTAAGGTAGGTGTAGGGTGGAAGTAGGGTAGGGTAGGGGTAGGGAAGAAGTGCACACAAGTATAAATATTTTAATAAAAAAATTCAACCGACTTCCAACTCTAAAATTAACTTAAACTAAAAAGCAAAAAATAACATCTTGCCTATGTGCTACCTTCTGATCAGTTTGGAGGCGGTTGGAAGTCGGTTGAATTTTTTTATTTTTTTATTTTATAGATTTATTTGTAATCAACAGCGTAACAGTAGGTACATAATTATTAGATTACATATGCTTAAAACTAAGGCCACAAGTTAGTGTTAGCATACCTACTGCGTGTGAGCAAAACGGAAACAATTAGCTAAAACGTTATTTTCTTATGATAGGTACCTAAGTCCTACAATCCCAAGTTTGAAAATACTCTTTAACTCATATACAAAATTTCACTCCCCCTTTATCCACACTTAATATGAATATAACCAATTGTCTTAACTGCCCTCCGTCTTCATCACCAGACTCCCTTTAGCAGTCACAACCCATATGGGTGGAAAGTTCTCATCAATATAAAATTAATCAAGTCCAAACACAAGGTAGCTACTGTAAACCATCGAGGAGTCCCCTTAACTCTCCTTCGTCTTCATCACCAGACCCCTAATACAGTCAAAACCTATCTAGGTGGAAAGTTCTCATCAATACAAAATTATCAAGTCCAAACAAAAGGTAGCTACTGTAAACCGTCGAGGAGTTCCCTGAACTCTCCTTCGTCTTCATCACCAGACCCCTAATACAGTCAAAACCTATTTAGGTGGAAAGTTCTCATCAATACAAATTTATCAAGTACAAACACAAGGTAGCTACTGTGACCCGTCGAGGAGTTCTTTTCACTGTCCTTCGTCTCCATCACCAGACCCTTAATACGCACAACCCATGTAGGTGAAAAGTTCTCATCAATACAAATTAATCAAGCCCAAACAAAAGGTAACTGCTGAAAATCGTTGACGAGTTCCATCGTTTGTGTTTCGGCTCCATCATCAGACCAACTCCAGACCTTCATAGACCTTCATAAAATTGTAGTGGCTTAAAATACCTTATGAAAACACTAACAAACGCCCTAGCCGTCTCTACAATTTTCGAAAGTTTCCCTCAATTTCTCCAGGATGCCATCATCAGATCCTGACATGAAAAAAATGGGACCACCCTGGAATTAAACCCTTCAAAACAAAAAAGAATTTTCAAAATCGGTCAGTAAATGACGGAATTATCGCTGGACATACATAAAAAAAAAACATACATACAGCCGAACGTAGAACCTCCTCCTTTTTGGAATCGGTTAAAAAGCGAAGCTTGACCGGGTCCGCTATTGTATACGAGTAGCAGTAGGTATATTTTGAAAATTTTTGTTGGATGGCATTCTATTTAATAATATGATCGATACTGAAGCCGTAAACACTTTTTTGTTATTCTTTGTCTGTCTGTCCGTCCGTCTTTTTTGTTACCGGGCGTCAAGCTAAAATTACTGAATGTATTCAAATAAAACTTGGCATGATTTGTGATCTTAATACGAAGAAGGTATTAATAAGCAATAAAATTAAGTACCTAGGTATAAGATACTTACTTTTTGTCGCGAAAATAAAATCAGAAAGGGGTGAACTAGGCGTAGAAAGTTTGTATGGAAATTCCTTCAGATTTCAAGGTACATTTGTCAATGCAAAACGATTAGTCATCATCATCATCATTATCAGCCGATGGACGTCCACTGCTGGACATAGGCCTCTTGCATGGACTTCCAAACAAAACTGTCTCGAGCCGCCAGCATCCAGCGGCTCCCTGCAACCCGCTTGATGTCTTCGGTCCACCTGACCAAACCAAATTATTAGTGGACTATTTATTATATTTTAAAAACCTTTCAAATATAAATAGAAGGCTATGAAATAAGGGTTGAAAGTTTACATGGATTTTCGCGCGGACGAAGTCGCGGGCGTCCGCTAGTTATGTATAAAATAAGTACCTACTAAACCGACCGTAGTTTCTAAAATATACATTCGTATATTATTTCAGAGCTTTTGCTGACAGCATCCAGCGACCTTTTGGTGTCCGATACAATCCGTATACGCAAAGTGTGGAAGTGCTGAGCAACGCTCAGAAGATAACTGCCTTGGTGCGTGAGCTGCGAGGCGACATATGTATCGTATCGTCAGCAATAAAGAAGATTTCCGCCCAAGATTCTACTATTGATGTGGAAACAATAGCAAATATGCTTCATACTGGACTACAGGTAACATTTATTTCTATAAAGCCGTTCTTTACATGTTTTACTTATTACAAAGTTAAATAAATATTAATTTGCAAATTTGTAAAAAAGGAGACGAACAATTTAATAGCCATAACCCATTTAGGTGAAAAATTAATCAAGCCCAATCACAAGGTTGTTCCATTACGTGTCCTTTGTCTTAATCACCAAACCCCTAATGAAAATCAAACCATCTAGTTGGAAAGTCCTCATCAATACAAATTGAGCCAACCCAATCACAAGGTAGTTACTATATGCCGTTGAGAAATTCCATTAACTGTCGTTTGTCTTCATTATTAGAACCGTAATGATAGTCACAATCCATAGAGGTGATAAGTCCTCATCAATACAAATTTATCAAATCCAACTACAAGTTAGCTACCATAAACCTTTATGGAATTCCATTAACCGTCGTTAGTCTTCATTATTAGACCCCTAATTACAGTCATAACATGTACAGGTGAAAAGATCTCAACAATACAAGTTAATCAAACCTTATTACATGGTACTTACTGCTAATCGTTGAGGAGTTCCTTTACCTGTCCTTGTCATCAGACCCTTTATGACAGTCACAAACCATTTAGTTGGAAATATCACATTAGTACAGATTAAACAAGCCTACTCACAAGGTAACTACTGTAAATCGCTGAGAAGTTTCGTTACCTGTCCTGTGTTTTCACCATTAGAACCCTTATGATAGTCACAACCTATCTTGGTAGAAAGTTCTAATCAATTCAAATTAAGCAAGCTCAATCACAAGGTAGCTTTTGCAAACCATTTAGGAGTTCTATTAACTTTTCCATCATCAGACATCTTATGACAGTCACAACCCATCTAAGTAGAAAGTTCTTATAAATACAAATTAATTAAGCCCAATCACAATATAGCTGTTGTAAACCATTAAGAAGTTCCATTGCCTGGTCTTCATCATCAGACCTCTAATGACAATTTTACCCATCTAGATAAAAAGTTCTCAAAAATACCAATGAATCAAGCCCGATCACTATGTAGCTACTGTAAATCGTTGAGGAGTTCCATTGCCTGTAATACGTCTTTATCATCAGACTTGAAGTGATAATCGTGACTACATTACATGTCTTGACGATTACATTGTCTCTAAATAGTTTCTAGGATCTCATGATAGAGCTCGAAGTTGGCCATGGAACTCCGTCATAAAACGACATAACCCAGTCTAGTTTGAGCTCGTATAATACTACTTGACGCTTACATTGTCTCTAAATAGTATCTAGGATCTGATGATGGAGCTCGAAGGGGGCCTTGGAATTCCGTTATAAAACTACATGACCCAGTCGAGTTTGAGCTCATATAATACGTCTTGACGATAACATTGTCTCAAAATAGTTTCTAGGATCTGATGTTGGAGCTCGAAGATGGCCATGGAACTCCGTCATAAAACGACATAACCCAGTCGAGTTTGAGGTCGTATAATACGTCTTGACGATTACACTATCTCTAAATAGTATCTAGGATCTGATGATGGAGCTCTAAGGTGGCCATGGAACTCCGTCATAAAACGACATAACCCAGTCGAGTTTAAGCTCGTATAATACGTCTTGAAGCTTACATTGTCTCTAAATAGTTTCTAGGATCTGATGATGGAGCTCCAAGGTCTTGACGATTACATTGTCTTTAAATTGTTTCTAGGATCTGATGATGTAGCTCTAAGGTGGCCATGGAACTCCGTCATAAAACAACGTTACGCATTGGAGTTTGAACTCGTATAATACGTCTTGACGATTACACTGTCTCTAAATAGTTTCTAGAATCTGATGATGGACCTTCAAGGTGGCCATGGAACTCCGTCATAAAATGACATAACCCAATCGAGTTTGAGCTCGTATAATACGGTTTGACGCTTACATTGTCTCTAAATAGTATCTAGGATCTGATGATGGAGCTCCAATGTCTTGACGACTACATTGTATCTAAATATTTTCTAGGATCTGATGATGGAGCTCTAGGGTGGGCATAGAACTCCGTCATAAAACAACATAACCCATTCGAGTTTATGCTCGTATAATACGTCTGGACGATTACACTGTCTCTAAATAGTATCTAGGATCTGATGATGGAGCTCGAGTGTGGCCATGGAACTCCGTCATAAAACAACATAACCCAGTCTAGTTTGAGCTCGTATAATACGTCTTGACGATTACACTGTCTCTTAATAGTTTCTAGGATCTGATGATGGACCTCAAAGGTGGCCATGGAACTCCGTCATAAAACGACATAACCCAGTCGAGTTTGAGCTCGTATAATACGGCTTGACGCTTACATTGTCTCTAAATCATTTCTAGGATCTGATGATGGAGCTCGAAGGTCTTTACGATTACATTGTCTCTAAATTGTTTCTAGGATCTGATGATGGAGCTCTAAGGTGGCCTTGGAACTCCGTCATAAAACAACATAACCCATTCGAGTTTGAACTTGTATACTACGTCTTGACGCTTACATTGTCTCTAAATTGTTTCTAGGATCTGATGATGGAGCTTTAAGGTGGCATTGGAACTCCGTCATAAAACAACATAATCCATTGGAGTTTGAGCTCGTATAATACGTCTTGACGCTTACATTGTCTCTAAATAGTTTCTAGGATCTGATGATGGACCTCCAAGGTGGCCATGGAACTTCGTCATAAAACGACATAAGTCAGTCGAGTTTGAGCTCGTATAATACGGCTTGACGAATACATTCTCTCTAAATAGTTTCTAGGATCTGATGTTGGAGCTCGAAGGTCTTGACGATTACATTGTCTCTAAATAGTATCTAGGATCTGATGATGGAGCTCCAATGTCTTGACGATTACATTGTATCTAAATAGTTTCTAGGATCTGATGATGGAGCTCTAGGGTGGGCATAGAACTCCGTCACAAAACAACATAACCCATTCGAGTTTATGCTCGTATAATACGTCTTGACGATTACACTGTCTCTAAATAGTATCTAGGATCTGATGATGGAGCTCGAGTGTGGCCATGGAACTCCGTCATAAAACGACATAACCCAGTCGAGTTTGAGCTCGTATAATACGTCTTGACGATTACACTGCCTACAAACAGTTTCTAGGATCTGACGATGGAGCTCTAAGGTGGCCATGGATCGTACGTCTTGACGATTACACTGTATCTAAATAGTTTCTAGGATCTGATGATGGACCTCAAAGGTGGCCATGGAACTCCGTCATAAAACGACATAACCCAGTCGAGTGTGAGCTCGTATAATACGGCTTGACGCTTACATTGTCTCCAAATAGTTTCTAGGATCTGATGATGGAGCTCGAAGGTCTTGACGATTACACTGTCTACAAACAGTTTCTAGGA
Source organism: Bicyclus anynana (assembly GCF_947172395.1). NCBI lineage: Eukaryota > Metazoa > Arthropoda > Insecta > Lepidoptera > Nymphalidae > Bicyclus > Bicyclus anynana. The sequence goes on from NC_069110.1 coordinate 20,161,534, forward strand.
TCTGATGATGGAGCTCTAAGGTGGCCTTGGAACTCCGTCATAAAACGACATAAACCAGTCGAGTTTGAGTTTGTATAATACGTCTTGACGATTACACTGTCTCTAAATAGTATCTAGGATCTGATGATGGAGCTCGAGTGTGGCCATGGAACTTCGTCATAAAACGACATATCCCAGTTGAGTTAGAGCTTGTATAATACGTCTTGACGATTACACTGTCTATAAGCAGTTTCTAGGATCTGATGATGGAGTTCTAAGGTGGCCTTGGAACTCCGTCATAAAACGACATAAGCCAGTCGAGTTTGAGCTAGTATAATACGTCTTGACGATTACACTGTCTCTAAATAGTATTTAGGATCTGATGATGGACCTCGAAGGTGGCCATGGAACTCCGTCATAAAACGACATAACCCAGTCGAGTTTGAGCTCGTATAATACGTCTTGACGAATACATTCTCTCTAAATAGTTTCTAGGATCTGATTATGGAGCTCGAAGGTCTTGACGATTACATTGTCTCAAAATAGTTTCTAGGATCTGATGATGGAGCTCGAAGGTCTTGACGATTACATTGTCTCTAAATAGTTCCTAGGATCTGATAATGTATAAAGGTGTTGTTAAATTTTAAAAGATGTGACCTAATGTAAAATGTTATATTTCTTGTCAAAACTATATTTTTTTTAACTTTTTAGTTCTTTTTAATAACAAGTACGTATTAAATGCTTCTTTTTGAGGTAGAGTAAATAGTGACGATAATTGTTGAAAATATCAGAAAATATTAATTGTCACCGAAAGTGCTGCCATTTTTAACCGACTTCAAAAAGGAGGAGGTTCTCAATTTGGTGGGTTTTTTTTTTTTGATCCCATTGCCATCATGTCAAGATCTGATGATGGAATCCTGGAGAAATTGAGAGAAACTTTCGAAAATTATATGGGTGTCTAGTATGTTCGTATACTTTTCCATTTAGTACTTTTAAGCACTACAATTTCATGAAGGTTTAAAATCGATCTGATGAAGGAGCCATAAAACAGACGAGGTAACTCCTCGGTTATTTACAGCAGTTAACTTGGGTTTGGGCTTGATTAATTTGTATTAATGAGAACTTTCCACATAGATAGGTTGTGACTGTCATTTAGGGGTTTGGTGATGAAGACCAAGGACACAATTAAAGGAACTCCTTAACAGTTTACAGTAACTACCTTGTGTTTGGCCTTGATTAATTCGCATTGCTGAGAACTTTCGACCTAGATGAGTTGTGTCTGTTATTAGGGGTCTGATGATGAAGACCAAGGTCAATAAAGGGAACCCCTTAACGGTTTACGGTAGCTACCTTGTGCTTGGGCTTGATTAATTTGTATTGCTGAGATATTTGTACTAAGATGGGTTGTGACTGTCATTGGGGGTCTCATGTATTCGTTTGAGATGAAACTTTACACTAAAAATGGAAAAATAATAAAAATTTTAATAAAAAAAATACAACCGACTCCAAAACCTAAAAACGTACCCACTAAACTAAAAAGTGACAAATAACATCATAATATGTTCTACCTGCTGATCAGTATGACGGCGGTGCTTAGCCGGTGTTGTCTTAATTTAAGCCATTTCTGACAGGACCACATGAAACAACACTGTCTGCAAAATCTAAATCTATAAGATATTCCTCACATGGCTTGAATTAATACATCACTGGCTTAGCACCGCCTTCATACTGATCAGCAGGTAGAACATATTATGATGTTATTTTTCACTTTTTAGTTTAGTGGGTACGTTTTTAGGTTTTGAAGTCGGTTGTATTTTTTTTATTAAATTTTTTCTTTTATAAATCTACAAAAATTTTTGCGATATCATGCCTTACCACTGGACTATTATCTTTTAATACCTTTTTTAATTACAGGTGAACGAGAGGAGTCCTCAAAGCGCTTCAGGAGGAAGTTCTCCAAACTCAGAACGAGGCCTATCCCCCCGTCCAGAAAAAAATTAATACACGAAAGATATAATATTATAATTAATATTTCTCATATAAAAATTATATCACCATTTAAATTTTCATATTATAATCTATCAATCTATTTAAAATTGCATGCTTGTTAGTGACTTTTATCTATAAAAATCATAAAAATAGATTAATGTTGAGTATTTAAATTATTTTGTATCTTAAATTTATTAATTTTACAACCTTTATTATAAATTATTTACAAAATCATACGCCTTCTGCATTTGGCAGAATTTGAAATAGTAACATAAAACAACCATGTAGTGTGCTTTGGCACTGAAACCCCAGTTGACCAATTCACTAACTATACGTTACTTGACATTTACGAAATTGAGATTCTACGTAACAAATGTCATTCGGTGTCTACTGTTAACCCTTTGTATATAATAAACAGTAGCTTGGCAAATTCGTTCGTAACACTCCCGATGGTCCGCGGGGGCCGGGAGGCGGGAAGCGATGACAGATAAACTCACAACTTATGCACCCCACTTCCCTCCCCGTCGCCCGCATATCATGGGAATGTTCAACGAACATGTCAAGCTATGACATATCTTAGTTCATTTGATGTTTATTTTAATAGGTTGATAATAAATACCAAATAAATGAAGAGGCCAGCTGGTCGGAAGGAAATGACAAATTATAATTTTTTTATTGAAAATTATCTAAATTGTGTTATTAATGATGAAAAATTAATATAAACAAATTTATTATTGTTATTGCATTTGACAATATTAGAATAGTTACCAGTTATTATCCTATTGGAGTATTAATAGAGATCCACAGCTTAAAGAATGTTAAAATACAGTTATTTTAAAATTTACTATGTAGACAGAGAAGGAAATGGGCATGACGTCGTTGTTAGTGACGAAAAAGTACATTTTATCTTTGGGATCGTATAAACAAAGTTCAAATACGAGTAAGAGGTGTCATGGGTGAAAAGTTCGTCTTAAAGTCTAAACTAGCGGAATCGCACCTCTGATCGTCTTGTTTCTTTCCTGAGTTTTTAATATACATTATACATGGTCTCCTTTTTTTGAGGGAATTCGAAAATTATTTATATATATTTACTTCTCTGTCCTTTTTTATGTAATTGTAAAAAACAACTTCTGTTAAAAATTTAATGATTTTTTTTTATGTACTAGACGTAGATAAAAGTAGTGTGACAAATAAAAATGTACTTAAAGATTCATGTTATTATATTATTGTATTTGTCAAGTGTTTTGATGTTATATCATAACAAATTAATAAATATTATAAGGACAACATATATCTTGAATAAATGATCAGGAAAAAAATAACGTTATTTAATTTTGATTCAACTAATATAATCTGAATATTAGTTACTGATATTTTTATTATTATGTATATTAATCGATTTAAATAACTAAAAGAAAATAGTTTTTTTGGATGCAACATACTACTTGCATACGAATATCCATACATATCATCATCATCATCATTATCAACCCCTATTCGGCTCACTGCTTAGCTCGAGTCTCCTCTCAGAATGAGAGGGGTTAGGCCAATAGTCCACCACGCTGGCCCAATGCGGATTGGCAGACTTCACACACGCAGAGAATTATGAAAATTCTCTGGTATTCAGGTTTTCTCACGATGTTTTACTTCAACGTTTGAGACACGTGAATCAACAGTAAAGGTCATATCAACTGGGCTATCACGGCTCTTACTGGGCTATCACGGATCAAATCAAATATTGTAATACATTTTAAAGAAAAAGTTGGAATGTGCACACTTTTAGGTTTTTTCTTATATTGAAATTTCAGTGCCACCCATAAATTTTTACCAGCAACTTACAAAGAGTAGACACAACTTTTATACTAATTTACAAAGTGTAAAAGTTTTTAGAATGTTTGTACACCTCGTTAGTTGGGCCGAATGCGGATAGGCAGACTTCACATGCGTAGAGAATTGAAAAATTCTCAGGTATGCGGGTTTCCTCACGATGTTATTCCTTCACCATTTATGACAAGTTAATTTCATAAAATGCATATAACAAAAAGGTATGATGGTTATGGTTTCACCATAGATTTATGATTCGTTACAAGGGTTTCAGCATGTCCCTCATTATTAACTAAAACTTTCTATGGAGTGTGGACCAAATTAAATTATGGCTGTTGAAATTAATTTAAAAGAAGTCTTGACTCTTGACTGAATATTTTAAGACTGAAGAGGAATTACGAAGCGACTTTGGAAGATCAAAGTCGCTTTCCAAAAAATGGGATTATTTTTCAACAATCCCTTAAAGAGGTACTAAGACTTTTTCCGCTTCCTTAGGTACTAATAAGCGTACTGCAATATTAATGCATTCAACATCGCAGTACTTTCTAGTATACATAGGATACTAGCTAGTACTGCCATGTTCTTATTACTAACATCAACTAGCGGATCTACCTTATAAATAATTATTGCCTGGTCATTCTCAATTTATGCTCGGTATTTAGACTCTCCGAAATAACAAAATGTTACCGAGTACTAACTTACAACTACCGACATCTGTGTTCATACCTGTGTAAACTGAAAGGTGTAATGGCAAACTTACCCTCGTCGTTGAGTGCTGAAACTCTTTTATTGGAAATGGTTTGGGTTTGGAGTATATATTTCTGCGACTAATAACTGAAAATATTAACGAAAAAAAAACTTGTTTAATTTACTACTATAATTCAGACTGATTGAAGATTAGGAAATATCTGAGGATTTTGTATTAATATTACTTATTTACTTTATACTATGAAACGCCATCTATTTCAGATTGGTTCAACAAATTTGTTATTACAGGTCATGGTATCAAGGAAGAACCTTTATTTTGCTGCGATAGTTTTTGTGATTTCCTGAAGATGGCGCTGGGAAATGTGAAACTCAAATTAATCTAAATAAAATTTCATGCTCAGTTTAAAGAATAATATCCCAAAGCGATCTGGCAGCAAATTGTCACAAAGATGAAGCCAGGTTTTCAGTACTGTCTCAAGTGCTTTGTGACATCTGGGTGATAAAAATAACTAAATAAGTGTTACGTAGCTTAGATTCACATGCCTTATTTTTATATATATTTCGAAGAATATTATTCTGAAGCAGTATCAAGTGTCATTATTTTCTATTGACCAGATCTTCAGTAAGACACGCTAAAGCTCCACTAAAAATAAGACGTCACGCGCTTAGTCGATGACGTCTAAAGCGATTTCAATGATTATTTTGTTTTTCTATATAGGTTATATTCTTCTAGAGGGTATTCTTGATTTTTTTATTCAATGAAAAACTAGCCCTTGACTGCGAACTCAAGTGTTGTTAAGTGACGATGCATAATAGAAGAACAACAGCAGATAATGCATCGATAGTGATACAAATCTAACAATAGATCTCTTAAAGCTGAATAACGGCACTTCAGTGCATGCTAAAGCTTTCGTTAAAGCTTATTTTGCCTGTTTGTGGCACCGTTACACTTAAACTGTTTAACCGATTTCGATGCGGTTTTGTGGTTAAGAGCAAAAAAATTGAAGCTGGAACTTCAATTTTTTTTGACAAATATTCATCAAAATCGATTATGTCGTTGTGTGGGATAGGGACATACACGAATATACCTAAAATATATACCTGTGTAGAATGTTCATGTGATGAAATATGTGTATATATGAAAATCGGTCAAATTGTCCAATACAGACTACACTCGTATCTATTATGATGAAAAGAAGTTCTGACGTAAATTCATGTCTGATAAACTTGATAAGTATTATGATTTTTGTATACAATGTCTCATCCAGTATGTTCCTATGTTTGTATTCCAAGTACATTCATTTCAAAATGAAATTCCCCTTTATATAACGGCCAATTTACACGCATCTGCATGTAGGGAATATTTTATCTTAATTTTTAATGGTACAAATAATATTTTTACTTAACCAGAAAATAATATATTATATTATTTTAAGTAAATAAAAAATAATATATTATAATATTTTCAAAATGAAAATCTTTTAAATCTTCAAGAAACCTATACATAAACATTTAGTTTTTTTCTCAGGGATACGTACCTAGAGATGATGAAGTTCAAATTGAATGGCTGTATGTGTAAGGTTTACAACCTAAATTAATAAACCAAACTTCTATGTTAACGCAATTTTAAGCCTATGCTCACAAGGGAAAACGTATAGCATCACTAATCCTGAATCGTGACTCAACTCAACATGGAAAGTTACTAGGCTCCGTGTATACGACGCCGCACCCGCAACTCTGCCGCACGACAAATTCATGCCGCACTGCACTCGCACCGCTAATTTTTATGACGTGCAAAAAGGAATGCCCATCCCCGGCCCAGGCCTACCCTAACCACCTAGCAATATCATTATTTTGTATTAGTATATAAAAAGTCTTGATTGAATTCAACTTTATTAATGAAATCATTACTTAATCAAAAAAAGTTTGCTACAACGTTTTACGACATTTTTAATTCAACTTTAATTTGACCACAACGGGATGAAGCTATGATCGTTGACCATCTGAGTATTACGATATTTTTTGAAGACTTATGATTAGGTTGTTTCTTCGTTTTCTTGTTTGATAAGCTTGTTGGTAATAGAAAAATATAATACAAAAAAATATTAGAAACGTGTAACAGGCTATGTTATATTGGCTTACACCTATAAGATAAAAGTGGTATTCGCCTTATAAAGGATAAATTAAATAAGGATGACAAAGTTGTATTAATAAAAGTTATTTTTTATGCTAGGTTTTTTTTTTAAAGTTTCAATTTATTTAATGATTACTAGCGTCGTGTAACTTGGCTTTAACACTTCCTCAAAGCATCATCTTAACGGTCCTTTCAGGAAATGTTATTTCGAATGAGAACACGGTTTATTTTGAGATCTTTTCAGCGTATTGTGAAACAGTATCCGTGAAACATATATTTTATTAAATTTCTAGCGTCCGCCCGCATCCCCGTTTCCCTTTTCGTTTATGCCCTGAATTCTTTACTGTATATATAACAACACACTGGTCCAGTGATGGATGGCAGGTTTGTGGTGTAACAATATTCAACTCTCTAACTAATTAAGCATCACTATCCGATACCCTTCAGACCACAAGGTCTTGGGGTGGAGAACAAGGTCAAGCTGGGAAATACTGAGATGCTTTTAGTTAGTAATAATTCTCAGCCCAGACCAGTCCAGAAGTTGAGTGTGTAACATCCACGTGCCTTGGAGAGTATGTTAGGCCGTCAGTCCCTATTATTATTTTTTTGTAGTGAGTAACTATTTGTTTGATGAGCTTGGCGTTTTCCAGTGTCTGGGTGTATTTATACATTATTTAATTATTTATGTGTAGTAGTACTATTGGCCTAACCCCTCTCATTCTGAGATGAGACTCGAGCTCAGCAGTGAGCTGAATATGGCGAATATGGGTTGGTAATGATGATGAATGATATAAATATATATGATAAAATCAGCTATCTTAGTACTCATGACCAGGCTATCTTTGTGACTAATTAGTGATGTGTGTATTGTGTTAGTACAAGTATATTAACATCTGATAGTGGTTGTTAAATAGTTTAACATTTATGCTCTATGCTTGCCAACCCGCTTTGAAGCTGTGTAATGCTAGCCATTGACGATCAAGTATACCCACGTTTTTGCAGCACTGCCCGCAGCGAAGACGTTTCATGCAAGAGTCAGTCGCGCGCGACCAACACACGATTAGGGGAAACGTGGGTATACTTGATCGTCAATGACAAATACAATATCTTTTTGAAAATTTAGAACCTCAAGCTCTAAATTTTCAAAAAGCCATTATATTTGTCACAGCCCAACGGTAAGAGCGGTTGGACTCATCATCGAGGGGTGGTGGTTCGATCCCCGCCCCGTTGGTCTATTATCGTACCCACTCCTAATAAAGTCTTTCCCGACTAGTTGGAGGGGAATGGGAATATTGGTCATATTTAAAAAAGATGGATAATATACCTTTAAAAAAAATGGCTAGCTTAATTCAAGCACCATCTCCTCTGCTATAAGGGATGATTTCTGGCCCTCTAGTGGGCTGTTAAAATTAAGAATTGGCTAATAATGATGATATATGAGATATAATTTACTTCGTTCGTTGAGTTTCAATAACACTTTGGGACACTTCAGCTTCGCAACTCGTTGAGCTATGTCGGTGACTTTGTTTCTTCTGCGGATCTTCTCATTTCATCAGAGCTTGTTCTATCGCCCGCTGTGTGACTCTAAGCCTTCTTATGAGGCCCATAGTTAGCGACCTAGTCTCGGCACCATAGGTCATCACTGGCAACACGCACTGTTCGAAGACTTTTGTCTTCAGACACTGAGGAATTTCGGACGAAAAGATGTCGCGAAGTTTCCCAAATGCAGCCCAGCCGAGTTGGATTCGGCGGTTCACCTCTTTCTCGAAATTGGACCTATCTAACTGGATCATATGTCCTAGGTATATGTATACGTCTATAATTTCGAGTGTAGCGTTCTCAACTATAACTGTAATAAAGATATATTCTATTCTATTCTAATAAAATTATGTCACTCGTAAATTGGTGATTCTTATATGACCCCGTTACAAGAGTATCATTTTAGATTTTATAAAAATTAAAAGCGTCGATATTTTGGCGCAGTGCCTAAACCAATTTCAAGCACTCATGTTCGAAATTAATAAAGTTTTCATATTAGCACCTATATCAATTTATCAGTGTCATGACGTGAATTGTTGCCCTTATTTTTTTTTTTTTTATAAATATTACAAAATATAGATTAGAAAATGTTTCTGCTATTTTACCTTAACCCACTTAAGTGGGGTTGACTAATATGTCAACAGCACCGGCCCGAAGTAAATTTTAAAATGGAGCGAGATTCAATTATGGCGCCTCACCTGTTTGCCCCTAATAATATGGAGATACCTATACCAAACTATGAGTGTAAAGTAAGAATGGAACGCGAAGATCTCGACCATACTCTGGGGTGACCAATTGAAAATCAGGCGCAGTACCGTCTATGGTTGACTAGGATTATTATTTAGGCGCTCTCTATGACTTGGCGCCTGGAGCGATTGCTCCGTTCGCTGTATGGATGGGCCGGCCCTGTCAACAGCCTTTACCGTTCGCTTCTATCAAATAGGTCAACCTATCATCTAATCCTTTTACACACAAGTCAATTACTCCAACCATATCTTCTTTGACCTTTCTCTCATCTTCTGTGAATGTTACAAAAGTATAAAACCCATAAAACCTTTTTATTAGTAGTCTACCAAAAGAGATGTTCGAAATCGGGCCCACCTTTCAGAATGATACAGAAGTGGAAAACGTACTAAAAATCTTGAATATTTTACTAGATTACTCAATTAGAATCTTAGCCGAAATATTATTCGCCAAGAGCTGATTTTGTTTGTTTCACACTGATCGTACTTATTTATATATCCTGTTTGATGCGTAATTCACTGATTGTAAGTTGTTTTTGCAAACGCGGGCTGTCAATGTGAATGTCAATGAATGAATGAGATGTCATTGTCAAATATCATTATTAACAAATTTTAAAAGATACCAATGTCATGTTAATGTCAAATCATTATAGAAACTGTCACCTGTCAGAGAGACAGATAATGCAATGAAATTTATTCAATCAAATCAAAGGGTTACGAATTATTGTCCACTTGTAAGAAGTAATTTTACTGCTTAGGCAATTATTTTTTAGATTAGTTAAATGTAAATAGATTTCTTTCAAAGTTGGCTTCATGGTTCTCCTTAATTGTTCTAATTTAATTTTAATATGTGTAACTAGGTTTCTCCTTTAACAAGTCCCCGCAACGCTAGAGTAAGTACATTTAAGAGTAAGTACAACTTTGACGGCCTCCGTGGCGCAATGGTATGCGCGGTAGATTTACAAGACGGAGGTCCTGGGTTCCACCCCGGCTGGGCCGATTGAGGTTTCTTAATTAGTCTAGGTCTGGCTGGTGGGAGGCTTCGGCCGTGACTAGTTACCACCCTACCGGCAAAGACGTACCGCCAAGCGATTTAGCGTTACGGTGCGATAATGTGTAGAAACCGAAAAAGGAGTGTGGATATTCATCCTCCTCCTAACAAGTTAGCCCGCTTCCATCTTAGACTGCATCATCACTTAACCATCAGGTGAGATTGTAGTCAAGGGCTAACTTGTAAAGAATAAAAAAAAAAAAACTTTTACCCCCTACCATTACTATACAGTTTAGTGTCGCAATATCGTAATCTGCTTACGAAACTACTATACTATTATTTAATGATATTAGGAAGACGTTGAAGTGCCAAGGTGATGACAGTACTTTGCTGTTTAAGAGGAATTTAAAATGAATGTAAATTTTACAAATACTCGTAAATCATCGAGTGTGCTTCATAATATCGAGTCCTTGGCAATGTTTCTTCAATTATAATATTAATGCCAACCTACGTGTGTATATGTCAAAATTGTATGAGCGTATAGTCTAAGAGATGATGGTTGCAAAAATAATATACCTACTTATACAAATAATATTAATGCGAAGGTATTTTTTTTGTGTTTGCCACACCGTTTTAATCAATAATTTTCTGAAATTTTGCACACTCGTAGTAAGATAAGAGAGAGTAATTGTTTTTTTTTAATTACAGGTTTTGGTAGTTACTTTAGTTAAATATAATTTTTGTAAACAATTATAAATACAGCTATTTTAATAATTAAATTATAAACAATTTAATATTAATATTGTATATTTTATCAAAGATACTATTTTTGGCTGTCCAGTGTGGTGATGCAGCAAGTATGAGTAATCTTGTCAATTTTCAACGTGGGTATAATTTGTAAAGCTTAATTTCTTATTATATTCTATCTTAATAAAAAAATATTAAAACTAAATTTGGATGATACTGATGCAATTGTGGATGCGTTAGTTTGTACAAAGTAAGAAAATTCCAGAAATGATTTCCTTAGAATGACCTCGTTTACAAGTATGTATGTCAAGATTAATTATTTTTTATATACAAATACAAAGTATTGCCACTATTCAAATATCTTAAGTAAATCTTTAAAAAAAAAACAAAGTTAAAACTACTGACCGTCTCTTGGCCTATTTGGCAAATGAGCTACACAACCGACTACACTTTAAAATTAGACTAGGTATGAGAGTAACATTGAAATTTCATGTATGTCACGCTTTGGTCATTGTTTTGACGCCATCATCGTCTACGTTTAAAAATAATAATTATAACTACTTTGAGACAATATCTTGTCTTATATTTTCAATGTAAATGAATACTGTTATATACAGGTTGTCCCGTAAATGTTACGACATACCTTACAAGGCGATAGCTGACATCAAGGCCTACTAAAATAACGCAATATATGTTAGCTGAAGTTTACGGTTTTTAAGTTATATTGATTTTTGTACAAAATACAGAAATCCCAACCTTCAGTACAGTTTAGTCATACCATGTGCTGAAAAATTACTTAAACGTTGATTTTATACTTTTTATAATTATTTTTGAATAGTTGTTTCAAGTATTTAACCCCTCCTATTCTAAGAGAAGACTTGAGCTCAGCAGTTAGCCGAATATTTGTTGATAATAATAAACTTTCAGTGATATAATCTATCCCCATTCCAAATTCTATCTCAAATGTTTCAGCAGCTGTGGATTGAAGGACTTGCAAATAATACACAATAAACACACAAAATTTCGTCTTTTATTATTAGTGTGGTGACTTTTACTTCATACGAGACGAAGATGCCTCGATTATCTTTAAACATTTCTATCATTCTCGAGTACGGTAATATTAAGCTACATAAAATAAATGTTAGTAATGATTGTCATGAAACAAAAATAAGAGAAAAATGCGAGTGTTGACTTTGATTGATGGCGGAGAAACAGGGATCGCCAAAAAATATTAGAGACATTAGTCTGAATGATAAAGAACACAAAGGGATATTGTCGGAGGCCGTGAGTCGGCAGATGCAGGCCTGCTTGCCTAGACTTAGAGTCTGAGAATATGCCAGGCAAGTGGTAAAGTGATTGCTTTCTGCAATCAAGGCCGTGGGTTCGATTCCCACAACTAAAACAAAGTTGTGCCATATTACCTACCTAACTACATAACACCAACTTTGGCGGTAGATGTTATAATCGTATTGTCCTAATATTGTTTCCTATAATTATCTGTTCATCCGCAGCGTTATAATCATCCCATCGTTGCCTTGTTTGTTAACTTAAAAAAAATAAAGCACCCTTTGATTTTTTAAGGTACCCTAAAGTATTTTTATTAATACCCTTTAAAACAAAAGTAAATCCACACCGGTTCTGGCGACAAATTTCAAGTCAGTCATAAATATGTCAAGCCAGAGGTTTAGACTAAGAGCTTGTGGACGTCTGATAATCCTCGGCAAGCACCTAATGTAGCAAAAGGGGCTCTGTCAACTTTATCATCCAAATTGCACAGAGTTAGCTGCAGTTAGAAGTGAAGAGAGAGAAGCAGAGAATGAGGACAGTGAAAACAGCCTATCCATTGTCCCTACTAGTCTGTTCACCTAAACAACTTTACTTATTGAGCCCTTGAACATGGCAGGAAGATCTTGTGTTGAATGCGAACTTGGCAGGATATATAGCGAATAATAATTATAATAATGATAATCATAATCCTAGAATACTTTGCACGTTTTCCTCCATTATAATATGTGTTTTCTTATCTAAATTTTTCCAAGAATCTGTCGAAGCAGGAGCGAATATAATATAAGTTTGTTATAAAATTCCTATTCGATATGCTTTCCAGAGATTCCACACGCGCTTGTGATGTAAACCAACTGCCACAAATATTTGATTTAAAACATCAAGTCAGAGGCTAGAATAATTTATATTTTATGACTAACATTTGCTGTTTTGGGTTGAGTTTTTTACATCACATAAAGACCCACACGCGAGTATTGGAGAAACGCTGCAATTTGGTATTTGATTTTATCTTGCAGTTTTCGTAGTTTGTCAGCTATAAGATTAGTTTTTTTTTATTTAGGCCTTAAATTTCAACTTAGCTTTAAACTTTAAACAAATCTTTAGGGTCTGCTAAGTAACGCATCCGCTGACAAACCGCTAGTGTGATAGCGGAAGTGTCCAAAATTCATGCAGGTGACGTCACTTGAAATAAGTATGTTTTATGTGCCCTACTCCTTTTATCTCTTTCTTGGGAAGATTTTAAAAAGATGTACAATTTTACTTTGTTAGAATAACTTATTGATTTCAGTCACTGAGGATTTTCATGAGATTATCACACGAAAATAACTTCATGCAACAACATACACTTAGATCACTGTAGAGCTCTCCTCTAAAAATGAGAGGGCTAGGTAAATAGTCCACTACTATTGGCAGATTTCACACACGTAGAGAATTAAGAAATTAACTATAACCATTATCTTATAACACAACTTGACAATTCAAACGAGCTTGTAAACTAAGCCTAATTGAAAGAAATGAATTTTGACTTTGACTTTGAAATGGTTGATAGAAATAATGAAGGTCTTGGTTTGAGCGCCCTATTTATAAACACAGGCACCGGAAGGGCATTACGCATCAGCTGTTCTAATGAGAAACTGCGAGTCGACTGGATGTCAACAACAAAAGGATGCCAATGTTCACGGCGTCTCAGTTTCTGTGGTAGAACGGAAATGGAGGAACTTAGTTGTAAAGTTCCTGAGCTCACTCATCAAAGTATATCCGGTAAATCTAAAAGACAAGCGACGATTCGCCGTTGTTAAAGTCTTTGTATCCGTCCACGTTTAAGAGTCTTGACCTGTTATTCTAGCCTATACCTAGGGCGATGGTCAACCACCAACTAACCAATCTATCAACTTTTAATAAGTTTGGCTTACCCGTTACTCTATACTGCTCGCATTGCTGCAATGTTTCCCTGTTTGTTCACAGTCCCTATAGGACCCCAATGCCCCAATCTATTCGCGCAATTAATCGCCCCTTTGACTCGCGCTCAATTGATATTATAATCTATCGTCATATTGTGAACTGAAAATACTGATTACAATTTAACGTGTTATTTTTCGGTATATTATAATCTATTAGAAGTGAATACCGAAAAATAACACGTTATATTTTAATCAGTATTTTCAGTTCAAAATATGACGGTAGATTATAATATCACTAGTGAGATTATAAACTAACGTATTTTACAATCTAATGGTGAATATACCCATGCATTGGAAAATACCAAACCCACGACCGTGGATGCAGAAAGCAGGGCCACGGCCCACTGCGCCAAGCGGCTCAATACTTGGGTTTGTTATTTGCAAATTAGATCGATTTGAAAATTAAAATTGCGTTTATTTCATACTAGCGGACGCCCACGTCTTCGTCCGTGTGTAATTTAGTTTTTCACAAATCCCTCTGGAATCATCGATTTTTCCTGGAGCCTATGTGTTTATACAGAGTAGAATGTATTTCCATTCCAAATTTCAGAAAATTGGCTTAGTAGTTGCGGCTTTAAAGAGTAACAAACTTTATAAGATTAGTAAGATACATAATCAAAGATACCGGCTTATATTCTCCACTATTATGAAATAGTTTGTATGTTTATTTGTTTTGGCGCATTACGCAAAAACCGTTGGGCGGGCTGTGATGAAACATTTAACATTCAGATTTAAATAGGTAACGGTATTCGTATAAACGGTACTATAATCCAGAACATTTATATAAAACAGCTTGACCTGAATTTCACAAGCAAAGTCGCGGGCAATAACTATATATACTTACGAACTTGTAAACTAAGGTATTAAATTTCTCCCGTTTTAACTTTACGCATGACTCATTAGATACTCGTGATTTATTTTAGAACTGGCGAACTACTGGAGTAAGATTTCATATTATGGACAACATTTTTGGATTTTCTTTAAATAATTTAATTTTCATTACTACAAACATCACGATACTGAGCCACCTGCATCCAGCGAATCCCTGCGACTCGCTTGATGTCGTCAGTCCACTTGGTGGGGGGTCAACCAACACTGCGCTTACTAATGCGAGGTCGCCATTCCAGCATTTTGGGACCCCAACGTCCATCGGCTCTTCGAACTATGTGCCCTGCCCATTGCCGCTTACCAGCAGATGCAGCGGTAATCTGCTGGTACCTTGAACTACCTAGGTAAGACTTACATTCTAAAAAAGCTTTATTTGATCTTATTGACCGAGTCGTGACAACATAAATGTCTATGTGTATCTATCTTGAACGATTAATGACTTGACAACTAAGAAAAAATAAAAGTAAGTAAAATAAATAACCACCTAAACAATAGAGCATCCAAGTAGTACCTAGTAGTTTAAAAACCGGGATTTTACAAAACGGTACTATTAAGTTGTTTTCGAGCTGGCTCAGGCAGAAACTTTAGTCAGATCGTCTGGAATAAATATGTTAAGTCGAATCGAGTCTGCTAGATTACATTTCAATAGACAGTTTGATGCAAGTGAAGTGAAGTGAAGTGATTTAAATACATATTCATCATCATCATCATCATCATCATCACTAACAGCCGATGGACATCCACTGCTGGACATAGGCCTCTTGCATGGACCTTCAAGCACAACGGTCTCCAGCCGCGAGTATCCAGCGGCTCCCTGCAACCCGCTTGATATCCTCGTTCCACCTAGAGGGGGTCGACCAACACTGCGTTTTCCGGTGAGGGGTCGCCATTCCAGGATCTTAGGCTAAATTGTCAACAGGCTTTTGGGTAGAGGTGTATAACTGTCCGTAGAACTTCTTGACCTCGCTCAAGATCTCAGGCTTAGAAGAAATGATATTGCCCTGATCGGTCTTTAAACGCGTCAATTGTCTTCGTCCAATAGACAGATCTCTCGCGAACACTTTTGAGCCTCGATTGTTTTCGATTGTATCCCTTATACGCTCGGTATTAAGGCGTCGCAAGTCGCATGTCTTTTTATTATTCTTTACAAGTTAGCCCTTGACTACAATCTCACCTGATAGTAAGTGATGATGCAGTCTAAGATGGAAGCGGGCTAACTTGTTAGGAGGAGGATGAAAATACACACCCCTTTCGGTTTCTACACGGCATCGTACCGGAACGCTAAATCGCTTGGCGGTACGTCTTTGCCGGTAGGGTGGTAACTAGCCACGGCAGAAGCCTCCCACCAGCAAAGTATATGTCTGTATAATGTATAATATTTAAGGAATTGTGGTACCAATATATTCTAGAAGAATACCATTGAATGACAAACATTCGTCTTTCAATTTAGAATTAAACGTTAGAAATATTATCAAAATAATAATAAAAATAATTATCGAACTGTTAAATTATGAATATTCTAACACGGGTGACAGGGGGAAATACTGCGCGGGTGTGAAATCGTGCGTGCGGGGAAGTGACGTGCATCAGTCGTGGGTTTTTCATTCATCGCTACAAGCCCCCCGGCACACGCGCTAAATCGGGAGTGTTACGAACAAAGTTGCCAAGCTATAGTAAGATATTTTGTCTATAGGTAGCTACTAATAGGTATTATAAAGAGGTAAAGTTTGTCGTGTTGTAGGAAAAATCTGGATCTTCTGAACCGATTTTGAAAGTCCGTTTAACACTAGAATGTAAGTGATAGGTGAGTGTCATAGGCTATATTTTATTCCCGTATCCTCACGGGAACAGGAACTACGCGTGTAAAACCGCAGGGCGTTGGCTAGTATATAGTAAAGATATTGGAAAATTAAAACGTGTTTCTATTTTAGTTAGTAACAAAAAATTCTTTAAGTTTATTCATTTATAATCCTTAACGTTGGAAAAGATTATAAAAGGAACGAAACTAGACAATAAAAAAATGAATTATATTATTAGTCCAAAATAGATTATCCGAAATCTAACCCAACACGAAGCTTCATGTTAAAAAAGGATCACAATGGTGTCTGTGAATACACGAGGAGCAAAATGTAGGTATTGATAAGACCACTAGAGATCGTCAGGGGTTTGCTGAAGTTAAAAATTACCTAACTAAAAAGAAATGTTAAACACTTCACTATTATAACCTTCAAGTTCATCTTAAAATTGACTACCAATACCTAGCTTACTCATCAAAGAAATATTACACATCATCATCATCATATCAGCCGATGGACGTCCACTGCAGGACATAGGCCTTTTGTAGGGACTCCCAAACATCACGATACTGAGCCACCTGCATCCAGCAAATCCCAGCGACTCGCTTGATGTCGTCAGTCCACCTGGTGGGGGGGGGGGGGGGGGGTCGGCCAACACTGCGCTTACTAGTGCGGGGTCGCCATTCCTGTACTTTGGGACCCCAACGTCCATCGGCAATGTCAATATTACACAAAGAAAAAATATTGGTATTTGTTTTCATTCACTCGTATGGAGACATTACGTCCAGAGATATAATGTACGTTTTCTAAGTTTAATTTAATATGAAGCGTATATACTCGTAGGCTACTACTTAATATTACATTTGTTATACAAAATTACAGAACCCTGCTCAATAAGAAATAACTATATAATAGAAATAAAAAACGAACCCAATATTTGCATATCAATTGAAAATTTTGGGCAACGAGTAATTGTTTTCCATACCAAAGAAAAAAGGTAAGTAATCAGTAAATCTAACCCTGAGCAAGTTGCCACGCGCTACTTAGATATAATAGACAATTTGGAACACGTGGAATTATACCATCGGCATCGGCATTGGAATTTAAAACTGAGTGTTTCCGTTTGTCTGGATTACTTAACTTATATTAAATCACTTATATCATAATGTAATGTATCAATTAGTTAACAAAATAACGGTGCGGTGCCTAACCCATGTTACGAGTACATTCTGGCCAAAAGCTTTGTTCTTTTAACGTAGGTTGACACTTCTTTGAACACGGCACTGTTTCGTCGAGTGGAATTTCGCTAATTCATGGATAAGGGTCTTGTCGCTTTGTAGTTTTAACCGTGTGTGAATATTTCATCTTTGTTTTTTTTTATTAAATGGAACCGTTCGAAGAAAATTCGTTTAACAGTCCTTTGATCTTGGCTTAATTTGTTTCTTTTTTTGATGTAGGCTCCATCTCTAAGAGCAAGAGCTCTCTACTGTGAGATTCGGACCTCGACTTACTTACGAGGATATATCGTATATATCTTCTATTTCTAGTAGACCTGATAATTTCCTTAATGCTATGCGTGTGTAAATTCTGCCAATCCCCATTAGGCTAGCGTGGTGGACTGTTGGCCTATCCCCTCTTATTCTGAGAGGAGACTCGAGCTCTGCAGTGAGCCGAATATTTGATAATGATGATAATGATGATGTGAATAATGATGATGATTATAAAGTATAGTCAATAGTCATAGTAAATCTGTTCTGAGAAATTCATTTGGCTCTAATAAATTGTAGTGTAAGGTGGCACGTCCATGAGCTGAAAGTACGAAAGAACGTTGCTTCAGTTTTATAGTGTGACAAACTTATATGACCCGGTAGCCAAAACTGGAACTAACACAAAGAGTAGTAGTACATATACCCTAACTCCCGCGACGTGCCCGGGCAAAGATGCGAATGCCTTTAAACTCATACTAGATGTCGAAGTGCGAGCTTCAGTGTCACAGTTACGATTTGACCTAACGGACGGTGTTTGTTTTTAGATCAAATTTTAGATAGATTTATTTTATTATATTATTTTTTTTAGATTATAATGCGGATTTTTTATGCTTTAAAATAATAAAGCATTTCGTACGTCTCAGTCGAGGCGCAATAATAATTTTACGCAAAACAAGACCGATTTGTTATGTATAAACTAATATTATAAACAGGAAAGATTTGGTTGTTTGTGGGTTTGTGTGTTTGTATGTAACAAATAGGTTCCAAATATACTGAACAGATTTAAAAAAAAATTTTGCTGTTGGGAAGCTACACTATCCCTGAGTTCTATAGGCTATTATTATATTTTTAAATAATATTAGGGACCTATTGTAAAACTTATGTACAATACAATAATTACCTTATTGGAGTTTTAGGAAGGATTTCAGATAAGGGTAGGGTGGGAGTAGATTAGGATAAGGGTAGGGAATGATAATATATACTTATAACAAAACTGTAACTGATAAAAAAATCACTGTAATAATACTAAAAATAATGTAATTCAAGATTTTTCAAAAATCTTAGGGATACATAAGATGGTTAAAAAGAGTTAAAAAGTTGTTGTCGTTTTTTAATATAAATCGTTCACGTTCATGTTAGATATCTTTTTTCTAAAATGATAAGTTGACTAGTTATTATATATAAAACATGCAAAAATATTAACAGGAGGGGGTGAAATAGGGGTTGAAATTTTACATCGAGGTCACGCGGACGTAGTCAACATAAACATGGTTTTTAAAGAAATCTACCAATCAAAAAAGAACACGCATTGTTATTGATCACTTCCTATTTTACTACAATTTCCAAAGTAATTTATTTGTTTATATAAAAAAAGTATATTTACAATCACAAAACTAAATGGAAACACAACGTTAGCAAAAGTAATTAAAATGTTGAGCAGCCCTTCACACATGTTTACGTACCGCGTGGCTGTAGGTATTTATTTCATAAATACGGCCGAGTTGGAATACTATATATTATTTCTTTTTACTCTGGCCACGGCGGTCGACATTTTGAAAAACATTATGAAACTAAAATCGCGACACGTGTACTAAACCCTCCTGGTATGCGCAGTGGATTTGCAAGACGGAGTTCCTGGGCAGATTGAGTTTTCTTAATTGGTCCAGGTCTGGCTGGTGGGAGGCTCCAGCCGTAGCCAGTTACGACCGTACTGGTAAAGACGTACCGCCAAGCGATTTAGCGTTCCGGTACGATGTCGTGTATAAACCGAAAGGGGTGTGGATTGTCAACCTCATCCTAACAAGTTAGCCCGCTTCCACCTTAGATTGCATCATCACTTACCATCAGGTTGAGATTGTAGTCAAGGGCTAATAATGTAAATAATAAAATGCTACAAACATGCTATTAAGTATGCTCCATAGGAGCATGCTTATCATCAGCTTACATTTGCAAGCAATAAGCATGCTACTTTTAAGTATGCTCCTGAATAAGCATGCTCAAAACAAACATTTCAATTACACATGCTAATTTGTATCTATCGCTATCTGTCTATAGTATAGTGTTAGACAGGGAGAGATGAAGTTGAAGAGAATACAGAATAGCAATACTGATCGACTAGCATACTCAATAAACAAACCTGTACAGACGCGCTAAAAGCACGCCCCCTTCCACCCGCGCAGTAAGTAGCATGCTCATAAATCGCACGACTGTTGATTCTTGAGCAACCTCGAAATAAACATGCTCATTAGTAGCAATGTTGCGATACACATGCTAATAAGTAGCAATTGCTCAATAGTAGCATGCTTTCGTGCTTGAAATGAGCATGTGTAACAGTAGCTTTATGCAAAACATATTACGTGCGGGCGGCTAAAAACTAAAATCCAAACAAAATCCGGGTATCTCGAAAACTAAAGTACTTTTTCGCTGCCTGCCGCTCACCTATTATCCATTCAAGTTTCATAAAGTGGACAAACATGCTTACA
This sequence comes from Bicyclus anynana, assembly GCF_947172395.1. NCBI lineage: Eukaryota > Metazoa > Arthropoda > Insecta > Lepidoptera > Nymphalidae > Bicyclus > Bicyclus anynana. Next base: position 20,182,087 of record NC_069110.1, read on the forward strand.
AACAGGTGATGCATATTTTGTGAATCTGTAAGAAATTAACTACATTTTGCATTAAAGTTAGCTCTTCATTGAGTCCAACTAACTAGCTAACTTGGAAATGTATTTATATCCCTGATTAGTTTTACTGGAGAGCTAAATTGCAACTTCGGTCCTTATCACTAACAACCACCTAGCCACGGCCGAGGTATATCTCCGGGAAACAATTAGCCAAGAAAAGAACAATGATTGTGTGTTGAGAATTGTTTTATTTAGAGTGTACAGTACATTCATATTATATTACTTTTCTAAATATGTTCTACATTTTTGTAGATTACAAGTAGGACTTTTAGATTTTTAAATGCGTATTAAGGTGTTGAAATCTCCCAGGCAGCTTGAGTTTTTCCGTCACTTTTGAATAATAAACACCATCGTGTTTTAACCAATTAGAAACCGAAAACTTCCTCATAAATACTGCTATCTATAAGTGGATCCACACGAAAATCCTTACAGTAGACTTGATTGTATGGCGAAAGACAAACAGCCGTGGCAGAGGATTTTGTTTTATGTGTATAGACTAGCGGACGCCTGAGACTTCTTCATGTTAAATTCAGTTTCTCTGATAACCTTCTCTATCTACCAGTGTAAGTTCTACTTAAATCGCTGTTCCAGTTGAATATTCAAACTCAAAATTCATTTATTTCAATTAGGCTTACTTTACAAGCACTTCTGAAACTTCTAGTTGTCATGATTTAATGGTAATAATTAAAGTCAAAAATTTAAAATTAAAGTTACGAGGGTTCTAAATGCGCCATGTTCAAGGAGAGCCCACAACAAACTTAGATATTAAATCGGAGAAACAGACACACAGATGAGAATTTGATTTAGATTTATAACTTAACTAGCCCAATTTTGGTTTATAACTTAAGAATGTGCAATATGTAATTTGGTGGTTACAAATGGTTCTGGATCTCAGATTCTGGAAAAGTTAGGAGCCTGATATTTGGGTAAATGATATTTCAAAGTGTTAGCTTCGTTATGATTATACAAAATACACAATTTGTAAAACTTTTCTCGATAGTTTATTTTTTTAAAAATACATGTTTTGCTCACATTTTGCTTTCAAACTCAGGAAAAGCAAACTTATTTTCTTAAATTTTTGTTTTGTATAGAAAATTAGGTATATATCTTGAACATGGCCATTTTGTTTTTCGTTATGTTGTTTAATTTACTTGCAATTAGGTAAAAATGGTTTTGGCGCTCACGTCATAAAATTTGCGTCGCGCGTCAATCGCTCCGTGCTTTTCACTCACGTGAGAGTCATAATTAGTCGTCTCGTTTACGCTTCGAATTTTATCCATATCGTACCGACGCGCTGCGCGCTCTTAACTAGCTGACGCCGCGCGGTTTCATCCGCGGTGTTCCCGTTAACGTAGGAATACGGGGATATTATACATCTTATAGCCATTCGCGATATGCTATCTAACACTGAAAGAATTTTTTAAATCAGACCATTAGTTCCTGAGATTAGCGCGTTTAAGAAACATAACTCTTCAGCTTTATAATATCTTTACGACCTCCGTCTTTTCGACGACGGCTGGGCAGATTGACATTTTCTTAATTTGTCCAGGTCTGGCTGGTGGGAGGCTTCGGCCGTGGCTAGTTACCCTACCGGCAAAGACGTACCGCCAAGCGATTTAGCGTTCCGGTACGATGCCGTGTAGAAACCGAAAGGGGTGTGGATTTTCATCCTCCTCCTAACAAGTTAGCCCGCTTCCATCTTAGACTGCATCATCACTTACCATCAGGTGAGATTGTAGTCAAGGGCTAACTTGTAAAGAATAAAAATAAAAAAAATTTCAAGTTATTTATACAAATAATGCCCACAAAGTAAAGCAAGAAGGAGGATATAGAAGGAAGAACGCTGAAAAAAATAATAAACCGAATCCGTGGTCCACGTGGACGAAGTCGTGGGCGTCCGTTACAAAGTACACAAGAGTTGCTCGTATAAATATTTTAGATATGCAAAACTCCCTTTGATGGAAATAATTACCGTGTAGGCGACACGTGGGCATGTGAGGTTATGTCAAAGGCATACTCGATAATTAAATATTCGAATTAATTGACTGAGCGGAGAGAAATCTTGCTCAAATTTACGTGAAATTACCATTTTGTCCGTTGGATATGATGAAAATAATTTTCTCAATCTTTCAGTTCTTGAAAATGAAGTAATATAACATTTTGTTTCTTACGTCTTTGCTCTTCATTTAGGTTTCTTTACTTGGAAAAAAGCCTGTTGTTGGAAAAAAGTTTTTCTAAGCCTATTGATCAGCATTATGCGATAGTTACTGATAGTTTTGAAGGCAGCGTCTTGCTTTAGAAACATACAATGTACAATTGTACATATTGTTATATAATGTACACAAATATGTTGTTCTTTCTACCGATCAGTAGATATCACATACGATGCTGTGACGGTTGTTATCTATACTAATATTATAAAGCTGAAGAGTTTGTTTGTTTGTTTGATTGAACGCGCTAATATCAGGAACTACTGGACCGATTTGTAAAATTCTTTCAGTGTTAGATAGCCCATTTATCGAGGAAGGCTATAGGCTATACATTATGCCCGTATTGCTACGGGAACATTAAACATGTGGGTGAAACCGCGCGGTGTCAGCTAGTTGTAACATATTTTGAAGTCGGTTGATTTTTATTTATTTACATAACTCTATTTTATTTTTGCACACATTCTACTAAATTAATAGTATGTTTAATGTTATATTTAGTTGATATATCAATCAAATGAAGGATTTGAATTAGAATTTCTAAATCGAACTTCAAATGAATATAAATGAAATGAATGAAATGTACACCACAAAGAAACATACAATACAGAAAAATAATGGAAAAAAAGAAAATGCACAATATCCTTATCGCTAAAAAGCGATCTCTGCCAGGCAACCTAGCAATATAGTCAGTAGATACAATTAAAGCACGTCATAGCAAGCTCAATTTAAGCGTCAAGCTCATAACTGTATCACCTCAGTTTCAACTAGGCGTCAACTCTGGTACGGCTATGCAACGCCACGCTTACGGCTCATTGACGGCGAGGCATTACGTGGGAGGGGTGACAGTGTTTGGACACGGAAAGACTAGAGCGACGCGGACGGCGGGCCGTAAGCGAGACGATGGCGATGCGTAAGTTAACATTACGATTACGATTAGTGTGCGCTGCAGTAACAAGATCAGGTAGTACCTATGTTGCATACAAAATTACTGGACGGAAAGAGTCGATACTGTGCCGATACCTTTCCAAGTTGATGTGCTATGACCTTAATGCTGAAAGAAATACCGCAAGAACCGCACGGGTCACGAGGCGGTCAAATCGTCCGCATCTGCAAGCTTGGCTTTGCGTAACCTCCAAAGAAAAACTAAGATCTCCTCGTTCTTCATTTTACGTTGTATACACATTGTAGGTAACACTTGTCTTTTTGTAGTCAAAATAAAATTATATTTTAGACAAAAACCGGAACTTGGATTCACAACCATAACAAAAGCTTCGCGTCCGCAAAACCTAATATTTGATACAAAATGTTTTTTTTTAAACGCGTTTCGAACCCTCTTAACTTTATTTTAAATTTTTCGCTATTATTATAACTTAACCTTAATATAAATGAGTTTTGACTTTGACTTTTGACTTTTGACTTTGACTTTGACTTTATGTATTACGGTTAAATTGTAACCGCTGTACCAGCAGCACCTACATTAACACACACGCAGTCCAGTGTCATCAACAATCATCAAAATAAAACAATGTGTAACTACCCGAAAATAAGGACCAAATGGCAAAGTTTCGTCAGAGTTTGTTGGAAGTTATCACTCATCATTTGCAGAAAACATGGAGTGTTTATGAAGGTGTTATCGACTACGAGTGCACAGAGCTTTGGGCGGGAAAGCCGGCCAGTGCCGTAGTCGCGCCGAGCGGTTGGCGCGCTATGACGTGTCCGCTCCGTGCCCGAATCGATATCGTACCGTATCTAAAACACTTTTATTACACGTAAAAACATTTTACGACAGTTTTAAAACTTTTACTACGCCCCGCATACATTATTGCAGTGATCCACCGTATCGCGTAAACGTTCAATTGAAAACACACACACAAAAAACGCGTTTCATTAAACCGTCGGACACATTAAACAGCTGTTTTTCGATGCGTCGCGTTGAATAGTTTCAGATTTGTTAAATCTATTTTTAAAAAGTTTTGGTGTGTTAAATAAAAATGTCGGCCAGATTAAAAGTTGGATGTCGTCGCGAATAGATTTTGTCGTAAAATATTTTCGCGGTTTGTATTGTAAACATATGATTACACCAGCGGAAATTCGTGACTTCTTCCTTGTTAAATTTACGTTTTTAGAATAGCCTGAAGCTTTCTTTATCTGTTTTTTTTTCCATTGGAATATTGCCTGTATGTGTATAAAATAAATAATAACATACTTGAGTATCATAATATATCATCATTATCAACCCATATTCGGCTCACTGCTGAGCTCGAGTCTCCTCTCAGAATGAGAGGGGTTAGGCCAATAGTCACCACGCTGGCACCACCAATGCGGATTGGCAGACTTCACACACGCAGAGAATTAAGAAAATTCTCTGGCATGCAGGTTTCCTCACGATGTTTTCCTTCACCTTTTGAGACACGTGATATTTAATTTCTTAAAATGCACACAACTGAAAAGTTGGAGCTTGGAGCCACTGGGCTATCACGGCTTATTCATTATACGTCATAATATATGTATAAGACGAATACTCTCATACAAACTTTTACCGTTTATTATCCCAAAAAAAAGAACACCTCAACCCTCGTATACATCTCTACATATTGTCAACTAGTAGACAAATGTCTGTCTCTCATCCAAAAATTTTCATTCGTTTTCTCACATTAAATATTACCTACTAGCAGAACTTTGCTGATACATCCATAGTTTCCATTCCCGTGAATATACGGGTATCAAAATAAGTAGCCCGTGTTACTCCTCTTCGAATACTATTTCACCAATAGGAAGCTACATTATCAGCATGTAATCAAACCTATATTGTATTTCCGTATTCCTATGAGAACGGTAACTATGCAGGTAAAACTGCGGGGGCCCGCTAGTGAAAAATAAATATTTACTGATCCAATGGCAGGGCCAGTTCCCTAGGCGCTCCAATATTGTTGCACAACATGTTATTGGTTCATACAAGTTTAATGCATGGCCGCTTATTTGGAAGAAACCATAGTGAGGTACATGTAGGTATGGCAAACTGCATGGTGAGATATATGTAGGTATGACAAACTGCATAGTGAGATATATATAGCTATGACAAACTGCATAGTGAGATATATCTAGGTATGACAAACTGCATAGTGACATAAATGTAGGTATGACAAACTGCATAGTGAGATATATGTAGCTTTGACAAACTGCATAGTGAGATATATATAGCTATGACAAACTGCATAGTGAGATATATCTAGGTATGACAAACTGCATAGTGACATAAATGTAGGTATGACAAACTGCATAGTGAGATATATGTAGGTATGACAAACTGCATAGTGAGATATATGTAGGTATGAAAAACTGCACAGTGAGATATATGTAGGTATGACATACTAAAAAAAACCTATAAAGAGCTTTTTTACCTACGTAGTGCGGAGAATGTTGAGTTGGTGGTGAGAGGATGTTTGTAGAAACAAATGTCGCCACCAACTCGTATCTCCAAAACTACTAGTTGGATTTTCATGCGGTTTTTGCGGCTGTCATCACAATTTAAAGTTCCAACGCATAGGAATAAAATACCTCTAACTGTCATTATTCACGTTACTATTAAAATAAAAGCTTACTTCATAGTATATTGATAGATATTCTGCATTATGTCACAGGGATATTTAAATTATTTTATTTTTTTTAGTTACTATTGATTAACCATCGTGGATTTTTAAAATTTTTAAATAAGGTATGTCGGTGACATGATTTCGCCATTAAATTAATTTACGATTCCAATCACACCAAATCAATATTACCTAGTTTAAAAGAATTTAGCAGTACAACAGTTTTTTTGTTGTATATCCGGGGATGTACTACAACCAGCAGCAAACTAATTCACTAATTTTGACGTTTGCCAGTTGACTTATACGAAATTGAGATGCCATGCAACACATGTCATCTGGTGCTTACTGTCAACCCTTTGTGGATATCATACAGTAGGTAGTTGGCATTTTGCAGTTGATTTAATGTTTATTTTAAGTTGTAAATAAAAACAAAATAAGTGAACAGACCCTGCTTGCCTATTTACTATTTTGGTCTTTATTATCAACCTATTAAAATAAACATCAAATCATGTCATTTACCTACTATTTCGATATCCACCAGTAAGCACCGGATGACATTTTTACATTTATTTATTTTTTAAAATATAAATATACATTTTTTAACTATTCTTAATATAACTTATCAGTGTGACATAAACTCGAAGTTTTTCCGCACATCGGCAATCGTCGTCAGTACTCGGAGTTCGCAATAAGCAACATATAAAACAACAGCATACACACACACATAAAATATAATACAATAGTAATAACTTATAATATAATACAAAACGCACACATACCCGAAGAAACAAATTAAACATAGAATCTACAACAATCTATCTTTTTAGCATACATCAAAGATAGTGAATTGGCCTGCAGCTGGTAACTTTTACCGGGTGTTGACAGGTTCACGAAATTTTATAAAAGCTTTTTGATAAAAGTACATTTACCTATTTTGTAGCTGAAATTCATCGGCACTTCAATGTCAAAGCGTAGAACTCAATTTTTTAAAATGAAATTCAGTAGCCTGGAATATTCGATTTAAAACTGAGTACCTTTTATTCGCTTTTGACGTTACATTGAGGCTCAAATTCGACAACGCAATCATAGAACATAGAGTAGGTAGAGTACCTACTCTCTGTTTTGCACGGTTGCAATATTCGATTTATACGCTCCCAATGGCAGATGAATTGCGGGCAACAGAATGATACAGCAATATCAGAGTAGTATTGACCTGGTTCCTGGTTTCTAGAGGTTGACTTGTGTGACTAGATGGATGTAGCCTTTGAAAACTTTTCTATTACAGTTCCCATGTTTTAAGACTATTTCGGTCCCAATAGTAAACGTCATTATCGTTAAATCTTGCTCTTTGAATCCATCTATTTTCAAATTTCCAAATTCATTTATTTCAATTAGGTTTAGTTTACATGCACTTTTAAAAAGTCAGGATTTTCATAATTAAATTTAATCTAATGGTGATAATAATAGTAGAAAACTTAAAATTAAAGTTAGTAGGGTTCCAAATGCGCCTTGGTCCGAGAAAACAACAAACTCAGCCAAGCTTTATTTTTTTTGTTTACCACCATTTTACAGACTTTTTAAAACTTTTTTAGCTTTTTTAATTCCTTTTTGATAAGGTTTGACATGTTTTTTATGTATACCAAGCAGTTCCAATCTAAGCAGCGTAAGCACTGAACTTTAGTGTCCGTTTTAATACATTTTAGATACTTCTTTTATTTTAGCACTAGGAATGCACTAGAAATTAACAGGGCTATATTAAAACATGTTTATTATTCTCCTTGTGGAATTACTTCAAGGGCATTTTTGATCACTATTTGTGCAATTTTGTTGCTTCTAGTTTCCCATAATTTTTTCGTAATCCTTCTATCACTTATATTGTTACTGTATATGAAGTAAAGTTTACAGTATAGGCGAATAGTGTTAAGTAAAGTGTAACTTGAGAATTAACGCCTTAAGCTTCACGATAGGGTTATTCCCGACACGTTTCACGGGTTTGAGTTGCACTTGGATTAGATTAATTTAATGTTTAATTTTATAGCTTCAGCATCACGCTCCACGTAAAAAGGACCGGACTCAACACCGGGAGGACGTGGGTTCGATTCCAGCCCGCTGGACTATTGAATACACTCTTATCCTATTAATGCTGCGGCCTAATTAGTGCGTTACTCAACATTTTGACTTCGAGCGTCGATGCTGCGCTTTTTTACCATATTATGAACTTTGGTCAAATTATCTTTTACTAGCTGACGCCGCGCGGTTATACCCGCATGGTTACCGTTCCCGTAGGAAAACGGGGATAATATATAGCTTATAGTCTTCCTCAATAAATGGGCTATCTAACACTGAAAGAATTTTTCTAAACGGACCAGTAGTTGCTGAGATTAGCGCGTTCAATCAAACAAACAAACAAACTCTTCAGCTTTATAATTAAAATTATAGTGTAGATATAGCGATTGCGTCGGCACAAGAGGAATGGTATGCGTGTTAACGAGAGTGACTCTAATACCCTATAATATTCTATTGACCGGTATTCATCAACGTACGAGGTGTGCCATACAAATCGTTGATCCGTTGCAACGTCGTAGCGCAACGCACTAATTGGCCTGCAGCGTAATTGGAAGGAAATATTGGTCATATTTTTAACTAGCGGACGCCCGCGACTTCGTCCGCGTAGAATTCAGTTTATCACAAATCCCGCGGTTACCATGGATTTTTTCGGGATAAAAAGTAGCCTATGTATTAATTCAGAGTAAAATCTATTTCCATTCCAAGTTTCAGCCAAATCGCTTTCGTAGCTGCAGCGTAAAAGAGGAACAAACATACTTACACACTTACACACTTTCACACTTACCCACTTACACAAAAACTTTCACCTTTATAATATTAGTGTGATCCAGAGTAAAATCTATTTTCATTTCAAGTTTCAGCCAAATCGCTTCAGTAGCCGCAGCATAAAAGAGTAACAAACATACTTACACACTTACACACTACACTTACACACTTTCACACTTACACACTTACACACAAACTTTCGCCTTTATAACATTAGTGTGATGATATGATTTTATATGTTTAAAAAATAAATATAAAGCGTGCCAATATAGTAAAGCTGCACACGTGCATGAGTAACTAGCTTTAGGGAGACCGCGTGTGAAGGTCGGGGCGTGCGTCTCTAGCCGGCGGCGCGAGCGCGTCTCACGACACGTCTCAGTATCGTCGCGCGGCTCTGAGGACATGTTCGTAGTATGGAATACCAATGCGTGGTCGTGTACACTGTCATCAACATCGCGCCGCCGCGGCCCGCGGACGCGGCGGGCGTCTCCAGCGGCTGCGTCGATTGGATCAAAAATAAAATGAAAAGGTTAGTTATGTGTCACCTTTATTTATATTTTGCGATTTTCAAATACACACTTTCATACACAAAAATTTGAATGGAAAATAATTTCCAGACAAAGTGATATATACCAAAGATAAAAGTTGATTTTTAATATTTTTTTTTTTTTACAATTCATGAGAAAATTATTTTTGTAATAGCTACAGTAGGCTGGTTTCAAAATAAAATAATAATGTTAAATCTTTTTGTATATACCTAGTGATAATAACATCTACCAATGGTTACGTTAACTGGAGCAACAAAAAAAATAATAAAATTTTGTATTACTTCATAATTTTTGTGATTCATTCTGAAAGGAGACTCGAACTCAGCAGTGAGAAAATCAGATTAGTGATGTTTAAACATATTATAGTGCAATACATTTAAAAAAAATACTGAATTAAAGCTTTTACTGGTGAAAAATACAATAAAGGGGCGAAAATGATAAACAAAGAAAATTCAAGGAAAGCTTTATCAGATTTTCAAAAGGTGACGTTCTTTATTACAGAATATAACTTTTCATAGCTGCGCTATATATCCGTGTCCGTTGCAAACTGTGTAGCTCTCTGTTTGTACTGAATAAATGAACGGACTGCAATGTCATAATGAAAAATAAATTGGTTTTCTGTTTATTCTACAAATTAGCAATACTCTGCAGGAGCTTTAAATATCAAAATAACGGAATGATTGAATTTTATATTAATTGAATTTACTATTTTTTAGTGCTTTGTTAATCAATCGGTTTTTTGGTTTATATATTGAGAGTCCTGGATTTACTATGAAATTCGTCATCAACCCATATTCGGCTCACTGCTGAGCTCGAGTCTCCTCTCAAAATGAGAGGGGTTAGGCCAATAGTCCACCACGCTGGCCCAATGCGCATTGGCAAACTTCACACACGCAGAGAATTAAGATAATTCTCTGGTATGCAGGTTTCCTCACGATGCTTTTCCTTCACCGATTGAGACACGTGATATTTAATTTCTTAAAATGCACACAACTGAAAAGTTGGAGGTGCATGCCCCGGACCGGATTCGAACCCACACCCTCCGGAATCGGAGGCAGAGGTCATATCCACTGGGCTATTATAGCTCAGTGGTATTGGTTGGTAGTGTACTATGAAATATTGAGCATTTATTTATTTTATATTTTTTTAGTATCTACTTGTTAGCATTTCACTAAAATCTCACCTGATGATAAAAAATAATGCATTATAAGATGAAAGCGCTAACTTGTTAGGAGTAGAATAAACATCCACGCTTGGCGGTTCGTCTGTGCCGGTAGGGTGGTAACTAACCACTGCCGAAGCCAATCGGCCCAGCCGGGGATCAAACCCAGGATCTACGTCTTGTAAATCCACCGCGCATACCACTGCGCCACAGAAGTCGTCAAGGATCTTCGAAATGCATTATTAGATCATTTATAAACGGCTAAAAATTCCGTTTGTCGCCGATAGCTTTCTTGCGATTGGTTGCTTGCGTTATTCTTTTAACGACCTCCATGGCGCAGTGGTATGCGCGGTGGATTTAATGACGGAGGTCCTGGGTTCGATCCCCGGCTGGGCCGATTGAGGTTTTCTTAATTGGTCCAGGTCTAGCTGGTGGGAGGCTTCGGCCGTGGCTAGTTACCACCCTACCAACAAAGACGTACCGCCAAGCGATTTAGCGTTCCGGTACGATGTTGTGTAGAAACCGAAAGGACTGTGGACTTTCATCCTCCTCCTAACAAGTTAGCCCGCTTCCATCTTAGATTACATCATCACTTACCATCAGGTGAGATTGTAGTCAAGGGCTAACTTGTAAAGAATAAAAAAAAAGCTGTCAAAAGTCAAGCTCGACTGAGTCCGCTGATAATGAATATGCATATTCTAAATGCTGCTGATTTTTGTATCGTCCAATCGAGAAATAAACATTATTTGTACTTTAACTAAAAAATTAATAATGTTGTTAAAAAATCTACTACACCAAATCTACTCGTAGCAACCATTATTCGGTCTACAGAGGTATAAGATAGACGATCTAATAAAACGTTAATTCATCCAAGCAAACTCCGAGATCTTGATGCCGCAAAAATAATGTCTTTCGACTCGCCAATCCATCAAAGTCGTGTTAAAACGCACATTATTTGGAAAATATCCATTTCGGAATGTTGCCGTGACGTTCAACTTTTTTCCGTCGACTGGTTGCCTAATTATTTTCAGCAACTGACTAAATAATTATTATAGTCTCTGTTAACTTGATTTTATTTGAATATACAAAACTAATTTGAAATATACCGGCCAAGTGCGTGTCGGCCACGCGCAGTGTAGGGTTTTGTAGATTGAATGAGTTCTTTAAACCCTTATAATGATACATACTATCACTATGGCATAGACGAGAAAAAAATCACCCTCACTTTACATATAGGAAAGGAACCCCAAAAAATGTTTTCTTTTCTATTTTTTTACCTTTTTTTAGACGTGAAAAGGCGACACTATACTGTACGGACTATAAGGTATGGACTACGGTACCCTAAAAATCAGCGCAGTGTTTGTTTCCATATTAGTTGTAAGGTTACCAATCATCATCATCATGATCATCATTATTCGTCGATTTTAAAGGCCCGCTACAAGCAAGCCTTTCATCCATATATGAGAGAAGATATTTATGTTGTGGGTTTAAGATCAATCTTAGATCCACAACAGTACTTTAATTCGGGTTGGTGGGCTTGGGATAATATTGTTAAATTGCTGCGTGTTCCCGCACACGGGCCACCGGTCGCAACCACAAAACTATGCTACCTGCATAATATTTCCTGTAGTTTTATTCCTGTTTTTTTTTATTCTTTACAAGTTAGCCCTTGACTACAATCTCACCTGATGGTAAGTGATGATGCAGTCTAAGATGAAAGCGGGCGGGAGGATGAAAATCCACACCCCTTTTAGGTTTCTACACGGCATCGTACCGGAACGCTAAATCGCTTGGCGGTACGTCTTTGCCGGTAGGGTGGTAACTAGCCACGGCCGAAGCCTCCCACCAGCAAAAACATTTTATACATTTTATATGGACTCGCCGCACACGGTTAACGCCGGTGGCCGCCAGACGCTACAATCGTCGCTGTTCGCTTCTTGTGGCCCGCACCGGCCACTATCGTCTGGCAGTTTCGTTGATATGCGGGTGACGGGCGGAAAGACTGCGTGGGTGTGAAATCGTGCGAAGTAACGTGTATCAGTCGTGAGTTTTTCATTCATCGCTACACGCCCCCCGCTACACACGCAACATCAGGAGTGTTACGAACGAAGTTGCCAAGCTATAAACACCGACACAAAACGCCACCACACGCCACTCGCGCGATTATATACTGCATGTATGGGTTAAAAAAGTGGCAGCTACCGACCACAAGTGGCAGCCACCGACCACAAGTGGTTGTCGCGCGCGTCAGCTACTTTTGTGGCCCCTTCTTGCTTCTTGTAGCGGCGTTTGTAGCTGTCGCGAGGTGCCCGTGTGCGGCGACACTTAACAAGCATTATTAGATATTAATAATGATTGTGAGCGACAGTTACCATCGTAACGCTGTACTGAGATTTTTTACTGAATATTTATTAGAGGAATAAAAGCTCAGAATTTCCAAAACGACTCAGGACTCGAATCCACGATCTCGTGCCACATACGTTAACAACTGTACCAACGAAGAAAGTACTAATTAATTATATCTGTTATTGTAATGTGTTAACTTGGTTTTATTTGAATCTACGGATTTTTAAACTTTAGTAGCTCCGCAGTTAAGGTCAACGTTGAGAGGTCGTGGGTTCGATCCCCGGCTGCTAAACTGTTGTAGACACACTTACATGTTCTGGGCTCTTGACACCCCGTAGGATGTCACATACAACAGTAATCGAAACCCAACCAACACTATCCGAACCCGATTTTAAAATTTACGGTAGATAAATGGCAGGCTTTCACAGAACCGCATCGCTCATATCGGACCCATCGCATTAAATGGATTTTTAAATTTACAGTAGATAAATGGCAAATGTCTACAGATCCGCATTGTACGTATCGGACGCGCCGCATCAAACGGATTTTTAAATTTACGGTAGATGCCAGGCATGCACAGATTCCCATTGCACATATCGGATTAAACAGATTTTAGTATTCTTTGTATAGAAAGTCATACAAGTGCGTCCACTGATTCGTATAGTATGTATCGCATTGAACGTATTTTAATATTCTTTGTATAGAAAGTCATACAAGTGCGTCCACTGATCCGCATAATATGTATCGCATTGAACGGATTTTAGTATTATTTGTATAGAAAGTCATACAAGTGCGTCCACTGATCCGCATCGTACGAATCGCAACAAACGGATTTTATCTACCCCTAGAATTTCTCTCTCGTTTATAGAGGCTCTCGTTTTATATGTAACTGCTTCTCAAACAACAAATTTTTCTTATATTCTGTTTTTACTTTTTAAATTATACGTAACTTGTTTACCGCTCAGTATACTAATTACTTTGTTAAAAGCTTCGGTACATGCGAAGGTGGTAGTTATTTTTAGTAGTTGATTATTGATTAGTAAATTGTCCTTCTGGAAAGGTAAACAATCTTAAGAAAAGCAAGACGTACTTGCTATTGTATGGCTTCCATAAAGGAAACTTTATGAAAGGACGCAATTCGAATAAGGTTCCGTGAAAATGCGGCTTCACATTTTCACTCCGAGTGAAATAGTTCTAAGTGAGCGAACATTTATAAATTCATTAAAGTATTTTATTGAGGACTACATACTAGCGGTCGTCCGAGGGTTTGTCTACGTGAAATTCAATTTTTAACAAATTCCGCGAGAACCATAGACGTTTCCGCGATAAAAAGTAATTGTAAAGTTTATTTGAAACTAGTGGACGCTCGCGACTTCGTCCGCGTGAAATTTAGTTTTTTCACAAATCCCTCGGGAGCCATTGATTTTTCCGGGATTGAAAGTAGCCTATGTGTTAATCCAGAGTAAAATCTATTTCCATTACAAATTTAAGCCAAATCGGTTCAGTAGTTGCGGTTTTAAAGAGTAACAAACATCCAAACATCCACACAAACTTTCGTGTGTATAATATTTGTAGGACTAGCGACGGTTTTACCCTAGTAGATCCCGTTCGTGTGAAAATACAAGGATAAAAATATAGCATATGATATTCACAAATAACGTTGCTTTCTAGAAACAATATAATTTAAAACAGTTAAAAATAGTTCAGTTGGTCCAGATATTACCCTCCTTTAATACCACAAACTTTTATTTAATTACTTTACCTCCTTTATCTATTAGTAGGTATTATACAGATAAAGTAATTTTTAATTGGAATTTAGAAGTTTGTAGGTTAGGTATTTGTAAGTACTATAGCTAAATATTGAGATTTTTTTATTGGCTTTAATATATAAAATATACTTTGTTACTTGTAGTTTGGCCTGTTCATGACAAACAAACGACCAAACGAAAAATGATGTCTTTATGATTAGTTTAGATTTACTGATTTGACCTGTTTATAAATAAAATACCTTGTATATTTAAACGTTTACCCAAGGACGGTTTTCATTGAGTACGTCTTACAAAAACTTTATAGCGGTTTGCGCGCAAACTTTTGTACGGACTTAACAAAATTAAGAGGTTTCAATTGTTTTCCTGTGATAAAATTATCTGTCTCAGTAGTCCAGTAAATAATAAAGTCCTGGGTTCGATACCTGGGTCAGGCTGTAAGACACTGAGCTTTAAGGTTTTTAGTTATAATTCGCAGCCCAGAGTTGGGAATCTAGTGGGTCCTTCGTTATCATTAACATCTGATGATGGTACGCATTGGAGTAGCGTGGTGAATTCCAGCTCTATATCCCCTCATCTATAAGGAGGGGTCAGACCCTGTAGTGGTCTCTTTGAATTACTATATATCATCATCATCATCATCATCATATCAGCCGATGGGCGTCCACTGCAGGAAACATGCCTTTTGTAGGGACTTCCAAACATCACAATCCTGAGCCACCTGCATCCAGCGAATCCCTGCGACTCACTTGATGTTGTTAGTCAATCCGGTGGGGGGTCTACCAACACTGCGCTTTGTACTCCATTCCAGCACGTTGGGACCCCAACGTCCATCGGCTCTTGGAAATATGTGCCCCGCCCATTGCTACTTTAGCTTCGCGACATGTTGAGCTATGTCGGTGACTCTGGTTCTTCTACGGATCTCTTGGAATCGAATTTTTCGAAGCGAATTGAGAACCGTATCCTTTTTTGGAGTCGGTTATCAATTAATATACGATTTTTAGACACATTGTTAAATTTCTGTTATTCGTTAGGTAAAATATATGTTATCCTGCAATTTGTTAGATAGGTATAAACAAGCTTAGTTGTCGATAATCGCTTACGCCAATAGGAAGGTACTGTATAGAGTATTGATAGGACTGACGGAACGAGGTCACGTCAGTTTCTGGAATGGTAAATCACTGAATCAGAAAATCAAGTAATAGATTCTAGAGTAGGAAATTAGTGTTGTATTATGTTCTTAGAAATATTTTATTTTATATATATTGGACAGACTAAAGGAGATTTACAAACAGATTTACAAGCAGATAGATTGACAGAAAACGGACGGAAGACGAACGAATGCACCATGCAAAATCTATACTTCTATACTATAATATTATAAAGAGGAAAACTTTGTTTGTATGTTTGTTTGTTTTTAATGAATAGGCTCAAAAACTACTGGACCGATTTTAAAAATTCTTTCACCATTCGAAAGCTACATTATTCACAAGTAACATAGGCTTAATTTTATTTTGGAAAAAAATAGGGTTCCGTAAGATTTTTGGGTTTTTCGGACACAAGGTGTAAAAAAATAACCAGAAAAGTTACTTATTTAGCGTACGCTGCCTAAACTATAAAAGATAGAACCATAAAATGTTCTAATTAATTGTAGATCTTATAAATATCTACAAAAAAGTCCGCAACACACTATAGCTATATATGTCAAGTGAGGCACAACAACCATTTTTTTATTTAAAAATTTTGTATTTTTTGGACTACATTTAAACGCATTTATTTTACTCATGCTATCTATATATATCTTATCAAAATAAACTATTTTACCACTAAGTCCAGTTTATATAGATATTATTTGGTTTTTGAATAATTAAATTTGAACGCTTGGTTTTGAAGTTGTGGCGAAATTAAAATATTACGATTTCTGCTACACGGCCCGTTGCGAAGTGGGCGTCACCAAGGCGGCGTAAGGTATATTTATGAAACGTTTCTTGGTACTTTCGAATCGTCGTAGGGTAGGGGTAGGGTAGGGATATGGCAGGGATAGGGTAGGGGTAGGGTAGAAGTAGGGGTAGGTAGGGGTAGTAGAAAGTTTACATCGAGTTACACGCGGGCGAAGACGCGGGCATCCGCTAGTCATTTATAAAATGGGATAAAGAGTTTCAACCCACCACGTTAATACGATACACGTTGGCGGGCTTAGAAGTTTGACTTTTTAAATATTAGTTTCAGGTGCTTAGGTATGATGACAGGACAGACATAACTGTCGCATTATCATTACATAGTTTCAAACAAAGTCGCTTTCTCTGTCCCTATGTATGCTTAAATCTTTAAAACTACGCAACGGATATTTTGATGCGGTTTTTAATAGATAGAGTTATGGAAGAGAAAGGTTTATATGCATCCATGGTTCCCGCGGGATTTGTGGAAGGGGTTGAAATCCACGCGTAAGAAGTCGCGGGTGTCCGTTAGGTGCTACTAAATTTGGAAGGGAGAAACACTTAATATTTGATAGCTCTACCAAGGAGTTGCACCTAGGACTTCATGATCACACAGCTGCAAAGTCTTTTACTTTTTATTTTTTTTTTTATTATTTACATGTTAGTTAAGAAAATTTCGGTCGGCCCCGCAGGGTATTAAACGAAGGTAGTCAAAAAACCAACCAATGCATTACGTTAGATAGTCATCAGTCACTAAGTCACTAATCACCAGTAGGGAAAATATACATTTATATGAGCGTACCTACAGGCAAAAGCTTGTATAACATCAAAAAGATGGAATAAGATTTGACGAGTCGAAAGAGCTTACATAGTTGGATAAACAATCCCAAATTCGAGTTTCATAAAGATGAAAGGATCCTAAGATAATATTAATAACCAAATAAACGTTATGTAAAATGGAATTTAATTAATCATCTCTAAATTTACTTGTGTTCGTATCAAACACGAAACATCTTTTTACTGCCGGCAAAGATTTATTAGGTAGCTAAGGAACAGCTCTCCCGATATCTTAAAACGAAATAAACGAACTATTACAGAGTCATACACTAAACTACATATTTCAAACAATTCGTTGATGGATTTATTACTACAGCACTCTCTATCATCGATAGATTTTTATGGGTGCCTTCACACATAATCGTGACGAAAATGTTTGGCTTTCAATCATGAAAACTACGACGAACTGTAAAGGAGAATGGCGAGATTACTTTTTTTTGGGATTAGCTGATAGAGGTAGCGTGCATAATGGAAACCTATTAATAGTAGTTTATCGTGATTACATTAAGAATAAAGTAAATGGTAAGCAGTCTTGAAAAGCAGGGAGACAAGATATACCTTAAATTAGTTAGGTGTATCTATTCATAAATGTAAAAAAACACCGCCGCTGGCATACAACTGCGTGATTGCTTCATAAATACGACAAGGTACTTTGCGGACGACTTTTTTTGATAATAAAACGCACTTTTTTTTTTGGTTCCCGTTCTGTAAGATCTCAATATTTTTTGTACAAGCATCTTTAAGCTAATAGTTTTAATCAATATAAATGTATGAGTGTACGACACTTCAGAGTGTGACTCCCACTTTCGCCAACCTCCTTACAATCCTCACAATATAACATTTTGGTAGTTGATGATGCCTCTAGCATTGATGATATTATCATACGTATAAAATTCATTTTTTTACAAATCTCCAGGGAACTACGGATTTTCCATAAGCCACAAAAATCGTAATAACATGACACTAGAAATATCTTGTAGCACTTATGTATTGAAAATAGTTGTCGCTGAGCGTGTAAGTCATAAATTTCTGTTTTTCTGTTAGTTGTTTTAAAGCGTAAGAGACAATGTAGTTTAATAATTATAAAACACCATTTTGTATTTAAACAAATAGTAGAGAAGCTCACTTGAGATTTTGTGCACTCTACGTGTAACATTTCCAGTGTCTTGTTATTAAGATTTATGTGCATGTAGTCTATGAAATACTACAAGTTGTAATATATCTTCATTCATAATTTCAAATCGGATGCACACACACAAACACAAACTTTCGCCTTTTATTATTCTATTACATTATTTATGATAATAAATAAAGTTGTTAACTTAAAATTATTATAAAAGTCCTTAATTATTTTATCTGTGTCTAAACTAATATTTAAAAAAACGAGATATTTTATTTTTTGTATATTTGTTTATTACGATTTTACTAAAAGTGTATGAGAAAGATTTAAGAAATTCATACACCTACAACATTATATAGCTATTCGTACACTATCATTTAGAAATCTACATTCTCAAAGTAACAGAAAAAGAAAAAAAAATATTTAAATGGGTAATATGTATATACGCGGAATTTTTATTACGGTTAAGTGTGAAGTGACCCAGCGATGTTTATTGTTTCAGGGCGCTGGCCGCAGTGTATCTCCAGTCGCTGAAACTGACGCCGAACAATGGTGTGATACACGGGAACTTGGCATGCCTCTACTACAAACAAGGTTTCATAGACCTTGCCATTGACACCTACAGACAAGCCATCGAACTAGAACCCAATTTCCCGGACGCTTATTGTAATCTTGCCAACGCACTCAAAGAAAAAGGCCGTGTGACTGAGGCGGAAGAATGTTACAATAAAGCCCTACTTTTGTGCCCTTCCCATGTTGATACACTTAACAATCTTGGGAACGTTAAAAGGGAACAAGGGAAAATAGAGGAAGCGACAAGGCTGTATTTAAAAGCTTTGGAGGAGTTTCCCAATTTTGCCGCGACTCATAGTAATTTGGCGTCACTTTTGCAACAGCAGGGTGAGTTTCAGATAGATTTACAGTTAAAAAATGTAATGTAAAAAGGCAACTCTCTTGTAGTAGAGGAGCCCATGATGTTAAATGTGAATTTACTCCGGCGTCGCGATAGCAGAATTCTTAAGCAATTAAGTGATTAATTCGATTTTCTCAATGGACTCTATCAAAAGTTTTGGTAAGGTTACCTTCACCTTACTAAAACATGTCATACTTTAACCGACCGACTTCGGACAACGACGGACGATGGAGTTTATTTATGATATGATTAAACTGAAGACATGGCTGTACCTTTGCTTTTTCCGTAAAAGTCAAAAACGCCAAATTTGGGCAGACACATTTATAAAAATCGGCGTGTGTATTAACAGAAACAAGCTTAAAAATAATGTGATTCGATTGGCTGAGATTGGTGTGGGCTCTTCTCGGACCAAGGCGTGTTTGGAACCCTAGTAAATTTAATTTTAAGTTTTCGACTAATTGTTATCACCATTATAATATTAATGCCTGACATTTCGAAAATGCTTGTAAACTAAGCCTAATTGAAATAAATGGATAGTGACTATTGACTATATTGGCTATTGATAACTTTCAAATTTATTACCACAAAAGGGTTAAAAAAAATAAATTAAAAAATATCGTTCATGTGTTAATTATAGATTCGATAACGTTTTATAAACATAAAAACATTATGGGATTAAATAGGGAAAGAAAGTTTAGAGCGATTTTTACGCGGACGAAGTCGCTTGCGTCTGCTAGTACACATATAAAAGACAACGTTACAACACATCTTTTTTTGCATCGGGAGTTCATAATAAGTTATGCGATGTAACAGCTGCTTCTTGACTGAAGGATTTTGACTTTACTTTAAGTGTTTTCTGGCAAAGTTGTACGTTTCAATTATCAATAAGACCAATATTTAATTCCTACCACACCTTTTTCTTTTCTCTCTTGACCTAATTAGTTTGCGTTGACAAAGCCTGTCCTAAGACAATGGACGTTTACTAATAATTTATATTTTATTTTTAAAATAAATTTTAAAGGATAAGAACCGAGACCTGACTCGCTGATCAGCATGCCTAAGTCTTTAGTGCCAATAAATAGTTATGTTAAATATAGGAATGAAGTTTTCTGATATATCTGTTACAGGTAAACTTGAAGAAGCTTTATACCATTATAAACAAGCCGTCAGCATACAACCAAAATTTGCTGATGCATACAGTAACATGGGAAATACCTTCAGAGAACTGCAAAACACGAACGGTGCCCTAATGAGTTTCAAAAAAGCTATAGAAATAAATCCACATCTGGCAGACGCGCATTGCAACTTAGCCAGTATTTATAAAGATCTGGGCAATATCACTGATGCTATCCAATCATACAAAATGGCATTGAACATAAAACCTGACTTCCCAGATGCCTACTGCAATTTAGCACATTGTTTACAGATTGTCTGTAATTGGGATGATTATGACGAACGAATGTTTACCATCATTGCAATTGTTGAAGACCAATTATTAAATAGTAATAAGTTATGTTCTGTACACCCACATCATTCCATCTTGTATCCATTGACAAATAGAGCTAGAAAGGAAATAGCTGCACGTCATGCTAATTTATACTTAGAAAAAGTTAGCATGTGCAATAGAAGCATGTTCAGATATCCAAGAAAACTAAAAGGACGTTTGCGTATTGGCTACGTTAGCAGTGATTTTGGTAACCATCCAACTTCACATCTAATGCAGTCAATCCCTGGAATGCATGATCGCGAGAAAGTAGAAATTTTTTGTTACTCTTTGAATCCAGACGATGGTACCACATTCCGTAGTAAAATAGTAAATGAATCAGAACATTTTATTGATTTGTCTCAAATAAAGTGCAACATTAGGGCAGCCAAAATTATTAACAACCATAGTATAAATATATTAGTCAATATGAATGGTTATACGAAAGGCGCAAGAAATGAAATTTTCGCTGTTAGATCTGCACCTATCCAAGTTATGTGGCTCGGATATCCCGGAACAAGCGGTGCAAAATACATGGATTATTTTATAACAGATGAAATTTCGAGTCCGAAATCCACATCAGATGATTTCAGTGAAAAGTTTGCCTTTATGCCACATACCTATTTCGTTGGTGATCACAAACAAATGTTTCCACATTTAGAACATCGTTATAATATTAAAATAAAAGACGAAAAAGCTCTCAGTGACAATGTGGCTGTTATAAATGCAGCAAAATATGTAGATATGGACACTCTTTTTGGGGTAAAACATTATAATGATGTTATATCTTTTGAAAACTTGGAACCAATTAGTATAGATGTAAGAGAAATACACATTCCTAAATATGAGTTTGAAGCGACCATAAAAAAGCGAGATCAGGTACTAAGTACTAATAGTAATAATGTAATAGTTGTTGTTTACGAAAATTTAATATTTAATCTTCATTTGTTTCACAGATATATATAAATAATGTGTTAGTAGAAAATGGCATATCTTTAAATCAAAGTACCAAACGAATATGTTCAGGGGAAGAAGTTTACGATAATATAGTATATACTTCAAGAAAACACTATGGACTGCCGGAAGATGCGATAGTTTTCTGTAATTTTAACCAATTATATAAAATGGATCCAATAATGATGGCAGTCTGGGTGAATATATTAAAAAGAGTGCCAAATAGTGTGCTCTGGCTCCTTACATTCCCAAGGGCTGGAAAACCAAATCTTCAAAGCTACGTACACGACTTAGGTAATAAATTTTAATATACTGTGTAATGATTTTTAATTTATTTATTTAATATATTATTTTAAATTTGTCAATTATGTTTCAGGGTTATCTTTTGACCGTTTAGTATTTTCCAAAATTGCATGTAAAGAAGAACACGTTAGACGAGGACAGCTAGCCGATATTTGTTTAGATACACCTTTGTGTAATGGTCATACGACTACGATGGATATTCTATGGGCAGGCACTCCCGTAGTAACTCTACCAGGGGAAACCTTAGCTTCAAGGTGATTATATCAAAATAAATTATGGACTTACTAGCGGACGCCCGCGGGGACCATGGACTTTTCCGAGATAAAAATTAGCTTACGTTCTGCTCCAAGCTCCAATTTATCTCCTGAAAACGTAACAGACAGACAGACAGACAGATGGACTTACTTTCGTATCAAACTAGAAACTAGGAGACCGAGAGAACGTCGTTTTGCCTTAAAAAAATATTTACTAAGTTATATGAAAAAAAGATGTTGGCAGTTTTTCAGACCTCCCCGATATGCACACATTTTGTGTCATTCAAATCGGCCCAGTCGTTTCGAAGTACTTTGGTAATAAACACGCCTCCATATAATTACACACTTAGATGCCAATTGTTATTTCATTAGTAAAAATACAGTTTTAAGCCTCAATAGCTCAATGGGTTGGAACCCATATTGTTCATATTTAAAAGATATGACAAGTATTCTTCAAAAAAAATGTATTGTGAGTGACATTCTAAACGCTATAACAAACACAATGAATCTCAAGAGATGGTCTTCTTTTTCTATACACGGGGTTTGTTTTCTCAATTATATATTTGATCCCCGTATTCCCACGGAAACGGGAACTATGCTAGTGAAACGCATGCCGTCTGCTAATAATATTTTAATGTTTGAAACGTACCATATAATAATTTTTTTTTTACTATCAATTTCAGGGTCGCTGCATCACAACTCAAAACCCTTAACTGTCCTGAACTTATAGCAAAAGACTTGCAGGACTATGAAGAAATTGCAGTGAAGTTGGGAACGAGTTACCAATAGTAAGGACTCTTCAATAATATATTGAATTGAATAATTTTATTCATTTCGAGGAAAGCAATGCAAAATCATCCGATATATTTATTGAAGTGGATACATTCAATAGTTATAAATTAAACGCTGGTACTTATCTACTCAATACATTAGCAGAGCGAAACACAAATTTAATACAATTACCTTTGATTAATCTAATACATTATTATGTACCGTATATTAATCTCTTGGCTTGCTTTAAATTTATCTGTGCGAGTTTTTTACTAAGTACTTCGATTCGTAGCTTGGGTCAGTTTAGGACTTTATATTTCTAAATTGGTTTAGGCGGGGAAAAAATACGTAGCGATTACCTCTACTAAGTAAGTTTTTCTGAATCGTCAGTCGTCATTATAGTAGGGGAGCCCGGAATTCTAAATTTTGCAGTTATTAAAGCGTCATTGGAAACCATAAGATTTGGTAGATTAGATGATAGAAGGAATATACCTTTTTCGTTTTTAGCGGTGGGGAAAAACTAGAATCTTTAAAGACAACTTTTATTACATTGGCTTACTAAAATCATCAAAAAACATGAACGATTATTCAGGAGATTATGTCATTCAAAATAAGTAAAAAAATTACCCGCGTTCGTGGCTTGATAACAGAAATATGAGGGTTTTATTTTGTTACGCTCAAATTGACAGATTTTCAAAATGCACGCCTTTTAGCTAATTACTCACCTATCTTATATTAATCTGACGTGCTGCTTGAGTATTTATGAAGTTAGTTTTTTTTTTGGTTGCCTTAAACGTACCCACCGACATTAAGGAGGCGACATTAAGGGCTCATTGAGGAGGTACTGAACAACGTGCAAGGTTTAATACTTCGTTATGTTCATCTGCTCCAGTAACTGCAAAAATCCTAGCTTCGGCTCCCCTACTATTAGGTGTATTCGCAGTCAAGGGCTTCTTGTTGAATATAAAATAGTAGAAAAGTAGTACGCGTTAAAATGGGCAATTACTGATAATTAAAGAGCTTGAATTCCTTGAACATACCATTAGAAGGACGTGTCAGTCAATAATATATAAAACACTTTAAATCTCACATCTCACACCGTTTCCCTTTTTGTTTTTATTGTGACATTCACGATCTCGCGTTATAAATTTCATTGAGAATTTTATTTTTAAATACTCGATTACGTAGGAAGAGAGATATAAATATATATCAAAGAGAATATATTCATTGCGTTTGTACATAACAAGTAGCAGCTGCTGCGATTGCGATTTCGTTGCCTTGAGCATGTCATTCAAAGTTCATACTATTATAGCTAATGCTAATGTTTCCTCTACACCATCAGTCACGATAGAACACAAGTGAATCTGAAGGTGTAAACGGCCTATTATTATCAGTAATCAGTGATGATCTCGTTATCTCCGATATGCCGATATTACGATAATTTTTAAAGGAAGTTCATAAGATTTCAATACAATTTTGTAGGAGGCACGATTTTGTACACGATTCGAGTTTGTCTGTTATAACCGATGATGTAGAGGATCCATAGTCTTGCGGCAATTTGAGCAAATTTAGTTCGTAATGAAAATGACACGTTATTGATGCTACTTCATGACTAGTCTCTGATAAATATGTCGTAATGAATGTCTATACAAGTTTCTATTGAACTTGGCCTGTTTGAATGTGTTGGTACAATATTGGTAGCTAAATTAGATCTACTTCCTGACGTTCTGTTGGACGCTAATTCGGTATGCTAGCGTATCTTTAGTGACATTGGAATGAGAGCTAGTGTGATAATGATTTAGAATGAAATTCTATAATTTACGCTTTCAATCTATACTAATATTAAAAAGCTAAAGAGTTTGTTGGTCTATTTGTTTGTTTGCTTGAACGCGCTAATCTCAGAAACTACTTAACCGATTTAAAAAAATATTTCGGTGTTAGCTACCATCTTCTAAACGTGTGAAACTTTTATAAGTATGTGTAATTGTGTAAGTTTGTTTGTGTCTAGTTTAAAATTATGTATAAGTTAGATTACAAAAAAAAATTAGATAGAGAAAAAGATACTCCATGACTACTACTTAGGTAATAGTGCATTTTTCATCGAAATGGGATCAGTAGTTTTTGATGTATAGAATTAAGTTCTTTTTGTTTATTTTTTTTGGTAATGGTTTTTAAATAGGTATTACCTATACTAATATTATAAAGCTGAAGAGTTTGTTTGTTTGATTGAACGCGCTAATCTCAGGAACTTCTGGTCCGATTTGATTCAATTCTAGATAGCCCATTTATTGAGAAAGGCTGTAGGCTATTTTATCCCCGTATTCCTACTGGAACGGAAACCACGCGAGTGAAACCGCGCGGCGTCATCTAGTATTGAAAAGCGGGGGATTGCAAATAGACGTGGTTATGCATCAGGAGTTATCATGCTAAGAACAAACGCAAATCATAAACACGTCAACTGCAACAGAATTTCTAAGCGCTGAGCGTTTGCATTTTTTTCATATTTTATATTGTTTGATTTTATTTTTCAGTCGGAAATATGTTCGAGCTAAAGTGTCCAATGCCCGGTTAACAAGCACATTGTTCGACTGTAAATTCAGCGCCAGTGAGTTGGAGAAACTTTATGCTAAAATGTGGGATCTTTATGCAAATGGAATGGACCCGGATCATATACAGGCGTACTAATTAAGAGGTTTTCACAAGGATTTTATCGTTTTATTGGTAAATCCACATTTTATGCTAATTCTAAGTGTATTTCCTAATTTTAATATACAAACAGTAGTTCCCGTTCCCGTGAGAATGCGGTGATAATTAGTAGATACAGAGATTACCCCTACAACCACACAAACTTTACCCCTTTATAATCTTCTATATAAACGAATCGCTGAATGGTATGGATAAGTGCAAATCTCAAGGAAAGCTGAAACGATTTCGCTAATTCTTTTCTAAAATATTCCTAATTAAAAAAAAATCGTATTAATAAGTACTTAAAAGTCAATTTGAACTTTAGTACAATACCATAAAGTTCAAGTGTTAGTGAAAAGATTTCGTAAAGGAAAAACAATTGAGTGACTTTAGGGTAGGTGTAGGGTGGGAGTAGGGTAGGGCAGGGAAAAAGTGCGCTCAAGTAAAAGCGAAGCTTGACCGGGTCACATCACACTAATATATCAATGCGAAAGTTTGTGCAATTTCCTGCTAAATATAGTCATGGAACTGTAGTCATGGAAGAATGCTGCCTATTGTATTATGTTGGGCTTGTACAGTTCACAAAATGCTACTACTGAGGCTCGAAGCTCTTTGCTGCTGGTCATTTAAACGCTCTAAAAAGAAGAAAATTTTTTTCTTTCAAAATTTTAACTATCAACTTATAACCTCATTATGTACAACTTAAATGATAATAAAAGCTTGTCGCGCAATTTGAAAATAAACTAGTACCAATTTAATTATGTAAATTGATCTGGTAACTTTATTATAATTGGAAATAATCCAATTTTAATTTAATGCTGATAGATAATTAATCCTCGCGACAAGCTTTTATTATCATTTAAGTTGTACATAATGAGGTTATAAGTTGATAGTTAAAATTTTGAAAGAAAAAAATATTTTCTTCTTTTTAGAGCGTTTAAATAAAAGCATTTTTTAAAAAGTTTTTTTATTTATAATTTATTTTACAATTTTCAACAATATAATATTATTAATGCGAAAGTAAGTCTGTCTCTCTTTTTCACGGCTAAACGGCTGATCAGATCAAAATTAATTTTAGTACAATGGTAAATGGGACTTTGGAGCAAAATAAAGAGTACTTTTAACCCTAAAATAAAAATAGAAGGGGATGAAGTAGGGCTTAAAAATTTGTATAGGAAGTCCTTAATATTTAGGTTACAGTTTTAACATTTCGTTCGTAAATCATAAAAAAAATACAAAATATAATGTTATTCAAATTTTTTTAAATTGACTTGAATAGTCTTCAAATTGAAAGCCTGTATGTAGATAGATAAGCCTTAGTGATTTTATAGAAGCTGAAAATTTGTAAGCTCACGCTCGTACCATACTATCGGCAAGTGAATACGATGTTTGAAACGCAGTGACTTTGGTTGGTAGCAGGTTTTAAGGGTCTATATCCTATTTTTTGTTCTTCTCGGACATAATACCACCATGTTTTTATTAATTATTTTGAGTTTACCTCTGTAACGATTATAAAACAAATTCGTCATCATAAAATAGAATAGAAAAGTAAAAAATAAAACATTTTTTAGCATAAGGGTCAAAGCGGCCTCGTGCGGATACTCGCCTCTTGTTCTAAGCCAGCACATCGGCACAAGAGGCGGACAGCATTTAAGAATTTGGTTCCGTACGCGCCTGTGCAATGTGCTAACACGTCGACGTCGAAGGTGCAATGTGCTACACAGTCGATAGTCGTCTGTGCAATGTGTTAGCGCGGTCGGTAACGCCGGAGAATATATAACATAGGAAACCCCAACGGAACTTCCACCTCTGTTTACGCCGAGGACCTGGACCCCGAACATCCTACGGGAAAACTTGTATATATACTTCGAAGCCTTAAACACTTCGCTAGCGTGATGTAGGACGTAGAACAATTAGTATGAAAACGTATTTTCATGAATCAGCGCCATCCTGTATCAGTTTTGGAATACACACAGTTAGTTTGCCAGACCTCATCGGGAGGAGATGACCGAGACATAATTATAATTATAAGTAATATTATCACTCTTATAAGATTCGTGTACCAATATAAATTTAAATTAATTGTTTTTGATTTCAGATATTATGTAGCAAGACTCCATTCCACAAAAATCAAGAGAATTTAATTTGATTTCACCGTCCCGATATATACGTCGTTAATAAGTTGTTTTACATACGAATAATTTTTATAAATATAATTCGTAATAAAATAATATGAACATTTTATAAACCAATTAATAATAATCCAATATAGATATTTTAATGTTCTTTAGAGACATAAATGGCCTACGTATTAATTATAAAAAATAACACAGAATTTTGAATCTGTCTTCATAGGTATAACAATTAGCTCCGAATTTGTGGTTCATTACATTATTTTATTGAAATCTAATAAGTTTTAATAATGTATAATTATGAATAAATTCTAACCAGAAAAATAATAATCTTTTCCTAGGGGTGCATTTTCTCTGATACTTTTGGTAGTCCTGTCAAGGTGAATAGAATAATATGCATGTATTTTTTTGTATTTTTAATCGATTTCTGACATAACAAAACTCTGATAAAAATAAAACTGCGAGATAGCACCTTATTAAATTCTGTAAATTAAACTCAATAATTTAACCATCTTAAACAACGCCATAGATTATAATATTATATAATTATTTTATTTCAATAAATATTAAAACTAACTTTATTAAATAAATCTTAATCTAATAATACAATAATTCAATAACATGATTTTTGAAGCTTCATTACGAGTACATTGTCTATGAAAATTATAGCCATGATTCCCTCCAAATAAAACAATAAGTTACTTTTTATTTTAACTAACATTATTATTTTTAATAGTATAATGGGGATGATGACTAGGTTTGAATATGTTGATTTTTATGATACATTCGGGTAAATAAGGTCAATGTTAACTAATTTATACTTAGAAAGCAAAGATTGTCTGGATATTTGAAAAATAAATAAGATTATAAAATTTCAAAATCTACTAAAAATATTTTATCGTAATTAGATGAAAATTCATACAGTTTTAGCTTCCTTACATTAAATGTGATATTTTTTAATACATGAACTATAAACATAAACGCAGAAATAACAAAGATATTAGTAATTTTGTTAAAACGTCCATACAAATCTAACGATCATTAATTGCCTACGACGTCATAATTGCGTACCATTTTGTATAGGGCGTTTTTCAGGGATCCGCGGCAGCGTCGCAAATCTGACCCTTTAAATCCCTGTAGCTCCGAAAGTAATGATCGCAGATACCCTGTTACTTTTACAAAATTGCTTTACTATTAGCGTACTCTTAATTTATATACAATTTAAAAAACTGTCATCATCCCTATTGTCTGTAAATCGTTTCTTGCTCATGTTGCCCCTTGATGTCTTGATTAATATGTGAAGATCATATTTACTATCCCAGTTAGTTCAGATATAGCAAATTTATAATGAAAAAATTAGACTATTATTGAAGATTAGGTATTCTTCTCATATTTTCCTTTTGTATAAAATACCCTTAAAATGTTTTCTTTTCACGAGATAAACATCACATTAAATATATTATTATTTTTCTGGTTCGAGTAAAATTATCAATTAGTTTAAATAAAATACCTTATTGTGATATATATTTTTAAGATATAATTACTATGTATAACGCACAAAATTGTAATCTCCTTTTTAATATTATAATATTATGTGTGTTTGATGTTACGAGAAATAAAGATATTATAGGTACTTTAGTGAGTATTTATTTACTTTTATACTTCTCTTTCTACCTATACATAATATTTACTTTTTTCATTTGGTTGCTATGATATATTAACCTATCAGGCTTCTAGTTCCAGATCTATCAATATGAGGCGCAGATGTTAAGCCTCAGGTACCTGCTTATCTGGCAGCATCGATGAAATTTCACATAAAGATAGATTACTAAACGGAATCACCTTAAACTCCTTTTTTCTCCGATATTTCCACCTGAAAGGAAAGAACATATACGATACTTACGAGCATAATCAAATCATATGCCTTGCAGTACCTTATCAGCCGATAGACGTCCACTGCTGGACATAGGCCTCTTGCATGGACCTCCAAGCACAACGATCTCGAGCCGCCAGCATGCCTTGCAGTAACCTAATTTTAATCTATACTTAAACTTAATCTTTACGAATATTATAGAGGTAAAGTTCATGGCACTGAACCGATTTTGAAAATTATTTTACCACTAGAATGCCACGTTATTTATGAGTATCATAGGCTATATTTTGTTTGTGGTATTCTCATGGGAAAGAAAACTTGACGGCCGCGTGGCGCAGTGGGTAGTGACCCTGCTTTCTGCATTCACGGCTGTGGGTTCGATTCCCACAACTGGAAAATATTTGTGTGATGAGCATGAGTGTTTTCCAGTGTCTGTGTGTATTTATACAATATATAAGTATTTATATGTAGTATGTAATTGTATATTAATATTATAATATCAACTATCTTAACACCCATAACACAAGCTACTCTGTATGCTTACTTTGGGGCTAGATAGTGATGTGTATTGTTTAAGTATATTTATTTATTTATTTATTTAACTACGCTTGTGAAACCACAGGGCATCGGATAGTCAGAGTGTGTAAAAAAATAAAATATGTGTTAAAAGAGCAAAAGACAAGTTAACGAATAGTAAAAGAGAATGGAATTGACATATTTTTTGCCGATCTCACTGATGTGTGATCATGGAGCGATCGATATGGGTTAGGGAAAATAAGATAATGATGATAATAAAGAAAGAAGTTTTATTAAACTTTTCTTCTTTCTCTGATATATTAGAGAAAGAGGAAAATCTCAAGTAATATATTATTATAAAATCCTTATATACGAAAGAGGGAGAAATGTAAGGTAATTCATAGACAGGCTTTGAGGATTATATTATTAGGAATGTCAGCTTATTATGATATTGATTAGGAATGGGAAACACTTGGTGCAAATAAATTCAAAACAATACAATTACATGAAAAATGTTTTTATTAATATATATTAGAATTAATAGTTAATTACATAAACAATAACTATTAGTGTTTCTTTTCATTAACTAAATACTTTAAAAGAAGACTTTTATTTATATAAAATTATTGATATAAGTCTAAACGTTTTTTTACAAAATCATCAACTGAACAACAATTATTATTGATAGCTCCACAGGTACAAGAAAACATAGTAAGTAAATTTACGAGTACAACGAGCTGTATAATAATGAAAAGTAACAAAATACAATAATATCAGCTTATACAACAAGCTATAATGTTTTATTGCTCAAATTGCATTATTGCGCTTAATCTAAGCAGCCTGCTAAACCATGTTTACTCTCTACAATCGTTAACGCTATAGCGGTCTGCGGAAATCATATTTCGATATCTAAGGTCACGTTCCCAAAACAAAACGAATAAGTAACAGAGTAACTATTTTATCAAACGTTTAACACGCTGAACAAATTAGTTTATAATTTCGAGTGGCTACGGTAATTTATTATAGAGTTATTTGACCTAGGAATTAAAAACCTAGGAATGCAAATGACAACACTACTTAGAACCGATGACAAATCCTCAGATAATTAATTTCAATAAAGACGTTATGTTGCCTTAAAAATGATCGTTTGTGCGTTGGTACTACAGTTTTTCTGGTTAGAGTATAATTTACTTTAGTACGAATAAAATATTTAACTCAAGTAGGTAATAATAAAGAAATTCGTACGTTTTAGAATTGAAACTATCGCGAGTGTTATTCAAATTAATTTAAAACAAAACTTTATTTCTTTCTGTTTTTTGATATTTATTTCTCTCTACTTTTTACAATGAGCTATTGACATAGCTGTATAATCTTGGGTAACTTTATTCGTATTCAGAAATCGCTATCGCTAAACCGTTAACGATTATAGACCGAAAATAAATGCATAGGCATGGCAAGACAGGCAGTGTTGTTATAATTATAACCTATTATAGTTTATGACGTCGATTTAAATTGACCTACACACATCAAGTTTCATAGTGAAGAACTCGTAGTATTTTCTGCAATTAATAAAAATTGAAATAATTGTGTGTTTTTTATCACGGAATTTTCAATTCTAAATTCAATTATATTTTTAATTATAATAGGTTATCAAATTAGTTGTACAATGATTTTTTAACAAAATAATTCTAAATAAGAGTTAATAATATTTTATTCATTGAAAATATTAAAAATCATTTTAATGTCCGCTTTTACAATTATAATTGAAAATGTTTGACATAATAGACAATGATAAACTTGAAATTGAAGTTACGAGGTCCTTAAACGCATCCAGTCTGCTAAAAATTCAACAAGTATTCAAAATTCGTTTATTTTACATTTTGCAACGACGAAATATTCTTTTATTTAAACACGATGAGTGTACACGTAGGTCAATTTAATACGCAACTTTATACTTTATTATCAGACGCAACTAAAACGAGGAAAACGACTGTTCAGTCATTACCTGCACACAATCAATAATATTGTCGATATTATTCACAATATGTAGGGTAGGTATATAGACGTACGATGGCGTAAGACGTACCCCAACAATATGACAGTATAATTTCCTAAGGGCAATCTCATTGTCAATTATATCGACATTATTGACCGTGTGCGGGTAACCAAGGACTGGTGCTCACCTAAATCAGTTTGTTACTGTCAAACTAATAAATATTTTGCTAACGTTAAGATAAGGTTGAAAATGAACACCTATAAATACTAGTATAGCAGTAACAAAAGCATGACCCACGAGTCATGTGAGCCCTAAAGCTGTATGCACATTAATCCAGTTAAAACTTTGTGGCACAGTATTGCAATAATTTTACTCGTCTGCAGAATTTACAGAGCATTATTTTAGTGTAAATTTGATTGCACGCCTCCTCTGGACTAATTGTTAAAATGCCTTTAATAAGACAACGAATAACGCACGGGTGACTTATATCCACTATACTTATGATAATATCATAAATGAGTTACTACCATTCGCAAGCGTTGATGGTTCTTAATATATAACATATAAATAAATAAAAAATAATTAATATCCGATCAATATAGTCTTTGGAACATTTATTGAAAAGTAAATTATTTACAAAAAGTAAAGTAAACAACGCGTAACAAATTTATTTTGCTGAAAAATCCAACAAATCTAAGCAGCAAAGCCACTTAGGCCAAATCAACGAATATTTTCGAGTCAATATTTCCTGAAGATGCATCGGTTTTGGAGTCAACTGTATGCGGAGGGGATTTGGTCCCATCTGAGTGTCGTTTTTACGTTTTTTCGTCGGTTTTTGCGGAAAGTAGCAAAATAACTTTATATTCTCCAAAGTAAAGAAGTGACATGGCTATAAATTGATCGGACACTTTACATTGCTTAAAATTTATACAAGTACAACAAATAGTTTCCAGTTTTATAAAAGAATCATGTGTTGAACGTCTATCAACGCTTGCGAAGTATTAAATATCGTACTAAAGGTACTGTTCATGTTTATAAGTACACTGAATCTCGAAAAAAGTTTACCGAATCACAATATTTAGAATACATTAGAAGTGTGTTTTAACGTTGAATCACATTATATAATTTGCGTAGTAACTAATTTATTGCTGCGCATTGTAACGGCTAGTGTTCAAAATGTAATCCAATTCGATTAATTGTATCTATACTAATAGTTCTCACTATTATTTTAAAGATTGAAGATTTAAATCGATAGATGCGTCCAAATAATAATATTGTCGGTAAGTAAGATAATCGAGGAAAATATTGGTCACTTAAAAAAATAAAAGGTCCTTTTTTATAGTCGGTCTCAATAGAGATAGATCAATAACTAAGTCTAATAACGCTAGATGTACCTACCTACTAATAAAGAAATTAAAAATATGATTACGTTCTATTAAAAGGAATTTAACAGAAATTTAATGATTTTCTTTACTAGTAAGCCCTTGACTACAATCTCACCTGATGGTAAGATGATTCAGTCTAAGCGGGCTAACTTGCTAGGAGGAGGTTGAAAATCTACACCCCTTTTCGGTTTCTACACGACATCGTACCGGAACGTTAAATTGCTTGGCGGTACGTCTTTGTCTGTAAGGTGGTACTAGCCACGGCCGAAGCCTCCCACCAGCCAAAAGTTTAATAATTTTTTTTTTATTTGAGTTTTTGAGCACATCTAACGATTTAATTTCCTTATTTTAGATCACTTTGTTTTACTCATAATTTGATACACAGCTATTACTTAAACTAAATTTAAAACTACTCCTACATTGTTTCTATCGTTTCCATTATTATTTAACATATTAGTAAATTATTATGTTTAAGTTATTCTATCAATATTAACACTATTGGCGTTCATAATTATAAATTAAAGATTTTTTGTAAATTACAATAAAAATCAACCGATATTATCTCAATTTTATTTTGGTATAATATCTTATTCATAAAAAAAGTTCAAATCAGTGTCTATTTATCCAAAGAAAATGGATCGACGGTTTTCTAAATAAATCGGTAATCCATTTTGGTGTGGCAAGGTGCAAAGGCACCGATTTTTATCATAAATTTTATTGTTAAAATAGCACATGTTTCTTATGATTAAGGTTGTTTTACTGATTTATTATCATTTAGAAAATATTACAATATTTTATTACACGTGTGATTAATATAATTTTAAATATAGAGTGTACCAATGATTCTATAATCGACTAACTTCCTATTTGATTTAGGTTTAAAATAGCTCGTGGTTAGCTATAATATTATTTTTAAAAATGCAGTACTGAGGTTATTTTTCTAGCTTTTACTAAATTGTACATTAAATTCAGATTATATCGCTATACTACAATATTCTACGGACATATTTGTATGTAAAAATAACTACAAAAAAAGAAAATGGTTCTATACAAATTACCAAATAATTGCTTATATTTTATTACATTAACTTAAATAAATTTATCACAATATGCATGTCGTTAGATTAATATGAGTCAGTTGTATTGAACAGGTGTATCAAGATGTCTTATAACACAACAAAACATGAGTCTTCAATGTTACGTGGTATCCTGATTTCAGCGGGCTAATTCACTATCTTTGACGTTTGCTTGACATATACGAAATTGAGATTCTATGTAACAAATGTCATCCGGTGCTTACTGGTGGATATCATACAGTATGTAGATGACATTTTGTCAATTGATTAGATGTTAAAATTAATAGGTTGATAATAAAGACTAAAATAGTGAATAGGCCAGCAGGATTATACTTGAACTTTTTTAAGTATTACACTACTTATTTTATGTAAATATTAAGCTACAATTTTCCTCTGTTGTAAGACATCAGGTGCTATACAAATTTTTCATTGATAATAATAATGAATCTTTTTCACAGTTATATAATTAAAGTCCCTAGCCTCTAATAATAATAAATAGGGTGCCAAATAGGTGTGATACGATTGGACTGTTTTTACAAAGGTATTAAATATATTAAAAACTAATATATTAATAGTAATATATTTAAAACTAATATATTTAACACCTTCATCATCATCGTATCAGTGTGTGAAGAAAAATTTATTTGATAAGATACACAAAACCTATAACTACTAGGCACACTGCTGTCAATAGCTAGTAGTGAAAAATATAATAACGACTTGAGATATGGTGTACATATAGATATTAACAAGAACCTTTTAAAACATCTATAGAGTCCAAAGTAACTGTATCGATCACTCTATAATAAATAATGCCACGCAATGTATTCAAGGCATTAAAATAAATGAAGCTGAGAACTGCCATACATTAGATGTTTTTTTAAGGTTTTATTGTGATATAAAGGGTACAGTCTACCTAAATCTTAATTGCATAGTTTGTGTTATTGCATTTGCTTTGAATACTATTTATTAACTATTATTGGTAAAATGATAGAATTAAACGACACGGTGTTACCATTTTTTAAGAAAAATCCCGAAAAAAAAAGCTGTGTGAAGTTCGCACACTCGTAGTTGAGTATACGAAGTGATAAATAATTCATTATTTGGTACTACATTATAGTTACTTACTTAATCCTCTCTATGCACTACTTTTACCATACCATACATCACTAAAACGTAAACAATTTTGTCAATATAAATTTATCGAGGTAATTATTATTCACAATAACTTAATATTTTATTTACTTAACTACTAGACATTGTATAAGGCAAGTTTTTGAAGTTATTTTTATAGATGTCCTAATGTTGTTCTAAATAAGAACTGTGGTAAAGAAGTTCAAAAAAAAGTAATTTAAATAGATTGACTAACTCCAAAGATATGATATGCTAATTTTTCTATTTCAAGTATCTTTATCAACATTTACGAGACATTTTTGTTTGAGGTTACAAAATACTCAAAATCCGCAAAAATATTTGTCATTTTTTAGATATATACTGAATCACAATTTATTTAAATTAGTTTGAGAACTTGGATTGTAGGCTTATGGTCATGTAATATATTGTTGCATTAGTGATTAGCCATTTAGTGGGCTTTTATTCAAAGCTTCTGTTACTGAACGCTTAGTGCAGCTACTGAATGTGCTGATAGTCGTTAAATCAATGAAGTATAATCATTAGACGTGCTATCGCTTATCGCTAATGCTAAAATAATATATTTAAAAGCTAAAGATTATGATTTTGATTATTACGTTCTTATAAATCCACAAAGAGCTATTTACACACCAAAAACTTACCCTGTACTATATTAATAACTATTTTAGAATATCTTTTTTGATAAATTAATATTGTAATATATAATATGTGTTCTTAAACTTCCAACAACAATATTTTGTTATCATATAATTAAATTATAAAACATGTACGTACATCTATTAAATATATGAAAAAATAACGAGTAATTATTAAACAATACTTTTAAAGAAGATTATATAGTGCTTTTGAGTCAAGGTGCGTTTACAGAGTGAAATATGAACAATAATTTATATAATATAACAGAATTATTAGAACGTTGATAAATTCTTTTTAAATGTTTATCTATAACTAGTCGCCCTTAACGTATATCACGTGCTGTTATAATAACATTGTGCTTACAACTTTAATAAACATATTAAAATTATATGAAATGCATAATATTTGTTGCATCACAATGATATAGTGTATCAATTAATGTTTCCGTTAACATATTACGAGTATTTAACTACCACGACAAACTTAAGGCTAACTGCGACATATAAGGCCTTTCAGGTTATTGCTTTTAATATTTTAACCAATTCTGGTATTTAGAATTTTTACTAATGCAACATTTTAATTTTAATTTAACAGACTAATCATCTTTTAATCACAATATACAATAAATCGTTTGTCGTTGAAGAATAATATTATGAGTGGAATAACACGAAAGACCTTTTCAAGAAACTACACAAACTTTTTTTAAGATTATAATTTTCAAAATATGATATTAAATAATATGGATATAGCCTATATATCTATAGGGTTTATATGCTATATCCATATTATATAGTAGTCGGCTATCGAATTCATGAACTGTCGGTGTTGAGCTCGATCCTATAATTTATACCACGGAGATATTGAGGTTTTTGGTAGCAACGACATTGGTAGCACTCACATTATAAAAATTGTTTTGATTTTTTATATTGTATTATACTTTCGGTTCGGGATTTTTTCAGTTTTCATATTTTACTGAGTGCTGTTTCAGATGTTTATATTTATATGTGCGTTATATGCGCGTAACGACTAACGCGCTTACACTCGTTTCCAAAAAGAGCTTTACATAAAACGCTTCTCTGAAATAGCACTTAATACCCCAGTTTTTGATATATATATTTGAAGTGAAACTGCTTAGCATACATCTAACGATTATTTTACTATTGTTAAATAATATCGTGAAGATTGAGAGTGAATGTGTGAATTCACCCAAGGAAATATATAAAATAATATAACGTGAAATTGGAAAAGTTAGAAAGCTATTCCCTTTCTCGAAATAAGGGTATAAGAGTCATGTTCGTGTTTTAGGAACATTATTAAAATAATTAATTTCTAAGGAGTTTCACTTCCATCACGAGCACGTATTGTTTGTATCCGAATCGATTTAACTGACAATTGATTATACATTGCGAAATCAGCGCTTAGCATATCAATTATAATCTATTTCTCAATTATTATATTACAACAACAAAATATCGACTGGTTGAGCCGTAAACGTAGAAATATAATATAATAAATAAATATAAAAGTGTTTACAAATATAAAACTTGTTATAAATTATTATTATTGTATAATAATGACACTTTTTGTGCAGTGTACTTCATTCAATGAACAGTCATATGAAATTGCTTGTCTTAGCATTACAGATGCATTATAGCTAAGACATATCGTTAAATTTATTGAAATATATTACGTTCCTTAGTTCTGATATATACTATTATATTATATAAGCTTCTTATTTCGTAAATACTATTAAATGTCTGACTAAACCATTGAACTGGTTACATAAGGCAAAAAATTCATGGCAGTGAGAACATAAATCTACAACTAGCGAGATTCAACGATTGTTATTCTTAAGTACTAATTTCTTTATAAACAAATAATATTTTTTTTTATTGTATCCAGTAACCTGCCGAAGCTGACGACAGGAGCTCTGCTTGTCAGACCATCGAGGGCTCGTGTTGTTAGAAGAGGAGACATTTGAAAATATAGATGCAGTCGCAAATAATATTTTAAATATGAAATGTAAAATGGAAACTATCCCCATCAGCACTGACATGTGTTTAGACGCAAAATTTCGTAGAGCTACGTACTATCAGCAGATCGGTAGTTATTCATTGACATATTTGTTTACAAGCTCTTGTCTTCTTATAATATCCACTTGCAGAGCCAACATTTAAGAAGATTATTTTGTGTACAATGTAATTGTAGATATGGGAAGGTGGGAAAAATATTAATTTTAGAGAGATACGAATATCTTAGCATTCTATGATTTCACGTGCGGGTGCCGAGTCCATCGCGTGGCAGCCCTGAACTTTTGACTAACAAAACATCAAATATTTCTAGTATCTATAAAATAAAGTTATCATGTATACAATAATGTGACAACGAGAATATAAAACCATGCAGTATAACCATTTGTCTCCTAAATGGATGACCGGTCGCCCATCGTATCCGTTACGTGACATGTAAAAAAATATAAAGTAAACTAAGGGCAATAGGCGAGCACAGTATCATGCTTCGCGCGATAGAGGAAAATAAAGATTTTTTAAATGGCTCACAACGGTAGATTAAAACCGCATTCCCTGACTGTCGGCTTCTTCAACGAAGACGGGCTTTTTGATAAAATACTCGCGGGCAGCGAATGGATAATAACTTCAAACCGACTAAATTTTTATTGAATACAATTTCAGATTACTTTTTTAAGTATTTTTTTACAGTAGGGATAAGTTCCTTTTACACAGTCTCTCCTCTCCCTCAACACGATGCTAATGCTCAAATGCGAAAATCTACTAGTAACAACACTATTCGCAGGTAAAACCAGAGGGCAAAATAAGCTTTTTTCATCTATTACAAACAAATTTCCAAAGCCTTGCAAACTACGAAATAGTGCAAATCTATTATGTATAAAATTGTTTCAATGTGTTTCATACATTCTATTGGTTTCTGCACATTTATTATCGATTACTCATTTTTATCTGATTCTATATGAATTATCACTATTCTATATTTATTGCAAATAATTTATTATTTGACTACTGTATGCATGGGTAGATAATGAAATAGTATTATGATTGGACGTGAAAGTATTGTTTGAAGAATCTGAAAGCAGAGTAGTGAATTATGAGATATTAAATTTAAGTTAGATACATAGTGAGTAGATCGAAGTGTCATAATAAAATTAAATAGTAATAATCAAGTAAATTGAATGTTATTATTAAAAATTGAGATTTTTTTTTAAAACTCGAATATTCACGATTTTGCGCTGAATTCGACTTAGTTGACAGCAATGAATAGGATTTTTTTGATTATGCCAACGGAAATGAAAAAGTTACGCAAATACGCGGGCAAAGTATAAAAAAACTATTTAT
The DNA here is from genome assembly GCF_947172395.1 of Bicyclus anynana. NCBI lineage: Eukaryota > Metazoa > Arthropoda > Insecta > Lepidoptera > Nymphalidae > Bicyclus > Bicyclus anynana. The sequence goes on from NC_069110.1 coordinate 20,221,989, forward strand.
ATAAATAGTTAATCTAAAAATAATAATATATTTGACGTTTTCTGTTTACCAAACTAAATATAACTATTAAGAGCAAAGAAAATCAATAACTCTTTTCGATTAGCTTATTAAAAACAATTCGTAAATAAAAGCTGAAGGCGTTACTTGCACCACGCATGCATGCTACAGTTGAGGCTTTAATTTACAATTATCGTGATTATTTTCTTAAGAATTATCAGATATCAACTGTTTTTTATTACGGATTGACTAAAGCTCAAGTTATTATTTTTGAATGTTTATTTTCTGTTGGCTTTATATGTTTAAGCAGCTCACTTTACCGAGAGATGGAGTAACAGTGGGAATTCATACACGTTGCAGGGGCACCCCCAGGGGACCATTCAACCGCTGAGTATCAAATTCTCAAGGCATAGTGTTTAAATGCGACACTCAGCGGGTGAACTTTGCCTCAGACATTTGCATCGATAGAGTTTGTGGGCCGAGTGATTTAAGTCCCAATATCGTAGTGTCCCTAAAGGAGATGGTCCATTTCAGGCCAGGCCTATGTTCCTTAAACCATTAAATAAATACCATACTATGAAATGAATAAATTTAACTAAATAATAAGATCAAAAATTTTATCATAAAAACAAAAAACCCGACTGCTTAATGGACTGAAAAGAGAAAAACAAGTATCACTTCTACAGTATTTGTTTTTCTCTTTACACTTCATTACGCCTAAGTAGTCGGGTTTTTGTTTTTATTATAATATTTTTTTTGGAACTTTTTAGTTTCTTCAAGACTTTTTAGATCATAAAAAGTCAGTGCGCCGTGCAATAAAAAAATTTAATAATGTTGTGTATTATATTTTGTATTTTATACACATTGTTAAAAAATTTAAAAAGGACAAATAAGTAATTGAGAATTTTTAAGATCAAAATAAAAATACAATCCCAAGATTTTCAGATATTAGCAATTTGTCAAATCACTTTAGATAAAGAGTAACAGAAAACTTCAAAATTAAATCAATCCGCCTTTGTTATTTGTATTGATGTTGCATTTTTCGTTAAATTTAAATAAATTCGTAGATTTTGATTGTTCATTTTTATGTTCTTTGATTTTAGCCTTTGTACCTGTACACACATAGGCCCGGGCTCCATACAAATTGGGACCATCTCCTTTGATTGAAACTCGCATCTGGGTGACGTCAAAAATCTCCTCGTATTTGCCGTCGAAAATAATTAATGTTGTGCAGAGTTTGATTGTCTGTAAATTAGTAGTCACTTCGGTGGCAAGGGATATTTTAAAGACATATTTTTCTCTAGAAGGTTACTTTTAGTTACGTTTTATTAACTCTGACTGACACGGCATTGTGTCTTGTGCCATGCCTTTTACATACATTTTTTTGTATATAATGATGATGACGTTTATGGCTAAGGCTATGACGACATGGTATTATCTATAGTCATGACTGAAGACAAGATCTGAGCCTAGAAAATATGAAATCCTCGGAATCGAACCCTTGTAAACCAAAAGTTATCTAATCAATGATATAATAGAGATTACAGAGGTAGCCAAACATATGTCGTCATAAAGAGCTATTGAACGTTTTGTTTACCTTTCTTTTATTTTGCCATTTTCAGTTTATTTAACTCTAGATAAAATTTAAATAAATCAATAGCAGGTAATCAATCCAAACAAAAATTGTGTGGCAAAAACTCTAAAAAGCATTCCATTTCTTCAATTGGAGATAGTTGTAGCTTTACAAAAGGTCATTTAAGATAAGTTTAGAATCAAAGTGTCCGTATAAATAGTCTCTTTATCCCACCCCAAAGCCCGGAGGCGATAATATAATTGCGCGAAGTACACCGGCCTCATTGGCCAACTATTTGCCTGACAGCTGGTAAGCTTTAGCCCAAAAGTAGGCTGAAATGATCGAGAAAACTGGCGGATGAAGCTCCAGTCCTCTACCCCTGTTAGTTGAAGAGAATGACGGCATCCAACTATGGCTCTGCAATATTGTCACAAGATCCATCAATTCCAACTCTAAATGCTCTCACAATCACTGAACGGTGTAGCAAAAAAATTGTACTTATATAATAATTGTACATATATCTTAAAGATGGAATCTAGAAATATGTATAATAATTGTTGTTATGATCTATATTATGGGGACTTGACAGCGAACATAGTATTAACTTAATTAAAACTAGCGTCAGAGGGAGCCTGTATTTCAAAAGGTTTTTGGATATGAACAAAATCTTGTTTGTATTGATGCCAGTTTAAATCGTGTAAATGAAAACATCAGACTTAGTAGGTGTACCAGAGTGGCTTTTTGGCATACAAAAAGTTCAACGCCCTTTATGAACGTAACATGCATTTATTATTCAATCAAATCAATAAGAAGCAAAGTAGACGCTTAAACCAAGACATTTATCAAACAATGATTGAAGATAAAGCCACTATAAAATGAAATGTCCGAATAATATAAATGTTACTGAAATGATTGCAACTACAGTTTAAAGTAAAATTCCTAATAACTATAATAACAGTAATGAAAGTTTGCAAAAAATAAACAATTTTCTAAATCTTATAAGTTATAACAAATCAAAGGAAAACTACATAAGTTATTAAATATTTAAGCAGAAAAATTGAGCATCAGACTTATATTATAGATTTTCAACAACATTCCACTTATTTTACCACATAAATAACAATTTGAAACTTGTATATAATTTGAAACACAAAATATTAACATAAATAATGAAAATTTGTCTAGTTTTACATGTTATTATTAAATCAAAATTTAAAACTTATTTAGTCTATTGGAAACTTTTACATTTATTTTTTCTTTATTTACATAGAAATCATAATTCTGCCAGTGTATTTATTGAGTTGTTTATACCCTTTTGCCCACATCGATGATCGTTTGAACTATTACTATAATCTTCTCATACACCAAATATTGATATGATAATATACATATAAACATTTTAAATTATTAAAGCTATCCCATCAAAGACCATTAACGATGATTCAAATAATGTGGAAGCTTAAATATCAAATATTATTTTATTATTAGTTTATATGTATTTTGATTAAACTAATAAATTTCCATTTTAACTACCTAAATACTATATCTTTTAATTGCATGTATGTTAAAAAATATAATATTTAGAAATTTTATTGCAACACTTAATTGAAAGACTAAAATTTTCTAGCGTTTCATTAACAATAAATATAACAAAGAGGTTATTGAAAATTTAGAGAACGCTTTTAAAACGGATCAAAATTACAATATTCAGTCTATTGTTTTCTTTCTTTCTGTTCTATTATTCACAAGAGAGAAGAAAACACTAAAATTTTCTTACCCTTATATAAAGACATCTACAATTATTCATACTTTCAAGTCTTTTATTTAAATATTATCCTAGATTTAGTATTTATTACTTTTTTATCTAGAATTATCAAGAAATAGCTACCACTACAAATTTATTAGAACGCAGTCTAGCATTATAATTTTAGAATCATCATCTAAGTTATTATTTCGAAAGTGTTTCAAATTATTATTGAATAAAGTGTGGAGAAATAAGTGGATGTCAATAAACGCCCTCCATTAATCCTCTTCCAGAAGAACCAGATCATCAGCCACGACGTCGGAAACGTGAAGGTAGATTATCCAATACATAAGGTTAAAACATACGAAGCACACTGGAAACACGATGCGTGAATACTTATCAATATCAGAAGGAGTCATTCCTAGTAGCTTGCTGATGTCCTGGAAGTAGAGAAAGGTACATATTTAAAAGTTTCGAAGCTTTCCATGATGGAGTTGAATTTCCATATGAAATAAATCAATGTAACCGCTACCTTGACATCAAATAAAATATATGAGCATTAAAAATGGGTGGGCACTTATATACGTTTTTAATACACGTTATAATAATATATAGACCCTTGCGTTATTATAAATCATAATGATAACATCGGCCATTTTAAACACGAACCAATTACGAAAGTAACCTTCAACATGCTATAAAACTATAATATTGTTCAAGTACAGAACGTTTTAAACATTACAAGTGACATTAGCACATTATCGGATATAGCACGCGATGTTTATAGAAAGCAATTCGCAGAGCAGTACACAAACGCCAGCAAAGATTTTGACGCAGCCAATTCATGATGAACATAACAACACGACACAACAAACAAACAAATCCTCCATAATTGCATTCAAAACTAAAATAAAATAGCCAACAAAACAATGCTAAAGTTTAGACGGTTCAGGTCACGGACTTACTAAACTAAACGCTTGTTATTCATTTAGTACCAAATTGCGTGCGGAAAACTTGGTACTTGACAGTATATTGCGAACGATTGTATAAAGTTTGCGGCATTTAGTACAATACAAGTCCATGTCCCATCTTTAGCATATATTTTAGCAAAACACTGGAGAGCGAACGGAAAAAAAACTGACAGAAGGATTTCCATGTTCTTTTGTTACTTTATTGATTGTATTTTACTATCCGCTATTGAAGGCATATTATGGAGAATATGTATTTTGAGCTTGTAAATATGTTTGCCAGTTACCTTTCCTGGATGAAGTATATGAGCTGCTTGGCTTCCCGGGTTATCCTCTTCTACAGCACGGCCACCGTTTATTGCATTTTCTAGCGTACCACCCTTTGAATGTACTTTTGGATCATGCACTTTAAAGCGGACCTCCTGAAAAAATATTAGTAGAAGTTTTGCATTAATTGTGGCAATCATCATAATCATTATCAACCCATATTCGGCTCACTGCTGAGCTCGAGTCTCCTCTCAGAATGAGAGGGGTTAGGCCAATAGTCCACCACGCTGGCCCAATGCGGATTGGCAGACTTCACACACGCAGATAATTAAAAAAAATTCTGGTATGCAGGTTGCCTCGCGATGTTTTCCTTCACCGATTGAGACGCGTGATATTTAATTTCTTAAAATGCACACAACTGAAAAGTTGGAGGTGCATGCCCCGGACCGGATTCGAACCCACACCCTCCGGAATCGGAGGCAGAGGTCATATCCACTGGGCTATCACGGCTCTATTGTGGCAATATTAGATGACTTTTATGCCAACGCAGTTTTTTTTGCTAGCGTCTATTTATCTTGTATTATCTTGTATTGTGTTTGGTTTATGTTGCTCCAACAGCAACTTGTGGTGCAAATAAAGGTAGAGGACGGGCACAAGAGCGCCCACGCAATGCGCTGGACTGACCAAGTGAAAACCGCTCTCTATGCTCGCTACGAATGTGGTAGGAGAGCCACACTACGAAAACAATGACAACAGATAGTAAGGCTTGCCACCACACCCAAATGAGGACCACGACAACTCTGTGAAGAGTGTAGCAACAAAGAAGAACGTTTGGTTTAAGCCCTGGATGGTAAATTAGAACTACTTCCTGTCATAATTCAATAAAATTAAATCATGTTTCCCGGACTTTTGTTTAGAATTTTCAATGGAAACAAATGATTTTAAACGTTTACTTGTTTTTAATTAATAATAACTTTGATTGATTGTGCAGCACAAGCTAAGAAAGCTTTTAGAAGAATAATGTATTACCATTTACAATCTATTTAATTGTTTCTTTTTCTTTTTTCGGCCACGGCGACCCATCTCATGGTGATATTAAATATATAACCATGTACGCAGGAGATATTATAGTGCACAAGTTTGTGCGCAAGCACAGGTGCACTCTCTATTCCCTCACTCTTATAGTTCGATGGGACAGCAGACCGACACGACCGGTGAAAGATCCAACTCCAGGCTGCTATTAAGATTAAGATTATTTTTTTGGCCTCACCCTGGACCTCATTCTCTGAACCAGCTAACCACGAGACCAATGAGGAGTTATAACATAATGTTATATGGGTTTCCTCTATAAACGGACTATCCAAACTAGGTTCCTGAGTTTAGTGCGTTTAATTAAACAAACGAACTCTTCATCTTTATAATATAAGTACAGCTTGTAATTCAAACAGATGATGCCATTTCAAAATAAAAGGGCTATTTATTTATTTTTAACCGCTGTTCCAGACTATAGTATTCAAATTTTCAATCTACTTTTAAAGAAATCTTAACACGTTAACAAAACAAAAAAAAGCACGTAAACAGTCCAATCCAAATTCAAGCGTTCCGAAACACGCCGTTAGTTTGTGAGAGCCCGTAGAGTATGTGCCACATGTGGCACATGGGGCTCATGTGCCAAATTGGGTACGCGCACCCCGTGTACCGCTTGTGGTACATTTACATACATTGGACTGTTAACGCGTTAATTATAATTTATACTGGCTCAGTGGAACTTACAGATGGTCTGCCAGGAGGACACCTTCCTAACGTATTCATTTTGGACATAGTGTGATTGTCACCGCTCGGCGCGCAGTCCATATTTATTTTTTTCTCGGAAGCTATTTTCTGTATCGCTACAAAACGCTGTTTCCGCATCTGTATCCTCTTCGCCATGTATCCCACAGTCGCGTATTCTGTAAAGATGGAGAACTCCGTCCATATTTTAATAACTCACGGCTCTAATTCATTTATATGTTTTCGCAGTTATGTTAATCGTCGAATTAAATTACTTTATTATAAAGCACGGCTACAACTCACGTGTCAAAACGTCGGAGTTTGCCCGACTCGCAACAACCAGCTCATGATTAAGGGCCTCATATGGGTTCAAAACCATGGCATACTTCTACCTTGAGTTACGTGAGTTTTACCGGATTTTATGATAAAGTAATATAAATAGCAACCACGATTCTGTGACAGTGGGTCATTACAAATACATTATAACAATTAATTATAAAAAGTTAATCTGAGACGTAAAGGTGTTTGTTAGCTAGGAACGAAGTTTTTGCTTTTCTGTTAGGTGGTGTTGATACGTCAATAAATAAATTAAAAATTACAAATGTAAAATTAAGTCAGTTTAGAAGCAAAGTTCTTGACAGTCGGATGCAATCGTTGCAAGACAAATGACTTTGATTACTAAGCCACACTCACTTAACCGCAATGAGTTGCCTTCAATCAATACACCTCTTGAAGGCTCGGTAACGTATTCAAACTAACCTTCATTTGTAGAAACACAAGCCTATATAAATAAATCAAACTTTTTATTTCATTCGCGCTTACATTAAAATTAAATAATTGTGTACTATACAAATGTGCTAATATTTTAGCATTACCTCATTTGTTTAGTACTGAAAATATACAGGAATATTATAAATAATCATACATTACACAGAAGTTAATACAAATTAAATGTAAAAACGTACAAACACACATTATGATATAAATGTACATAAAATTCGCTTGCGTAACTGCTAAAAGATTTCGCTATTCAAAAATAATTATTGTTATAGTTACCTAATAAACTGGCGAAGACCATCACGAAGCAGGTTCCCAGATAGACATCAATCGACTTCACGTACGATATTTTAGGTAGAGCGGCGTTTGTCGATGACATGAGAGTGGTCATGGTGAGTACAGTGGTCACGCCCAGTGCCACGCGGGCTGGCGTAGCGTTCCGGTTTAACCAAAAAGACACCCACGATATAATTACAATTAACCCAGAAGGAATGTAAATTTGGATAAGATAGTATCCCATAGAGCGAACGAACTGTATTTCACAGGCCAATCTTGAATAATTTCCTGCAAAAAGTTTTATATACCCATTAGAACATATTCTAAAGATGTATGTGTAAAAGAAAATGATTTATTAGATTCAAGCTTTCGATTCTGATATTATATTTTTTTGTGACAGTAATCAGATAATTTACGTTATACTGTGACAATAAGAATATCTCTATTCCGGATTTACTAAAAATATTTTTCCTAAAACACTCAATTAGGTGTCGTCAGTGCAAAAATACGAAAGCAGGACGTGAAAAGAATCGTGGTGTTTACTGTTTATGTTCAGTGTTTCACGTTAGGCAACGGTATTTGCCCATAAACCCTGTCGACGGTCTTCTCCGTGTAAATACCTGTAGTGAGCGAGATCTCCATGGCCCGCTGCCGATGTCCGAGCACCTTGAACTGCGGGAGCGACACTTCGCTCGACACTCCCACAGAGTTGGGCCCCTCGTTCCATTTGTATCGGATGTCCCGCATGGTGTAGCCGACTGTGCGCAGCGGATACAAAAATGAAATAACCCCAGGCCCATCGCAATGGGTTTTACAACTCGAGTCGCTATTCGGTCGGGGTGAGGGGAGTCGCGAGCTCGGTCGCGCGTCTCGTGGTGCGGTCGTCGGGTGCTAAGTGTCGCGCTCAGACACGGGCGGAGGGAGACGGGGTCGGATGCAAGCGTGGGTGGACGATGCTTGGACAGGCGAGGCTGTTACCTGTGGTCAGGGTCACCACCGTGGCCCGTTGACGATGCCCCAGCACACGGAACTGGGGCAGCTGCACCTCGTTGCTCATGCCGACGCTCATGAGCCCGTCCTTCCAGTGGTACCGAATGTCTCTCATAGTGTACCCGACTCCGGAGACATGCCAAACACACAAAACGCTATCACTTACGCTGCGAAGCATCGCGGTTCCCTCGCGCGGCCGGCGTCGGCGGACTCACGGCCGAGACGTGCCGAGCTGCATCGACGCGTTCGTCGGACGTTCGTCGAGTCAGCTCGGCGTGGATGATAGAAAAATAGAATACTACTTTTTCTACCTAATTGAATGTGAAACGTCAAAACTAAAACTAAAGTTACAAACACTTTTGTTATTTATGTATCTATTATAGTAAAAATATCAATGTCGCTCAGAATTTAAGGACGTAAGAATATTTTTATTCGACTCCAATCTATATATTTAAGAATTTACGAGTATAAACACTCTTGTAAAGATATTGATTCGTTAACAGTCTTAATAAGATTTTATCTGATCAATAATAACAATAGATTTACTATGACGAAAGATGATCATGTTTTCTTAAATAGTTAATTAATACTCTGAATGTAAATATTTATACTGTATTCATACACTAGTACCTAAGGCTTATTTTAATATGACCATCTTATTTGACCTATATTTTAGTAAATAACTGATCATTGATCATTCAAGCGATCTCAATATATTTATGACTGCTTTATATGTGTAAATGTATAATGTTCTTACGTCCCCAACAGTTCATGCATGCATGTCGTAAGTAGCAAAGGTGTCGAAGCACGCGTGCGGCCATGGTGCGGTCAATGTGCGGCTATTGTGCGGCTAGTGTGCGGCTAGGGTGCAGAGCGTGCGGTTCGTGGAGGCTGAGGGACTCGGGTGCGGTGCGGATGCGAGTGGGTGCGTGGTGGGATCGGGCCGGCGAGTCCGGAGGCGTGGAGCCCGCGGCCGCTGTACCCCGCCTCCTTCAGCCCGCAGCGTTCGCAGCGTCGATGTCTCAATATCTTTCGCTTAATGCTCGTGAGGACAAAGGCTTACTATTACGTCTGCCTTCTGCGGGTGCTGTATGCGAGAAGGAGACATCCAATTTATGAGAACACGCGGTTAATCTCAGCTCGTGTCGAGTTGTACGCTTGTGCTCACAGGATAGTCCTGAGTAGCATCTGTGATACAAGAAGGTGGTCACAACACAATCTGTAAGCCTAGTGATAAATTTGCATTGTGGTAAGAATCAAATCAATGATTGCTTTAGGTGAACACACAAGTTATTATTAAATACGATTAAAAATATTATTTTTCTATCATCTTAGAATCTTTTCTCGTATTTCGTACGAGTTCGAGTGCCGTCGAGTGGAATATTCAAACTGGGACTCAAATAAATAAATTCTAATTCATATATTTGCACGATACATATAATATGAAGCGTGCTTTCAATAAAACACTGTTTATCAGCATAAATATAATAATATTATGCATAATATTTTATTTTTAAATGCACACAACCTTTCTTTCTATTGTCACATAAATATAAAAAAAAAAACATTTAGTATTAGTTCATTAAACCATCGTCAAGATACTTACAACTCTCTATTTCTATGTGGCACAATTGGCGATCCATTGGGAAATATTGAAGGTTCATAGGGCAAGATGCAGTGATGGTCAATCTGAAAAATTGGAAGTCATTGACGTGTTAATTTTTGTTTTCTTTTTTAATCTGCGTACAGATAGTGCTTGACAAAGTGGCATGTTCAAGTAACGATGCAACCGAAAGCACTGGATTGGAATACTTTACTAAACCATAGTCCACTAGAACTGGATCGATAAACAACTTAGTGGTTAGTTATGTGTGTATTAGATTACATATTTATTATCAACCCATATTCGGCTAACTGGTGAGCTCGAGTCTCCTCTCAGAAAGAGAGGGGTTAGGCCAATAGTTCACCACGTTGGCCCAATGCGGTTTGGCATACTCGAAACTCGCAGAGAATTAAGAAGATTCTCTGGTATGCAGGTTTCCGACCATGTTGTCCGTCACCGTTAGAGACACGTGATATTTAATTTCTTAAAATGCACACAACTGAAAAGTTGGAGGTGCATGCCCCGGACCGGATTCCAACCCACACCCTCCGAAATCAGAGGCAGAGGTCATATCCACTGGGCTATCACCGCCAGATTAGATATAGTCCGATGCAAATTTTAGGAAATCTCGGAAATTAGCTCCGGATGTCGTTACACGTAGGCCATAAAGTCTAATCTCCTTAGGCGACTGGGTGGAAAGGAGGCGCCGCGCCACTACGTTATCGCTTTTACCTAAAATGTTGCATTGCGCAGCTTATGCACGATGTTCCGAAACGTCATTAAATTTGCATCGTACTATACATTTATAGTATTTAAGACCTTGATAAAAATTTTGTTCATTTATATCCAAACCAAAACTAAGCTTAAGTTGAATTAAACTAGCTTAACACATTAACAGTCCAAATACTCTATACATATAATATATTATATAATAATTATAAGCAATGTGTTAAAAAACATTTACTTAGTCGAGGTTACTACACTATTGATGAGTTCCTTAACGATAAAGGTGCTTGGAGGCCATTGGATCAGCTTCCACCTATACACAGGAAGTAAAACTATAAGAAATTGTAATTGTTATCAATTGTAAATTATAATACTGTACGACTTTTTAATTTTAAAAGAGCAACTGTTGAGTTTCTTGCCGGTATCTTCTCAGCAAAACCTGCCATCCGAACCGGTGGTAGAATCTTTACAAATAGTCAACTGACGTGTCAAAAGTGCTTGTAAATTGAGCCTACTTGAAATAAATGAATTTTGATTTTGATTTTACAAGCGTTACGAAACACGCCGTTTGTGCCAAGCCCGTAGAGTAACATGGGGCTCATATGCCACATATGGTACACGCTCGCCGTGTACCACATACAGTACATTGGACTGTTAACGGGTTAAGTTCCATAGTGTATTATTTCTCAATAAAATAAAAAAAAAAAAACAAAACGAAAAGCAATATATTTAAAGTGTTATTTTTACCTGATACTCCTAGTGATAGAGCCTGAGTAGTGGATACGTATGAATTCGTTACTAGTAGTCGCTATATGGAAATACGATTGCTTTTCATTTACAAAAAATGTATCAGGAACCCAAATGTTTTTGACAAAATCACTCCCCACTGAGAGCGTCTCGACGCCTGGCCTCTTTTTATAGGCCAATCGGGGGTCCGTCCAAAACTGTCGGAAGTAGAAATCCAACGTGAAGTCCTGAAGAGAAAAAAATGTAATTACCACAGGTTTTTCATTACAACACATGTATACATTTACACAGATAAAGTATCAAAACATAGATCTCACCGAGTATAATTATGATAAAGTTAATGATATTAATGTGTTGATTAAATAAGGGTTGGGTACATAAAATGTCATTAAATAATAACTACTGAAATATTATAATAATATTCCATTAACGAACAATGAACATAAACGTTGACTCTGTTATCTGTGCATAGAACACCAGATCATTTTTGAGTGTTGAGACATGATAATATCGCAAGATTGTTTTTGTATATGGAAAATGACAACTCAGTGAAAACTCTGTATTGTTTTGTTGACACAAACACAACGGAAACACTGAGATACACAAAATGTAACTATGATATAAAAAAAACATCTGCATGCGTCGATAGATGGCTCAGTGAGATAAAGGTACAGATGTGAACATGGATAACATGGAATCTACCAACATGTTATGATAAAAAAACATTGAGGAAACTACGTAACATCAATGATTAAAATGCGCGAAGCTGGAAATTGAACATAAGATGCAGTGTTTGTGGCACGAAGGCTTTATAGTGGCGTAACTCTGGCTAACAATGAAGATATGGGTGCAGGGTGCAGGGTGCAGGGTGTCGGGACAGGGCAAAGTGAGTGGGTGATGGCGCAGTCTGGCACCCACGGCTCGATTAAGGCAGATTCTTAATAGAAGCTAAGAAGCCGACAAGTTTACATTGCCACGTTGAAGATCTGAAGAACAAGTCGTTCAACATAGTACTCGTGTCGACCGAGACTCGTAAATGTAAAAAGACAATATCTCCTTAGCCATGGGTCACGTCTTACTGTGACCTTCCCAACTTTGATTTGGTTTCCACTTCGGGGTCTTTCACCCAACACCTAGCAGCTCGTTCAGTTTGGAAGACCGGATACTTTCTAAAGTTTTACGACTCTTACGACATCTACGTTACAGTAAAAGTAATAAAATTCCAAAATAATTGAAGCGGTTACAAATAAACCGGTGTTCCAAGTTACTGGAGAGCGTGGAAGGTTACGACTATTTAGGCAATTTCATTAGATACACATATACGTACAAACACACCAAACTACGAAATGATTGACGAATAATTAAACAGTCGTCGCAAATCCATAGAATTTTATATGTTCCAACGCCTATTTACGATTTGGAAAATTAATCCCGCGTTTCATTTATAGAGTTGAACGTACAAAACGAAGTGTTGATGTGAAAGATCATAAGATTTTCATATTTAAATACGCGATCGCCTGAAATGAATGGAAACATTCATCGAACAGTCAACAGAAGCATGAGCGTACGCGGGGAAGTTGAACAATCACGACCTGGACATCACCACTTCGCGCGAGATCTACATCTTTGGAATTACGAGTACTGCTGAACACATAACCTCATAACTTGTAGGGTTTTAACGGATTGCTTTTCTTATTATGAGGTCACACAGATTTACGTTAAAGGAACAGGGAACACACAATAAGAAAGCAAGATTGCGGACAAAGGGCGTTCTGCTCCACGGACATGCTCGCAGCCTCGTATCTAGGGCTGCTCAGCCGCGGTCGGAGCGACCGAGTCAAGCGTGAGCTGACAGTTGCGAGTACCATGAGCACTTCGGAGACGGAGCTGATAGAGAGCACATACATGGTGACGCCCACCTCCACTGGCGGACCTGCAATCAAGCCCAATCGTGAGTCGCGCGCGCCACGCGCCGTGAAAACCAAACCAGAGACGTGACGTGCCCCATCGCCGGAGTGGGGTCGGGTTGCGGGGTCGTTGGTCGCGGGGTCGCGGGGCGCGGGGTGCGTGTGGGCGGTGGCATCGCGACGCGCCTAAGCATCGAACCGTGGACACGGGTGCTACAATGAACGGTAATGCTGGTGATTGTACTAAAGGACAAATCTTGCTATAATGCGCTGTGTCATTAATGTTGCTTTGTAAATAAGATACCATTTTGACTTCTGACAGAGAGCTGATGGAGAGCACGTACATGGTAACCCCCACTTCCACGGGCGGTCCTGAAAACGACATAACACACAAAATGACAAGTGGAATTTCCTGGCGTCATCTTTTACCGCAACTGTCACCATTGTGTTTATTAAGATTTTCTTTTGGAAACAGCAAAATATGAAAGTCTACTACTCTCATATTAAACTAACACAAATGATTTTTAAGCAGAGTTGAATAATTAGTAAAATACATGAGTAATAATATGATTTAAAGAAGATGGCAGTCGTAATTAATTAACGACAAAAAGCATCAAACATACTTCACCATGAACAGTTTTAGTTACTTGTAAATAAGTGATAAATATGGATTTCATTCTAATATTTTCCATCTTTCAGTTAAGGTTATCAAAGTTAACTGCATTAAGCGCATCGCATTAAACCTTCAATGTAAGCTTTCCGTGAGTGGTGGCCTCGTTATTGGCCTAATTTATAGACTGACGTCAAGCCCAAATAGACCGATATAGTTGTGGTTTCAAGAACCTGCGGTTACCTGACATGCCTCATCTTCGAAGGTTGAAATTTCGTCACTCCTTGCTCTTACGATGATAAGTAATAGGCTAGTTGACTTTTTAATGGTCTTAAATTGTTCATTATCGTTCAAAAATAAAAAAAAATCTATTATTTTAAACGTGGTTATATAAAAGGTTAATTTTTAAACATTTTTTTAAACAATACGAGCCAAAATTGTGTCAGCCATTACGGCCTATACTTTAACTGTTTATTTACGTCACGTAAAGAAGTCATTAACCAACTTTGATTTAACTTTTTAATTGACAAAAATATTAATTAAAAATTATTAGTTTGGCGCTTAGCACATCAAGTGACATTGTGACTTCACAAAATAAATTACAGCGTTTTTGACGTTTGGAAATATTGAAAAAATACATGCTTTTAAATTGAGTTTCATAAGAAATTCTTAACTTTTATGAATTCATATTCATATACTCGTAATTTGAACCGTTTTTTCATCTATAATACGAAAAATAATATTGTTTATGTTAAATTGATGATTGATATGAGTCAACTACCCTATTATGGAGTTTGGAGTTTGGCAAAAAAGAAAAAAATAAATAGCAAAAAAAATTACGCTTCACACTTTTAACTTTGAGGGTCTGGACCATTGAAACCTGTTACCTTCGAATGCCACAATAGTCTAAACTCCACCATACTTACCTATGGTTGGAGCAAAGGACGGCAAACTTACACCTACAACTTTGGCCGTGGCTAGTTACCACCCTACCGGCAAAAGACGTACCGCCGAGTGACTAACCGTTCCGGTACGATGTCGTGTAGGTACAAACCGAAAAGGGGCATGGATTTTCATCTTGCACCTAATAAGTTAACCCGTTTCCATCTTAGACTGCATCAGCACTTACCGTCAGGTGAGATTGTAGTCAAGGGCTTACTTGTAAAGAATAACAAAAGAAAATAACCTTTCAATAAATAAGGTAGGTACGTCTGGCTACCACAGGCCGTTTGGGGATATGTTTACGAGACGAGAGTGGTGCATGCAAAGTACAAACACATTAAATGAGAAACGCATTTAGAAATATAGCTGTAAATGATGTATACATGTATATAATGGCGAATCATTGGTATTAACGCAAATAACTGTTACAGTTCATTTCATGTAGGATGGTGCGGGTGACAGTTCCTTTAACTCTTGAAAGTTTGCCGAAAATCACGACAATGGTACGTATTATAAACGTCCTTTAAGCGACTGTCACCGTACCCATGCTATCTGAAAAACTCTTTAAAATAATTACTAATGCTTAAGCACAATGTTCTACTTTGTCAAAATAATATATACCTATACTCGTAAATCACTTGGATTCATATGGATTAGGCTCTTTTTTTTGCATTATTTTTTAAACTTTTCTTCTTTTTCAATTCTTTCATTATTTTTTTTGATCAATCAAGCCATAACACTTGCAAGATCGTCTTTTCTATCTAGAAAAATCTGTATTGTTCATTATTAAAACAAAGAGTTTTTTTTTCCATGTAACTACAAGAGTTAGTGGTATCGCGTTTAACCAAACGGATGAATTCTTTTACTTTATTATATTTGTATATCAACTATTACTAAATGTGTAATCTCATTATACTTAGTAATTTTCTAACGTATTAACTTTAACAATAAAAAGACGTAAACAGTTTTCTCCTAATATATCCGAAACATAATTTGGATTAACCGGTTTAGATAACAATTGATAAATTATTTATTTATTCATAATAAACCTTCGGAATTATTTTATTTTCTTCTTTTCAGCATATGGCAAAGTTTGTATTATGAATAATAAATGTCGTTGATAAAGCAATTCATATATAGATCTATTGTTATTTAATTTAAAATTGAAAAAATTTGTGAGAATGTTTAGATACATTATTTTTATTTTATCGAAAATATAAAGGCTGAAAATATTAATAGTCAAGTTGAATTTGTAAATTATAAATTTCAATATAATATTTAATTAAATTATATTAAAACTCTGATGTTCTAAGAGATAATGTATTTTGTAATAGATTTATTAAGGCAGTCAAGAAACGTTTAATTCGCGGTTTAGGTGCAATTATGGTTCGTCCAAATGACGTCACGTGTTACAAAAACTTTTTTAAAATGATAAAATGATTAAAATATTTTTTATTTTTCCTTCGACGTGTTTGTAAGGTAGTAAATATTGTTACACTAACCTCCGTAGTTTGGTCTTACTCTTTTGTCGTAACTTATGCTAAAGGAATCCAGTATGGCGGAAATGTTGACATCACCAAACATCCCCCCGCCACCCGCGCCTCTGTGGAAGAAAAATATTACCATTAATATTTGGTAAATTTTAGAAATGTATTATCTTTGATTATTGCGACCAGAGCACCTTTCCAACTCAACACAGCTCATAGTTAAGATTTTCTAAGCTTTACAATACAAAGTAATAAATATTTTGTAAATTAAATTCTTGGAGGCCGTGATAGCCCAGTAGATATGACCTCTGCCTCCGATTCCGGAGTGTGTGGGTTCGAATCCAGTCCGGGGCATGCACCTCCAACTGTTCAGTTGTGTGCATTTTAAGAAATTAAATATCACGTGTCTTAAACGGTGAAGGAAAACATTGTGAGGAAACCTGCATACCAGAGAATTTTCTTAATTCTCTGCGTGTGTGAAGTCTTCCAATCCGCATTGGGCCAGCGTGGTGGACTATTGGCCTACACCCTCTCATTCTGAGAGGAGACTCGAGCTCAGTGAGCCGACTATGGGTTGATAACGACGAAATTCAATTCTATGTTAGAACTACGTTAGAAATCTCTCTGAAGGTCAAAATCCGGAACGAAGAAGTGCGAAGGAGAACGTAATTAATCGACGTATGCAAAGGATTATATGAAGTGGCAGTGGGGGGGCATATTTATCGCAGAAGAGATGTTCGCTGGGGCAGACGTGTTCTGGAGTGGAGACCACGTACCAGCAAGCGCAGTGTAGGACGCCCTCCAGCTATATGGTCCGACGACATTAAGAAGGTAGTGGGAAGTGGCTGGATGAGGAAGGCGGAGGATCGTGTGCGGTGGTGCGCTCTCGGAAAAGCCTATAAGCCTAGCTAAGGCCAGCAGTGGATACAGGCCTATGATGAAATTAAAGAAGATGCCCCACTCCCCATACATCATTTGCCCCAGGAATAACATGGTAATTGTGAAATAGTTTTATTAGATATATGTAATTGAGACGCATGGTATTTTTCAATTCACAATCTTGGGACATCTCCTTTTGTGTTTTTCCTCAAAACATGTTTTCCGAATGTCCTAGTTTATATTAATTTTTTTTTGTGCTTGGAAATTGGTATAACGTCAATATTGCAAAAACGATAATAAACGATCAGTGATCACCCCTTTCTCTAAATAAACGGGCCCAAATCTACCTCGTATATAATGCGTCATTTTAGAACCTTAAACAACACCCTAAACTTTACACTCGTGACTTGAATCTGAATTTCTAATACAATTGCACTGCGAACTTATCACTCACTTTCCCGACAAGTGAGACTAATACCTATTATATATGATCGATACGAAAATTATATTTGTTCATGTTCCATCCATAATAACTTTGCAATCGATAAAGTAAATTATAAAACTAATAATAATTACTGTATGTTATTCTGCTACTGCAACCTATTAAAAAAATACGATTAAATATTTTCATCTCAATAACTCAGAAAATTTTGACGCCTAGGCGCAAGTAGCTATTTACAATTTTAATGAATTTCTATTCCATACAATGGATATGATAATGTAGTTTTTTAAATATTAATGGGAAAAATATTACTAATATAAAAGCATTCTCTATTATGAGAGAGCAAGATTAAATTTAAAAGATTAAAGGCTGTACGAACTAAAAAAAAAAGTTTTATGGCAATAACAAGCATGTAAAAAAAATATTCTGTATTGTGTTTTTATGATAAATTGAGAATTATAAAAAAGTGACCAATGTGTAATGTATACAATGTGAATCTTTTGGTAAAAGAATTTTTAAAATCGGCTCAGTAGATCCAAGGAGTAACCCCCACAACCTCACAAATTTTCCACGTCTATATAATATTAGTAAAGATAATTAGAACCGTTTCGAAAAATAATAACAAGAACGTCATTCTGTGCCAATTAATTATTAAACTTTCCCTTTGACTATTTGGCCAAAAGACATATTGGAAAACTTCATGGAACTACACACACTACAAAAGTATTATCGAAAAAATGTGTCGCCGCAAATTGTTATTTATTAGGTGTTTAATTTAACTACGAGTGACTTTGACTATTAGATCGATGGTCTGGATACTATTATTTTATAATAATAATAATTCTTCACCTGTCGCCCTGACCCCCGGCCGTTTGGTCTGCCTGCCGGGGTGAATCCTCCGCCCGGTGCATATATGTATTTATGTAGCGTACATTTATGTTTATTTATTTTGCGTATCTAAGTAAATTTATGTATTTTCCTTTTGGCCTTATATATATTTATTTTGTACCGGGCGTGAGAGTAGAATGCATTTATAATAATAATAATATAATAATATTTTTTATTAAAAGACATAAAACCCAATACAAAATATGCTTAGTTTAAACTTAGGTCTATAGCAGTTAAACAACTCGTAATATGCACGAAGTCAAATCTTAAAGTCTAGAAAATCCAATTCCAGATGTCAAACAGGTCACAAGGATCATAAATCATTTTCTGTTCATGTCTTGGTGAACAGATAGCCAATACGAGAAAATTGGATTGTACATATCTTCACAGACGAGCTGGAGTATTGTATTGTTAGAGTTCCCAATTCTTTTCCAAAAAGATGCTATACGAGCCCTAACAATACAATAGAAGTCGGGCACCCTCGCTTCGGCAAACATGGTGGAAGCACTGCAATAGCGCGGGAGACCCATAATAATTCGGAACGCGTTGTTATACTGTACACGTATTGCAGTGTAGGACTTTCTCAGAAAGTTTGTCCATAGCTGGCACGTATAAAAACATTGGCAGTACGCATTAAAAAGAGTCATCTACGCGCCAGCCTATTGCAACGAATCGAGAGTGCCCGCCTTTCTCTCTCAATATCATAGTCATCTTTTAGCTTATCTGTTAATATATGCCCTAGGTACTTGAATTTTTGCACAATCCGAACTGCTTTACCATTTAACGTGACGGCTGGTATTCTCTCCGGACCCTTACCTGATTTGAAAACCATCATCTCCGATTTATCTACGTTGTATTTCAATCCGTGAGAATTGGCATAATTCTCACACACTGATAATAGCTTTCTCAGACCCTTAATAGAGGGACTGAGAACCACCATGTCATCAGCATAGCTAAGGCTATTTATACAAATGCCGTTGATATGACATCCAACATTGGTGTCTCTCAGTTCCTCTATCAAGTTATTTACGTAAATATTGAATAGATCCGGAGAGGTTATGCCCCCTTGAAGAAAACCGCATTCTAATTTATAAAAATTAGAGGTCGAGTCACCCCATTTTACTGTATTAGTTTGGTTTCCGTACCAGTAACCTAACAGGGCCACAATTTCTCTTGGGACCTGAGACTTATACAATTTCTCCCAGAGAATATCATAATTGACTAGGTTGAAAGCCCGGCTCAGATCAAGAAAACAGGCGTAGATAGAGGTGTCGCGTCTAGTATAGTAACTTACAGCGTATTTCAAACCAAGTACCGCCAAGTCTGTCGA
Source organism: Bicyclus anynana (assembly GCF_947172395.1). NCBI lineage: Eukaryota > Metazoa > Arthropoda > Insecta > Lepidoptera > Nymphalidae > Bicyclus > Bicyclus anynana. The sequence goes on from NC_069110.1 coordinate 20,241,912, forward strand.
GAGACTGGGCCGGAAACCAAACTGAGCATCATCTTAACCACATTCTGAAGCAGTTCGGGCTGTAACAACCGTTCCAATATTGTTCCTAATATAGTGCCTAAGGAGATAGGCCGGTAATTATTAGCCGAACCTAGATCACCAGATTCTTTACAATCGGAACTACTATTGTTTTCATTAAGTTTTGGGGCAAATAGGAATATTTAATGCAATCATTATATAAAGCACACAGCTTTTCATGCAGAATTTTACCACCATATAAGACATATTCGATGCTTAATTCATCTGCCCCAGGACTTTTTTCCCTATTCATTTGTTTAACAATTTATGTTATGTCACTATCTGTAAACTGTGTTATATCCTGATTTAGATAAAATAAATAAGAAGAATTAGTAGTCCTATTACCCTTTAAGCTGTGATCAATTGGTTGCGGCTGAACTTTAAATCGTTCTGCAAACATATTGGCAATCTGTTCATGACACTGTAGGCCTTCATTGGCCTATTTATTTGTTTATAATCAAAGTCTTGGTCTCATTCCAGAATTTAACAATTTTTTTCTGTTTGCGATGAGCAGCTAAAATATCTAATCGAATGGCTTCTTCATTTCGTTGACACCAGCGCAGTTTATTTTTGAAAGTTTTACGTGCTTAAATCATACAATCAAACGCTATACTAGTAGACGGCCAACATTCAAAACTATGTTTATATATGGTATGACTGCTTTGGACATGAAAATTCCATTCTGTGACCTGTTTGTGTTTAATGTTAGTAGACTGACATCTTTTTGATGAGCGTTTTGCACCCAACTGCATAATGTGAACAATGTAATCATACAGCTTTATAATAAATAAATAGTGATTATCTAAATTGTTACATGTTTTATTATCACAGTCTATAGAACTTAATCGTTCGTCAAGTTTATCCAATTTATTTTTACAATAATTACAATAATTTTCAATCTGTGTTGAATCTCTGACACCCCATCGAATGCCCGTTCTGGAAGGACTCCCTACATCTGCAGCTAGGTTATCTTCCAATTAAATATTACACGTAACGCGTAGAGGAAAATGGTCAGACGAAGAATTATTGTCATATAAAACGTCTACGGTTGATACTGTTTCCCACGCTGCTTCTGTAGTAAGACAATGATCTAACCATCTGTGAGTACCATGGGCGTCACTTACGTAAGTAAAAGTGCCGGAATTAATACCTAGCTTCGTTACATCAGCCCAAATCCACTTCTGTTCCTCACAGAAATGCATAAGTTCCTTACCAAAACGAGCATTCGGATGCGCGTTTAAATCCCCCAGAATGTAAACAGATGCCACATTACACTCATCGACAATTGCATTTATTTTAACTAGACAGTTAGTAAAGTCTGGAAGGTTATTAAGTTCATCTGTCGGCATATAAACGTTAAACACTAAAAAGGAACGCGAACCGGAGTTGACACGTATAGCCATGATTCTATCACTCGAACAGTTTATTATGGACACATTACTACACCTAGCTTTATTCCACATGAGTGCCATTCCACCGTAAGGCCTCCCACGCAGCACACCAGCCGAAGTGTCCACGGAAGAAATGGCTGCACATGCAAAATCTGTCCTAATAGTCTGAACCATATTTAGGTCATGAGGCAATAGCCATGTCTCCTGAAGGGCTATTATATCGGCTTTATTACATAAATCACGGATACATTGGACTGTTCTCTTAATTGACTTGCAATTAAAGGTTATTAGTGACAATTTCTTATGTACACTATCCATTGTGAGATAAATTTGAGGCGCCTTTAACTAAAACAGCTCGCTCGCGGTAAACTCTAAACTTGACACCTTTAATTTGGAGCGAGATATTAAAACTTTAAATGAATTAAATGACGTTTCAAATTTTTGTTTCAAAAGTTGTACATCGATGCAATCTTTATGTCTAAAGCGTTCGCTTTTAACAGTAAAAACATCTGACAACTGACAGTGTCATAACCATAGACGGCCTTTTTAGGGTACTGCCAACTTTACGGACAAGTACGTACCATTCAACATTTTGCATTTTGGATGCCAGTTGTATCTCAGAGGATATTTTAAAATGATTTCAAATTAATACTTATTTTAAAATGATTTCAAATTAATACTTATTTTAAAATGATTTCAAATTAATACTTATTTACTTGCTATGAACGACGAATTTAAGGAACGTATTGTAGAAAAGTATCCTATGAAAACGCTTCTAGATATTTTTTTACATTTTATTTCAACTTTCTTTAATGATTGCAATGAGATTGATTAAAAAATATTATATTCTAACAATTGCTTGAAAATACTTTCAGTAACGAAGCAGAAAACGTCAATACTTTCTGTATCCAGGAGGATAGGTTCCCTCAACTGTTCTCTGTTCAGTACATAGTACCTCCATATTTGAGTAGATGGCGTGTGCCAATTAAATATAGTAGTGCGTTGTAACCCGGAAACAGTTCGGACTAAATAAATAAATCAGTTCGTTATAAATATTGTTTCCTTGAAATTCATAAAAATACTTTTATATTATAAACTAGAGGACGCTCGCAACTTCGTTCGCGGGTTAAGTTCTGTTTTTCTTGACTCCCGCGGGAACCATGTATTTATTCTGTGATAAAAAATGTTCCTATAATCATACTGGTCTAGAACTGCAGCTAGGTCTATATTAGAACGGGTATCCAAAGCTGCTCTAATAGGATCTTGCCAAATTTGGATAGGTAGGGAGAACACGAGCGGAAGAGGGTAGTGTTAATCGGTTGTCAAGGAATTCCTTAACCCTACATCCACTGGTCACAAGTCCTGGACTTTGCTCGTAGTTTTTCTCTCTCAACCTCTAGCTCAGCGGCATTTGCCGTGAGAAAAATAAGACAGTTTACTGATGTTGATACAGCTAGGCTTGTTTATTTTGCGTACTTTCACAGCGTAATGTCTTACGGTATTTTATTGTGGAGCAAGGCTGCCGATATACAATCTATATTTGTACTTCAAAAAAGAGCTATTCGAGCAATATATCAATTAAAATCACGCGAGTCACTTCGTCAAAAGTTTAAAGAAATAGGTATACTAACAGTAGCCTGTCAATATATATATATATAACAGTATAGTATATGTAAGACAAAATATTAATTTTTACAAACGAAAAGGAGATTTAAACCCACGTCTTACTAGACACGGGCATAAGTTAGTTATTTCTGCATATCGTCACCAAAGAGTAAAAAAATCTTTTGTAGGTTTGGGTGTACTCTTCTATAATAAGATCCCCAAGACTGTGATGGTCCTGCCAATGCATAGCTTTAAGCAATGTGTTAAAAACATTTACTTAGTCGAGGGTACTACAACATTGATGAGTTCCTTAATGATAAAGATGCTTGGAGGCCGTTGGATCAGCTTCCACCTTCACACAGAAAGTAAAACTATAAGAAATGTAAACAGTTATTGTTATCAATTGTATATTATAATACTGTATGACTTTTTCAAAAGAGCAACTGTTGAGTTTCTTGCCGGTATCTTCTCAGCAGAACCTGCCTTCCGAACCGGTGGTAGAATCTTTACAAATAGTCGACTGACGTGTCAAAAGTGCTTGTAAACTGAGCCTACTTGAAATAAATGATTTTTGATTTGATTTGATTTGATTACCACGCAATGGATCCGGCACCCAATTGAGTATTAATCTTACTCAGAGTTTTTGTAACAAATGATAAGTTCGTGTATCAATTACATTTTGGGGTTTCCGTAATATGAAAACTGTTACCTCCGACGCTTTAATGTATTGGTGTTACTATGGACATAACGTTGACTATTAGATTCTAATCAATAGACGCCAAAAGCCAATTAAAACGTATTAATCTTTGACAGTTCGAGTCATGTTAAAAATACTCGTAAATTATGTTTTATGCACTTTTTATTTGAGGCATTTTTAAACGTGTAAAACGTTACACGTTGATGAAATAATAATAAAATATTAATCGATTTTTAGCGACTAGGATTTGATCTCGGTCTCTGCTCTAAATAACTCAGCCGACCCAACCGCTACGCCGTAGAACCCTACTGACATGATCTGTAAAACACCGTCGCACTGCTTTACCTACGTATGATAGCTTTTTGCACAAAATACAAAACAACCAACATAATAGATGATGATTACTTTTATATTTAACTGATATTTCGGCTTATCATGATTAAATGAAGGCATCAAAACAATTAAGTATCATGAGTATGCTTAATTTCAGCTGTATTGGATATTTGTTTAGAAAATATTACCTATATATTTGTTTTTCAAAATATTTTGCGTAAATCATAAAATTGTAAGCATAAAAAATAAAAAATTTAAAAAAAAAATGTGTGTTGGGTTCGAAACAGGTACAAAATGTATATCAGAGACTATACGCGACAAGAATGATCGTTAGTCTCTGATATACGGACGACTGAGTGACGAATTTAAGGACGGTATTCGTCTGATGATGTATCAGAGCCCAGTGGATATGACCTCTGCATTTAAATCGGAGGGCGTAAGTTCGAATCCGGTCCGGGGCATGCACCTATAACTTTTTGCAGGACAACAAACATATTTTGGAACAGTGTGAAAATAATGAAATCAGATTAATTTCCCTGTTGGCGAATATTATTTCGGCTAATATTGAGATGGAGTAATCTACTAAAATATACAAGATTTTTAGTACACACATTTTCCATTTCTGTATCGTAACTCACTCAAAACTAAAAAGGGAAAAGAACATTATAATGTTTTCTACCTATTGATCAGTTTGAAGTTAGTGCCAAACCCGTGTGGTGATTTTATTAGTAACTAGGACCACATGAAAGAAAGGATCATAGGCTATATTTAATTCACACATTCTTGCGGGAACGGGAACTACGAGGCGTCTTTTAAAATATTATAAAGATGTAAAGCTTGTGGTACTGTATGGATTATCTCTGGATATACTATACCGATTTTGAATGTTTTCCACTAGAAAGCCACGTTGTATGTAAGTGCCATTAACTATATATTATCCACATACTCTTAAGGAAATGAGCACAACACGACTGCAACCGCGGGTGTCTGCTAACATATTATTAAGAAGTAAAGTTTTTGGTATTGTAGGGGGTAATCTCTTGATTTACTTAACCGATTTTGAAAATTATTTTACTTACAGAAAGCCCTGCTATTTATTAGTGTCTTAAGCTATATTTTATTTTCGAATTTCTTCAGAAATGACAACTACGCGGGTGAAACTGCTAGGCGTCGGCTAATGATGAATATATCACCCCTATTTTAATTTTCAGTACTAATATTTTTACAGTTTAGCACTGCCTTCAAACTGATTAGTTGGTAATATGATAATGATAATGTAACATAATATGATTATATTGAATGATGATTTTTAGAGTGCCTAATGAAAAAAATAACAAACGCTATAGCTGTTCTTACGATTTTTGAAAGTTTTCCTCGATTTCTTCAGGATCCCACCATCAGATCCTGACATGATGACAATGGGACAACAAAATAGAAAACATACGCGTCGAATTGAGAACCTCCTCTTTTTTTAAGTCGGTTAAAAAGTCGGTCAGATTTTGAAGGCAGTGATTATTTTTCGGAGGATCCTGACCCCTGACCACAGGTTGCTTAGGCACTCAAATGTGCCTCAGCGGGGGGCTAATATTTTTTTTATAAAGTTTTGTATTATAATTTGGATTTTATTAATATTGTTAAAAATTAAATAAAAGAACTAATAAATGAACGAGAAAAAAGAAAATAACAATAAAAAGTTATTTAGTTTTGATGTAGGTGGATTTGAACCCGGAACATAAGTAAATCCCTGGCTTTACCCACCCGCATTACCAGTGGAGCCAACGATTTACGTGCTATGAACGTCGAATCATAGGACCGTATTCTAGAAAAGTACCTTATAGAAACGCTTAATATTATTTGTTTACATTTTATTACAATTTTCTTTGATAAGTGCAGTGTAACAAATTTAAAAATACCTTATATTTTTGCAATGACTATGAAATATTATCTGCACGAAACAAGGTAACGTCAATAAGGTAGCGTATCTGCGGAGCGCATCCAGGAGGATGTGGACAGGAGGCTTTTCACTGCAAAGTTCCTTCAGTTTTGAATAGATGGCGTGCACGATTTACTGTAAGGAATTTTAAATATTTACTGTGAAATATTAAATTACTCTAAAATATGTATCTGTATAATATTATAGTGATTAGGCCAGCTGGTTGTTCAAATGACCCATATAATTATACTAGCGGACATAGTTTACAAACGCTAAGCATAGTGGCTGGTTATACTAGTCTTCTGTATGACCTGCCGCAGCGTATGGATATGGTATATGGTACTAAAGCCTTTTCGGAAACCGGCTTGTTCGGAAGGCTGGAAGTCGTCAAACCTATTAGCGAGACGATTTGTAATGACTCTCGAAAACAATTTTAAAACATGGCTTAGCAGCGAGATGGGTCTATAATTCTTCAGCAAGGTGTTGTCACCTTTTTTGAAGAACAGAACCACCACGCTCCTATGCCACGCCTCAGGCGTCGTGCCCTCGTGAATGACAGAATTGAACAATCTTTGAAAGACTTTAAGTATCGGGTTTTCACCCGCTTTCAGTAGTTCTGCTGTGATTCCGTCCTCACCTGGCGCCTTCTTTAGGTGTTTAAGAGCCGCACTAATGTCGTATAGGCTGACGTCTGGGATATCTTCGGTGAAGTGTCGGATCAACTTCGGGTCAGCTCTGGGGTCTTTACCCAAATTGTCAACAGGCTGCTGAGTAGTCGTGTATAGCTGTCCATAGAACTTGGCGACCTCACTTAATAACTCGGGCTTTGAAGAAATCAGATTACCGTGTTCGGTCTTAAAACGCGTCAGCTGCCTCTGTCCAATAGACAGACCTCTGGCGAAAACTTTTGAGCCTCGATTGTTTTCAATCGCATTTTTAAAACGCTTGGTATTGAAGTTTCGAAAGTCGCTGGTTTGCGACTTAGAGATCTGTCTACTGATTTGTCGGTATCTTGACGCATCTGCAAACTCATCTGAATAGATTCAGATGAGTTTAAGTATATGATCTGAGAAATTTTTGGTTTGTTTCATACGGTAGATCTTACAGAACTTAGACCGAACTGAATGGACAGTTCCCACGAACCTGTTGTTCAGATAGTCCACAGTTTCGCATTTGCTAGGCAATCAAAGCGGTTCTGCAGTTCTAATTGAAAAGACTCGGGGTCTTCAATATGGGCACGAGTAGGTCGGAGCGTAGACTTCACCAGTCAATACCGTTCTAGCTGAACGTTGATATTCAACGTACCTCTAACTATTCGGTGATCGCTACCGGTTTTCACCCTATGGATCACAGAAACATCGTTTAATATTTGCCGTCTGGAAGACAAGATGAAGTCAATCTCGTTTTTCGTGGAACCATCGGGGCTCATTCAGCTCCATTTCCTGAAGGTGGCTTACTGAAGAAGGAGTTCATCATAAAGAGGCCCTCCTTCTCCATGAAGTAAGCCAACATTTGGCCCCTGTCGTTCCGTTGCCCATATCCAAGTCTTCCGACATTCAGCTCTGAACCGCTACGTTTGCCCAGTTTTGCAATGTATTATTTTTATTCAGGTTTTGTAATAACTGATAAGAAACGAAGAGTTCGTGTATCAATTACATTTTGGGGTTTCCGTAATATGTGCACTGTTACCTCCGACGCTTTAAAAGTGTTTGTGTTACTATGGACATAACGTTGACTATTAGATTCTAATCAATAACTAGAATCACATGAAAGAAAGGATCACAGGCTATATTTTATTCACATATTCTTACGGGAACGGGAACTACGCAAGTAAAACCACGAGGCGTCTTTTAAAATATTATAAAGATGTAAAGCTTGTGGTATTGTATGGATTATCTCTGGATATACCTACTATACCGATTTTGAATGTTTTCCACTAGAAAGCCACGTTGTATGTAAGTGCCATTAACTATATATTATCCACATACTCTTAAGGAAATGAGCACAACACGAGTGCAACCGCGGGTGTCTGCTAAAATGTTATTAAGAAATAAAGTTTTTGGTATTGTAGGGGTAATCTCTTGATTTACTTAACCGATTTTAAAAATTCTTTTACTTACAGAAAGCCCTGCTATTTATTAGTGTCTTAAGCTATATTTTATCTTCGTATTTCTTCAGAAATGCCAACTACGCGGGTGACACTACTAGGCGTCGGCTAATGATGAATATATCACCCCTATTTTAATTTTCAGTACTAATATGAGATATTTTAAATTCCTATCTAATCTTCCAAACCGCTGAACGGATTTACGTAATTAAGATATCGTTAGATTCGTCTTAACAACCTAAGTGTTTTTAGATTTACACCTAAAATAGACTGAATCTATACTAATATTAAACAGGAAACTGAAAGTAAGATATCATCTTCTTACAATCGTAACTAAAAAGTGTGAAATAAAATAAATAATTAATAAAATACTACTATATTTAATTGGCACACGCCATCTACTTAAATATGGAGGTACTATGTACTAAACAGTGAACAGTTGAGGGAACCTATCCTCCTGGATACAGAAAGTATTGACGTTTTCTGCTTCGTTTCTGAAAGTATTTACAAGCAATTGTTAAAATAATATATTTTTTATTCGATCTCATTGCAATTATTAAGGAATGTTGAAATAAAATGTAAAACACTATCTAGAAGCGTTTTCATAGGGTACTTTTCTACAATACGTTCCTTAAATTCGTCGTTCATAGAAAGTAAATCTTTAGCTCCTCTTGTTCTGCAGGGGGATAAAGCCAGGGATTTACTTTATGTACCGGTTTCGAATCCATCATCCACATCATATAAAATAATTTGACTAACCTATTAAATATTATTTTTATTTTTTTTTCTCTATTTATCTTGCAATTTTAAAATTATGCAAAATATTCTGAAGGTGCACATTTAACACACCTGAATAAATGACACATGAATAAATAAAATAAATAATTAATAAAATAAAAAACCCGACTACACTAACTGAACTGTGCCCCTTATATGTCACATATATCAAACTTTACGTAGTAATTGACTTCTGATGGCTTATTAATTATACACATTACAGTCTCTTGAGAGTTATTGATAATGCTAAAGGCTTTGCCTGTATTACACTGGTTTTACAGTGATGCCTTGTTATGCTTGACATTAAGATGCAATTAGAGGCTTAGGCCCGGATACTGAAAGGTTTATGGTGTGCGTTGCTCTAAGATATGTCTATTTATATATTAGTTAAAGCTAGGCCTGTATATTATACTGTGTTGTACTTGTCGTCTGACACTCTGTTATTAGTTCTATACAATATATATACCAACAAACGATTACCCTCACGATAAAGGGGGGAGGGTCCTGGTTCTTAAATAAACTTAAATCTAATCTCACTAATATTCAGGGAGAGGACCAACGTCATTGTGTGGGAGTTGGAGCCAATGACCATCTTTTCTAAAAAAGGTGCCACACCTGTTCTCACTCGCTCACCCAAAACACTTTAACTTCTGTGACTTCGTAAGAACTACAGAAACAGCGATGAGGAGTAATACAGATGTCCGGGGTAAACCCGAATGTTGTGTTGCCACTCGCTGTCAATGAAGTCTTATGCGGTTCACGAAAGCGTAACTATATAAACGACCTACACACAATGTATTTATGTATTAATTTTACTCAGAGTTTTTGTAACAAATGATAAGTTCGTTTATCAATTAAATTTTGGGGTTTCCGTAATATGAAAACTGTTACCTCCGACACTTTAAAGTATTTGTGTTACTATGGACATAACGGTGACTAATGGGTTCTAATCAAAAGACGATCACATGCCAATTAAAACGTATTAATCTTTGACAGTTCGAGTCATGTTAAAAATAGTCGTATTATGTTTTATGCACTTTTATATGAGGCATTTTTAAACGTATAAAACGTTACACGTTGATGAAATAATAATAAAATATTAATCGATTTTTAGCGACTAGGATTTGATCTCGGTCTCTGCTCTAAATAACTCAGCCGACCCAACCGCTACGCCGTAGAGCCCTACTGACAAGATCTGTAAAACACCATCGCACTGCTTTACCTACGTATGATAGCTTTTTGCAGAAAATACAAAACAACCAACATAATAGATGATGATTACTTTTATATTTAAGTGATATTTCGGCTTATCATGATTAAATGAAGGCATCAAAACAATTAAGTATCATGAGTATGCTTTATTTGTTTAGAAAATATTACCTATATATTTGTTTTTCAAAATATTTTGCGTAAACCATAAAATTGTAAGCATAAAAAATAAAAAAGTTTAAAAAAAAAATGTGTGTTGGGTTCGAAACAGGTACAAAATGTATATCAGAGACTATACGCGACAAGAATGATCGTTAGACTCTGATATACGAACGACTGAGTGACGAATTTAAGGACGGTATTGGTCTGATGATGTATGAGAGCCCAGTGGGTATGACCTCTGCATTTAAATCGGAGGGCGTAAGTTCGAATCCGGTCCAGGGCATGCACCTATAACTTTTTGCAGGACAACAAAACTTATTTTGGAACAGTGTGAAAATAATGAAATCAGATTAATTTCCCTGTTGGCGAATATTTCCATTTCTGTATCGTTCTGAAAAAATAATTATATAAAAAAAACAACTGACTCCGACAACCGCGGGTGTCTGCTAACATATTATTAAGAAGTTAAGTTTGTGATATGGTAGGGGGTAATCTCTTGATTTACTTAACCGATTTTAAAAATTCTTTTACTTACAGAAAGCCCTGCTATTTATTAGTGTCTTAAGCTATATTTTATCTTCGTATTTCTTCAGAAATGCCAACTACGCGGGTGACACTGCTAGGCGTCGGCTAATGATGAATATATCACCCCTATTTTCATTTTCAGTACTAATATGAGACTACTTTTAAATTCTTATCGAATCTTATATCAGAATATTTTTTATAACATATTATATTTTGTCTAACGACTTCAAAGTGCCGTCATCTTATGGCTACCTGGATTTCATTCGTGAGGTTTTCCTCCTGCAATAAAAAGGGTAGTGTAGGAATAGGGGTACCTACGAGTATCTTCGCAAATTGTCAAGTAACGGTGTGTAAACTGTAAGTCCTTTCAAAATATATTGCATAAATCCTAAATTTTAATTGCAAAATAAATAGTGAAAAAAAAAATTAAATATGTTATTAAAATTATTTAATATATGTAGGCTCTGGGTTTGAAACCGGTGCATAATGTAAATCGAAAGCTTTTTCCACTTGCTCTGAGCAGAGCTACCGATTCACAGGATAGGTACTGCGAATTCGAGAACCATATCGTACGAAAATAGCTAACTAAAACACCTAATATTAGTTTTATACATTTTTAATATACTTTCTTTAATGAATGCAAATAGATATTTTTAAAAGTTATTTATTCTTGCCATTGTTCCAAAATACCTATATATACGAGAAAAAATCAAAACACGTTGATGCGTTCCTTATTCAGGAACCTTTTAAGCGATGGCTTCCCAGTACCCTAGTACCACGTTATTTTTATAGATGGCGGGGGCCAATTAATGTAATACTGCGTAAGCTGGAAACAGTACGTTACTAACAAAACTGTTCGATAAAAATATTTTCTCTTTATGATATGCCTGTCTAAGTAAAAATTAATCGATCATTATTCTAGTTTCTTTGAAAACATTCTAATTCAACGCCACCATGTTACGGCGCAGTACATCTCGAACCTTCAAAGGGCATTGTGTTACACCAATATTGGTTTAGATGGCTCTACCAAAGTTCCTATTACTTGAGCACAAAGCAGGATAACAGGACAAGAGTTTTGCGATAAACTTTGACTCGTAATAAAGGCTGCTGTACCGCAGATGGCGCAATTATGAGAATCTAAGACTGATAAAATATTAATAAAATAATATAATATTTTTTTTAATTAGGAACTGAATATGCGAAAGATAGCGTAATAATTCGTTTCCTCTCGGAAAGGCTCTCCCATTACATAAACACAGAGGACATGGGTTTTCTCACAAAACAGGGTGATACCAGAAAGACTATCACGGTAAACTTTGACACATTGAAAAATGAAGGCACATTATAAAGTCCTAATCCATAGACGATCACATGCCAATTAAAACATTTTAACCTTTGACAGTGAGACTCATGTTAAAAATACAATCGTATTAGTTTAATGCACATATTTATATGAGGAATTTTGAAACAGTTACACATACACATTGATGAAATATTTATAAAATATATAAATCGATTTATAGAGACTAGGATTTGATCTCGGTCTCTTCTCTAATTCACTCAGCCGACCCAACCGCTACACTGTCGAACCTTTTAGATAAGATCTGAAAAACTCGCACTGTTTTACCTACATGTAATAACTTTTTTCGTAAAATACAAATCAACCAAAATAGTATTTCGCCTCATCATGATTCAATGAAGGCATCAAAAATTGCAAAATATCAAGTGGGTACTCATGAGTATGCTTAATTTCAGCCGTAGATATTAGATATTTATTTTTTCAAAGTATTATATATTTGCTAATACACAAGCATATTTGCTTTCAATATATATTTTGCGTTAATCATAAAATTGTAAATATAAAAATTAGAGTGAAATAAAAATATTTAATATTGTGTGTTGGTTTCGAACCAGGTACCAAATGTATATCAGAGGCTGTAGTCGATTAGCCTATGATATACTGATGGCTGAGTGACGAATTCAAGCATCGTATTTGGTCTGATACAGTACGATATCCCAGTGGATAGAACTCTGCCTTAGAATCGGAGGGCGTAAGTTCGATTCCCATCCGGTTGTATGTCTAACTTTTTACAGGACAACAAACATATTTTGTAGTTTTAAAAAAAAGAGAATCTCATGTACGGCATTGAATTTGACTCTGGAGCACACTAAATGAATCAAAGGCTCTTGACAAGCGTCGACATCGATTCACTTACGTGACTTAATTGACACGTACGGGACTTAATTGTAGGACAATACCTTAACAGCGTCTTAAGCATATATTTTTAGATCTTATATCTGGAATTGCTTCTAATACGGTATGAATTGATAAGATGAACTACATCTTACAGAATATTTTGCTTGCATCGTAAAATCATAACTTTAGTAATAATAAAAAAATACAACCGACCTCAAAAACATATATTTTTTTCAATATTCTTTCATGTAGTTCTTTCAGAAACTGCTTAAATTAATACGACACCGGTTTAGCACTGCCTTCAAACTGATTAGTAGGTAATGATAATGATAATGTAACATAATATGATTATATTGAATGATGATTTTTAGAGTGCCTCATGAAAAAAGTAACAAACGCTATAGCTGTTCTTACGATTTCTTCAGGATCCCACCATCAGATCCTGACATGATGACAATGGGACAACAAAATAAAAAAACATACGCGTCGAATTGAGAACCTCCTCTTTTTTTTAAGTCGGTTAAAAAGGGTCAGATTTTGAAGGCAGTGATTATTTTTCGGAGGATCCTGACCCCTGACCACCGGTTGCTTAGGCACCTAAATGTGCCTCAGCGGGGAGTTATTTTTTTTTATAAATTTTGTGTTGTATTATTTTATTACCATTGTTAAAAATTAAAAAAAAGAACTAATAAATAAATGAGAAAAAAGAAAATAATAATAAAAGTTATATAGTTTTGATGTAGGTGGATTTGAACCCGGATCATAAAGTAAATCCCTGGCTTTACCCACCCGCATTACAAGTGGAGCCAACGATTTGATTTGCTATGAGCGTCGAATCATAGGACCGTATTCTAGAAAAGTGACTTATAGAAACGCTTAATGTTATTTGTTTACATTTTATTACAATTTTCTTTGATAAGTGCAGATTTAAAAATATTTATATTTTAATTTAATTTAAAAATACCTTATATTTTCGCAATGGCTATGAAATATTATCTGCACGAAACAAGGTAGCGTATCCGCGGAGCGCATCCAGGAGGATGTGGACAGGAGGCTTTTCACTGCAAAGTTCCTTCAGTTTTGAATAGATGGCGTGCACGATTTACTGTAAGGAATTTTAAATATTTACTGTGAAATATTAAATTACTCTAAAATATGTATCTGTATAATATTATAGTGATTAGGCCAGCTGGTTGTTCAAATGACCCATATAATTATACTAGCGGACATAGTTTACAAACGCTAAGCATAGTGGCTGGTTATACTAGTCTTCTGTATGACCTGCCGCAGCGTATGGATGTGGTATATGGTACTATGGGCAGTTTTGCAATGCCTTTTCGGAAACCGGCTTGTTCGGAAGGCTGGAAGTCGTCAAACCTATTAGCGAGACGATTTGTAATGACTCTCGAAAACAGTTTAAAAACATGGCTTAGCAGCGAGATGGGTCTGTAATTCTTCAGCAAGGTGTCCACGCTCCTATGCCACGCCTCAGGCGTCGTGCCCTCGTGAATGACAGAATTGAACAATCTTTGAAAGACTTTAAGTATCGGGTTTTCACCCGCTTTCAGTAGTTCTGCTGTGATTCCGTCCTCACCTGGCGCCTTCTTTAGGTAATTAAGAGCCGCACTAATCTCGTATAGGCTGACGTCTGGGATATCTTCGGTAAAGTGTCGGATAAACTTCGGGTCAACAGGCTGCTGAGTAGTCGTGTATAGCTGTCCATAGAACTTGGCGACCTCACTTAATAACTCGGGCTTTGAAGAAATCAGATTACCGTGTTCGGTCTTAAAACGCGTCAGCTGCCTCTGTCCAATAGACAGACCTCTGGCGAAAACTTTTGAGCCTCGATTGTTTTCAATCGCATTTTTAAAACGCTTGGTATATAAGTTTCGCAAGTCGCTGGTTTGCGACTTAGAGATCTGTCTACTGATTTGTCGGTATTTTGACGCACCTGCAAACTCATCTGAATAGATTCAGATGAGTTTAAGTATATGGTCTGAGAAATTTTTGGTTTTTTTCGTACGGTAGATCTTATAGAACTTAGACCGAACTGAATGGACAGTACCCACGAACCTGTTGTTCAGATAGTCCACAGTTTCGCAATTTGCTAGGCAATCAAAGCGGTTCTGCAGTTCTAATTGAAAAGACTCGGGGTCTTCAATATGGGCACGAGTAGGTCGGAGCGTAGACTTCACCAGTCAATACCGTTCTAGCTGAACGTTGATATTCAACGTACCTCTAACTATTCGGTGATCGCTACCGGTTTTCACCCTATGGATCACAGAAACATCATTTAATATTTGCCGTCTGGAAGACAAGATGAAGTCAACCTCGTTTTTCGTGGAACCATCGGGGCTCATTCAGCTCCATTTCCTGAAGGTGGCTTACTGAAGAAGGAGTTCATCATAAAGAGGCCCTCCTTCTCCATGAAGTAAGCCAACATTTGGCCCCTGTCGTTCCGTTGCCCATATCCAAGTCTTCCGACATTCAGCTCTGAACCGCTACGTTCGCCCAGTTTTGCAATGCATTATTTTTATTCAGTTTTTGTAATAAATGATAAGAAACGAAGAGTTTCGAGAAGAGTTCGTGTATCAATTACATTTTGGGGTTTCCGTAATATGTGCACTGTTACCTCCGACGCTTTAAAAGTGTTTGTGTTACTATGGACATAACGTTGACTATTAGATTCTAATCAATAACTAGAATCACATGAAAGAAAGGATCACAGGCTATATTTTATTCACATATTCTTACGGGAACGGAAACTACGCGAGTAAAACCACGAGGCGTCTTTTAAAATATTATAAAGATGTAAAGCTTGTGGTATTGTATGGATTATCTCTGGATATACCTACTATACCGATTTTGATTTTTTTCCACTAGAAAGCCACGTTGTATGTAAGTGCCATTAACTATATATTATCCACATACTCTTAAGGAAATGAGCACAACACGACTGCAACCGCGGGTGTCTGCTAAAATGTTATTAAGAAATAAAGTTTTTGGTATTGTAGGGGTAATCTCTTGATTTACTTAACTGATTTTAAAAATTCTTTTACTTACAGAAAGCCCTGCTATTTATTAGTGTCTTAAGCTATATTTTATCTTCGTATTTCTTCAGAAATGCCAACTACGCGGGTGACACTACTAGGCGTCGGCTAATGATGAATATATCACCCCTATATTAATTTTCAGTACTAATATGAGATATTTTAAATTCCTATCTAATCTTCCAAACCGCTGAACGGATTTACGTAATTATGATATCGTTAGATTCGTCTTCACAACCTAAGTGTTTTTAGATTTACACCTAAAATAGACTGAATCTATACTAATATTAAACAGGAAACTGAAAGTAAGATATCATCTTCTTACAATCGTAACTAAAAAGTGTGAAATAAAATAAATAATTAATAAAATACTACTATATTTAATTGGCACACGCCATCTACTTAAATATGGAGGTACTATGTACTAAACAGTGAACAGTTGAGGGAACCTATCCTCCTGGATACAAAAAGTATTGACGTTTTCTGCTTCGTTTCTGAAAGTATTTCCAAGCAATTGTTAAAATAAAATATTTTTTATTCAATCTCATTGCAATTATTAAGGAATGTTGAAATAAAATGTAAAACAATATCTAAAAGCGTTTTCATAGGGTACTTTTCTACAATACGGTCCTTAAATTCGTCGTTCATAGAAAGTAAATCTTTAGCTCCTCTTGTTCTGCAGGGGGATAAAGCCAGGGATTTACTTTATGTACCGGTTTCGAATCCATCATCCACATCATATAAAATAATTTGACTAACCTATTAAATATTATTTTTATTTTTTTTCTCTATTTATCTTGCAATTTTAAAATTATGCAAAATATTCTAAAGGGGCACATTTAACACACCTGAATAAATGACACATGAATAAATAAAATAAATAATTAATAAAATAAAAAAACCCGACTGCACTGACTGAACTGTGCCCCTTATATGTCACATATATCAAACTTTACGTAGTAATTGACTTCTGATGGCTTATTAATTATACACATTACAGTCTCTTGAGAGTTATTGATAAAGCTAAAGGCTTTGCCTGTATTACACTGGTTTTACAGTGATGCCTTGTTATGCTTGACATTAAGATGCAAGTAGAGGCTTAGGCCCGGATACTGAAAGGTTTATGGTGTGCCTTGCTCTAAGATATGTCTATGTATATTAGTTAAAGCTAGGCCTGTATATTATACTGTGTTGTACTTGTCGTCTGACACTCTGTTATTAGTTCACTATGTGGAACTCACCCATATACAATATATATACCAACAAACGATTACCTTCACGATAAAGGGGGAGGGTCCTGGTTCTTAAATAAACTTAAATCTAATCTCACTAATATTCAGGGAGAGGACCAACGTCATTGTGTGGGAGTTGGAGCCAATGACCATCTTTTTTAAAAAAGGTGCCACACCTGTTCTCACTCGCTCACCCAAAACACTTTAACTTCTGTGACTTCGTAAAAACTACAGAAACAGCGATGAGGAGTAATACAGATGTCCGGGGTAAACCCGAATGTTGTGTTGCCACTCGCTGTCAATGAAGTCTTATGCGGTTCACGAAAGCGTAACTATGTAAACGACCCACACACAATGTATTTATGTATTAATTTTACTCAGAGTTTTTGTAACAAATGATAAGTTCGTTTATCAATTAAATTTTGGGGTTTCCGTAATATGAAAACTGTTACCTCCGACACTTTAAAGTATTTGTGTTACTATGGACATAACGGTGACTAATGGGTTCTAATCAAAAGACGATCACATGCCAATTAAAACGTATTAATCTTTGACAGTTCGAGTCATGTTAAAAATAGTCGTATTATGTTTTATGCACTTTTATATGAGGCATTTTTAAACGTATAAAACGTTACACGTTGATGAAATAAAAATAAAATATTAATCGATTTTTAGCGACTAGGATTTGATCTCGGTCTCTGCTCTAAATAACTCAGCCGACCCAACCGCTACGCCGTAGAGCCCTACTGACAAGATCTGTAAAACACCATCGCACTGCTTTACCTACGTATGATAGCTTTTTGCAGAAAATACAAAACAACCAACATAATAGATGATGATTACTTTTATATTTAAGTGATATTTCGGCTTATCATGGTTAAATGAAGGCATCAAAACAATTAAGTATCATGAGTATGCTTTATTTGTTTAGAAAATATTACCTATATATTTGTTTTTCAAAATATTTTGCGTAAACCAAAAAATTGTAAGCATAAAAAATAAAAAAGTTTAAAAAAAAATGTGTGTTGGGTTCGAAACAGGTACAAAATGTATATCAGAGACTATACGCGACAAGAATGATCGTTAGACTCTGATATACGAACGACTGAGTGACGAATTTAAGGACGGTATTGGTCTAATGATGTATGAGAGCCCAGTGGGTATGACCTCTGCATTTAAATCGGAGGGCGTAAGTTCGAATCCGGACCAGGGCATGCACCTATAACTTTTTGCAGGACAACAAACATATTTTGGAACAGTGTGAAAATAATGAAATCAGATTAATTTCCCTGTTGGCGAATATTATTTCGGCTAATATTGTAATGGAGTAATCTACTAAAATATACAAGATTTTTAGTACCCACATTTTCCATTTCTGTATCGTAACTCACTCCAAACTAAAAAGGGAAAAGAACATTATAATGTTTTCTACCTATTGATCAGTTTGAAGTTAGTGCCAAGCCCGTGTGGTGATTTTATTAGTAACTAGAACCACATGAAAGAAAGGATCACAGGCTATATTTTATTCACACATTCTTACGGAAACGGGAACTACGAGGCGTCTTTTAAAATATTATAAAGATGTAAAGCTTGTGGTACTGTATGGATTATCTCTGGATATACTATACCGATTTTGAATATTTTCCACTAGAAAGCCACGTTGTATGCCATTAACTATATATTATCCACATACTCTTAAGGAAATGAGCACAACACGACTGCAACCGCGGGTGTCTGCTAACATATTATTAAGAAGTAAAGTTTTTGGTATTGTAGGGGGTAATGTCTTGATTTACTTAACCGATTTTGAAAATTCTTTTACTTACAGAAAGCCCTGCTTTTTATTAGTGTCTTAAGCTATATTTTATCTTCGTATTTCTTCAGAAATGACAACTACGCGGGTGAAACTGCTAGGCGTCGGCTAATGATGAATATATCACCCCTATTTTCATTTTCAGTACTAATATGAGATATTTTAAATTCCTATCTAATCTTCCAAACCGCTGAACGGATTAACGTAATTAAGATATCGTTAGATTCGTCTTAACAACCTAAGTGTTTTTAGATTTACACCTTAAATAGACTGAATCTATACTAATATTAAACAGGAAACTGAAAGTAAGATATCATCTTCTTACAATCGTAACTAAAAAGTGTGAAATAAAATAAATAATTAATAAAATACTACTATATTTAATTGGCACACGCCATCTACTTAAATATGGAGGTACTATGTACTAAACAGTGAACAGTTGAGGGAACCTATCCTCCTGGATACAGAAAGTATTGACGTTTTCTGCTTCGTTTCTGAAAGTATTTCCAAGCAAATGTTAAAATAAAATATTTTTATTCAATCTCATTGCAATTATTAAGGAATGTTGAAATAAAATGTAAAACACTATCTAAAAGCGTTTTCATAGGTTTTCATTATTATAATATTTTCATATTTTAAGCGTTTTCTACAATACGTTCCTTAAATTCGTCGTTCATAGAAAGTAAATCATTTGCTCCTCTTGTTCTGCAGGGGGATAAAGCCAGGGATTTACTTTATGTACCGGTTTCGAATCCATCATCCTCATTATATAAAATAATTTGACTAACCTATTAAATATTATTTTTATTTTTTTTTTCTCTATTTATCTTGCAATTTTAAAATTATGCAAAATATTCTGAAGGTGCACATTTAACACACCTGAATAAATGACACATGAATAAATAAAATAAATAATTAATAAAATAAAAAACCCGACTACACTAACTGAACTGTGCCCCTTATATGTCACATATATCAAACTTTACGTAGTAATTGACTTCTGATGGCTTATTAATTATACACATTACAGTCTCTTGAGAGTTATTGATAAAGCTAAAGGCTTTGCCTGTATTACACTGGTTTTACAGTGATGCCTTGTTATGCTTGACATTAAGATGCAATTAGAGGCTTAGGCCCGGATACTGAAAGGTTTATGGTGTGCGTTGCTCTAAGATATGTCTATATATATATTAGTTAAAGCTAGGCCTGTATATTATACTGTGTTGTACTTGTCGTCTGACACTCTGTTATTAGTTCTATACAATATATATACCAACAAACGATTACCCTCACGATAAAGGGGGGAGGGTCCTGGTTCTTAAATAAACTTAAATCTAATCTCACTAATATTCAGGGAGAGGACCAACGTCATTGTGTGGGAGTTGGAGCCAATGACCATCTTTTCTAAAAAAGGTGCCACACCTGTTCTCACTCGCTCACCCAAAACACTTTAACTTCTGTGACTTCGTAAGAACTACAGAAACAGCGATGAGGAGTAATACAGATGTCCGGGGTAAACCCGAATGTTGTGTTGCCACTTGCTGTCAATGAAGTCTTATGCGGTTCACGAAAGCGTAACTATATAAACGACCTACACACAATGTATTTATGTATTAATTTTACTCAGAGTTTTTGTAACAAATGATAAGTTCGTTTATCAATTAAATTTTGGGGTTTCCGTAATATGAAAACTGTTACCTCCGACACTTTAAAGTATTTGTGTTACTATGGACATAACGGTGACTAATGGGTTCTAATCAAAAGACGATCACATGCCAATTAAAACGTATTAATCTTTGACAGTTCGAGTCATGTTAAAAATAGTCGTATTATGTTTTATGCACTTTTATATGAGGCATTTTTAAACGTATAAAACGTTACACGTTGATGAAATAATAATAAAATATTAATCGATTTTTAGCGACTAGGATTTGATCTCGGTCTCTGCTCTAAATAACTCAGCCGACCCAACCGCTACGCCGTAGAGCCCTACTGACAAGATCTGTAAAACACCATCGCACTGCTTTACCTACGTATGATAGCTTTTTGCAGAAAATACAAAACAACCAACATAATAGATGATGATTACTTTTATATTTAAGTGATATTTCGGCTTATCATGATTAAATGAAGGCATCAAAACAATTAAGTATCATGAGTATGCTTTATTTGTTTAGAAAATATTACCTATATATTTGTTTTTCAAAATATTTTGCGTAAACCAAAAAATTGTAAGCATAAAAAATAAAAAAGTTTAAAAAAAAATGTGTGTTGGGTTCGAAACAGGTACAAAATGTATATCAGAGGCTATACGCGACAAGAATGATCGTTAGACTCTGATATACGAACGACTGAGTGACGAATTTAAGGACGGTATTGGTCTGATGATGTATGAGAGCCCAGTGGGTATGACCTCTGCATTTAAATCGGAGGGCGTAAGTTCGAATCCGGTCCGGGGCATGCACCTATAACTTTTTGCAGGACAACAAAACTTATTTTGGAACAGTGTGAAAATAATGAAATCAGATTAATTTCCCTGTTGGCGAATATTCCCATTTCTGTATCGTTCTGAAAAAATAATTATATAAAAAAAACAACTGACTCCGACAACCGCGGGTGTCTGCTAACATATTATTAAGAAGTTAAGTTTGTGATATTGTAGGGGGTAATCTCTTGATTTACTTAACCGATTTTAAAAATTCTTTTACTTACAGAAAGCCCTGCTATTTATTAGTGTCTTAAGCTATATTTTATTTTCGAATTTCTTCAGAAATGACAACTACGCGGGTGAAACTGCTAGGCGTCGGCTAATGATGAATATATCACCCCTATTTTCATTTTCAGTACTAATATGAGACTACTTTTAAATTCCTATCTAATAAAAGAAAAAATATCAAATCGGACTATACTATAAAAAGTACATTCAATCAATCTATATTTTTCCACCCATAAGGTTAGAGTTTCTTGTAATTTTTATGGGACCCTTTCTAATAAAAACGAAACTATTAAAAGTTTCAGATGTTCATACATAAAAAAATTTAATTCGAAAGTCGAACTATTAACCTTCTCTCTATTTTTCGTAGGTTGAAAAATCCCCAATTTCGGACACCTCCTTTAATGCGTAGATTTTGATATTTTATACGGGATATCATACAGTACGTATATCGGAATATTTTTTTGTAACATATTTTATTTTGTCTAACGACTTCTAAGTGCCGTCATCCTATGGCTACCTGGATTTGGATTTCATTCGTGAGGATTTCCTCCTGCAATAAAAAAGGGTAGTGTAGGAGTAGGGGTACCTACGAGTATCTTCGCAAATTGTCAAGTAACGGTGTGTAAACTGTAAGTCCTTTCAAAATATATTGCATAAATCCTAAATTTTAATTGCAAAATAAATAGTGAAAAAAAAAATTAAATATGTTATTAAAATTATTTAATATATGTAGGCTCTGGGTTTGAAACCGGTGCATAATGTAAATCGAAAGCTTTTTCCACTTGCTCTGAGCAGAGCTACCGATTCACAGGATAGGTACTGCGAATTCGAGAACCATATCGTACGAAAATAGATAACTAAAACACCTAATATTAGTTTTATACATTTTTAATATACTTTCTTTAATGAATGCAGTTAGATATTTTTAAAAGTTATTTATTCTTGCCATTGTTCCAAAATACCTATATATACGAGAAAAAATCAAAACACGTTGATGCGTTCCTTATTCAGGAACCTTTTAAGCGATGGCTTCCCAGTACCCTAGTACCACGTTATTTTTATAGATGGCGGGGGCCAATTAATGTAATACTGCGTAAGCTGGAAACAGTACGTTACTAACAAAACTGTTCGATAAAAATATTTTCTCTTTATGATATGCCTGTCTAAGTAAAAATTAATCGATCATTATTCTAGTTTCTTTGAAAACATTCTAATTCAACGCCACCATGTTACGGCGCAGTACATCTCGAACCTTCAAAGGGCATTGTGTTACACCAATATTGGTTTAGATGGCTCTACCAAAGTTCCTATTACTTGAGCACAAAGCAGGATAACAGGACAAGAGTTTTGCGATAAACTTTGACTCGTAATAAAGGCTGCTGTACCGCAGATGGCGCAATTATGAGAATCTAAGACTGATAAAATATTAATAAAATAATATAATATTTTTTTTAATTAGGAACTGAATATGCGAAAGATAGCGTAATAATTCGTTTCCTCTCGGAAAGGCTCTCCCATTACATAAACACAGAGGACATGGGTTTTCTCACAAAACAGGGTGATACCAGAAAGACTATCACGGTAAACTTTGACACATTGAAAAATGAAGGCACATTATAAAGTCCTAATCCATAGACGATCACATGCCAATTAAAACATTTTAACCTTTGACAGTGAGACTCATGTTAAAAATACAATCGTATTAGTTTAATGCACATATTTATATGAGGAATTTTGAAACAGTTACACATACACATTGATGAAATATTTATAAAATATATAAATCGATTTATAGAGACTAGGATTTGATCTCGGTCTCTTCTCTAATTCACTCAGCCGACCCAACCGCTACACTGTCGAACCTTTTAGATAAGATCTGAAAAACTCGCACTGTTTTACCTACATGTAATAACTTTTTTCGTAAAATACAAATCAACCAAAATAGTATTTCGCCTCATCATGATTCAATGAAGGCATCAAATATTGCAAAATATCAAGTGGGTACTCATGAGTATGCTTAATTTCAGCCGTAGATATTAGATATTTATTTTTTCAAAGTATTATATATTTGCTAATACACAAGCATATTTGCTTTCAATATATATTTTGCGTTAATCATAAAATTGTAAATATAAAAATTAGAGTGAAATAAAAATATTTAATATTGTGTGTTGGTTTCGAACCAGGTACCAAATGTATATCAGAGGCTGTAGTCGATTAGCCTATGATATACTGATGGCTGAGTGACGAATTCAAGCATCGTATTTGGTCTGATACAGTACGATAGCCCAGTGGATAGAACTCTGCCTTAGAATCGGAGGGCGTAAGTTCGATTCCCATCCGGTTGTATGTCCAACTTTTTACAGGACAACAAACATATTTTGTAGTTTTAAAAAAAAGAGAATCTCATGTACGGCATTGAATTTGACTCTGGAGCACACTAAATGAATCAAAGGCTCTTGACAAGCGTCGACATCGATTCACTTACGTGACTTAATTGACACGTACGGGACTTAATTGTAGGACAATAACTTAACAGCGTCTTAAGCATATATTTTTAGATCTTATATCTGGAATTGCTTCTAATACGGTATGAATTGATAAGATGAACTACATCTTACAGAATATTTTGCTTGCATCGTAAAATCATAACTTTAGTAATAATAAAAAAATACAACCAACTTCAAAAACATATTTTTTCATGTAGTTCTTTCAGAATCTGCTTTAATTAATACGACTCTGGTTTAACACTGCCTTCAAACTGATTAGTAGGTAATATGATAATGATAATGTAACATAATATGATTATATTGAATGTTGATTTTTAGAGTGCCTAATGAAAAAAGTAACAAACGCTACAGCTGTTCTTACGATTTTTGAAAGTTTTCCTCGATTTCTTCAGGATCCCACCATCAGATCCTGACATGATGACAATGGGACAACAAAATAGAAAACATACGCGTCGAATTGAGAACCTCCTCTTTTTTTTAAGTAGGTTAAAAAGGGTCAGATTTTGAAGGCAGTGATTATTTTTCGGAGGATCCTGACCCCTGACCACCGGTTGCTTAGGCACTTAAATGTGCCTCAGCGGGGAGTTAATTTTTTTATATATAAATTTTGTTTTGTATTACTTTATTACCATTGTTAAAAATTAAAAAAAAAGAACTAATAAATGAATGAGAAAAAAGAAAATAATAATAAAAGTTATTTAGTTTTGATGTAGGTGGATTTGAACCCGGAACATAAGTAAATCCCTGGCTTTACCCACCCGCATTACAAGTGGAGCCAACGATTTACGTGCTATGAGCGTCGAATCATAGGACCGTATTCTAGAAAAGTGACTTATGGAAACGCTTAATATTATTTGTTTACATTTTATTTCAATTTTCTTTGATAAGTGCAGATTTAAAAATATTTATATTTTAATTTAATTTAAAAATACCTTATATTTTCGCAATGG
Organism: Bicyclus anynana; assembly: GCF_947172395.1. NCBI lineage: Eukaryota > Metazoa > Arthropoda > Insecta > Lepidoptera > Nymphalidae > Bicyclus > Bicyclus anynana. Next base: position 20,267,176 of record NC_069110.1, read on the forward strand.
CTATGAAATATTATCTGCATGAAACAAGGTAACGTATCTGCGGAGCGCATCCAGGAGGATGTGGACAGGAGGCTTTTCACTGCAAAGTTCCTTCAGTTTTGAATAGATGGCGTGCACGATTTACTGTAAGGAATTTTAAATATTTACTGTGAAATATTAAATAACTTTAAAATATGTATCTGTATAATATTATAGTGATTAGGCCAGCTGGTTGTTCAAATGACCCTTATAATTATACTAGCGGACATAGTTTACAAACGCTAAGCATAGTGGCTGGTTATACTAGTCTTCTGTATCCTGCCGCAGCGTATGGATGTGGTAAATGGTACTAAAGCCTTTCCGGAAACCGGCTTGTTCGGAAGGCTGGAAGTCGTCAAACCTATTAGCGAGACGATTTGTAATGACTCTCGAAAACAATTTAAAAACATGGCTTAGCAGCGAGATGGGTCTGTAATTCTTCAGCAAGGTGTTGTCACCTTTTTTGAAGAACAGCACCACCACGCTCCTATGCCACGCCTCAGGCGTCGTGCCCTCGTGAATGACAGAATTGAACAATCTTTGAAAGACTTTAAGTATCGGGTTTTCACCCGCTTTCAGTAGTTCTGCTGTGATTCCGTCCTCACCTGGCGCCTTCTTTAGGTAATTAAGAGCCGCACTAATCTCGTATAGGCTGACGTCTGGGATATCTTCGGTAAAGTGTCGGATAAACTTCGGGTCAGCTCTGGGGTCTTTACCCAAATTGTCAACAGGCTGCTGAGTAGTCGTGTATAGCTGTCCATAGAACTTGGCGACCTCACTTAATAACTCGGGCTTTGAAGAAATCAGATTACCGTGTTCGGTCTTAAAACGCGTCAGCTGCCTCTGTCCAATAGACAGACCTCTGGCGAAAACTTTTGAGCCTCGATTGTTTTCAATCGCATTTTTAAAACGCTTGGTATTGAAGTTTCGCAAGTCGCTGGTTTGCGACTTAGAGATCTGTCTACTGATTTGTCGGTATTTTGACGCATCTGCAAACTCATCTGAATAGATTCAGATGAGTTTAAGTATATGGTCTGAAAAATTTTTGGTTTGTTTCATACGGTAGATCTTACAGAACTTAGACCGAACTGAATGGACAGTTCCCACGAACCTGTTGTTCAGATAGTCCACAGTTTCGCATTTGCTAGGCAATCAAAGCGGTTCTGCAGTTCTAATTGAAAAGACTCGGGGTCTTCAATATGGGCACGAGTAGGTCGGAGCGTAGACTTCACCAGTCAATACCGTTCTAGCTGAACGTTGATATTCAACGTACCTCTAACTATTCGGTGATCGCTACCGGTTTTCACCCTATGGATCACAGAAACATCGTTTAATATTTGCCGTCTGGAAGACAAGATGAAGTCAATCTCGTTTTTCGTGGAACCATCGGGGCTCATTCAGCTCCATTTCCTGAAGGTGGCTTACTGAAGAAGGAGTTCATCATAAAGAGGCCCTCCTTCTCCATGAAGTTAGCCAACATTTGGCCCCTGTCGTTCCGTTGCCCATATCCAAGTCTTCCGACATTCAGCTCTGAACCGCTACGTTCGCCCAGTTTTGCAATGCATTATTTTTATTCAATTTTTGTAATAAATGATAAGAAACGAAGAGTTCGTGTATCAATTACATTTTGGGGTTTCCGTAATATGTGCACTGTTACCTCCGACGCTTTAAAAGTGTTTGTGTTACTATGGACATAACGTTGACTATTAGATTCTAATCAATAACTAGAATCACATGAAAGAAAGGATCACAGGCTATATTTTATTCACATATTCTTACGGGAACGGGAACTACGCGAGTAAAACCACGAGGCGTCTTTTAAAATATTATAAAGATGTAAAGCTTGTGGTATTGTATGGATTATCTCTGGATATACCTACTATACCGATTTTGATTTTTTTCCACTAGTAACACAAAGCCACGTTGTATGTAAGTGCCATTAACTATATATTATCCACATACTCTTAAGGAAATGAGCACAACACGACTGCAACCGCGGGTGTCTGCTAAAATGTTATTAAGAAATAAAGTTTTTGGTATTGTAGGGGGTAATCTCTTGATTTACTTAACCGATTTTAAAAATTCTTTTACTTACAGAAAGCCCTGCTATTTATAAGTGTCTTAAGCTATATTTTATCTTCGTATTTCTTCAGAAATGCCAACTACGCGGGTGACACTACTAGGCGTCGGCTAATGATGAATATATCACCCCTATTTTAATTTTCAGTACTAATATGAGATATTTTAAATTCCTATCTAATCTTCCAAACCGCTGAACGGATTTACGTAATTAAGATATCGTTAGATTCGTCTTAACAACCTAAGTGTTTTTAGATTTACACCTAAAATAGACTGAATCTATACTAATATTAAACAGGAAACTGAAAGTAAGATATCATCTTCTTACTATCGTAACTAAAAAGTGTGAAATAAAATAAATAATTAATAAAATACTACTATATTTAATTGGCACACGCCATCTACTTAAATATGGAGGTACTATGTACTAAACAGTGAACAGTTGAGGGAACCTTTCCTCCTGGATACAGAAAGTATTGACGTTTTCTGCTTCGTTTCTGAAAGTATTTACAAGCAATTGTTAAAATAATATATTTTTTATTCGATCTCATTGCATTAAGGAATGTTGAAATAAAATGTAAAACACTATCTAAAAGCGTTTTCATAGGTTTTCATTATTATAATATTTTCATATTTTAAGCGTTTTCTACAATACGTTCCTTAAATTCGTCGTTCATAGAAAGTAAATCATTTGCTCCTCTTGTTCTGCAGGGGGATAAAGCCAGGGATTTACTTTATGTACCGGTTTCGAATCCATCATCCTCATTATATAAAATAATTTGACTAACCTATTAAATATTATTTTTATTTTTTTTTCTCTATTTATCTTGCAATTTTAAAATTATGCAAAATATTCTGAAGGTGCACATTTAACACACTTGAATAAATGACACATGAATAAATAAAATAAATAATTAATAAAATAAAAAACCCGACTACACTAACTGAACTGTGCCCCTTATATGTCACATATATCAAACTTTACGTAGTAATTGACTTCTGATGGCTTATTAATTATACACATTACAGTCTCTTGAGAGTTATTGATAAAGCTAAAGGCTTTGCCTGTATTACACTGGTTTTACAGTGATGCCTTGTTATGCTTGACATTAAGATGCAAGTAGAGGCTTAGGCTCGGATACTGAAAGGTTTATGGTGTGCCTTGCTCTAAGATATGTCTATTTATATATTAGTTAAAGCTAGGCCTGTATATTATACTGTGTTGTACTTGTCGTCTGACACTCTGTTATTAGTCCTGTACAATATATATACCAACAAACGATTACCCTCACGATAAAGGGGGGAGGGTCCTGGTTCTTAAATAAACTTAAATCTAATCTCACTAATATTCAGGGAGAGGACCAACGTCATTGTGTGGGAGTTGGAGCCAATGACCATCTTTTCTAAAAAAGGTGCCACACCTGTTCTCACTCGCTCACCCAAAACTTCTGTGACTTCGTAAGAACTACAGAAACAGCGATGAGGAGTAATACAGATGTCCGGGGTAAACCCGAATGTTGTGTTGCCACTCGCTGTCAATGAAGTCTTATGCGGTTCACGAAAGCGTAACTATATAAACGACCTACACACAATGTATTTATGTATTAATTTTACTCAGAGTTTTTGTAACAAATGATAAGTTCGTTTATCAATTAAATTTTGGGGTTTCCGTAATATGAAAACTGTTACCTCCGACACTTTAAAGTATTTGTGTTACTATGGACATAACGGTGACTAATGGGTTCTAATTAAAAGACGATCACATGCCAATTAAAACGTATTCATCTTTGACAGTTCGAGTCATGTTAAAAATAGTCGTATTATGTTTTATGCACTTTTATATGAGGCATTTTTAAACGTATAAAACGTTACACGTTGATGAAATAATAATAAAATATTAATCGATTTTTAGCGACTAGGATTTGATCTCGGTCTCTGCTCTAAATAACTCAGCCGACCCAACCGCTACGCCGTAGAGCCCTACTGACAAGATCTGTAAAACACCATCGCACTGCTTTACCTACGTATGATAGCTTTTTGCAGAAAATACAAAACAACCAACATAATAGATGATGATTACTTTTATATTTAAGTGATATTTCGGCTTATCATGGTTAAATGAAGGCATCAAAACAATTAAGTATCATGAGTATGCTTTATTTGTTTAGAAAATATTACCTACATATTTGTTTTTCAAAATATTTTGCGTAAACCTAAAAATTGTAAGCATAAAAAATAAAAAAGTTTAAAAAAAAATGTGTGTTGGGTTCGAAACAGGTACAAAATGTATATCAGAGGCTATACGCGACAAGAATGATCGTTAGACTCTGATATACGGACGACTGAGTGACGAATTTAAGGACGGTATTGGTCTGATGATGTATGAGAGCCCAGTGGGTATGACCTCTGCATTTAAATCGGAGGGCGTAAGTTCGAATCCGGTCCGGGGCATGCACCGATAACTTTTTGCAGGACAACAAAACTTATTTTGGAACAGTGTGAAAATAATGAAATCAGATTAATTTCCCTGTTGGCGAATATTTCCATTTCTGTATCGTTCTGAAAAAATAATTATATAAAAAAAACAACTGACTCCGACAACCGCGGGTGTCTGCTAACATATTATTAAGAAGTAAAGTTTGTGATATTGTAGGGGGTAATCTCTTGATTTACTTAACCGATTTTAAAAATTCTTTTACTTACAGAAAGCCCTGCTATTTATTAGTGTCTTAAGCTATATTTTATTTTCGAATTTCTTCAGAAATGACAACTACGCGGGTGAAACTGCTAGGCGTCGGCTAATGATGAATATATCACCCCTATTTTCATTTTCAGTACTAATATGAGACTACTTTTAAATTCCTATCTAATAAAAGAAAAAATATCAAATCGGACTATACTATAAAAAGTACATTCAATCAATCTATATTTTTCCACCCATAAGGTTAGAGTTTCTTGTAATTTTTATGGGACCCTTTCTAATAAAAACGAAACTATTAAAAGTTTCAGATGTTCATACATAAAAAAATTTAATTCGAAAGTCGAACTATTAACTTTCTCTCTATTTTTCGTAGGTTGAAAAATCCCCAATTTCGGACACCTCCTTTAATGCGTAGATTTTGATATTTTATACGGGATATCATACAGTACGTATATCGGAATATTTTTTTGTAACATATTTTATTTTGTCTAACGACTTCTAAGTGCCGTCATCCTATGGCTACCTGGATTTGGATTTCATTCGTGAGGATTTCCTCCTGCAATAAAAAAGGGTAGTGTAGGAGTAGGGGTACCTACGAGTATCTTCGCAAATTGTCAAGTAACGGTGTGTAAACTGTAAGTCCTTTCAAAATATATTGCATAAATCCTAAATTTTAATTGCAAAATAAATAGTGAAAAAAAAAAAATTAAATATGTTATTAAAATTATTTAATATATGTAGGCACTGGGTTTGAAACCGGTGCATAATGTAAATCGAAAGCTTTTTCCACTTGCTCTGAGCAGAGCTACCGATTCACAGGATAGGTACTGCGAATTCGAGAACCATATCGTACGAAAATAGATAACTAAAACACCTAATATTAGTTTTATACATTTTTAATATACTTTCTTTAATGAATGCAGTTAGATATTTTTAAAAGTTATTTATTCTTGCCATTGTTCCAAAATACCTATATATACGAGAAAAAATCAAAACACGTTGATGCGTTCCTTATTCAGGAACATTTTAAGCGATGGCTTCCCAGTACCCTAGTACCACGTTATTTTTATAGATGGCGGGGGCCAATTAATGTAATATTGCGTAAGCTGGAAACAGTACGTTACTAACAAAACTGTTCGATAAAAATATTTTCTCTTTATGATATGCCTGTCTAAGTAAAACTTAATCGATCATTATTCTAGTTTCTTTGAAAACATTCTAATTCAACGCCACCATGTTACGGCGCAGTACATCTCGAACCTTCAAAGGGCATTGTGTTACACCAATATTGGTTTAGATGGCTCTACCAAAGTTCCTATTACTTGAGCACAAAGCAGGATAACAGGACAAGAGTTTTGCGATAAACTTTGACTCGTAATAAAGGCTGCTGTACCGCAGATGGCGCAATTATGAGAATCTAAGACTGATAAAATATTAATAAAATAATATAATAATTTTTTTAATTAGGAACTGAATATGCGAAAGATAGCGTAATAATTCGTTTCCTCTCGGAAAGGCTCTCCCATTACATAAACACAGAGGACATGGGTTTTCTCACAAAACAGGGTGATACCAGAAAGACTATCACGGTAAACTTTGACACATTGAAAAATGAAGGCACATTATAAAGTCCTAATCCATAGACGATCACATGCCAATTAAAACATTTTAACCTTTGACAGTGAGACTCATGTTAAAAATACAATCGTATTAGTTTAATGCACATATTTATATGAGGAATTTTGAAACAGTTACACATACACATTGATGAAATATTTATAAAATATATAAATCGATTTATAGAGACTAGGATTTGATCTCGGTCTCTTCTCTAATTCACTCAGCCGACCCAACCGCTACACTGTCGAACCTTTTAGATAAGATCTGAAAAACTCGCACTGTTTTACCTACATGTAATAACTTTTTTCGTAAAATACAAATCAACCAAAATAGTATTTCGCCTCATCATGATTCAATGAAGGCATCAAATATTGCAAAATATCAAGTGGGTACTCATGAGTATGCTTAATTTCAGCCGTAGATATTAGATATTTATTTTTTCAAAGTATTATATATTTGCTAATACACAAGCATATTTGCTTTCAATATATATTTTGCGTTAATCATAAAATTGTAAATATAAAAATTAGAGTGAAATAAAAATATTTAATATTGTGTGTTGGTTTCGAACCAGGTACAAAATGTATATCAGAGGCTGTAGTCGATTAGCCTATGATATACTGATGGCTGAGTGACGAATTCAAGCATCGTATTTGGTCTGATACAGTACGATAGCCCAGTGGATAGAACTCTGCCTTAGAATCGGAGGGCGTAAGTTCGATTCCCATCCGGTTGTATGTCTAACTTTTTACAGGACAACAAACATATTTTGTAGTTTTAAGAAAAAGAGAATCTCATGTACGGCATTGAATTTGACTCTGGAGCACACTAAATGAATCAAAGGCTCTTGACAAGCGTCGACATCGATTCACTTACGTGACTTAATTGACACGTACGGGACTTAATTGTAGGACAATACCTTAACAGTGTCTTCAGCATATATTTTTAGATCTTATATCTGGAATTGCTTCTAATACGGTATGAATTGATAAGATGAACTACATCTTACAGAATATTTTGCTTGCATCGTAAAATTATAACTTTAGTAATAATAAAAAAATACAACCGACCTCAAAAACATATATTTTTTTCAATATTCTTTCATGTAGTTCTTTCAGAAACTGCTTAAATTAATACGACACCGGTTTAGCACTGCCTTCAAACTGATTAGTAGGTAATGATAATGATAATGTAACATAATATGATTATATTGAATGATGATTTTTAGAGTACCTGATGAAAAGAAGTAACAAACGCTATTGCTGTTCTTACGATTTTTGAAAGTTTTCCTCGATTCCTCTAGGATCCCACCATCAGATCCTGACATGATGACAATGGGACAGCAAAAAAAAAACATACGCGTGGAATTGAGAACCTCCTCTTTTTTTTAAAGTCGGTTAAAAAGGGTCAGATATTGAAGGCAATGATTCTTGAGACGGCGCGTATTTTTCGGAGGATCCTGAGTATAGACCCCTGACCACCGGTTGCTTAGGCACTTAAATGTGCCTCAACGGGGAGTTTTTTTTATACATTGTGTTTTGTATTATTTTATTACCATTGTTAAAAATTAAAAAAAAACTATTTAATAAATTAGAAATAAGAAAATAATAATAAAAAGTTATTTAGTTTTGATGTAGGTAGGTGGATTTGACCCCGGAACATAAAGTAAATCCCTGGCTTTACCCACCCGCTTTACCAGTGGAGCCAGCGATTTACGTGCTATGAGCGTCGAATCATAGGACCGTATTCTAGAAAAGTGACTTATAGAAACGCTTAATATTATTTGCTTACATTTTATTACAATTTTCTTTGATAAGTGCAGATTTAAAAATCTTTATATTTTAATTTAATTTAAAAATACCTTATATTTTCGCAATGGCTATGAAATATTATCTGCACGAAACAAGGTAGCGTATCTGCGGAGCGCATCCAGGAGGATGTGGACAGGAGGCTTCTCACTGCAAAGTTCCTTCAGTTTTGAATAGATGGCGTGCACGATTTACTGTAAGGAATTTTAAATATTTACTGTGAAATATTAAATTACTTTAAAATATGTATCTGTATAATATTATAGTGATTAGGCCAGCTGGTTGTTCAAATGACCCATATAATTATACTAGCGGACATAGTTTACAAACGCTAAGCATAGTGGCTTGTTATACTCGTGAGTCTTCTGTATGACCTGCCGCAGCGTATGGATGTGGTATATGGTACTAAAGCCTTTTCGGAAACCGGTGATCGCTACCGGTTTTCACCCTATGCATCACAGAAACATCGTTGAAAATTTGCCGTCTGGTAGACAAGATGAAGTCAAACTCGTTTTTCGTGGAACCATCGGGGCTCATTCAGGTCCATTTCCTGTGTGGTGGCTTACTGAAGAAGGAGTTCATCATTAAGAGGCCCTCCTTCTCCATGAAGTCAGCCAACATTTGGCCCCTTTCGTTCCGTTGCCCATATCCAAGTCTTCCGACATTCAACTCTGAACCGCTACGTTTGCAAATACAGTTTTGCAATGTATTCTTTTTATTCAGTTTTTGTAATAAATGATAAGAAACGAAGAGTTCGTGTATCAATTACATTTTGGGGTTTCCGTAATATGTGCACTGTTACCTCCGACGCTTTAAAAGTGTTTGTGTTACTATGGACATAACGTTGACTACTAGATTCTAATCAATAGACGCCAAATGCCAATTAAAACGTATTAATCTTTGACAGTTCGAGTCATGTTAAAAATACTCGTAAATTATGTTTTATGCACTTTTTATATGAGGCATTTTTAAACGTATAAAACGTTACACGTTGATGAAATAATAATAAAATATTAATCAATTTTTAGCGACTAGGATTTGATCTCGGTCTCTGCTCTAATTAACTCAGCCGACCCAACCGCTACGCCGTAGAGCCCTACTGACAAGATCTGTAAAACACCATCGCACTGCTTTACCTACGTATGATAGCTTTTTGCAGAAAATACAAAACAACCAACATAATAGATGATGATTACTTTTATATTTAAGAGATATTTCGGCTTATCATGATTAAATGAAGGCATCAAAACAATTAAGTATCATGAGTATGCTTTATTTGTTTAGAAAATATTACCTTTATATTTGTTTTTCAAAATATTTTGCGTAAACCATAAAATTGTAAGCATAAAAAATAAAAAAGTTTAAAAAAAATGTGTGTTGGGTTCGAAACAGGTACAAAATGTATATCAGAGACTATACGCGACAAGAATGATCGTTAGACTCTGATATACGAACGACTGAGTGACGAATTTAAGGACGGTATTGGTCTGATGATGTATGAGAGCCCAGTGGGTATGACCTCTGCATTTAAATCGGAGGGCGTAAGTTCGAATCCGGTCCGGGGCATGCACCGATAACTTTTTGCAGGACAACAAAACTTATTTTGGAACAGTGTGAAAATAATGAAATCAGATTAATTTCCCTGTTGGCGAATATTTCCATTTCTGTATCGTTCTGAAAAAATAATTATATAAAAAAAACAACTGACTCCGACAACCGCGGGTGTCTGCTAACATATTATTAAGAAGTAAAGTTTGTGATATTGTAGGGGGTAATCTCTTGATTTACTTAACCGATTTTAAAAATTCTTTTACTTACAGAAAGCCCTGCTATTTATTAGTGTCTTAAGCTATATTTTATTTTCGAATTTCTTCAGAAATGACAACTACGCGGGTGAAACTGCTAGGCGTCGGCTAATGATGAATATATCACTCCTATTTTCATTTTCAGTTCTAATATGAGACTACTTTTAAATTCCTATCTAATAAAAGAAAAAATATCAAATCGGACTATACTATAAAAAGTACATTCAATCAATCTATATTTTTCCACCCATAAGGTTAGAGTTTCTTGTAATTTTTATGGGACCCTTTTTAATAAAAACAAAACTATTAAAAGTTTCAGATGTTCATACATAAAAAAATTTAATTCGAAAATCGAATTATTAACCTTCTCTATTTTTCGTAGGTTGAAAACTCCCCAATTTCGGACACCTCCTTTAATGCGTAGATTTTGATATTTTATACGGGATATCATGCAGTACGTATATCGGAATATTTTTTTGTAACATATTTTATTTTGTCTAACGACTTCTAAGTGCCGTCATCCTATGGCTACCTGGATTTCATTCGTGAGGATTTCCTCCTGCAATAAAAAAGGGTAGTGTAGGAGTAGGGGTACCTACGGATAAGTATCTTCGCAAATTGTCAAGTAACGGTGTGTAAACTGTAAGTCCTTTCAAAATATATTGCATAAATCTTAAGTTTTAATTGCAAAATAAATAGTGAAAAAAAAAATTAAATAGGTTATTAAAATTATTTAATATATGTAGGCTCTGGGTTTGAAACCGGTGCATAATGTAAATCGAAAGCTTTTTCCACTTGCTCTGAGCGGAGCTACCGATTGACAGGATAGGTACTGCGAATTAGAGGACCATATCGTACGAAAATAGCTAACTAAAACACTTAATGTTAGTTTTATACATTTTTAATATACTTTCTTTAATGAATGCAGTTAGATATTTTTAAAAGTTATTTATTCTTGCCATTGTTCCAAAATACCTATATATACGAGAAAAAATCAAAACACGTTGATGCGTTCCTTATTCAGGAACCTTTTAAGCGATGGCTTCTCAGTACCCTAGTACCACGATATTATTATAGATGGCGGGGGCCAATTAATGTAATACTGCGTAAGCTGGAAACAGTACGTTACTAACAAAACTGTTCGATAAAAATATTTTCTCTTTATGATATGCCTGTCTAAGTAAAAATTAACCGATTATTTATGCTAGTTTTTTTGAAAAAAATCTAATTCAACACCACCTTGTTACGGCGCAGTACATCTCGAACCTTCAAAGGGCATTGTGTTACACCAATATTGTTTTAGATGGCTCTACCAAATCCTGATGGTTCCTATTACTTAAGCACAAAGCAGGATAACAGGACAAGAGTATTGCGATAAACTTTGACACGTAATAAAGACTGGTGAACGCAGATGGCGCAATCATCACACTTTGAGACTGATGAAATATTAATAAAATACTAAGCGACTTTAAGAAACTAGGATTTGATCTCGGTCTCTTCTCTAATTCATTCAGCCGACCCAACCGCTAAACTAAGCATTGTAAGCTTTGTACAGAAACCAAGGTTTCCGGAGCTTTGACCGTGTTTATAGAGAGCCTTTTTTAACCACTTTATGTTCTGCTAGGCTAGGGTTCTAATCAAAAGACGATCACATGCCAATTAAAATGTATTAATCTTTGACAGTTCGAGTCATTTTAAAAATACTCGTAAATTATGTTTTATGCACTTTTTATATGAGGCATTTTAAACGTATAAAACGTTACACGTTGATGAAATAATAATAAAATATTAATCGATTTTTAGTGACTAGGATTTGGTCTCGGTCGTCGAACCTTTTAGATAAGATCTGGAAAACTCGCACTGTTTTACCTACATGTAATAACTTTTTTCGTAAAATACAAATCAACCAAAATAGTATTTCGCTTCATCATGATTCAATGAAGGCATCAAATATTGCAAAATATCAAGTGGGTACTCATGAGTATGCTTAATTTCAGCCGTAGATATTAGATATTTATTTTTTCAAAGTATTATATATTTGCTAATACACAAGCATATTTGCTTTCAATATATATTTTGCGTTAATCATAAAATTGTAAATATAAAAATTAGAGTGAAATAAAAATATTTAATACTGTGTGTTGGTTTCGAACCAGGAACAAAATGTATATCAGAGGCTGTAGTCGATTAGCCTATGATATACTGATGGCTGAGTGACGAATTCAAGCATCGTATTTGGTCTGATACAGTACGATAGCCCAGTGGATAGAACTCTGCCTTAGAATCGGAGGGCGTAAGTTCGATTCCCATCCGGTTGTATGTCTAACTTTTTACAGGACAACAAACATATTTTGTAGTTTTAAAAAAAAGACATCGATTCACTTACGTGACTTAATTGACACGTACGGGACTTAATTGTAGAATAATACCTTAACAGTGTCTTCAGCATATATTTTTAGATCTTATATCTGGAATTGCTTCTAATTGATAAGATGAACTACATCTTACAGAATATTTTGCTTGCATCGTAAAATCATAACTTTAGTAATAATAAAAAAAAACAACCAACTTCAAAAACATATTTTTTCATGTAGTTCTTTCAGAAACTGCTTTAATTAATACGACACCGGTTTAGCACTGCCTTCAAACTGATTAGTTGGTAATACGATAATGATAATGTAACATAATATGATTATATTGAATGATGATTTTTAGAGTGCCTAATGAAAAAAGTAACAAACGCTATAGCTGTTCTTACGATTTTTGAAAGTTTTCCTCGATTTCTTCAGGATCCCACCATCAGATCCTGACATGATGACAATGGGACAACAAAATAGAAAACATACGCGTCGAATTGAGAACCTCCTCTTTTTTTTAAGTAGGTTAAAAAGGGTCAGATTTTGAAGGCAGTGATTATTTTTCGGAGGATCCTGACCCCTGACCACCGGTTGCTTAGGCACTCAAATGTGCCTCAGCGGGGGGCTAATATTTTTTTTATAAAGTTTTGTATTATAATTTGGATTTTATTAATATTGTTAAAAATTAAATAAAAGAACTAATAAATGAACGAGAAAAAAGAAAATAACAATAAAAAGTTATTTAGTTTTGATGTAGGTGGATTTGAACCCGGAACATAAGTAAATCCCTGGCTTTACCCACCCGCATTACCAGTGGAGCCAACGATTTACGTGCTATGAACGTCGAATCATAGGACCGTATTCTAGAAAAGTACCTTATAGAAACGCTTAATATTATTTGTTTACATTTTATTACAATTTTCTTTGATAAGTGCAGTGTGACAAATTTAAAAATACCTTATATTTTTGCAATGGCTATGAAATATTATCTGCACGAAACAAGGTAACGTCAATAAGGTAGCGTATCTGCGGAGAGCATCCAGGAGGATGTGGACAGGAGGCTTTTCACTGCAAAGTTCCTTCATTTTTGAATAGATGGCGTGCACGATTTACTGTAAGGAATTTTAAATATTTACTGTGAAATATTAAATTACTCTAAAATATGTATAATATTATAGTGATTATGCCAGCAGGTTGTTCAAATGACCCATATAATTATACTAGCGGACATAGTTTACAAACGCTAAGCATAGTGGCTTGTTATACTCGTGAGTCTTCTGTACGACCTGCCGCAGCGTATGGATGTGGTATATGGTACTATGGGCAGTTTTGCAATGCCTTTTCGGAAACCGGCTTGTTCGGAAGGCTGGAAGTCGTCAAACCTATTAGCGAGACGATTTGTAATGACTCTCGAAAACAATTTAAAAACATGGCTTAGCAGCGAGATGGGTCTGTAATTCTTCAGCAAGGTGTTGTCACCTTTTTTGAAGAACAGCACCACCACGCTCCTATGCCACGCCTCAGGCGTCGTGCCCTCGTGAATGACAGAATTGAACAATCTTTGAAAGACTTTAAGTATCGGGTTTTCACCCGCTTTCAGTAGTTCTGCTGTGATTCTGTCCTCACCGGGCGCCTTCTTTAGGTAATTAAGAGCCGCACTAATCTCGTATAGGCTGACGTCTGGGATATCTTCGGTAAAGTGTCGGATAAACTTCGGGTCAGCTCTGGGGTCTTTACCCAAATTGTCAACAGGCTGCTGAGTAGTCGTGTATAGCTGTCCATAGAACTTGGCGACCTCACTTAATAACTCGGGCTTTGAAGAAATCAGATTACCGTGTTTGGTCTTAAAACGCGTCAGCTGCCTCTGTCCAATAGACAGACCTCTGGCGAAAACTTTTGAGCCTCGATTGTTTTCAATCGCATTTTTAAAACGCTTGGTATTGAAGTTTCGCAAGTCGCTGGTTTGCGACTTAGAGATCTGTCTACTGATTTGTCGGTATTTTGACGCATCTGCAAACTCATCTGAATAGATTCAGATGAGTTTAAGTATATGGTCTGAGAAATTTTTGGTCTTTTTCGTACGGTAGATCTTACAGAACTTAGACCGAACTGAATGGACAGTTCCCACGAACCTGTTGTTCTGATAGTCCACATTTGCTAGGCAATCAAAGCGGTTCTGCAGTTCTAATTGAAAAGACTCGGGGTCTTGAATATGGGCACGAGTAGGTCGGAGCGTAGACTTCACCAGTCAATACCGTTCTAGCTGAACGTTGATATTCAACGTACCTCTAACTATTCGGTGATCGCTACCGGTTTTCACCCTATGGATCACAGAAACATCGTTTAATATTTGCCGTCTGGAAGACAAGATGAAGTCAATCTCGTTTTTCGTGGAACCATCGGGGCTCATTCAGCTCCATTTCCTGAAGGTGGCTTACTGAAGAAGGAGTTCATCATAAAGAGGCCCTCCTTCTCCATGAAGTTAGCCAACATTTGGCCCCTGTCGTTCCGTTGCCCATATCCAAGTCTTCCGACATTCAGCTCTGAACCGCTACGTTCGCCCAGTTTTGCAATGTATTTATTTTTATTCAGTTTTTGTAATAAATGATAAGAAACGAAGAGTTTCGAGAAGAGAGAGTGTATCAATTACATTTTGGGGTTTCCGTAATATGTGCACTGTTACCTCCGACGCTTTAAAAGTGTTTGTGTTACTATGGACATAACGTTGACTATTAGATTCTAATCAATAACTAGAATCACATGAAAGAAAGGATCACAGGCTATATTTTATTCACATATTCTTACGGGAACGGGAACTACGCAAGTAAAACCACGAGGCGTCTTTTAAAATATTATAAAGATGTAAAGCTTGTGGTATTGTATGGATTATCTCTGGATATACCTACTATACCGATTTTGAATGTTTTCCACTAGAAAGCCACGTTGTATGTAAGTGCCATTAACTATATATTATCCACATACTCTTAAGGAAATGAGCACAACACGAGTGCAACCGCGGGTGTCTGCTAAAATGTTATTAAGAAATAAAGTTTTTGGTATTGTAGGGGTAATCTCTTGATTTACTTAACCGATTTTAAAAATTCTTTTACTTACAGAAAGCCCTGCTATTTATTAGTGTCTTAAGCTATATTTTATCTTCCTATTTCTTCAGAAATGACAACTACGCGGGTGAAACTGCTAGGCGTCGGCTAATAATGAATATATCACCCCTATTTTCATTTTGAGTACTAATATGAGATATTTTAAATTCCTATCTAATCTTCCAAACCGCTGAACGGATTTACGTAATTAAGATATCGTTAGATTCGTCCTAACAACCTAAGTGTTTTTAGATTTACACCTAAAATAGACTGAATCTATACTGATATTAAACAGGAAACTGAAAGTAAGATATCATCTTCTTACTATCGTAACTAAAAAGTGTGAAATAAAATAAATAATTAATAAAATACTACTATATTTAATTGGCACACGCCATCTACTTAAATATGGAGGTACTATGTACTAAACAGTGAACAGTTGAGGGAACCTATCCTCCTGGATACAGAAAGTATTGACGTTTTCTGCTTCGTTTCTGAAAGTATTTACAAGCAATTGTTAAAATAAAATATTTTTTATTCAATCTCATTGCAATTATTAAGGAATGTTGAAATAAAATGTAAAACACTATCTAAAAGCGTTTTCATAGGGTACTTTTCTACAATACGTTCCTTAAATTCGTCGTTCATAGAAAGTAAATCATTTGCTCCTCTTGTTCTGCAGGGGGATAAAGCCAGGGATTTACTTTATGTACCGGTTTCGAATCCATCATCCACATCATATAAAATAATTTGACTAACCTATTAAATATTATTTTTATTTTTTTTTCTCTATTTATCTTGCAATTTTAAAATTATGCAAAATATTCTAAAGGGGCACATTTAACACACCTGAATAAATGACACATGAATAAATAAAATAAATAATTAATAAAATAAAAAACCCGACTGCACTAACTGAACTGTGCCCCTTATATGTCACATATATCAAACTTTACGTAGTACTTGACTTCTGATGGCTTATTGATTATACACATTACAGTCTCTTGAGAGTTATTGATAAAGCTAAAGGCTTTGCCTGTATTACACTTGTTTTACAGTGATGCCTTGTTATGCTTGACATTAAGATGCAAGTAGAGGCTTAGGCCCGGATACTGAAAGGTTTATGGTGTGCCTTGCTCTAAGATATGTATATGTATATATTAGTTAAAGCTAGGCCTGTATATTATACTGTGTTGTACTTGTCGTCTGACACTCTGTTATTAGTTCTATACAATATATATACCAACAAACGATTACCCTCACGATAAAGGGGGGGAGGGTCCTGGTTCTTAAATAAACTTAAATCTAATCTCACTAATATTCAAGGAGAGGACCAACGTCATTGTGTGGGAGTTGGAGCCAATGACCATCTTTTTTAAAAAAGATGCCACACCTGTTCTCACTCGCTCACCCAAAACACTTTAACTTCTGTGACTTCGTAAAAACTACAGAAACAGCGATGAGGAGTAATACAGATGTCCGGGGTAAACCCGAATGTTGTGTTGCCACTCGCTGTCAATGAAGTCTTATGCGGTTCACGAAAGCGTAACTATATAAACGACCTACACACAATGTATTTATGTATTAATTTTACTCAGAGTTTTTGTAACAAATGATAAGTTCGTTTATCAATTAAATTTTGGGGTTTCCGTAATATGAAAACTGTTACCTCCGACACTTTAAAGTATTTGTGTTACTATGGACATAACGGTGACTAATGGGTTCTAATCAAAAGACGATCACATGCCAATTAAAACGTATTAATCTTTGACAGTTCGAGTCATGTTAAAAATAGTCGTATTATGTTTTATGCACTTTTATATGAGGCATTTTTAAACGTATAAAACGTTACACGTTGATGAAATAATAATAAAATATTAATCGATTTTTAGCGACTAGGATTTGATCTCGGTCTCTGCTCTAAATAACTCAGCCGACCCAACCGCTACGCCGTAGAGGCCTACTGACATGATCTGTAAAACACCATCGCACTGCTTTACCTACGTATGATAGCTTTTTGCACAAAATACAAAACAACCAACATAATAGATGATGATTACTTTTATATTTAAGTGATATTTCGGCTTATCATGGTTAAATGAAGGCATCAAAACAATTAAGTATCATGAGTATGCTTTATTTGTTTAGAAAATATTACCTATATATTTGTTTTTCAAAATATTTTGCGTAAACCAAAAAATTGTAAGCATAAAAAATAAAAAAGTTTAAAAAAAAATGTGTGTTGGGTTCGAAACAGGTACAAAATGTATATCAGAGACTATACGCGACAAGAATGATCGTTAGACTCTGATATACGAACGACTGAGTGACGAATTTAAGGACGGTATTGGTCTTATGATGTATGAGAGCCCAGTGGGTATGACCTCTGCATTTAAATCGGAGGGCGTAAGTTCGAATCCGGACCAGGGCATGCACCTATAACTTTTTGCAGGACAACAAACATATTTTGGAACAGTGTGAAAATAATGAAATCAGATTAATTTCCCTGTTGGCGAATATTTCCATTTCTGTATCGTTCTGAAAGAATAATTTTATAAAAAAAACAACTGACTCCAAACTAAAAAGGGGAAAAGAACATTATAATGTTTTCTACCCATTGATCAGTTTGAAGTTGGTGTGGTGCCAAGCCCGTGTGGTGATTTTATTAGTAACTAAAACCACATGAAAGAAAGGATCACAGGCTATATTTTATTCACATATTCTTACGGGAACGGGAACTACGCGAGTAAAACCACGAGGCGTCTTTTAAAATATTACAAAGATGTAAAGTTTGTGGTATTGTATGGATTATCTCTGGATATACTATACCGATTTTGATTTTTTTCCACTAGAAAGCCACGTTGTATGTAAGTGCCATTAACTATATATTATCCACATACTCTTAAGGAAATGAGCACAACACGACTGCAACCGCGGGTGTCTGCTAACATATTATTAAGAAGTAAAGTTTGTGATATTGTAGGAGGTAATCTCTTGATTTACTTAACCGATTTTAAAAATTCTTTTACTTACAGAAAGCCCTGCTATTTATTAGTGTCTTAAGCTATATTTTATCTTCGTATTTCTTCAGAAATGCCAACTACGCGGGTGACACTACTAGGCGTCGGCTAATGATGAATATATCACCCCTATTTTAATTTTCAGTACTAATATGAGATATTTTAAATTCCTATCTAATCTTCCAAACCGCTGAACGGATTTACGTAATTAAGATATCGTTAGATTCGTCTTAACAACCTAAGTGTTTTTAGATTTACACCTAAAATAGACTGAATCTATACTAATATTAAACAGGAAACTGAAAGTAAGATATCATCTTCTTACAATCGTAACTAAAAAGTGTGAAATAAAATAAATAATTAATAAAATACTACTATATTTAATTGGCACACGCCATCTACTTAAATATGGAGGTACTATGTACTAAACAGTGAACAGTTGAGGGAACCTATCCTCCTGGATACAGAAAGTATTGACGTTTTCTGCTTCGTTTCTGAAAGTATTTTCAAGCAATTGTTAAAATAAAATATTTTTTATTCAATCTCATTGCAATTATTAAGGAATGTTGAAATAAAATGTAAAACACTATCTAAAAGCGTTTTCATAGGTTTTCATTATTATAATATTTTCATATTTTAAGCGTTTTCTACAATAAGTTCCTTAAATTCGTCGTTCATAGAAAGTAAATCAGTTGCTCCTCTTGTTCTGCAGGGGGATAAAGCCATTGATTTACTTTATGTACCGGTTTCGAATCCATCATCCTCATTATATAAAATAATTTGACTAACCTATTAAATATTATTTTTATTTTTTTTTCTCTATTTATCTTGCAATTTTAAAATTATGCAAAATATTCTGAAGGTGCACATTTAGCACACCTGAATAAATGACACATGAATAAATAAAACAAATAATTAATAAAATAAAAAACCCGACTGCACTGACTGAACTGTGCCCCTTATATGTCACATATATCAAACTTTACGTAGTAATTGACTTCTGATGGCTTATTAATTATACACATTACAGTCTCTTGAGAGTTATTGATAAAGCTAAAGGCTTTGCCTGTATTACACTGGTTTTACAGTGATGCCTTGTTATGCTTGACATTAAGATGCAAGTAGAGGCTTAGGCCCGGATACTGAAAGGTTTATGGTGTGCCTTGCTCTAAGATATGTCTATTTATATATTAGTTAAAGTTAGGCCTGTATATTATACTGTGTTGTACTTGTCGTCTGACACTCTGTTATTAGTTCACTATGTGGAACTCACCCATATACAATATATATACCAACAAACGATTACCTTCACGATAAAGGGGGGAGGGTCCTGATTCTTAAGTAAACTTAAATCTAATCTCACTAATATTCAGGGAGAGGACCAACGTCATTGTGTGGGAGTTGGAGCCAATGACCATCTTTTTTAAAAAAGATGCCACACCTAATCTCACTTGCTCACCCAAAACACTTTAACTTCTGTGAGTTCATAAAAACTACAGAAAAAGCGATGAGGAGTAATACAGATGTCCGGGGTAAACCCGAATGTTGTGTTGCCACTCGCTGTCAATGAGGTCTTATGCGGTTCACGAAAGCGTAACTATATAAACGACCTACACACAATGTGTTTATGTATTAATTTTACTCAGAGTTTTTGTAACAAATGATAAGTTCGTGTATCAATTAAATTTTGGGGTTTCCGTAATATGAAAACTGTTACCTCCGACGCTTTATTGTATTTGTGTTACTATGGACTTAACGGTGACTAATGGATTCTAATCAAAAGACGATCACATGCCAATTAAAACGTATTAATCTTTGACAGTTGGAGTCATGTTAAAAATACTCGTAAATTATGTTTTATGCACTTTTTATATGAGGCATTTTTAAACGTATAAAACGTTACACGTTGATGAAATAATAATAAAATATTAATCGATTTTTAGCGATTATGTGTGTTGGGTTCTAAACAGGTACAAAATGTATATCAGAAACTGCTAGGCGTCGGCTAATGATGAATATATCACCCCTATTTTCATTTTCAGTACTAAAATGAGACTACTTTTAAATTCCTATCTAATAAAAGAAAAAATATCAAATCGGACTATACTATAATAAAAAGTACATTCAATCAATCTATATTTTTCACCTGTAAGTTTAAGAGTTTCTTGTAATTTTTATGGGACCCTTTCTAATAAAAACAAAACTATTTAAAGTTTCAGATGTTCATACATAAAAAAATTTAATTCGAAAGTCGAATTATTAACCTTCTCTCTATTTTTCGTAGGTTGAAAATCCCCAATTTCGGACACCTCCTTTAATGCGTAAATTTTGATATTTTATACAGGATATCATGCAGTACGTACGTATATCGGAATATTTTTTGTAACATATTTTATTTTGTCTAACGACTTTAAAGTGCTGTCACCCTATGTGGCTACCTGGATTTCATTCGTGAGGTTTTCCTCCTTCAATAACAAAGGGTAGTGTAGGGGTACCTACGAGTAAGTATCTTCGCAAATTGTCAAGTAACGGTGTGTAAACTGTAAGTCCTTTCAAAATCTATTGCATAAATCTTAAATTTTAATTGCAAAATAAATAGTGAAAAAAAAAAAATTAAATAGGTTATTAAAATTATTTAATATATGTAGGCACTGGGTTTGAAACCGGTGCATAATGTAAATCGAAAGCTTTTTCCACTTGCTTTGAGCGGAGCTACCGATTGACAGGATAGGTACTGCGAATTAGAGGACCATATCGTACGAAAATAGCTAATTAAAACGCCTAATATTAGTTTTATACATTTTTTTATATACTTTTTTTTATAAATTCAGTTAGATATTTTTAAAAGTTATTTATCTACGTGTAACAAGAAAAAAATACACTCGCCTACTATTGCCTGCCTGCGTTCCTTATTCAAGAACCTTTTAAGTGATGGCTTTGCAGTACCCTAGTACCACGATATTTTTATAGATGGCGGGGACCAATTAATGTAATACTGCGTAAGCTGGAAACAGTACGTTACCAACAAAACTGTTCGATAAAAATATTTTCTCTTTATAATATGCCTGTCTAAGTAAAAATTAACCGATCATTTATGCTAGTTTCTTTGAAGAAATTCTAATTCAACGCCACCATGTTACGGCGCAGTACATCTCGAACCTTCAAAGGGCATTGTGTTACACCAATATTGGTTTAGATGGCTCTACCAAAGTTCCTATTACTTGAGCACAAAGCAGGATAACAGGACAAGAGTTTTGCGATAAACTTAACTCGTAATAAAGGCTGCTGTACCGCAGATGGCGCAATTATCAGAATCTAAGACTGATAAAATATTAATAAAATAATATAATAAATTTTTGAATTAGGAACTGAATATGCGAAAGATAGCGTAATAATTCGTTTCCTCTCGGAAAGGATATTGTTTACGTCAATGTAATTCTAGATGGCTCTCCCATTACGTAAACACAGAAGACATGGGTTTTCTCACAAAACAGGGTGATACCAGAAAGACTATCACGGTAAACTTTGACACATTGAAAAATGAAGGCACATTATAAAGTCCTAATCCATAGACGATCACATGCCAATTAAAACATTTTAACCTTTGACAGTGAGACTCATGTTAAAAATACAATCGTATTAGTTTAATGCACATATTTATATGAGGAATTTTGAAACAGTTACACATACACATTGATGAAATATTTATAAAATATATAAATCGATTTATAGAGACTAGGATTTGATCTCGGTCTCTTCTCTAATTCACTCAGCCGACCCAACCGCTACACTGTCGAACCTTTTAGATAAGATCTGAAAAACTCGCACTGTTTTACCTACATGTAATAACTTTTTTCGTAAAATACAAATCAACCAAAATAGTATTTCGCCTCATCATGATTCAATGAAGGCATCAAAAATTGCAAAATATCAAGTGGGTACTCATGAGTATGCTTAATTTCAGCCGTAGATATTAGATATTTATTTTTTCAAAGTATTATATATTTGCTAATACACAAGCATATTTGCTTTCAATATATATTTTGCGTTAATCATAAAATTGTAAATATAAAAATTAGAGTGAAATAAAAATATTTAATATTGTGTGTTGGTTTCGAACCAGGTACCAAATGTATATCAGAGGCTGTAGTCGATTAGCCTATGATATACTGATGGCTGAGTGACGAATTCAAGCATCGTATTTGGTCTGATACAGTACGATATCCCAGTGGATAGAACTCTGCCTTAGAATCGGAGGGCGTAAGTTCGATTCCCATCCGGTTGTATGTCTAACTTTTTACAGGACAACAAACATATTTTGTAGTTTTAAAAAAAAGAGAATCTCATGTACGGCATTGAATTTGACTCTGGAGCACACTAAATGAATCAAAGGCTCTTGACAAGCGTCGACATCGATTCACTTACGTGACTTAATTGACACGTACGGGACTTAATTGTAGGACAATACCTTAACAGCGTCTTAAGCATATATTTTTAGATCTTATATCTGGAATTGCTTCTAATACGGTATGAATTGATAAGATGAACTACATCTTACAGAATATTTTGCTTGCATCGTAAAATCATAACTTTAGTAATAATAAAAAAATACAACCGACCTCAAAAACATATATTTTTTTCAATATTCTTTCATGTAGTTCTTTCAGAAACTGCTTAAATTAATACGACACCGGTTTAGCACTGCCTTCAAACTGATTAGTAGGTAATATGATAATGATAATGTAACATAATATGATTATATTGAATGATGATTTTTAGAGTGCCTCATGAAAAAAGTAACAAACGCTATAGCTGTTCTTACGATTTTTGAAAGTTTTCCTCGATTTCTTCAGGATCCCACCATCAGATCCTGACATGATGACAATGGGACAACAAAATAAAAAAACATACGCGTCGAATTGAGAACCTCCTCTTTTTTTTAAGTCGGTTAAAAAGGGTCAGATTTTGAAGGCAGTGATTATTTTTCGGAGGATCCTGACCCCTGACCACCGGTTGCTTAGGCACCTAAATGTGCCTCAGCGGGGAGTTATTTTTTTTTATAAATTTTGTGTTGTATTATTTTATTACCATTGTTAAAAATTAAAAAAAAGAACTAATAAATAAATGAGAAAAAAGAAAATAATAATAAAAGTTATATAGTTTTGATGTAGGTGGATTTGAACCCGGATCATAAAGTAAATCCCTGGCTTTACCCACCCGCATTACAAGTGGAGCCAACGATTTGATTTGCTATGAGCGTCGAATCATAGGACCGTATTCTAGAAAAGTGACTTATAGAAACGCTTAATGTTATTTGTTTACATTTTATTACAATTTTCTTTGATAAGTGCAGATTTAAAAATATTTATATTTTAATTTAATTTAAAAATACCTTATATTTTCGCAATGGCTATGAAATATTATCTGCACGAAACAAGGTAGCGTATCCGCGGAGCGCATCCAGGAGGATGTGGACAGGAGGCTTTTCACTGCAAAGTTCCTTCAGTTTTGTATAGATGGCGTGCACGATTTACTGTAAGGAATTTTAAATATTTACTGTGAAATATTAAATTACTTTAAAATATGTATCTGTATAATATTATAGTGATTAGGCCAGCTGGTTGTTCAAATGACCCATATAATTATACTAGTGGACATAGTTTACAAACGCTAAGCATAGTGGCTGGTTATACTAGTCTTCTGTATGACCTGCCGCAGCGTATGGATGTGGTATATGGTACTATGGGCAGTTTTGCAATGCCTTTTCGGAAACCGGCTTGTTCGGAAGGCTGGAAGTCGTCAAACCTATTAGCGAGACGATTTGTAATGACTCTCGAAAACAGTTTAAAAACATGGCTTAGCAGCGAGATGGGTCTGTAATTCTTCAGCAAGGTGTCCACGCTCCTATGCCACGCCTCAGGCGTCGTGCCCTCGTGAATGACAGAATTGAACAATCTTTGAAAGACTTTAAGTATCGGGTTTTCACCCGCTTTCAGTAGTTCTGCTGTGATTCCGTCCTCACCTGGCGCCTTCTTTAGGTAATTAAGAGCCGCACTAATCTCGTATAGGCTGACGTCTGGGATATCTTCGGTAAAGTGTCGGATAAACTTCGGGTCAACAGGCTGCTGAGTAGTCGTGTATAGCTGTCCATAGAACTTGGCGACCTCACTTAATAACTCGGGCTTTGAAGAAATCAGATTACCGTGTTCGGTCTTAAAACGCGTCAGCTGCCTCTGTCCAATAGACAGACCTCTGGCGAAAACTTTTGAGCCTCGATTGTTTTCAATCGCATTTTTAAAACGCTTGGTATTGAAGTTTCGCAAGTCGCTGGTTTGCGACTTAGAGATCTGTCTACTGATTTGTCGGTATTTTGACGCATCTGCAAACTCATCTGAATAGATTCAGATGAGTTTAAGTATATGGTCTGAGAAATTTTTGGTTTTTTTCGTACGGTAGATCTTATAGAACTTAGACCGAACTGAATGGACAGTACCCACGAACCTGTTGTTCAGATAGTCCATAGTTTCGCAATTTGCTAGGCAATCAAAGCGGTTCTGCAGTTCTAATTGAAAAGACTCGGGGTCTTGAATATGGGCACGAGTAGGTCGGAGCGTAGACTTCACCAGTCAATACCGTTCTAGCTGAACGTTGATATTCAACGTACCTCTAACTATTCGGTGATCGCTACCGGTTTTCACCCTATGGATCACAGAAACATCGTTTAATATTTGCCGTCTGGAAGACAAGATGAAGTCAATCTCGTTTTTCGTGGAACCATCGGGGCTCATTCAGCTCCATTTCCTGAAGGTGGCTTACTGACGAAGGAGTTCATCATAAAGAGGCCCTCCTTCTCCATGAAGTAAGCCAACATTTGGCCCCTGTCGTTCCGTTGCCCATATCCAAGTCTTCCGACATTCAGCTCTGAACCGCTACGTTCGCCCAGTTTTGCAATGCATTATTTTTATTCAGTTTTTGTAATAAATGATAAGAAACGAAGAGTTTCGAGAAGAGTTCGTGTATCAATTACATTTTGGGGTTTCCGTAATATGTGCACTGTTACCTCCGACGCTTTAAAAGTGTTTGTGTTACTATGGACATAACGTTGACTATTAGATTCTAATCAATAACTAGAATCACATGAAAGAAAGGATCACAGGCTATATTTTATTCACATATTCTTACGGGAACGGAAACTACGCAAGTAAAACCACGAGGCGTCTTTTAAAATATTATAAAGATGTAAAGCTTGTGGTATTGTATGGATTATCTCTGGATATACTATACCGATTTTGATTTTTTTCCACTAGAAAGCCACGTTGTATGTAAGTGCCATTAACTATATATTATCCACATACTCTTAAGGAAATGAGCACAACACGACTGCAACCGCGGGTGTCTGCTAAAATGTTATTAAGAAATAAAGTTTTTGGTATTGTAGGGGTAATCTCTTGATTTACTTAACTGATTTTAAAAATTCTTTTACTTACAGAAAGCCCTGCTATTTATTAGTGTCTTAAGCTATATTTTATCTTCGTATTTCTTCAGAAATGCCAACTACGCGGGTGAAACTGCTAGGCGTCGGCTAATGATGAATATATCACCCCTATATTAATTTTCAGTACTAATATGAGATATTTTAAATTCCTATCTAATCTTCCAAACCGCTGAACGGATTTACGTAATTATGATATCGTTAGATTCGTCTTCACAACCTAAGTGTTTTTAGATTTACACCTAAAATAGACTGAATCTATACTAATATTAAACAGGAAACTGAAAGTAAGATATCATCTTCTTACAATCGTAACTAAAAAGTGTGAAATAAAATAAATAATTAATAAAATACTACTATATTTAATTGGCACACGCCATCTACTTAAATATGGAGGTACTATGTACTAAACAGTGAACAGTTGAGGGAACCTATCCTCCTGGATACAAAAAGTATTGACGTTTTCTGCTTCGTTTCTGAAAGTATTTCCAAGCAATTGTTAAAATAAAATATTTTTTATTCAATCTCATTGCAATTATTAAGGAATGTTGAAATAAAATGTAAAACACTATCTAAAAGCGTTTTC
Organism: Bicyclus anynana; assembly: GCF_947172395.1. Lineage (NCBI taxonomy): Eukaryota > Metazoa > Arthropoda > Insecta > Lepidoptera > Nymphalidae > Bicyclus > Bicyclus anynana. The sequence continues at coordinate 20,293,763 of NC_069110.1, forward strand.
ATAGGGTACTTTTCTACAATACGTTCCTTAAATTCGTCGTTCATAGAAAGTAAATCATTTGCTCCTCTTGTTCTGCAGGGGGATAAAGCCAGGGATTTACTTTATGTACCGGTTTCGAATCCATCATCCTCATTATATAAAATAATTTGACTAACCTATTAAATATTATTTTTATTTTTTTTTTCTCTATTTATCTTGCAATTTTAAAATTATGCAAAATATTCTGAAGGTGCACATTTAGCACACCTGAATAAATGACACATGAATAAATAAAATAAATAATTAATAAAATAAAAAACCCGACTGCACTGACTGAACTGTGCCCCTTATATGTCACATATATCAAACTTTACGTAGTAATTGACTTCTGATGGCTTATTAATTATACACATTACAGTCTCTTGAGAGTTATTGATAAAGCTAAAGGCTTTGCCTGTATTACACTGGTTTTACAGTGATGCCTTGTTATGCTTGACATTAAGATGCAAGTAGAGGCTTAGGCCCGGATACTGAAAGGTTTATGGTGTGCCTTGCTCTAAGATATGTCTATGTATATATTAGTTAAAGCTAGGCCTGTATATTATACTGTGTTGTACTTGTCGTCTGACACTCTGTTATTAGTTCACTATGTGGAACTCACCCATATACAATATATATACCAACAAACGATTACCTTCACGATAAAGGGGGGAGGGTCCTGATTCTTAAGTAAACTTAAATCTAATCTCACTAATATTCAGGGAGAGGACCAACGTCATTGTGTGGGAGTTGGAGCCAATGACCATCTTTTTTAAAAAAGATGCCACACCTGTTCTCACTCGCTCACCCAAAACACTTTAACTTCTGTGAGTTCATAAAAACTACAGAAAAAGCGATGAGGAGTAATACAGATGTCCGGGGTAAACCCGAATGTTGTGTTGCCACTCGCTGTCAATGAGGTCTTATGCGGTTCACGAAAGCGTAACTATATAAACGACCTACACACAATGTGTTTATGTATTAATTTTACTCAGAGTTTTTGTAACAAATGATAAGTTCGTGTATCAATTAAATTTTGGGGTTACCGTAATATGAAAACTGTTACCTCCGACGCTTTATTGTATTTGTGTTACTATGGACTTAACGGTGACTAATGGATTCTAATCAAAAGACGATCACATGCCAATTAAAACGTATTAATCTTTGACAGTTGGAGTCATGTTAAAAATACTCGTAAATTATGTTTTATGCACTTTTTATATGAGGCATTTTTAAACGTATAAAACGTTACACGTTGATGAAATAATAATAAAATATTAATCGATTTTTAGCGATTAGGATTTGATCTCGGTCTCTGCTCTAAATAACTCAGCCGACCCAACCGCTACGCCGTAGAACCCTACTGACATGATCTGTAAAACACCATCGCACTGCTTTACCTACATATGATAGCTTTTTGCACAAAATACAAAACAACCAACATAATAGATGATGATTACTTTTATATTTAACTGATATTTCGGCTTATCATGATTAAATGAAGGCATCAAATCAATTAAGTATCATGTATATATATATATATATATATATATATATATAAGTATATATATATATATATATTTGTTTTTCAAAATATTTTGCGTAAATCATAAAATTGCAAGCATAAAAAATAAAAAAGTTTAAAAAAAAATGTGTGTTGGGTTCTAAACAGGTACAAAATGTATATCAGAAACTGCTAGGCGTCGGCTAATGATGAATATATCACCCCTATTTTCATTTTCAGTACTAAAATGAGACTACTTTTAAATTCCTATGTAATAAAAGAAAAAATATCAAATCGGACTATACTATAATAAAAAGTACATTCAATCAATCTATATTTTTCACCTGTAAGTTTAACAGTTTCTTGTAATTTTTATGGGACCCTTTCTAATAAAAACAAAACTATTTAAAGTTTCAGATGTTCATACATAAAAAAATTTAATTCGAAAGACGAATTATTAACCTTCTCTCTATTTTTCGTAGGTTGAAAATCCCCAATTTCGGACACCTCCTTTAATGCGTAAATTTTGATATTTTATACAGGATATCATACAGTACGTATATCGGAATATTTTTTGTAACATATTTTATTTTGTCTAACGACTTCAAAGTGCCGTCATCCTATGGCTATCTGGATTTCATTCGTGAGGATTTCCTCCTGCAATAAAAAAGGGTAGTGTAGGAGTAGGGGTACCTACGAGTAAGTATCTTCGCAAATTCAAGTAACGGTGTGTTTTGTAAGTCCTTTCAAAATATATTGCATAAATCTTAAATTTTAATTGCAAAATAAATAGTGAAAAAAAAAAAAATTAAATATGTTATTAAAATTATTTAATATATGTAGGCTCTGGGTTTGAAACCGGTGCATAATGTAAATCGAAAGCTTTTTCCACTTGCTTTGAGCGGAGCTACCGATTGACAGGATAGGTACTGCGAATTAGAGGACCATATCGTACGAAAATAGCTAATTAAAACGCCTAATATTAGTTTTATACATTTTTTATATACTTTTTTTATAAATTCAGTTAGATATTTTTAAAAGTTATTTATCTACGTGTAACAAGAAAAAATCAATACACTCGCCTACTATTGCCTGCCTGCGTTCCTTATTCAAGAACCTTTTAAGTGATGGCTTTGCAGTACCCTAGTACCACGATATTTTTATAGATGGCGGGGACCAATTAATGTAATACTGCGTAAGCTGGAAACAGTACGTTACCAACAAAACTGTTCGATAAAAATATTTTCTCTTTATGATATGCCTGTCTAACTAAAAATTAACCGATCATTTGTGCTAGTTTCTTTGAAAACATTCTAATTCAACGCCACCATGTTACGGCGCAGTACCTCTCAAACCTTCAAAGGGCATTGTGTTACACCAATATTGGTTTAGATGGCTCTACCAAAGTTCCTATTACTTGAGCACAAAGCAGGATAACAGGACAAGGTATTGCAATAAACTTTGAAACGTAATAAAGGCTGCAGTACCGCAGATGGCACACTCTGAGACTGATGAAAAATTAATAAAATTTTAATCGACTTTAAAAAAACTAGATTTGATCTCGGTCTCTTCTCTAAATCACTCAGTCGACCCAACCGCTACACTGTCGAACGCTACGAATATAATCTGAAAAACTCGCACTGTTTTACCTAAAAAGAATTGGTTTTTGCAAAATACTAAAATAACCAAAATAAAAGGTGATAATTACTATTATATTTAATTTGTATTTCGGATTAACATGATTCAATGAAGGCATCAAATTAATCGTGTATCATAAGTATGCTATAGCTGTATTAGATATTGGCTTTCAAAATATTTTGCGTAAATCATAAAATTGGAAAGTATAAAATAATAGTTAAAAAAAAAAAAAAAATTGTGGGTGGGGTTCGAAACAGGTACAAAATGTATATCACAGGCTGTACTCGGTATGAGAACCGATAGCCTGTGATATACGGATGGCTGAGTGACGAATTTAAGGACGGTATTGGTCTAATGGTGTATGAGAGCCCAGTGGATATGACCTCTGCATTTAAATCGGAGGCCGTAAGTTCGAATCCGGTCCGGGGCATGCACCTCGAACTTTTTGCAGGACAAAAAACATGGTTTGGATCGGTGTCAGCTTATTTTCCCTGTTGGCAAATATTATTTAGGCTAAGATTCTAGTAAAATATACAAGATTTTTAGTACATTTTTCATTTCTGTATCGTTCTGAAAAGTGGTTCCAATTTCGGAATCTCCTTTATTGATATTTATTTTGGTATTTTATACGGAATATCATAAGAATTCAAGTCCCTAGTCACCAGTCACTTAGTTTCGTAGCAACCTTTCGCTAGAGACGCTTACAGTTTGATCTTTTAAGCGGTGTTTTTCTTAATATCTGTAAATATTGGACATACATATGGAATAAGCTTATACTTAGTTCATTCCAATATCTTTTTTATCTTATATCAGTTATAAGTTAATAAACAAAATTATAAAGCTAGGTTTTATATTATTTTATGCCTCTTCTAAAAAACATTCCTGCTGGCAAATTCAATGACTTTGACGTATGTTAGTATGTAACAAATGTCATACGTACTGACAAGCCGTCGTGGATATCATACAGTAGGTATATTGGAATATTTTTAAGTGGCATATTCTATTTTGTCTAATGTTTAATGTTTGTATTGTTTGCGTATTGTAAGTAAATAAATAAATAAATTATATTACTCAGTCGATTTGATGTTTATTTAAATAAGTTCATAATAAATACCAAATTAGTGAATAGGCTAGTTGGTGGTTCAAATGAACCATGTATTTTTGTACGAGCCTGTAATCTATTAAGCAAGGTTAGTTGCTATACTATGCTAGGGTTCCAAATCGTAAAAATATTTTGATAGACAAATAATACAAAAACAACTACTATTCGAAACTACCGAACAGCCCTATTTTTTATTTAAGTAGCAATTTTTTATTCACACTTTGTGTGAAGAGTGTATTTTCAGATTATTTTGCATAATTTTAAAATTGCAAGATAAATAGGGGAAAAAAATAAAATAATATTAAATAGATTGATATTTTTTTATATAGGTTCTGGATTCGAAACCGGTACATAACGTAAATCCCTGGCTTTATCCTCCTACAGAACAAGAGGAGCCAACGATTTACTTGCTATGAACGACGAATTTAAGGAACGTATTGGAGAAAAGTACCGAAATCACCTAGAAATTAATTTTTTACATTTTATTTCAACTTTCTTTGATGGTTGCAATGAGATCGATTTTAAAATATTATATTCTAACAATTGTTTGGAAATACTTTCATGAAGAAGAAAACGTCAATACAAATTTGTCTTTCCGTAAGGTAGAGGTAGAATAGGGTAGGGGGGATAAGGAAGAAGTGCACATAAGTCAAAGCGAAGCTTGAACGGGTCCGCTAGTAATAGGATAACAAACTAGTGTATCCTCATGAAACGTTTTTATATATATTTTATTTTCGCGAAAGAAAACTTCAATGTATATGTAGGAGTAAATGGTGTATCTTTGAACTATACTTTGTTACCGACACTGTTCTTTCTTGTTAAGTTATTTGTGCATAGTGTGCTAGTTATGCGGGTTGGTCAGCGCAGGACCAGATTTCTCGCACCAGTGTCGCTGCTGCCCGACACCGCCCTGTGCCATTTCTAATTCTAGCCATTGTGAATGGATATACCGCCATTTGTCGACGTGATCGAATCAGAAATGAGGAGATCCGCAGAAGAACCAAAGTCACCGACATAGCTCAACGAGTTGCGAAGCTGAAGTAGTAATGGGCGGGGCACATAGTTCGAAGAGCCGATGGACGTTGGGGTCCCAAAGTGCTGGAATGGCGACCCCGCACTAGTAAGCGCAGTGTTGGCCGACCCCCCACCAGGTGGACTGACGACATCAAGCGAGTCGCAGGGAATCGTTGGATGCAGGCGGCTCAGTATCGTGATGTTTGGAAGTCCTTTTTTTTTTTTTTTTTTTTTTATCGTCAGAGTTAGCACGGAACTGCATGGCATTACATCGTGCTAACTGCCTCTAGGGTATTTCCCATTTCTTTTTCTCCTCTTTTTCCTTTTCTTCCTTTCTTATCATTATTTTCCGGAGCATTTGTGCGTATTTCTGCCACTCGCCTTCGCTTGACAGCATACGCGAAATCAGGCTGCCGGAGTCTACGTGGCCATCTACCCCATGTGTCGCCCCTCTCAGATCGTCACAGGCAGGGCATTCGAATATGGCATGTCGCGGAGTGTCCTCTTTTCCACAGAAGTAGCAATTTTCGGAGGGAGATTTCCCTATTGCGAAGAGGTAGGTGTTGAACACAAGAAGGAAGTCCCTACAAAAGGCTTATGTCCTGCAGTGGACGTCCATCGGCTGATATGATGATGATGATGATGATGTGCTGTTACTGCAGTTACTGAACGTTAATAAAAGCGTATATCTCGGTAATCTATACGTACGACATACGGTCATTTATACTTGCCTTGTTTGGAACTTTGGTGGTCTCCTTTTTATTAGTAAGAAATTCACTGAAATTATTTGTATAAAATACTTTTATACTCTTCCTCAGCCATATTTATTTATTCACGAGGTGATTGAACACGACTTTTTCTCACTGATTTAATGCAGTGTCATTTCTGAGCCATTGAGCTAAAGAGGTATTTTCTTTTGGTTTTTACAGATATTCCTTCTTCACTTTAATCGCAGCTGATTATTTTTAGGCTTTATAAATCGACACTGTCAATAAATTGCTACCCGGCTCGGGTACTACGAATTTAATGATTTCCCGTTAGCTCGAGGGAACTAAAGTACTGTATAACCAACTAACATAAGTATAAAATCTGTAACGCCTCCGTTTTTTTCTTAATTTACAGATAAATAAAACAAAAAAGAAAAAAATAAAGTGTAAAAATTAAAAATATTTCACATTTTTGTGGATGTTTGCATAAAGAAATGTTGGTAGGTTGAGTTTCCTGCAAACATTTCCATCCGAGATGCGTCGAATTTAAGGACCGCATTGTAAGAATATATACTTGTTCAAAACTACGGAACGCACCTAATAGAAACGCTTTATAATTTTTTTGTACCTTTTATTTCAATTTTCTATGTTGAATGCAGAGAGTTACGTATAAAAATTATTTTATTCTCGCCATTAATCTAAGATATTTACATGAAACAGGAAAAAACAATACATACACATTTTCGTGCTATACCCCGTGTCCATGAGGACGGACGGGAAGGCTTTTCAGTACCAATATTCAGTATCACCTTATATTAATAGATGGCGGATTGGATTCAAATACTATTTTCGAAAGTTTTGTAATCAGGAATGGAATATGCGAAAGATAGCGTAATAATTCGTTTCCTCTCGGAAAGGACACTGTTTACGTCAATGTAATTCTAGATGGCTCTCCCATTACGTAAACACAGAGGACATGGGCTTTCTCACAAAACAGGATGATAGCAGAAAGACTATCACGGTAAACTTTGACACGTAATGAAGGCACATGGACTCAGATGGCGCCACTGTTGGAGACACAAGGTAATGAGTTATTGCGTTTTCTAAAAAAATAGTGGATGCTATCATCATTCTGACCTCCTTAATCTGGCCCTGTCGCCAAATCCGTTCATAGCGGGTGTATTAATTATAAACTAACTTCCTGCCAAATTTTAACTTTGCACGTCAAAAAGTTCTCGATATTTCATATATTCGCAACTATATATTTAGATTTAAATATTTAATATTTAATCTTGAAGTAAGAAAAAATATTATATTTAATCTTGAAGTGCTTCTAACCACGTGAACGTTAGCGGGACTACATCATCGTCGCGTTTTACATTGACTGACATACCTACATTTATAAAGGTTCTTAGGGTAAAACATTCAAAATGTTGTTCACTATAGAACATATTAATTAAATTTGTCATAAACTGTAAAAAAAAAATAACTATTTTAACTGTACTCAAAAATAATCTAGGTACTTATTGTTTCGAATCATTGCTTATCTTGCTTATATTTTTCCGTGATTGATAAAAAAGCTGGCGTAAATAGCGTTTGCTTACTAAACCATGACCTCTCAGATTTGAATTCAGCCTCTTAACTTTATAGCTTCTAAGAAGCTTTTGAAATAAGTACATACGAAATATAGAACACTTTTAAAAAGGAACCGCTTTAAAAAGTAACTCAGTTAAAAAGCTCCGACGGTAATTTCTTTTGCGTGTGAAGTTGCACAATGAGCTAAAAACTCGGTGTTATTAAAATAGAAGTATTTAGGTTAAATGGAGCTTTCGCGCGTACTGAAATCCTGTAAAAAACAAGCTGCAAGCAAACTAAGCATTGTAAGCTTTGTACAGAAACCAAGGTTTCCGGAGCTTTGACCGTGCTTTGATAGTGAGCCTATTTTAGCCATTTGATGTTCTGCTAGGCTATTCTGTAACGATATTTTTATATTTCACAAGTGCGAGTTTCCAATTCACTTCTATCTTTCTCATTCTATACCTAGTATTAGTATATATTATCTGTCTAAGACAGACAGAGAGAGAAAGAGATGAATTCGCAACTCGCACTTGCGAGTTATACAAAACATGATTAGAGAATAGCCGTGCTGTTTTTGCTCATTTATTGGTAAGTCCTTCTAAAATTTCCTACGGGTCGCTGAAATACGATATTTAGGTGTACCTTTAATATCTACTATTTATAATTAACTAGCGGCGAGAAAAATATAGGACTTTCCATACTGACTGTAATCCCCCTTTTTATATTATTACCCCTCTTCTTGTTAATCAGGATTTTTATATCTATGTACTTAGATGTTATCTTGCTTGCTTAAATAGAGATATATTATACTTATGAGAGTGACATCGAATTGGTGTGTTGCCAAACTGCTTCATGCAAATTACGTTTTATGCAATTTAAGTGGTTTAAGCGATACAAACATATTATACGGAACATGGTATAAAGCCTTACTACTTTATGTATAATGTGATAATTTGGGGGTAGTGACAGGAGTAAGATTAGTAGAAGTTGGGAAGAAAGTGCACATCAACATTAAATAATGAAGTCTTCACGAATCTAATCTAATGTTTTACGCAATTATGAAGTTCTAATCAATGGACGATCACATGCCAATTAAAACATTTTAACCTTTGACAGTGAGACTCATGTTAAAAATACAATCGTATAAGTTTTATGCACTTTTATTTAAATGAGGTATTTTGAAACAGTTACACGTTGATGAAATATTTACAAAATATATTAATCGATTCTTAGTGACTAGGATTTGATCTCGGTCTCTTCTCTAATTCACTCAGCGGACACTACCGCTACACTGTCGAACCTTTTTGATAAGATCTGAAAAACTCGCACTGTTTTACCTACATGTAATAGCTTTTTTTCGCAAAATACAAAACAACCAAAATAGTATTTCGCTTCATCATGATTCAATGAAGGCACCAAATATTGCATCAAAAATATCAAGTGGGTACTCATGAGTATGCTAAATTTCAGCTGTAGATATTGGATATTTATTTTTTCAAAGTATTATATATTTGCTAATACACAAGCATATTTGCTTTCAATATATATTTTGCGTTAATCATAAAATTGTAAATATAAAAATTTGAGTGAAATAAAAATATTTAATATTGTGTGTTGGTTTCGAACCAGGTACAAAATGTATATCAGAGGCTGCACTGTACTGATTAGCCTATGATATACTGATGGCTGAGTGACGAATTCAAGCATCGTATTGGTCTGATACTGTGTGGTAGCCCAGTGGATATGAACCCTGCCTTAGAATAGGAGGGCGTAAGTTCGAATCCGATCCGGGGTATATGTCTAACTTTTTACAGGACAACAAACATATTTTGTAGTTTAAAAAAAAATCTCATGTAAGGCATTGAATTTGAAACTGGAGCACACTAAATGAATTAAAGGCTCTTGACAAGCGTTGACATCACGTTCGTGTGTCAAAAAGGACTTAATTGTTGGAAAATGCCTTAACAGCGTCTTGAACATATATTTTTTTAGATCTAATATCTGGAACTAATACGGTAAGAATCGATAAGATGAACTGCATCTCACTGAATATTTTGCTTGCATCCTAAAATCGTAACTTTAGTAATAATGAAAAAACACAACCGACTTCAAAAACATAAAACGTACCGACTTAACTAAAAAACGACAAATAACATCTTAATATGTTACATCATCATTATCATATTAGCTGATGATCAGTTCGAAGGCGGTGCTAACCCGATGATGTATTAGGGGTTAAAGTATGAAATTGCCGATTTGTACTGAAAATCTAAATTGTGTATTTTTTAATTTTTAACAAATTTATTTAATCAAAATAGTTGCCATTATTATCTATACATTGCTGCCATCGAATGGGAAGGTCATTAATGCCTTTGCGATAGAACTCCGACGATCTAGACTGCACAAACTGTGTGAAAGCATTTTGTACTGCCTCCTGGGAAGAAAACTTCTTGTCACGTAAATAATTGTCCAAATCACGAAAAAAAATGGTAGTCCGTTGGAGCAAGGTCTGGTGAATACGGAGGATGACGAATAGTTTCTAACTGCAGTTCCTGAAGGGTTAAAATGGTTTCTCGTGCTGTGTGAGGTCTCGCGTTGTCGTGGAGCAATAATGGTGAAGATCGATTCATGAATCGGGGCTGTTTAACTGCTAATTTTGTCAACATGGTTCGGAGTTCGGCTAAATAGACATCTGCCGTTATTGCTTGACCAGATCGGAGAAAACTATAGTGAATAACACCATGCTGAGACCACCAAACAGTTACCATTACCTTTTTATTGGTAAGTTTTGCTTTAGGACACTGTTGTGGCATTTGACCTGGGGTCAGCCATTGCATTTTTCTTTTCCGGTTATCATAAAGAATTCACTTTTTATCACATGTTACAATTCGATCCAATATTCCTTAATTTCTGTACCGGATCAACAAGGCAACACAAGTTTCAACATGCGTTTCTTTCTGCAGATCAGTCAAATCATGAGGCACCCATTTTTCGTATTTTTTTTATTTTATTGATTTGACGCAAGTGAGTCAATATTGTGGGTAAGGTAACGTTAAACCATGCCGCTAATTCCTGGGTAGTTTGACTAGGATCGGCTTCCACTATCTCTCTTAATTCATCGTTATTCACCTGTGTGGGGGGTCTTCCGCGTAGCTCTCTGGACCCCTGACCACAGGTTGCTTGAGCACTCAAATGTGCCTCAGCGGGGGGTTAATATATTTTTTTTTTATAAAGTTTTGTATTATAATTTGGATTTTATTAATATTGTTAAAAATTAAAAAAAAACAACTAATAAATGAATGAGAAAAAAGAAAATAATAATAAAAAGTTATTTAGTCTTGATGTAGGTGGATTTGAACCCGGAACATAAGTAAATCCCTGGCTTTACCCACCCGCATTACCAGTGGAGCCAACGATTTACGTGCTATGAGCGTCGAATCATAGGACCGTATTCTAGAAAAGTGACTTATAGAAACGCTTATTATTATTTGTTTACATTTTATTACAATTTTCTTTGATAAGTGCAGTGTGATAAAATTAAAAATACCTTATATTTTCGAAATGGCTATGAAATATTATCTGCACGAAACAAGGTAACGTCAATAAGGTAGCGTCTCCGCGTAGCGCATTCAGGATGGCTACAGGATGTGTACAGGAGGCTTCTCACTGCATAGTTCCTCCATTTTTGAATAGATGGCGTGCAAGATTATAAGTAAAGTACTGTAAGTACTGCGAAATGTTAAAGTTAGCAATATATAAAACTGTGTAAATATTAAATTAATATATCTAAAATATGTATCTGTATAATACTAGATCAAGGTTTTCTGAAAATTATTCATATTCAGCGTCATAAGTTACAGTTCAAATACTTATGAATACGTAGTATACTTGCTTGCTATGAATTGGAAGTTGAAGGGACGAAGGAATTATTTCGCTAATGGTATTCTAGATGGCTAGATGGCTCTATCTACTTTGCTATTACGTAAACAAATTAGGACTAGACTATAGTGATCGCAGATAGAGACACAAATGGCGGGACAGTAATTATTGCGTTTATATTAAAATGTCACTGAAGGTATCATAAGTATTGAACGTAAATAAAAACAACAATAAACTAAAATAACTTTCTTTCTTACTTTTTCCTCCAGCGCTACAACCCTTTATGGGTCTTACACCCCAGACTTGCCTTTTTCTCCAGACATTTCTTATCTTCATGTCATTTTCTCACACGGCTAACTTTTAAATTTTTTGCAAGTCTTCTTTCACACAATCTAATCTTTTTTAAGGTTTTAATATTTTTACCGGTGGTTTTCGTTTTGTCATTACTTTAGGCCCTAATAACCCTCTTTACTTAACGCCACTGTGTAGACGTTTGGCTTTACAATGTCTCACTATTGTTTCACCTTTCACTAGATCTTCTAATTCATAGTTCATACGTTCTATCTGAACTCCTTAGTAGCCCAAATATTTCGCTTTCCTCTTGAACACTGCTAATTTATTTTCTTCTGTGACATGAGATTTACTACTTAGAGAGTTAGCTACGGTTACTATCGGCCTTATAAGAGTTTTATACAGAAGTTTTGTCTTATAACTGAGGAGTTAAGAGGAAAATAACTTACTAAGGGCGTAAAAACTATTATTTTCAGCAATTAGCCGCGCTTTTACTTAATCTTCAATATTATTCTGTGATTTCAGAGTGGATCCTAGGTAACGAAAGCTGCATACTTGCTCCAGCTCAATTACTTTGAGGGCATCCTCAGTTGTTGGTGTTCGTTAACTAGTTAGATATTTTGTTTTATTAGTAGTCACTTGTAGACCGAATTTAAAGCTTCAGGCAAAATCTTTACAATTCAGTGACTCTACTTTTTGATATAATGATTATTACAATATCGTTAGCATAGACTCCTATTTGTGAGGTATTGCAGTCAATTAATCCACCGGCATAGATTTCACGAATTGCATCTTCTATTACTAAATTGAAAATCACTTTAGATAAAGCATTCCATTGCTTTACACCAACCAGTACATATCAAATGGTTCTGAGCTATTGTTTTGTACAAGCCTTTGTTTTGTTTAGAGTGATCCCTATGAACGGTACCAATTTGCTTGGTATGCCAAGAAGACGCATGCTGTTATTGATTTTAGTTTTATTTACACTGTCAAAGGCGTAACCGTCAAAACTAAAATAACTATAAAAATGTACCCAACTTTACGACTCGATTTGCGACAAATCCTTGCAAATATTACACAAGGAAATCCATACAAATATAATGTATTTTATTAATAAAATCAAATGTACAAAAGTAGAACATTTTGGAAGATTGCTAATGATAATTACACCGCCGCAAAGTGTACAATTTAGTTATTATGGCACAAAACTAAATATATAAACGTACCTAAGTTCAAAATTTAGAAAATGAGAATCTAAATAGCATTTTATTATTAACAACAATTACATCTTTGAGAACAAAAACTGTTTTACACTAAATATTATAAATAGGTTGGAAAGTATTTTAACCTTCCCATCTCCACTTTAATTTTTAAATCACGGTTTTAGTATTTTATAAGAATAAAATTGCCTTCCAGGGCAGGTTGGTAAATAAATAAAAAATTGTAGCCTTAAACAACTTAACAATTTCATTGTCAACGTTGTCCTGTCCCTTTCTATCGTAGTAAACTAATTCAAGCGTAAAATAGTCCTTACGGAGGTTACGTGGGCTTAAAATAGATTTCCTGAAATACCTACTGACTATAGTGCAAGGCAAAATAGACTTTAGTTATGAAGGAGAAAGTCTACGATACAATCTGCAGAGTACAATACCCTATCTCCTTCTAACCCTTCAGTAATGTTGGAGTAGGATAGCAGATGCGTAATTTTATGAAAAGATTTCGGTTTTGCCGAGCTGCGTAGTTTCGAACGATTATGTAATACTCAAACAAAGACATATATGTGAGAAATTAAAAAGTTGCATGGGCAAGTTTATTTGATTTTAGAGGTTTTCTATACTCATATTATGAAGAGGGTTGTTTTTCGTTTCTAAGGATTTAACTTAAAAACTACTCCTTAAAAGTTATTTCACTATTAGAAAGCGATGTCGTTGCCGAGTAACGTACCTACGTTACTCGGCAACGACATTTCTAGTAGTTTTCATGGAAAATATACTCGTGAAAACCTTTTCACGAGTATATTTTCCACGTTTGAATTTCTATACTATTTGACTCAGACCAATTATTATCTTCTATTGGACGAGGTAAGCTCACACATCGAAAATATTTGACACTTAATAAATTTATGCAGTTTCCTTATTTCTTTCCTTTCCTTGAAATATTTTTTAAAATTGGCCAGCTAATTCCTGAGTTAAAACGGTTTGGTTATCTATAATAATCAGTTTTCATAATAATAAACATTGATACTCTCCCAGAATACAGAATACGTATTCTGATGATGCAGGATAATATTATGTTTACAGTCATCGCATTTTCCTAAATTAGTTGTCATTAACCTATCTTACTTTCTTACTTGTTTATTAAGGTAAGTTTGATTGTTTGTAACGCTTTTTTGAAGGCTAATCGATTTAAAAATTATTTTACAATTTGATAAGTTTATTATCAGCGAGAAACATAAGCTGTATTATACTCCTGTATTCCCACGAAAATTTACGCATGTGAAACCGCGGGATGTCTGTAAGTTCTATTATAATAAAGCAAAGATTTAAAGAAAATATTATACCCAACGATTTCAACTGAAAGAACTATAATTGTGCATGTAAACACAAACAGCTACGGGAAGTCCCTAAGGCAAACTTTATTTACTTTATTTTCCTTTAGTTTTCTACAGCATTTATCAAAATGATTTATCTATGCCATTGAGGTTCCTAAAACTTTTATATTGTATCGTACATAATATATATTTTTTTTAATATTTGCTGTCTTTTTTTTAATATGACTAATTTTCAATTCCCCTCCAACTAGATGTGAAAGATAAGAGTGGGCAAAAATTTAAATAAATGAATACCGTTAAAAGTCACAGGTCTATTTTGGTCATTACATCATGAATCATATAGGCGAATCATCAAAACTCTTTCATTTTCTCTCTTTTTAATGGTGACAGAAAAGAGAAAAGAGCATTTTACAGCATACTGACGAAAAAGCTGCTTATATTATTGCCTTATTGAATTTTTGCCATAAAATTACAAAGCGTATCGCGGCATTGGAAAATGGAAAATGGAAAATACGAGTGCATTTTCTTTGCTTGCACTGTGGTTAGAGTTGTTGACGTAGCTATTTGCTACTGCGGTAATAATAGATTGCTTTTTGCATAAATTATTAGAAATTGCGCTATAACGTTAGAACAACGAGTATTTTAGAATGATTTATTTTAAAATAAGTTATTTACTCGAGTTAGTAATTGCGAGGTTTTATTTTGTTGATTTTTCTAAAACTGGCTCAAATATCAAATAGTTAGATTGTGTATGGCTTATGAGGCTTATAATGATTGAGTTTTCGGCCACTGGCCAGGTTAGGGCGAGGCCACGATGAAAAGAAGAGAGGTTCAGGAGAGAGAAGAAATCGAGAGAGCTAAAGATACTGTCAGCGCGAAAAAATGATAAACGGTTCCGAGCTGACGAAAGAGCACAGGGCACAGATATTTTTAGTTTGTGGAAGTCTGACATACCCTGCCTGCTCAAAAAAAAAAGAGCGAGGATCAATCCCATGACCTCTTGTATTGGGTTTAGCTCATCATTATCCCTGATGAAATAAATGAATGAACATAAGTTTATAACATATATACATGGTGTGTTGTATTTATTTATTGTATTTCAAAATAGCGTCTCAAATGGTATTTCGATCATGTGCGTTGCCTGTTGCCTGGAAGTGATCACTATTAGTGAAATAGTCTACTGCAAAATTATTGTATTCTTTTGTTATTTTTACCCGTCTATGGCGAAGCCAATAGGCAGGGTAATGAATTTGGTAGTCTATGTATGTATGTATGTATGCGTGAAAGTTCCACCGTAGCGCCTAAACTACTGAACCAATTTTACTGAATGAGGTGTCATAAGATTGGTAATAATAGCCAAAGGTGAAATATGTTGTATCAAAATTTTGTATGACAGAATTTTTAAACTCAGATTCTTACCTAAAAAAAAGTTAAATAATTGGTATCAAATTGAAGGAGAACCAAATTACAAATTTGTATATGTATATCATATTGTTTATGACTGAAACAATAATATGATATATATATCATATTTTAATACTTATCTTACTTTATTTTAAAATGCGATAGAAGGTGCAGTTCATGTGGTCCAGTCGTTTCGTTTACTTATCTAAATAATGAGAGGATGTTGATGTTGCACGACTAATGTGAGTGATCGGGAAACGGAAAAGTATTAAACAAAAAAAAAGTTCAAATACTATAACCCGACTACGTAAAAAGGGGTCTAAAAAAAACAAATCATGAAAATATTTATAAGAGAAATGTAGGTACAAAAATGGTCACGGTAAAGCCGTGGTCGCGGCTCTTTTTTGTTACCTACCTACCCATTACCTACATAACTAGCATGTACCTATGTTTAAAATGGAGGTGTCCCTGGTATAATCACAGTTAGACAGTGACCATTTTTGTACCTATGAATTTCTCTCTTTCAAACCGAAATATTTTCTTGTTTTGTCCTATTTAGACCTCTTTTCAGTTGGGTTATAGTTTTTAAACATTTTTTTTCTTCTTTTCTAGTAGTCCACGCCCATGGTTTCTTCGGCGTATATCCTGTTCCCGTCAGAATATATTTTTATTTTCTCTGTTGTAAAGTAGCCTACTTACGTGACTAATTACTAATTTATATTTCAACTAAACTTATAATATATTATTATTATACAAAGATAATATCCAATAACTTAATCTTAGTCTTTAACTAACTATTACGTCATTAGGTCACTTTGTTCACGTGATCTTCCATGTAGCACTTAACACTACACTATCACTAGTCACGAAACACTAACTCAAATGGTTTGGTCCGTTTAAGTCTTCTCACTGTATTTGTAACTTCGAGTAGATGGATTGCTCGATATTTACTTGATAAACATCGAGGCAATCCGTTAGGATATGGGGATCATGAATATCCGTCAGAATATGGGATGCCACCTACAAATAATGTAGCTAACGTTTAGTGGTAAAAGAAATTTCAAATTCGGTTCTGGAGATACAAAGATAGGGGATAATCTTTGGATTCAATACCAAAAGCTATAACTCTTTATAATATTAGCATAAATACATAAATAAAAACATGAGCCTTACTATTCCTGCATTCCCACGGAAATGAGAACGTAGATTAAGCCGCTAGTCTGTTATTATTAATAAAGATAATAATCTTTATTTCAGATAATAAACTCCATAAAATTATTAAATTACATGAAATCGATTAAATTTTATTATGCTAATGTTAGTAATGTTAGTTGACAAAGGTACTTACAACTAAATTAAAATTAAAAATTTATTTAAATATATTCTACGTATTTCTATTTGAAGTTTCAACGCAATCATTAATAGTGAATAACCACTATTTAACTTTTTGGGTGTTAACACTAAACAGTGACGTCATACGAAAACTTTTACACTAATTGAGTAATTCACGGCATGTCAATAAACACCCATCGAAAATGTACACAGCAAATAGCCTGCAGAATACTCCACAGCGTTGAATTTGGTTTAAAAACGTTCAAGCAATTTCCTGAACTTTGACGGTTGAATTTATTTCATTTGCTTAAATAAAAGGTTTACTTTGTTTGGTTTTCAGTACATAAAAATAAAAACGACGTGTCTGTTTGTGTTTTCAAAAGGATTTGATCAAATTCTAGTTATTTAAACTTTAACTACCGATAAATAGACTATTTTTGAAACTTTTTACTTGACTGTCTGTTTATCCAATTTAATCTTAGGAACAGCTGAACTGTTTTTCACGGGACTTTCACTTGAATATAGAGGAGGTTATTGAACAACATAATTACTTTTTATCCCGAAAAATGTGCGGTTCCCACGGTATTTAAAATATCTGATCAGTAAATTGAATAATATCAGGCTTTCCTTTAAGGAGAGAAGAGTTATTAAACCCACCATGCTGCACCGCGGGTCGGCGGGCGGAGGAGTTTTTTTTAATATACTTGCACTTGACTACAATCATGCCTGGTGGAAAGCAATGATGAGTCTAGGTTGGAGCACGCATGCCAAGAAAATGCCTATTCACTCTTGCCTTGAAGATGCACACATCAAATGTGGGTGTTAATGTTTGGCTCTGTGACTCTCACTATTAGAACTTAATGATAACTATGACCTCCCCCCTAGACACAGTTGGTCTATTCACTAATTTGGTATTTATTAACAACCTATTAAAATAAACATAATTTAGTAAATTATGTCAACTAACTTACATCAAAGTTAGTGAATAAGCCCGCAGAAATCTTTTTTAGAAAAGGTATAAAACTTAACTTTATTTTTTTATATAAACATCATTTCAACTGAGATACGTCATCTTCTTACTATATGATATCCACGTATACCAGTAGTCACCGGATGATATTGCATTACATACATAGAATCAGTTTCGTATATATGTCATACGTCAAACTAGTGAATTAGTCTGCAGTGATGTAAAACCCGAGACTTGTCAGATTTCAGCTTATACTGAGTATTTCTTTCTAGAAGAAAGAAAAAAGCGCAATATTTCACAGAACTAGGATTTTTTAATTTTTTTTTTAAAGTTAACCCTTGACTACAATCTCACCTGATGCTAAATGATGATGCAATCTAAGATGCAAGCTGGCTAACTTGTTACGAAGAGGATGGAATTTTCATCCCTTTCAACCCTTTCAATTTCTACACGACATTGTACTTGAACGCTAAATTGCTTGGCGGTAACTTCGACAGTAGGGTGGTAACTAGCCACGGTCGAAGCCTCCCACCAGCCAGATCTGGAGCAATAAAGGAAACCTCAATCGGCTCAACGGGGGATTGAACCCAGACCTCCGTTTTATAAATCCACCACGCATACTACCGCGCCACGGAGGCCGTCAGAACTGAAACTGAAAACTATATGATACGAAGCCACGTAGGCTTGCGTATGGACCGATAAAACAATGACGTATTTGTAAGGCTTCCACGCTGTTACCGTAACCTGAGTATTTTTATAAGTAACTTAAGGTTTCATTATAAAATTGTTGTTAATTACATATATGACTAAATAGTTATAAAACCAATAAACAATACTTATTATTTTTTATGTCACTTCATCGGTTACGAGGCTTAAGTGATTAAGAAATCGCTGATCAGGGCTCTAAGTTAGGCAACTCCTCACATTTCGCGTGGCTGTTTCAAGCAAGCGCCTTTTGATCCGAAAACCGTATTTAAAACCTTTGACATAAATGTATCTTCTGTCAACTATTTTAGAGCCGGACACGTTACGAGCACTTAACGAAGGTAAGGGTATTAAATTCCCGCACACTGTATGAACTTAAGTCCTTAAAGTCATGTGAGGACGAGACTTAACATAAGATGCACTCAAATTAGTTTCAAACTGAAACATTCTGTGCAATTTCGTTTCCATATATTTAGTTACTAGCGGATGCCCGCGACTTTGTCCGCGTGGAATTCAGTTTTTCACAAATCCCACGGGAACCATGGATTTTTCTGGGATGAAAAGTAAGCCTATGTGTTAATCCAGAGTGAAATCTATTTCCATTAAAAATTTCAGCCAAATCGCTTCAGTAGCCGCAGCGTAAAGGAGGAACAAATACACATTCACACAAACTTTCGCCTTTAGAATATTAGTGTGATTAACGAACAACAAGCGGATCAAATTCTCAGGTTAATGTGAATTTTAATGTATATAATGATTTTTTAATAGAAAATAAAAAAGTGTGTGTTATAAGTTTGACGTATCTGTCTGTGTAGACTATAGTGTTAGGCTTTCGCAAAGCTACTAGTTATGCTACTGTTACACTTGCTCATTTCAAGCACGAAAGCATGCTACTATTGAGCAGTTGCTACTTATTAGCATGTGTATCGCAACATTGCTAATAATGAGCATGCTTATTTCAAGCTTGCTCAAGAATCAACAGTCGTGTGATTTATGAGCATGCTACTTGCTGTGCGGATGGAAGGGGCGTGCTTTTAGCGCGTCTGAACAGGTTTGCTTATTGAGTATGCTAGACGATCAGCATTGCTATTCTGTATTCTCTTCACCTTTATCTCTCCCTGTCTAACACGATACTATAGCCAGAGAGCGATTTAGATAAAAATTAGCATGTGTAATTGGAATGTTTGCTTTGAGAATGCTTATTCAGGAGCATACTTAAAAATGGCATGCTTATTATTAGCAAATGTAAACTAATGATAAGCATGCTCGTATAGAGCATACTTAATAGCACGTTTTAGCATGCTATTTTTGAGCATGTGTAAGAGTACCTTATGAATCACAACATCTATATTAACAGGATGAAATTGCAATCGAAAGCAATTATCGAATCCTCGCTCGCCACGGTAAGCATAATCTCGTTGCCATACTCGAAATGTATATCTTCGTATGCACTGAAAATGATATTTGCCATGTTCATGCCTCAGTCGGCACTAGATTGGGTCTTTCCATTAATACTAAATGTCCATAACAGCTACACTGCGATGGCATGGCAATTTCGCCTGCGGGATTGCAATTATATGGGTATTGCATTTCAATAGGCTGAATTCAGATGTCGACGAGTTATGACTTTGATATTACACTTTTATTCATAGTTAAAAATAATGGACTAAGCAGTTGGTTCTTTTGATGGAAAGTGCGAAATCATTGACTATGAACGAAGCAGCGTGTAGCAACTTGTTTCTTTTTTTTATCGTAAAGGAGGATAATTCTCATGGACACCCGTTTAAACTTAAAGTGTCGGTGTTAAATCTCGCTCGCTTGTAATTCCATCGACATCCATGTCCTTTATACCGAAACACTGCAGTAGGTACTAGTTGGGATATAAATAGTAGTAGTATAAATAGGCACCTCCGTAGTACTTTGCTGGACAAGCTCTACCACAGCCCACAAGAATCTGTTTGTCTTTATACTTGTCCGGGCTAACATCTGGAGCGGCTGAGCCGATTTTAATTTGGACTTTTTAATAAGAAAATAGAGGAGGTTGCGTAGCAACATTTATGCTATTTTTAACAGATTTGTAAAAAAAAGAATTTGACGTGTACGAAGTCGCGGGCGTCCGCTAGTATTATAATAAATGAGTCAGAATTAAAATTTTAATGTTCTTTATAATCTTAATATATAAATGCGAAAGGTTATTCACCACGAAATTTCCAAAACCGCTTTATGTACAAAGCTGAAATTTTGCAGAGAGGTAGTATAAAGTTAGTAGGTATCCACTGAGAATGGATTTTGCGATAGGGCCTTTTTATTATTAATAAGAATAAAAATCTAAGGGCGGACGAAGTCGCAGGTGTCCGCTATTAGTTTATATTTCTGAAAACAATATTGAAGATTGTTAACACAGAAAAGATTAAAAATTGATATTGACGGATAACTAATCCGTCAATATCAATTATAACATTTATAAAAATAAAGCTAAATCTGAAGTCCATCAGTAAAAAGTTCACTGACACAACAAATATAATTCCATTAAACAGCAAAGAACTAAGAGAAACAACTCTACCTTTTATTTAAAAAAATCATTCATTACAAAGTTATAACAATAGAAAGAAAACGTTGGGAAATAAATAAAGAACATTGGCATAGAGCTTAGTTAGGAGCACCGAGAATACAGTTTTTTGTTTCAATTAGCTTTAAATGTATAATTGAAAAGTCTGCTTAATGCAAAAACAAACAAAACAGTTCATAACGAAGCCTTCAGTAACCAAGAATTATTGATTCTTTCTAAAGGACTAGTGGACGCCCGCGACTTCGTCTGAGTAAAACTCGCTGTAAACTTTCAACTACCCCTATCACTACCCTACCCCTACCCTACCCATACCCTACCCCTACCCTACCCCTATCTTACCGCTAACCTACCCCTAATCGAGCTCAGCAGTGAGCCAAATATGAGTTGATAATGCATAAATGAAATACATACAAGGTAGTCAAACTTAATCTATTTGGTTTAATCAAAGTTACTTTATTTATTTCAAATTATTATTTCATTTATTTTAATCAGGTTTAATTTACAAACACTTTTGAAAAGCAAGTTATGTCATGATTTAAAGGTAGTAATTGAAGTCGAAAACTTAAAATTAAAGTTACTAGGGTTCCAAAGCGCCTCGGTCTGAGAAGAGCCCACAACAAACTGAGCCAAGGTTTTTTTTTTTATTTACCACCATTATACAAAGTTACTCATCTAGAACTAAGCACACAATCGTATAGTGCAGCTCAACATCAAGCTGTTTTATCATTTATACGTGTAATCTAATTATTTTAAAAGCGGAAATATTTCTTGGAGATTAAGTTTTTATTATTATATGCAGGGTTATTGAATCAAGCGAGCGATGTCGTATTTTTCTCATTCCATATTGTTTAAGCCAAGATTACTTTAACTAGTTTATATATCAAATTCCATATTTTCAAGCATGTTTGTGTAAAGCCCTTTTCATAAAAAAAGTCCCTTAGATGCGACGCTGATAGCGACATTAGAATTGTCATTTGGTAATGTGGGTCTTATTGTAATTTCTGTAAGGCCCTGTCAATATAAGTTCAGGTTCGGGACTTCTTTCATGAAAAGGTCTCTACAAAAGTATCTTGAATGTGAGGTCCACACTAATTCAAGATGAGTCAATAAGAAAGATATTCCAAGTAAAAATAATAATTTACAATTAATTATAGTATATGCGGAGAAACATAAAACTTTTCCATCAAAAATAAACGATTTTGTAGAATCCATACAAACTTTGTTTGCCTCTTTCATAACAAACCTCCTTCAACAAATCCTCTTTCTCTCATAACAAGCTTTGTTTTAACTTCAAATCTTCAATCATAATTTTTCGTCATCCATTGATATAAGACCTATGGAAACTGTAACTTTAATTTTAAATATTTCACTTAAGTCACTTCTTTGTTTTTATTATTAAATAAAAAACTCAGACCTTTGGAATTGTATCACACTCAAATTTACCAACAAAATTGTCAGTCATTTTTTGAGGGTGGCGAGGTAATCTCACACAATATTTAACACCAATAACTATATCTTTACTGTACACTCAACTATAAATTGATATCGTACAATACACTTATGAGTTATTTATATACTTTTGCCAGAGGTAACCTCTAGAGAGGCAGGTTCTATGGTGATTAGTCTGAGACAAAAAAGCAGCAGATATATCTGTATTATTACACGCAGAGAGAGCAGTGATAGCCCAGTGGATATGACCTCTGCCTCCGATTCCGGAGGGTGTGGGTTCGAATCCGGTCCCGGGCATGCACCTCCAACTTTTCAGTTGTGTGCATTTTAAGAAATTAAATATCACGTGTCTCAATCGGTGAAGGAAAACATCGTGAGGAAACCTGCATACCAGAGAATTATTTTCATTCTCTGCGTGTGTGTAGTCTGCCAATCCACATTGGGCCAGCGTGGTGGACTATTGGCCTAACCCCTCTCATTCTGAGAGGAGACTCGAGCTCAGCAGTGAGCCGAATATGGGTTGATGACGATTACACGCAGCGGAAGCACGGACTGGAAATAGCGTTTACAAGACGGTACGTGCCAAACATCAACCAATCACAAATCAACCCTGTCATGCATTGGCATTACTTATATTCAGATACGGTGTTTTGTAGTAACACTTAAATGAGGTCATCGCACATGGTTACATATACTGGCATTTAAATATTTTTTCCTGACTTAAAATATTGAAATCTCATTAATAGTATAAAAACAGTAGTAGCAAATAATAGGGGACTTATAACAATCTGCAATTATTCAAAAGTGTATTTAGATACTGTTTTAGATACAGTGCCATAAATGCATAAATGATACCTATCCTGAGGACTCATTACGATGGTGAGGGAATGTTTTATTTTGTACTGTTTGTACGTATAAAGTTTACCTAGCTCACGGCACTGGAATTTTTTTTTGTCATGGCACGGCAACATCGTTGACGATATTTTTTTGCCTTCCCGGCCGTGTTCCCGTGGAAAATTGTGTTGTAACTTTACTTTTTTATTTGTTTTTCTAACTGTATGTTTGTATGTTGTGTGAAATGATACCGTATTTTAATAACTTCACCCGTTCGTTAAAGTAGCGACACGTTAGAAGCGCTACAGACCTTCAGTTTTAACTGCGCAGTTTTATCTAATCAAAATTTCAATCAAAATCATTACAAAACACGCAACGATATTTTATACTAGAGATATGGCATTAGCGCATTTAAACTGAGGCGGACGAATGTGCATATGTTCGGCAATTGTCTTAATTTCCTTATTAAATAACGAAAGTTATAGAAACAAATAATACCTAAATATATAATGTAATTAAACATAAAATAGTGCATGTGTGTTCTCAGTGGAGTAGCTATTAGCTAAATTCGGAACACTTTTTGTGGTGATTTTGTAGGGACGTGACATATTTATAACTTAAGATATCGTAGAAAACACGTCACATATGCAGCGAGCTTAAGTAAAATATAACATCGGCGGTATTAATTGTGATCCAGACTTTAAAATAAAACCGTTGTATTTTAATAGGATAAATGATGAATGAAATAATTGTGCAAATTAAAATGAATGCCGATATTCAACGCCCCAGGTGATCATGGAGCCTGAAATTTCGCAACTCTACAATGGAAGTATTATTCTCTCTCATTTATTTATTACTTCTTTTTTTTAAAATTTTTAACAACATAAGTATAATAAAATACAAAACATTATTAAAAATTTATAAAAAAAAAATTCACCCTCCCGCTGCGGGACATTTGAGTGTCCAAGCAACCGGTGGTCAGGGCTCCAGAGTGAGGAACCTCCTCACAATACGCGCCGTCTCAAGAATCACTGCCTTTTGTATCCGACTCTTGATCCAACAGTTAAGCGAAAGCTTCTTAAGATGTTGGTCGAAGCTTTTCGCTATAAGACCATTGACTGAAACAACTACCGGAACAATAATAGTTGACTCAACATTCCACATGGCGGTAATCTCGTGAGCAAGGTCCAAGTATTTTGATACTTTTTCCTTTTCGGCTTTAACCAGATTATCGTCATGTGGAACAGTAATATCAACAATTATTGCACGACGCACTGACCGATCGACTAGCACTATATCAGGTCTATTGGCTACAATATACCTGTCAGTGATAATCGTTCGGTCCCAGTAGAGCAATGCACTGCTATTTTCAAGAACTGACGCTGGGTCGTACCTATAGTAAGGCATCTCAAAATCGATAAGGCCATATTGAAGAGCAAGCTGTTGGTGGATTATCTTGGCTACTTGATTATGTCTGTGCAAGTATTCGCCGTTAGCAAGGTGAGAACACCCGGACACAATATGCCTGAGGGACTCCCCAGGACGATGACACGCTCGACAGATGTCTAGAGTGCCATCTTTCATAATGTGTTTCCGGTAGTTTCTCGTCTTTATAACTTCGTCCATAATTGCACAGACAAAACCCTCGGTTTCCCCAAAGAGGTCACCGAATTGCAACCAAGATACAGATGTTATTTGATCTACATCCGGCCCAGTAAGGGCCTTGTAGAATCGTCCATGCAACTCCTTGCTCTTCCATATTGCCACACGATCTGAGTTACTGATTACTATAGGCTTGCGCCAGTTCTCTTTGCCTAGGGATAGCGGGGTAAGTCCCTTATCCACTGCAACGACATCCTGATACATACTCACATTCATCTTGAGAAAATGATCTCTGAGATTGCACACCTCACGATTATGGAGGTTCCTGGCGTTTAAGAAGCCACGTCCTCCACACTTGCGTGGGAGGTACAATCTCATTACAGATGAACGGGGGTGATGCATCCGGTATGACGTCAGCAGTTTACGGACTTTACAGTCCAGGGAATCCAGTTCGGTTTGAGTCCACTTTAGAATGCCAAAAGTGTATATGAGTAAGGGCATGACCCAGCTATTAAAGGCACGCACCTTGTTACCGCCTGATAAAAGACTTTTTAGGACTTTTTTCAGGCGGCCAAAGAAGCGTTCCTTCACTACCTGTTTCATATTCCCTGCCTCAATACAAAGTGCTTCTGTCATTCCAAGGTATTTATAGGTCTCGCCTTCAAGGAGTGATCTAAGAATGACAGTTTCTGAAATAACTATATTCTCGGAGCTCACTATCCTTCCTCGCTCTACATTGATGACCGCACACTTGTCTACACCAAATTCCATCCTTATGTCATTGCTAAAGGTTTGAGTAATCTTCAGTAATGACACTAGGTCTGTACGCTTTGATGCATACAGCTTGAGGTCATCCATGTAAAGCAAGTGAGATATGAGCTCACCACCCCTGCGAAGGCGAAAGCCTAGCCCTGAATCCCGCAGTAAAGTACTGAGAGGATTAAGGGCTAGACAAAACCATAAAGGGCTCAAACTATCGCCCTGGAAAATACCTCGCCTAATCCCTATCAGTTCATTCGATTCAGAACACTCAGAAGCGCCTGGGTGACGAAGAACTGTCATCCACTGTCCCATACATGACTCAAGAAAAGAGCATAGTGTTGTATCGACCTTGTACAACCGCATGACCTCCATGAGCCATGAATGAGGCACCGAATCATAGGCCTTCTTGTAGTCTATCCAAGCAGCCGTGAGATTTTTTCTGTTTCGCCGAACCTGTTGGCAAATAGCAGTGTCTATGAGGAGAAGTTCCTTTGTACCACGAGACCGGGCCTTACATCCATTCTGTGTTGGGGCCAAAATATGATTTGCATTTATATGCATCGTTAATTTTGATGACAGAATGGATGTAAGGAGCTTATAGATGGTGGGTAAGCATGTTATCGGTCGGTAGTTTAAAAATAAACAAGTTACAATTTAAAATTGAAATTTGATTTTTATTTACTATGAATTGTATTTGATATTTATTAGTACTTTGCGATTTTGTATTTAGATTATTTCTGATATTCCTTTTTTCCTGTATATTATATTCAATATGAATCAAACAATACTTTATATGTTGCTCTAGAACTGCTTGTGTAAACCAGACCCGAAGTTCAAGCAACAGGCACTGCCGTACTGTGACAAAACACTGTATCTAAGAAACATTAAAAAAAAATCTTTATTTTTAGTCCTCTATTGTTTGTTATATACAGGTCATACTGTTAAAGCATCTTTCGGTATTTTCAAGTGTTAAAATATTGTACTTCCAGTATATCTAATCATGTGCGAGGACATCATTTATGAGTGTTACTGCCATACATGTATGTATGTAACGCACGATCTCTGAAATTGAGGCAAGTAGTTCAGGAACGCTTTCTGCGTGCTTGACGAGGATTTTCCGGCTATACGGGGTATTTTTGTCACCCGATATATTGATTATATATGATATATAATTGTTTACAGAAGTCTCACCCTATGTTATTGAGGCACCCTCATGAGCCAAAGTTCCACCCTAATCTGACCACTTAGATTAATTAAACCATTACACCCCAATGAGGGCTGATAGCAAGGTCGCGGCTTAGTGAGAACATTCCCGGTGTCCAATCATTAATGTATGAAAAGATATTAATGTATGAAAAATTACTGATAGACAAGGGCTTGATTAACATTTTTTCGAGGAGTAGTGTTACAGATACAAATATTATATAGACAGAAAATATGGTAAACTATGTTTTCTAAAATTATGTCTTAGTACCAAAGGAGAAACCCAGTCTCCATACAAACTTGGGCCTAAATTATACGAATGGCTGGGGGAGACTTTGGCCGTGGATAGTTACCACCCTACCAACAAAGAAGGACCACCAAGCGAATTAGCGTTCCGGTACGATATCGTGTAGAAACCGAAAGGGGTGTGAATTATCATCCTCCCCCTGACAAGTTGCCCCGCTTCCATCTTAGATTGCATCATCATTTACCATCAGGTGAGATTGTAGTCAAGGGCTAACTTGTAAAGAATTAAAAAAAAATACGAATGGTACAGAGCTGAAAATTGACCATAAATTGGGACAATTATGGAGAATTCATGAGGCAAATTTTCAAAGAAATCTATGTTTGCTTTATCAGTTAAATTATTTGTTACAGGTGGGCAATAATTCGTATCCTTTAGTTATAGAATTAATTGCATTATCACTGTCAAATTGACAGGCGACAGTTTTAATAAGGATTTGACACTAACTTGACACATTTACTCAAAATATGACAATTTATAATGTCAAATCCTTACGAAAACTGTCAGTTTGCTAAACAGAACATTTGACATAATATTAGACAATGAGATCTTATTTATTGATTGACTTTGACATTGACAGCCCGCGTTGGCAAAGACAACTGACAATCAGTGAAGCGCAAGAGGATACATAAATCACTACGATCTATGTAAAAATATTGAAATCAGCTTATTCTCCCTGTTAGCGAATATTATACCGGCTAAGATTCTAATGGAGTAATCTAGTAAAATAAACAAGTATTTTGGTACATTTTTCATTTCTGTATCGTTCTGAAAAGTGGGCAATTTCGGACATCTCCTTTTTAAAATATTTTTAGTCGGTAAATGTACGAGTATACTGATTTCAAACGTGTTGTTAGTAAGTGCGTTTAATATTTTGAAAGCCGCTGCCAATAAATTAGCAAACACACCAGCTTAAATGCCGACCATTTTCAAACCAATACGCTTTGGTTAGGTAGTAATTAACATCCACTGATTTCAAATAGAAGCGTTGCCCAATTTACCAACAGCTTTCGTGTAAGTAATTGCGTGATATTATACACTCTCGAAGTCAATGACGTCAAACTTTAACAACATGGTGTAAGTAAAACGTTTATCCAACACTAGACTTTGTTGGCGAAGAAATTATAGAAATATTTCCATTGTAAAGTGCCTTGAATCTAGTATTTTATTATATCAGAGGATGTAACAGCCAGATCTTTGTCATTTTATAAAAGAATGGCCATGCTAGTAGTTCAATTCGGCAAGAAGTTATGGAATTTTAAATATTGTGGCCTTAGGAAGTGACTGAAGGATTTTAAAATAATTATTTAAATGTAATTACTAGCATTTCTAGTTAATGTTTAAAGAACATGCAATTATAGTTAAAATAACCATAATATGAATGTTCATTAACTTTTTGTTAAGATATTTTGCATGCAAACGTGCATGCATAAAATCTTAATGAAAAAAAATTCAACAGTTTTCTCTTCGTTAGTTACTAACTATGGAATCGCGTGATTTTTTGACCTTCATAGACGTACAGGTAACATTTTGTAAATAAACGGAACAGACCTTCAGGCAAAGCAAAAAAACATAACCAATATACAAACAAGCCATCTGAAATTGCATGCAACGGGAAAATTGTTTGATTTATTTCTCGATTTATATTCTGAAACGTATGCACGCAATTCTGACATTTGATTATTATTGCTAGCTGAAAACAAATTTAGAAAAATAGGCCAAGTGTGATAGATTTATGTAGATAATAGAAGTTTCAGTCGCTTAATCCCCGTTACGGGGTACATACGGGGATAGAATATAGCATACGACACTCCCGAAAAATATGACTTAATTGGTAAAAGAATTTTTAAAATCGGCTTAGTAGATCTAGAGATTACCCCCACAACCCCAAAAACATTATTAGCGAAAGTCTCTCAACTATGAACTACCCTCCACCATGGGATAGACGATAAAAATTCACTCACTTTGCATGAACGAAAGGAACCCCAAAATATATATTTAATTAACAACGGAATTAGTATGCAATTTTTAATAATCCAATTATGCTTTTTATTTTGGTCAACTAATAATTATTATTACTCTATAAAAAGCAATTGCGAATTAGTTGTTATAATTTTCCTTCTAATTTCTTATATCCTACTCTCGTAAATATTTCATCATCCCATAAACAACCGTTTATCTAGAGAGCCTAATATGTTACAAACGGATCCCTAAATTGAAAAATATTGGTAGAAAACTATATTTATTAAAAACCTATGCAACGGTACCCTATACTATGAAATAAACGAGTAAAAATATATGTATCCCCACTTTACATTCAGGGGAGGTACCCGAAATAATATATTTCTTAACATTTTATTGTACGACTTTGTTCACATTTTTAATGTACATTCTCATACTAATTAACATCTTTCTAGTAGTAAAAGCTATTCTCTACCGCGGACAGAGCATGGACGGACGGATGGACAGACAGACATGGTGAAACTATAAGGATTCCTTGTGGACTACGGAACCCTAAAAATACTCGGCTTAATAGATTGGGCTGTTGTCAAAGCTCAGTCACCCAGATATAATAAGCTTATGACGGCTACGTAATCAACGTTGAACGCTATGTATTTTCGTAGCAGACTCGTAGCATCGACGTGATTGCGTAGTAACAACGTGTCGATTCTATAATAACATTTAAGTTATTATTATCAGCGTATAAATAGCGCTACAAATGAACAACCTTATGAGCTACGAATTTTCCTACTTGAGTTAATTTGTCATACAATTTTTTTTTCCTCTAAACGTGTCATTCATTATGTCCATATTATTTAACTTCAAAATAAGCGTAGACGTAGTAAATTCGTATCAAATGTTTACTTGGTATTCAACTGTGTGTAATTTTTTTTACAAATAAGTTCAAACATTTTCTTCTTTCTAGAAAACTTTATATATTATATTCAATTTTGTGACATATTCATCTTTCTTGTATATTTAATACACTATGAACAGTATAAAAGTGAATAAATATTATGACCTAACAAATGAACTAACTAAAAATGGCTGTCGTTAGTCTGTGCGCCGTAGCAGTAGGTGCGAGAGGATTACCAGCATAATCTCTCTAAAAATTAATTTTATAATAAATCTAATCTAATCTGCTAAAAGACTTTGGCCTCTAGAACTGCAGTAAGTTCTATATTAGAAGGGGTATCCAAATCTGCTCTAATAGGATCTTACCAAATTTGGCTTGGCAGGGAAATCAACACTAGTCGTTTGCTCTTGCTTTGCTCGGAGTTTTTGTTTCTACCACGCGATGAACCCGGCAACCGCACGGTGAATCCATGGATTGCTAAGATATTCGTCTCCCGATCATAAACAAAAACTAAAATAAAGAGTGGCAACACGTGCTCTTCGAGACACTGGGAATAACAACTTTAAATTTGACCCAGTACTGAGATTGATATTTTATATTTCAAGTCATGACTACCAGCAAAATCTCTCTATGACTTGCTTAAAAACCTTGGCTTCTCTAAAACTGTAGCTAGTTCTATATTAGAACGGGTATCCAAAGCTGCTCTAATAGGATCTTACCAATTTTGGCTACACAGGGAGAACAACAGGAGCAGATGAGGGGAGTGTTAATTGATTGTCAAGAAATTCTTTTACCCTACATCCTGTGGTCACACGTCCTTTACTTTATCTGTTTACCCAAAACCTCAAGATTCGAAACCGCATAGGTTACCCCTCGAAAATCGAAGCAGTTTAAATAAATAAAGAAAAAAAATAAAAATAAACATAAACATTGCGCTATTTTATTTTTTTGTCATTCTGTTTTCCGTTGTAGCAAAGTAATTGGAGTGCTGCAGCGTTCTTCACTCATCATTTATGAGAAAGATTCTATACAACTGCATCTGGCGTGTAGATTTATAAAGACTAGAATAACAACTTGCTAGTCCGGCGGTTATTCTACAAACGGATCTATTATATTTTATTAAATTTAAATATTGATATATTCAGTCGGAGTCCCTAAGTTTGTATGAGACTACTTTAAATTAGTACCATGTTGGTAAAAAAATGAAATTTTCAAAATTTGCCTACAATTTAGGCAGAAATATCAAAGTCAGAAATTATGGGCCATCTTAAATCATTTAAAAATAAAAATAATAAAAACAACACCATCTTTTGAAATCATTACATCTATCTTTTGAATTGGAAAATACTTACATATTTACAAATATACAAATCTAAATAAATTGAATTATAAGCATATAATCGATTATTACCAAGGCATATCTATAATTTATATGTAAAGTAAACTGAATATTGACTACTTTAAAAATGTAAATTGACTATTGACTACGCCTGAGACGATAAATTTTGAACAACCTTGATATAAAAATCAATTGGACCTCAAAGACATAAGCCATACACAAGCATAACATTGAACTAGTACGAATGAAACATAAAGTTGGGAATATCAAAACATTGAAAAAAGCTCTTTTAATAAGCAATTGTGAGTGCGAATAAATTATCACGTTACAAAACATAGTCGGTAGAAACTTGCCCTTGCATTCTGAGTTCAGCCCTTGCAAAACTCATACAATACAACCCCAATGTATTTACGAACTGAGGGCGAGCATCGCAACCGAGTATAAAAGCATCAAAAAAAGAAGGCGTCCCATTGACATTGTGGAAAAAGTTTCTGGACCGAGCCTGCTTAGCCAGACATACTTCATTTTGGATGGCGAAAGTGTTCTATGTAAAGATTTTTTTTAATATTTTCTTCGGCATAACATAATAAAATTTTCTCACAAAGTCACTGGGCTTTGCGGCAACCGCAAGCAAGCTAGCTTTTTGGAAAACAACGTTAAAGACTTTGTTAAGAGAATCTACCGAATGGTTACCGCAAAACTAACTAGCGACTTATCATATTACTCCTCGTAGAAAATATTATTAACAAAATTAGGTTTTACAATTTGATAATTGAGGATCTGGTACTGAGAACACACTACTTTCCAAGTACTACGGTTCAAACTCTCTCAAACATCAGAGATCATCATCATCATCATATCAGCCGATGGACGTTCACTGCAGGACATCTAGGCCTTTTGTAAGGACTTCCAAACACCACGATATTGAGCCCCCTGTATTCAGCGAATCCCTGCGACTCGCTTGATGGGGGATCGACCAACACTGCGCTTTTTAGTGCGAGGTCGCCATTCCAGCACTTTGGGACCCCAACGTCCATCGGCTCTTCGAACTATGTGACCCGCCCATTGCCACTTCAGCTTCGCAACTCGTTGAGGTATCTTCTGCGGATCTCCTCATTTCTGATTCGATCACGCAGAGATACTCCTAACATAGCTAACCTAACATCAGAGATGCTCGTATATAATTCCTGAAATGAGGTAAGTCTGACTACTGCACGCCATCAGTTCACTCCGGAATATGACCAAAAGTATTTACAAAACGTCAAAAATCTCATCCCATCCATCGTGTGTACAACAGAGCTTTTACCGTATTTACACAGCTTTTATTTTCATTCAATGAGAGCGATGAATGAAAGATATTTTTAGATGACTACGCGTTCAATAAAGGTACTTTCGATTTCCGTTTCCACATAAAGCCGCGCCGCCATGCGACGCTGCAGATTCTCAGAATTGAACCGCTGTTACTGCGATCTTTTGAACTTTTATTATGAAGTGAACAAATCTTTTTTGCTTACAATTAACTAGTCTAGTTCTTCGTTAAACAAGAGGACGCCCGTTACTACGTCTGCGAAGAAATGGTCATACATTTTCGCCTAAGTCTTTTGATTGAACCTTTTAATAAAATGGACTCAGTAAACTATCCTCAGAAATTTCTGTCTGTTTCTTGGATATTTTACTTTTTTCCTTTAAAAAAAATATCTTGATATATATGAAAATAGAACTTTTTTATTTTTTTTCAAATAAATTCTAATTTTTCAAAAATCCACGGACACCAATGTCAATCTGTGGCCTTATATGTAGTTTATAAATATATATGATAAAATCCGCTATCTAAGTGCCCAATACAGGCTATACGCTTACTTGGGGGCTAATTGTGTGTATTGCGTAAGTATATTTATTTATTATTTATTAAATTAGGGAATACAGTTTACTGAATATATAAAGAATCGAAAATTAATTACATTAAGGAAAAGTAATAGTACATACGAGTCGTGATGGACAGCATGTCTCATTACATATACGTATTCATGTTAAACACATGACTGTGGTAATATTACGGCGCGGCATTTCGCCCTATTCAAATTAAATATCACAGGGTACGAAATATCTTTATTAATGGCGTTCATATTATGTTCATTATTAATTATTAATTAACGCTGTCGCTGTCCAATGATCGGATTTATAGGCAATTACTTCTAAATGAATATTTAATAGTCAATCAATACACATTATAATTATAATAATTCACTATATTTCCTTTTATTTTATTCTTATAGTAGGTTTAGTCATCATCATCAACCCATAATCGGGTCACAGCTGAGCACTAATCTTCTCTCATAATGAGAGGGGTTAGGCCAATAGTCCACCACGCTGGCCCAATGCGGATTGGCAGACTTCACACACGCAGATAATTAAGAAAATTCTCTGGTATGCAGGTTTCCTCACGATGTTTTTCCTTCACCGTTTGAGACACGTGATATTTAATTTCTCAAGATACACATAACTGAAAAGTTGGAGGTGCATGCCCCGGACCAGATTCGAAGCCACATCCTCCGGAATCGGAGGCAGAGGTCATATCCACTGGGCTATCACGGCAGCAGGTTTAGTAAGTGTAAATAATTGTACATATTTGATAACAGAATAATTAATATCTCGTAATAATGAAGAAATTTTAAAAATCAATAAATCGAAAAATGATGGTAAAATCACTATACACATAATGCGTCGGGTCTGTCTGCCTGTCCGCGTTAAAATTAAAAAATACGGATTTCTGGTAGATTTTCCAAACGATGGTGATATAAACGGAAAGTTTTGAAACATAATTTGTTAAGATTTTTTGTCAAACTGACTGGGGAATTACATAGAAAATGCTGTCTTATCCTTTAGAGTTATAGCAAAAATATATTTTGACGGAATATTTCTACAATCTCACCTGATGGTGAGTGATGATGCAATCTAAGATGTAAGCGGGCTAACTTGTAACCAATACTTTTAAGACTTAAAAAATACAAAATGCATTCATTAATTATTTCATCTTCACTTAACATCAGATGAGATTGCAGTCAAAGGCTAACTTGTAAAGAATAAACAAAAAAAGAGGTTATAAACAAATAAATGCCATTTCTCAAAAGGGTATGTTATTTAGATACAATGTTTTCTAATGGCACGGCAGCTTTGTGACCGGCGAAAACATTGCTGTAAAAGACAAATCTTAAAATATTTATCAGATTCGAATCGAAAACGATATGGGAGTGAACCAAAATGAAATAGTACAACACTTTTAACAGAAATAACGTGATATTTAACTTACGTAGAGAGTATTTTTGTGGCGTATTTTCAATTTAATCCGATTAGTTTTCGTTTGCGAATATTTGACTTTGTCGGTACCGATACAGGTTTTATCGGAGAGCGCTTTTTTCGTATTTTGGTTGCACTAAAGGATTTTTAACTGTGAAAAACGGTGTTATGGTTTTCGGACTTTCGTTTAAGTTTTCCTGAGCTTATATCTAAGGATCACTCCTCTGACTTCGTATTTTTTAAACATAAATACAAACAGCATTTAAATATGAAATATTAAAGCGGTAAAAGCTAGGTATTTTATAAAGGCCGTAATTACTTTAGAGGTTTTATAGTATGATACGCGCGTTGTCTAATAAATAAAGTGCCTTTTGCTTCGCAACAAAGTTGCCTGTAGTTGGAAACTCCAACGGGATTTCACTTAAATGAAAGTTTATACTTCAACGTTAAATGAGACAGCTAATCATATTAATAATGCTTAGAATTTACATTTCAGTGACAATAAAATATAAGATGTGTTGGTTATAATAATATTAATTGTCAACCCATATTCGGCTCACTGCTGAGCTCGAGTCTCCTCTCAGAATGAGAAGGGTTAGGTCAATAGTCCACCACGCTGGCCCAATGATCACGATGTTTTCCTTCACCGTTTGAAACACGTGATATTTAATTTCTTAAAATACATGTCCCGGACCGGATTTTAATCCACACTCTCCGGAATCGGAAGCAGAGGCTTAGTTATCCCTACCCTACACTACCCTACTCCTACCCCTACCCTACCCCTGCCCTACCCCTGAATTTATTTTTGTCAGAAAATGTGATAAATGAAGAACCGGTCCACCGATTTTGTGCAAACTTCTCATAAAGTAATACTAAATAGTCCGAACAAAGCCTAAACATTTGGTAGGATAGTGAGCCAAGAGATAAATGACAACTAGTGATAAGTCAATACTTTGGATTGTAATGTTGTAGAGGCAACGATTCCCGAAGATGCGATGGTTTCAGGGTAAAAAATATTTTGTAATAGACACCTAACTGTACCACCAAGCCCAGATTGATATTTAAATTGTTTTCAAAAATATCCAAACAAATTTTTTATATTGGCCTTGTGATTATGTGCTCAATCAAGTTATTAAAAATACACGAAAAAATATTGCAGTAAAATATAAAAAGTTATTGTATTTCGAACTGATGCACGTCTATTTTATTTAATCTGCTAACGTTATTACGAACTTTACGTTTGTACATAAAATACCATTTCTCATTTACTTGAAAGCACATTACAGGCTGTTCTACTTCTTTTCAACTTGGATATTGCCACCGCCGAATGTTGTTTTACCCTAATTACTTGTGATCTCTGTGAAAGACACACAAGATGCCCTGAAGAATGTTGAAAGTGGTTTTGGTAACGAGAATTCTTAGTCGTACTTAAAAATAGTGACTTTTAATTCTATATCTATAAATAAATTCAACCAACTTAAAAAATACATAAATGTACTACACTAAGCTTAACACAAAAGTATGATATCTGCTGATCGTTCATCAAGGTAATCCCCATTTAAAAACGAGTTTGTAGTACTGTATTCATTACATAATATTGATATTCAGAAATATTTTATTTTGCCGTTTTTATTAGTGTTAGCACAGTGAACGGTATCGCCACAGTACTGGCAATTTCGTAATTTTCATTTTAACACAAAATTACTGAACCGATTAACATAAAAATTAAATGGAACTAATCTGGAACTATACTTTTTCAAACAAAAAAAGAACTTTCATAATCGGTTAAGAAATGACGAAGTTATGAGTCAAAGATTAAAAACAAAAAAACATACGTGTCGAGTTGAGGACCTTCTCCTTTTTAAAGTCGGTTACAAATAGCATCTTCCCTGACATCTGCTACTGATCATTTTAAATAGTTGCAAAGCTAAAAGCGTAGTGCCAAAATAATTGTTGTCAAAAAGTTTGTGCCAAAAAAGGTGACTTAGTTATAATTTATTAATATAGAACCTAAATTTTGTTTGCACTGCCTTCAAAATAAAAAATAGTACGATGTAATTATTCACTTTTTAGTTTTGCATTATTTTGTTATCAAGTTTGATTACCTGCAGCATAATAATGAAATTTAGTTGAACTCCACAAACAAACATAGAAAGTAAGAATTAAATAAAGTGAAAATTTAGGAGTTGATAGTTCGCAGCCATTATACTAAAATTTTAAATGCTATCTGTTAAAGTCAGTTTAATCAGGTACAATAAGCAAACAGTTCATTACGTACACTAGGTATTATTAAGGTTTAGGTATATTGTAGTCTAGTGTTTGATTGGTTATTACGTTAAGGTATTAATTGACTTAGATTTAGAAATAACCCTACAAATAGCTCTTGTTACGTATGTTCAGGTATAGAATATGGTGTCCCAAAAACTTATCACGAATTTATGTTTTTATATCACACTATATTTTGTAACTTCACTGCATGTTGTGTTTATTTAGATTTTTTGTTAGTATTTTTCAAATAAATTTTCTTCTTTTTTATTAGCTCGTAGTTATATTTATTGGATAACACGATATAATATATAAGCTAATTAATTTGTTGTCTATTTAACGAGTAAAGTTATTTATAGGTTTCATTTGATATTATTATTGGATTGTAGTCGAAAAAGGAATTGTACAAACAAATAAATAGTGACAAATTTATAAAATAAAAGTAACAGATAGTTTTAAAATCTAAAAGCACCGAACATTGCTTTAACGAATATATTTTTAGACTGCGGAACAAAGTTTACTTCGCTGTTTGGAAAACTGTTCACCACACTCGTACCTACGTAGACAAAGCGATCACAAATATGGTCTCCATTTTTCTTTCATGGTATACGGTAAAGTAAAAAATAAAAATAAAATTAATAAATATGAACGAAATTTATAAATAAAAACAGTTTTTTTGTCGAGTCTAGTTTTAGGAATACTTTTAAGCTTGCAGGTTTATTACTCTGAACGCGATATCTCGATGCGCAAAAGACATGCTCTATTGTAGCGCTTTTACTCAATTCATACGTAAATCGATAACATTTTTGGCACCAGCTACCACAGACCGCAAGCCAAAAATTTTTTTTAAAGAAAAATAAACAAAAAATTAATTTTACAAAGTTCAAAGAATTAAATAAACTTTAAGTGGAATTCATAGAAACACGATATTTGAACTCCAATACCAGTGGTTACGCCTCGTTCTGCGCATGTGACCTTCTGAACTACGAGCGTAACATGCGGCATTCGTTAAATTGAAACTTTATTGACAAACTATTTGCGAGACATTTGCCTCACACTTTTCAATGGGAAAATAATATTACTGCAACTAGGAAGCCGTATGAACTGTTCAAACAACTTCGCAACAAAGTTACGAGTTACGCGTTGTGACGTCACAAACTTGCCGATGCGGTTTTTCAGGTGACGCGCTCGGTTTTTGAATTAGAATTTATTTTTAGCGTGTATTTTGATTTAAATTAAGTGGTGTTTATGTCATGGGATGTTAAAAAAAATACTAAAAATTAAAAAAAAAATTGCGCGTGTATTGGCGCGAATTTCCAATTTCCGTGCAGTGCGTAAAATGAATCATCATACTCACGCAACATAGTCGGCTAGCGGCAGGAATGCAGCCACGAGGGCCAAGAGTAGCGGCGCACTACGCGAGCGGCCAGTCATTGTGCACAGAACAGTGGCATGGGGTCGAGTCTTTGCAGCACTGCCGCTCGCGCTGTCGCCGCCGATGTCTTTCGGCGGACTAGTTTGAACAGCGACTCGCCACGCTCCCCGCTTCGTGCAGTCCTATTGATCCACGGCCTGTGCTCGTAATATCGACCCTCGCGCCGCCGTATAACACTCTTTCGACCTATTCCTCAATATGATGGGGAAACGGGCGGTCGCGAAAGCAAATCGATCGACGAGTCCCGAAAAAATCAATACTTCAAAAAAAAAAAAAAAACATTCAATAAACATGGCACAATCATTATTATGATTTAAATTGATTAATTAATTAAGTACAAAAAAAATTAAAAAATGTAAACAGAATTACGAACAGTTAGTTTTATTATTATATACTTACGTAAGTGCAAGCTAAATGCCAATTACAAAATTAAACTCGAGTACAAATAGATAAACTATGTAATTCGTGTAGAACTAGCTTTATGTTGGGAGAAATTTAATCTAGTAGTAGATAGGTAGGTAGGTACTATTCATTGTAAACATACACAATAAATAGTACAGGAATATCCCGACGTCAGATTTCCCGCAACAGCCGAGCGTACTCGAGTTTCACAATATTATTACGGCGAAGGGAAGGAAGGAATTTAAAAAATGCGATGCACATTGCCGATACAAAAGACATAAACGATTCTCTACAGAATTTTAAGATGTTTTTGGACGTAGATTATAAGTAAGAAGATTATTGGAAACTGGCCTACAGTTTCACTCGCGTAGTTCCCGTTCCCGTGAGAATACGGAAATAAAATATAGCCTAAGTCACTCACAATTAACGTAGCTTTCTAATGGTAAAACAATTTTCAAAATCGGTTCAGTAGATCCAGAGATTTCTGAATTTTGAAAACCCACACCACAAACTTTATAAAAATGAATATCTTAAGAAATAAACACTCCTTTCACAAGTATTTCCTTTCACTAAACGCAAATGAAAGTATCATCATCATCATCATCATCATCATCATCAATCATCATCATCGTTACCATCATCATGATATCAGCCTTTTGTAGGGACTTCCAAAAACTACGATCCCGAGCTGCCTGCATCCAACTATTACCTGCGACTCCAAAGTCATTGAATACAAAACCCCATTTTAAAGAAGTCGGAAAGCTGTGAATTGGTTGCAACGATGTTTGTACAAGAAAATAGTTTAAAGAAATTAGTTAAGTTTAGTGATTTGAAATTATTTAAAGAATTTTCTCACTACTATATCGGGGAAACTCGAAAAAGATTCTTTGTAAAAACCCGCTAACGCAAATTATATCTGAAACTACTACTGGAAAAATAACTGTAAATAGTTTAAAAAACTAAAAAACACGCTTCTAACACACCCTAAAAGTACAAATATTGGATTTAAGTCACGTGACTATTTTTTCGTATTCCTGACAGCAAACCCTTATATTTGATAGCCATATCATGGGGGTGGATTTCAAACAGCCAGTCCGCCATATAGGGAAGGCCGCCAAATTGGATTTGTAAGGATTTGTCAAAAGTGTTGAATCAGAACTCAGAGCGTGTGCAAAATTTCATCCTAATCGAAGATCTCGAAGTGGGTCAAATTAAGATTCCAATATTAGATTTCCTGCCATACATAGTTACAAGTGAAGCTACTAAAAGAGTGTTAATAATAACTAATTGAACAGTGACGATCAAACTGTGATTTTCATGTGAATTGAAAATTGTATTATATCAAACATCTGAAGCAGTTAAGGATCTTGAGCAGAACTTGGCCGTATTGTCTTTCATCATTATCAACTCATATTCGGCTCACTGCTGAGCTCGAGTCTCCTCTCAGAATGAGAGGGGTTAGGCCAATAGTCCACCACGCTGACCCAATGCGGATTGGTAGACTTCACACACGCATAGAATTAAGAAAATTCTCTGGTATGCAGGTCTCCTCATCTCCTCGAACCCACACCCTCCGGAATCGGAGGCAGAGGTCATATCCACTGGGCTATCACGGCTCATTATTGGCTCGGTAATAATGTCTTTAATTATATTTAATTTCCAGCTCTATTACTTCAAGATTTAAGATAATTTTAATTGGCTCAGTTCTTGCCTGGTGGTTGGTATCCGTTGTAACTAGTTACCTTCGAAGATGCACCGCCAAACAATTTAGCGATCCAATACGATGCCGCGCAGATACCGTACAGAAATATGGGTTCGAACCTTGTACTATTTCTGAGTAAACTTTTAGATTATAGTCACTTATAGAAGAAGATCCGAAATATAAACGAGCAGGTTAAAGCAGCAAAGAGCAGATAGGTTAAATCTGTTTATTGGATGAAAAGTGTTTCATATTACTCTTGAGCACGAGTCTCCTCTCTGTATGAGAGAGGTTAGGTATATAGTCTACCGCGCTGGCTAAATGCTGATTGGCACTTCACACTCGTAGATAATTAAGAAAATTGTCAGGTATGCAGGTTTCCTCACCATGTTTTTCCTTCACCGTTATCACAAGATTTTTAATTTCTTAAAGTGCACATAACTGATAAGTTGGAGGTGCCCGGACCGGATTCGAACCTACTCCCTCCGAAACAAAGGCAGAGGCCATATCTACCGGACTATCATAGCTTAGTCTTCGAAGCGTTAGCTACATGGCTTCAGAACCAGGTGAGATCTCAGACAAGTATCTACTTACTAACTTGATATTGGAGAAAAAAGAATCAGCGAGTTTTTTTACCTGTTCTTTCTGAAACTACGAGTTTGCTTGTTAACATAAATATCTCGGCCTTCAAAAGGTATTCATATATAATAAAGCCTTACAATAGAGCTTCAGTATGAGAATCCGTATCCAAAGTTAAATTATTTCCAACGGTAGCTCACAACTGAACAATATTCATTCATTCAGAGACGTAGAGGCGAGGGTATTTTAATCTTTTCATAGCTACAATAGGCGACATGACATGCAAAAGTTTATTACCTGAAGATAAAAGCACAGCGTTCGGGTCCATTGTACCTACATTATTTTAGGGTTCCCTATCTCAAAAATAATATAATGATTGGCGAGAATAGTTCCGTCATACATGAATTTTGTGTTAATTTAACCGTTTACGTGCAAGGGGAACTCTAAAAAAAAAAAAATTCTTCACATTTTTACGACATTTTAATGTGATGTTTATTTATTTAATTATAGTGTTTAAGTACACTTTCAGAAATTAAATATCACGTGTCTCTAA
Organism: Bicyclus anynana; assembly: GCF_947172395.1. Taxonomy (NCBI): domain Eukaryota; kingdom Metazoa; phylum Arthropoda; class Insecta; order Lepidoptera; family Nymphalidae; genus Bicyclus; species Bicyclus anynana. The sequence goes on from NC_069110.1 coordinate 20,335,605, forward strand.
CGGTGAAGGAAAAACATCGTGAGGAAACCTGCATACCAAAGAATTTTCGTAATTCTCTGCGTATGTGAAGTCTGCCAATCCGCATTGGGCCAGCGTGGTGGACTATTGGTCTAACCCCTCTCATTCTGAGAGGAGACTCGAGCTCAGCAGTGAGCCGATTATGGGTTGATCAAATCAAAAGTACACTTACTGTTATCATCCTCATCATCATTATCAACCCATATTCGGCTCACTGCTGAACTCGAGTCTCCTCTTAGAGAGAGGGGTTAGGCCAATAGTCCATCACGCTGGCCCAATGCGGATTGGCAGACCTCACACACGTAGAGAATTAAGAAAATTCTCTGGTATGCAGGTTTTTCGAACACACACAATGTTTTTCCTTCACCGTTTGAGACACGTAATATTTAATTTCTCAAAATGCACACAACTGATATAGTATGAGGTGCATGGCCAGAACCGGATTCGAACCCACATGGCTATCACAGCTCTAATGTTTGTTTACTTGAGAGAAAATGTGGAGCTTCAACCCACCACGCTCTCCAATCACAGGGCATATACTCGTAAAACGATAAATCTGCGCTTGTGGCTCCAGTGTAGGTTGGTGAGCTTAGGTTTATGATGTTTAACACTTTAATAGTCACTTAGATGATAAAAACAGTAACTGGGACAAACACTTATAATGCTCACTAAAACGCGGGAGTGTAATACAACCCCCTAACTCCAGATTGCAATTACTTTCTCGGAAAAAAGAAAAAAATATATTAATACTTTAATAGTCGAATCCAGGGTCCATTTCTGAAGTCACCTTAACACTAGATCAAAGAGGATTTTTGACGCTAGACTTTTTCATCATCATCAAGTTGACGATGATATAAACAACCTCATTCAGCTCACTGTTGACCACGAGTCTCCTCTCAGAAGATGAGGTTTAAGCCTTAGTTCACTAAACTGGCCAAATGCAGATTGGCAGACTTCACACACGTAGATAATTAAGAAAATTCTCAGGTTCTCTGGACTTTACTGTTTATCGAGGTTGCATTTTGCAGGCTTTATATTAAGTAAATACGAGTATATTGTGAAAGTTCTGATTGTGAAAGTTTCATAACAGTATTTAGTCGCGCTTTCCTTTATTGTACACTTGCATGATTCACGCGATGCAGGGCTTTGGGTTAGTGGATCAGGGTCTCGAGACTTACCTACTTGTATTACTAATAATAAACTAGCAGACGCCGTACGGTATCACCCGCGTGGTTCCCGTTCCCGTAGATATACAGAGATAATATACAGCCTATATCCTTCCTCGATAAATAGGCTATCTAACACTGAAAGAACTTTTCAAATCAGATCAGTAGTTCCTGAGATTAGCGCGTTCAATCAAACAAACAAACAAACTCTTCAGCTTTATAATATTAGTATACATGTGAACTTATGTAAGTTATGTTGTGTTTTTATACTTTCAGACCTACGTTTGACCACTATCTTCAATACAGGAGCTTGTCATATGTCCAGTCACTGGTCTTAATGATGTAAGAATAAGAAAACACAGACCTCAGGAGAGAGTTCCATACCTTAGCCATGCCTACTAAAAATATAGAAGCAAAACCCTTTAAAATACCAGAAGACTATCAATCTTCTGGTGACCTTAACACGTTGACTGTGTGTTTTTGGTTGGTTCGGAGGCTATTTACCACCCTACCGACAAAAACGCACCGTCAAGCGATTTAGCGTACCGGTACGGTGTCGTGTAGTTTCATCCTCTTCCTAACAAGTTAGCCATTTTAGATAGCATCATCACTTAATATAAAATGAGATTGCAGTCAAGGGCTAACTTGTAAAAGTATAAAAAAAACTGTTTGGGTTATTCTTGGTGTAGGTCCTTAGGTAGGGACATTTGTATTTTATTTTGCCTGTTTTGTAGTTCAAACGTCCGTAGAAAATCAAAGCTGTAGCTCACACGTCCAGTCCAAAAAAACATCATTATGTAGACGTATGCAATGTTATGCATGAAAGTCACAGCCAAATCCAAAATGCATTACTTATAACGCAAGGACATCTACGTGTCAAGACTATAAAGTTTTGTTTAAAGTGTTGAGTCTTCATCAATGAGTCTCCTGACTCAGCGATCAACAGCATCCAATGCAGACAACTGCATTGCAGAACCATAAAAATGGTCACTGCAATAGATGATTGAACTTGAGCTTGATAATGTGAGCAATTAGTTGAAGTCTATGTAACTCGCTTTCCACTGTGAAAGCGTACCAAACGAACTGACATCCGCAATTTAAATATTAAATAAGCGTAGTATACGCTACATATTAAATACTCAATCTTAAGTTTGTGTCTAGTAAACGACAAGTTAATATAGTGTGAGTGAGCAAATGAGATACTTGAATGTAGTAACACTTCATGCATATTTGCAAAGGGCATTCAACTCTGGAGATCGGCACTTGTGTCAAGAACCAATCGATGGCCATCGACGTTGTTTGTGAAGCCAGCCAACTGCAGCTTCAGATTTATGTTATTAAGAATTTTTTTTTCTAAATTTAACAAATTACGTTTAGGTGCGCTCTGAGGTTGAAATAATTGAAAATGCAAAAATTACTAAATTTTGTAACAAAAGTGCATCCTTTATAACTACAAAGATTTTAGAAAACATCGTCTTAAAAGAGGCAATTGGCAGTAAGAACTTTGTATGAAAGCCAGTTCTTTGAAGCTCAAATGAGTCTGCTACGTATAAATAGCTAAACGCTGAAACTCAAAATACTTTGACGAATATATTGCTTTGTTTGTGGTTCAATTATGTACAAGATAACACAACTCTGGCGTAGACAAAGAGGCCCGCCTTTGTAGATTAAGACTATTAGATTCTGAGTATGTACTATGAACTATGGGACTATGAAGTTCTGAGATTGACTTCTAAGGAATTTTCAGTACTTTTTTTACATTATCACCATAAGCCCGCCAATCCACATTAGAACAACATGATGCTAAGCTCCATATCCCAACTTCTAAAGAGGGAGGCTTGTTCTTCCTCAGAACTATCGCTGCATACAAATTATTTTGTATGCCCAGTGGTGACGTGTCGCTTGAGAGACTACGCGCAATGTTTTAATGAGTATTATTCACGTGTTAAGCAACCAATGCCACTTCTGTCTACTTCTGCGGTCGTTTTAGCACTAAAACAGAAGCTACTGAGACGCAAGATAGTGGCAAGTTGGGGGAAGTTGTCAATTCCAGGAATGTGCAAAGAACGCTGTGCCTGTGAGACTACGCGTCTCTGGTTAAAGGTTAACACAAAATTACTGAAACTATTTTCATGAAAATAGTACCAATCTAGAAGTATACTCTTACAGACAAAAAAAAAATTGAAAATTGGTTCAGAAATAACGAAGCTACGAGGTAACAAACATAAAAAAACATACACGTGGAATTGAGAACCTCCTCCTTTTTTTTGAAGTCAGTTAAAATGTCTGAATGAATGATTAATGTCATCCGGTGCTTACCTACTGGTGGATATCACACCGTAGGTATATGACATTCTGTCAATTGATTTCATGTTTATTTTAACAGGTTGATTACAAAGACCAAAATGTGGTTGTGTGAATTCGAAACTGGTGTTATGTGTCGGTAATGCATTGAGCATTATCGACACATCACACCAGTTTCGAATTACATTCAATCGGCAAACAAATGAACAATGGTGCGAACTCAATTTATCGGAACTATTGTACTGGGATTTCTCTTAGTTGATTGAATGCAATTTAATATGTGTATCTACTAGCGGACGCCCGCAACTTCATCCGCGTGGAATTTAGTTTTCACAAATCCCTCGGGAACCATGGATGTTTCCGGTTTGAAAAGTAAAACCTATTTCCATTCCAAATTTCAGCCAAATCGGTTCAGTATTTGCGGCGTTAAAGAGTAACAAACATCCAAACAAACATACATCTATATAGACTTTCGCGTTTATAATATTAGTATAGATACTACAATAACAATTACATTTTAATATATTTTATACATTCTTTTGAATTTTTGTAAAGAAAAAATCCAACACTTACAATTTTGACACAGTGAAAAAAGTTGTTAGACTAAATTTCTCTCTCTTACCATTTATTATTTATAAATCAATAAAATATAATATTATCCATTAAAAAATGATTATTACTTAGTAACAATAAAAAGTAGAATTGTGTAAAAATAGCATTATTACTTACCTTTTATAATAACGTGTTAAACATCATCACTTACCGTCAGGTGTGATAAGTGTAAAGATAAACTTGTGTTTGAAAATCACACCAAAGCTGGTGTGAATATTTGCATTGAGTCATATAACACCCAGTTCTGTGTACATGCAGTCTCAGAATATTACAGTTGCTCGCCGTGTACATATTTAATGTAAAGTGCCATGCATCGAGCTAGACCTGTTATTACTGGGATTCTAGAATAACAAAACTTGATCGACCATGATTATACTTCATTTAGAACACTTTAGACATGAATAATCCTTTGTGTTTTCTTCCTTATAATTATGAAACGTGTTAAACAAGTGTTAGGAATTTTTATTTGTTTAATTTTATATATACACAATAATAAATAATCCTATCCTAATGCCTATCTTCTTCTAGGAAAGCAGATATGGAGTGACCCCTCACGGAGTGGAACCTTGTTGGGCCCCGTATCAAAATTAGTTGGAGGTCTAAATGAACAGTTTTTCTTCACATAAAAGAAACAAAAATATGACAGTGACTTTACCTACTGTTTCCAACTTTAGGCTGCACGCTTAACCCGGATAAAAAGAGATTGCTTTTGTCATTTCTGAAGTTAAAACTCTATAGGCAGCTTTTTATGTTTCATTTTTCCGGGAAGCACCGGATTATGTGAGATTGTGGATTTGATTTTTATTAATTTTTGTTTTCAAAGATAGACCCTGTAGTCCGGGGGAGCCGTATTATTGATACGGCTGATACGCTGCTCTTATGCGGTTTTAAAACAGTTACTAACGTCCAGCCGCTGAGAGATTACGTTTGACAGGTCGTGCGAATGGGATAAACATATACAATTACAATTGCCTCGTTTTTTTTTGTCTCTCTCTCTCTCTTATGTTACATTGCCCATTTAATCACGACCTGTCAGAAACGCAAGCTCTGAGTCGCGAGCAGCAGTTTAACTGCCGAAAACAAATATGCAAAATTTTCGAATTGGCGTATTCAAAAGTGCTGGATTGTTTAAAAGAGTAGATCTCATTATTGGCGGTAGAATAACTATTTAATTTATTTTAATTCTTATATGTACAATTATTTACACTAACTAAAACAATACGATTAATCTAAATTTACTACCTAAACTTATTATAAAAATAAAACAAAAGAAAAAGGAAATATAAAATTTTATATATTTTTAGAAACCAGTTGGGATTTTTTTATACGACGACGATTTATGATTTTGGCTTTCTGGCTTGTACCGCCATTTTTAATGCCTACTTTGATGATCTCATCTTAGAATTCTCCTAAAAATATTTTCATTCTTTAGATTAGTCACTTTAATTTATTTTGATTTTATTAAGCTTCGTAATAATTATGTAAATCATCACTAGCTGCCTTTTTCCGAATCAAGTGTATACAATTACTTCGGGTTGTAAAATGTTTAAACTCTTTGACATCATCTGTCCACATTCTTTGGTGTCTTCCTTTTCGTTTCTTTTTTCCGGGTATCTTACCTTCTAGGATCAACCTAGGAAACTCATACAGGGATTCACTTTACAGTTGCTCAAAAAATGCGATTTGTCTCCTCATGAATTGTCATTAGGCTACGGTCACAATTGGCTCTTTTTAGAAAAAGAAATTAATATTATTTTTTATTAGAAGTTAATATTATTTTTAAGAATACAATATGTAACTAACTAACGTACCTACGTAGAACGTAGTTACATGTACATAGTTATCTAACTAACCTGATAGAATTAGCAATGCCTTGTCAGGGCATAGTGTTTACGCTTTCTAGCATAAAGATAATATTCTCATTTAGGTATTAATATGTAAGGACATTCAAGCTATTAAATAAATGATAACTAAAGAAACATATATGAACATCGCGCACTATTTCTGTGTTAGCAAATGTGGGCCGGCCAGCCAGTATTGTGCGGGCGGAATAAGAAATGACAATAATTAATTTACCACATGACTACTGCCCACGCCCTAGTCATGGTCGTCGCCGCATAGTGCACCTAAGGCTGCCTGTCCACCATAGCAGAGCGAGGGAGCGTAGCGGAGAAACGGACTAATGCGGAGCGAGGCTGCGGAGCGAAGTGAGAAAGTATTGCGAAGCTGAGTTCCAAACTGTCTTCTTCGCTTCCCATCACGTGATTTCCAGCTCCGGTTACTGCTTCTATATGAATTTTTAAACTAGCTTTCAAGTTCCTTTCCACTCAAGATAAGTGGAGATTTGGAATGAAGATTTTGTGCAATCCTATTGTTTAATATTTAGTAGTTGTAGTAGTAGTATTTATTTAGTAGTTTAGCCGTTTGTCGGCTCCGCTGCCTCGCTCCGCTTCGGTGGACTGGCAGCCTAAGAGCGAAGTCACGTAATCCTCTTTGGACGTATTAATGTCGTCCGCGAGTGTAAAATGAAGCAATAATTCAAAATTGAAACATGATAATTACGTGTATACTCGTATTCGCAAAATGTGTTCCTCTCACTGAAATTGAATTTAATTAACGTATCCCACACGTGTAAATTACGTTGATTGCTCTCACTTTCTGTTGGTATTAACTTTGTAAAAAGCCCATTGTACGGTCTTATCGCTTTTGTTGGTAAATATTTATGAAATATTATATTTGAGATGAAGAACAAAGCGATTCACCGCTTAATACTGGAAAACGAACGCATGAGTGATTCACAGTCCACGGCCGAAAAGATCTTTATCATGAAAATAATACTCGCAATTTTTAATTGAAATATCTTTTTACAGTATTTTGATACTGTAAAAGATATTCCAATGCAAAATTGCGAGTATTATATTAGTAGTAATTCCAGTGTAATAAAATTTGCTGAAAACTTTTGAAACGTTTAATACGTTATTTATAAAAACTCTACCAACTTCTCTGCCGGTTCGCAAGGCAAGTTCTGCTGAGAAGAACCGGCAAGAAACTCAACAGTTGCTCTTTTAAAAACTTACATACTCAATCATACTTAAAATATGATGTTCTTTAGTAGAGCGACTGTTGAGTTTTTTGTTGAGTTTAATTTACAATTATAGTTAAAATCGTTAATTTTGTTTCATACATTTAATTTCTGTGTGAATCATGCAATGGCCTCCAAGTATCTTTATAATTAAGGTATTCATCGATTGTGTAGTGAATGAACAGGTTTTTAAGTAGCTAGCTAAATAGTACCTAGCTAATTAGAAGGTAAATATGGTAAAAATGGACCGATTTGAATAATTTTCTTCACTTGTGGTTCATAAACCAGCGAGGTTTAAAACTGAACATAATATTTTAGTCTAGTAACTAGCCTCATAAATGAGATTTAAGACTTACCATAACTCGTTCGTAAATCGTAAATCGTATAGTGTATGTTGCCAGTGATAACCTACGGATTCGAGACTTGGTCGCTAACTATGGGACTTTTTAGAAGGCTCAAAGTCACTCCACGGGCGATGGAGCGAGTTATTCTTGGAGTTCCGCTGCGTGGTCGAATCAGAAATGAGGAGATCTGCAGACGAAGCAAAGACACTGACACATAACTCAGCGCATTGCCAAGCTGAAATGGCAATAGGCAGGCAGAAAGCGCAATTTTGGTCGACCTCCCACGAGGTGAACCGAATCGCTCGATGCTAGCGGTCCGAGAACGTCGTATTTGGAAGTCCATGCAAGAGGCCCATGTCTGCCTGTATGGTGATGCTGAAATCGTTAAGTAAGTCAAATAATCGGATTTATGTTACACAAAATTTCATCAAAATCATAAAATAACCGAGAACCATAGTAAGCACAGAAAGATTGCTTATAGATATTAGATAGATCTATTTTTTATATTGTTATCTATAAACCAACGAAAGCGCATTTGATTGGTATAATACTATGGACCTGATACCGGTCACGTTTCGTCAACAACGTCCGCTTCGTAACATAATTCTCATATCTATTACCTATACCTGACAGCCTCCGTGGCGCAGTGGTATGCGTGGTGGATATACAAGACGGAGGTCCTGGGTTCGATCCCCGGCTGGGCAGATTGAGAATTTCTTAATTTGTCCAGGTCTGGCTGGTGGCAAAGACGTACCGCCAAGCGATTTAGCGTTCCGGTACGATGCCGTGTAGAAACCGAAAGGATGTGTGGATTTTCATCCTCCTCCTAACAAGTTAGCCCGCTTCCATCTTAGACTGCATCATCACTTACCATCTTTTGAGATTGTAGTTAAGGGCTAACTTGTAAAGAATAAAAAAAAATACATATACCAAACCTAACACCCACCTTTTGTCTCAAGTTTGTTATAACAAATGTTGCTTTATAACAGAGGTCTCCTCCGATACTTTTCAAAAATTCATTGTCTTAATTGAAATGGCCGTAAAAGTACAAAAAGCACAAAATCTTTAGAAAGTACAAAATTAGAAAGTACAAAATTATTTCGTGGAGTTGAATACTTTTCTATAACAAAGTCTATAAGAGTATTTATTCACAAATAACATTCTTCAAAATTCATCATTATCAACCCATGTTTGGCTCACTGATGAGCTGGAGTCTCCTCTCAGAATGAGAGAGGTTAAGCCACACACCAACACACAGAGGTACACCACGACTTCACACGCAGAGATTAAGAAATTTCTCTGGTATGCAGTTTTCTTCACAATGTTTTTCCTTCACGGTTTGCAACAAGTGATTTTAATTTCTAAATGCACATAAATAAATAAATGAAAAGTTGGAGATGCATGCCCTTGGACCGGATTCGAACCCACACCCGCCGGAGTCGGGGGCAGAGGTATATCCACTGGGCTATCACGGCTCTTAGATAACATTACAGTTGTAATTTTTGCGGTTTCAAGTTGGTATCGTTGTTTACTCGTAACACCTGCACATTATAAATAAGCTACGCGACGCTTGGCCACAATCCAACAGCATTGCGAACCTGAGTAGCTGAATTCCAAAGAAAGCTTCTGATACTCTTTATACAGGGTGCTCGGGAGTATTTCCCTTAACTCTAGGGTTATATACTCAAAAGAAAATTAATTAAAAATGTCTGAGGAACATGTGCTCTAAAATGAATAGTTTCCGAGAAAAAAAATAGTTTTTTGTAAATAGATCTTAAATGCACTGACCTTATATCGCATTCTTATATTATGACCTAGCCAAACCTATTCATTGATAAATATCATGAAGTAGCTTCCTAGTGAAGTGCGGAGTGGCAGTTGCAATATCTCGTCGATATTGACAGTCTTACCACTACGATTGCGTATTTTATAATGCAAGGATAGATAAAGGTGTATGTTACATGGGTCGTAATTATTTGAATTATTTTGTATAAAAAGATTTTTTTTAGTAAAAAAAAAATTATGCAGTTCGGCTCCTATACTCGTAAGTGGACTTGTACCACCTTGAAGATATGGAAAATACTCCCGAGCAGCCTGTATAATATATTGCACCAAAGTAAAGCTAGGGCGGGTCTCTTAAATTTTTATTTGTGTGTGAGACGTTGTTGTATTTAAATATTTCACGATATATTTTTTTTTAATTTAAAATAAGACTCCGTAAGATTTCACAAAATATAATTGTACCGAATAATATTAATTAATAAAATAATATTAATAACTGTAACTGTAACGAGGGCCTACGAGTTCCATCTAACAAACTATATAAATATACTAAACTATATATATGTTATTATAAACATTGTCTGTTATTTGCTGATAATAATTCTTCAATGTCATGATTACAGTTTTTCGTTTATTAGATACTGATTTGACTAAACCTAAAGATTTTATCTTTAGCTTTATTATTTAAACTCGGATTAAACTATTTACATTTTATAATTAATTTAAATATTATAATGATATTAATTTCATAATGTTAGACTAAGCCGTAAAAGTGTATAATTAAAAAGTAGTTGTAAGATACAGAGACCATTTTGAATTGTAAAACTGTTTGAGTCATAGTCGGTAATTATTTTGTCGTCTGGTAGCCAGTCGAGCGCGATCTTTGTTGGTGATAATACACTTTGTCGGAACTATACGAAGATTTTCATTGCTGAATACACATTCCTGACGTCACGCTGCCCGTCTCAGTAATATAACGTATTATTCAAAATCACTTCGATGCGTAGTATGGATGCGAGCTATGGATGCCTGCTAATTAGGCTTTCGCGAGTGGGTAGCTAGCTCGAGCTTGCGCATCTTTCTCGCGCAGCTACTTCGCAGCTGCGCATCTTCCTGGCACAGCTACATAGCTTAGTAATGGTGGAAACGGTCACATATTTTCGTAGCTTAGATTTCACATCGTCGAAGCATAGCTGCAAACATCTCTGGTAGAAAAGGACCCTTAAGCGTCGGTTCTCATCATTATCATTAACATGTGACAGTGATCTTTTATAGTACATTATGGTATGAGTGCGGTAAGTTGAAAATTACAGCCGAGACGATATTGCAGCTCGAGCCAAAGGCGAGAGCTATACTAAGGATGCAGAGGCTGTAATTATCAAAGCGCACGTATGTCATACGACGTTTTAGAACACATATGCACGTTATATAACACTTTCTGAAAATGAATTGGCATCTTTGCCTGTTTTCCAAGATGACATTTTGATTATTATTATTATTATTATTATTATTATTATTATTTAACAAACAACACATTGAAATTAAGCCTAACCATAGTGCAACACAAACCACAGTTAGTATACCTACGCTTGTCATTTTTGCACAGATAACGAAGTGCGTATTTGTTTTTTTTAGACAAATGCACCAAAAATAGCCAGTATTACTAATAAAGTAAATTAATATTTTCGTGTTTCTGATACATGATGTCAAAATTATTAAAATTAAAGAACTAAATGTTTTTTTTATGAAATTTTATCTCACAAAGTTAATTTTATTCATAAAATGTTGAACACTTTTCTGACAAAAAACTCTAAAAGATTACAAAAAGTACCGTTCGTAATTAGACAGATGGTAAAGGTTTTATATTACATTACGGCACATGTGCGTAATGAGATACATTACGATATTGAAATTAGTGAAATAAGCAATACTTTACGAGCAAATGTGTTATAAAACATCATTACCCAACCGGTATTGAAGCAGCGTGGCAGGTCTAAGTTCCATATTCCCCTTTCAAAGAGAATGCGAGGACTAATTGTATGGCCCTGTAGCCTTGTACCTATAGTAGGCCCTAAAAATAAGCCGGCTTTCGACTATAACATATGCATAAGGCCCAAATGGACTGTAGATGGATATTTAAAATGTATGATATTCCCGTAGTAGATCCTACTCCTTAATGGTTTATTCATGTGATAGCCGTACGATCTTGTGGTAATACAGCTTGGTACGACGCATACACAATTGGCAAATATAAAAAAAATGCATTTTATGTTCTAATAGTTCTCTATTTACTGGAAAAACAAGAAATAAAAGGCAATTAAATAAAGGCAGAAAAGTGGATTTTTGGATCTACTCAAGCGTGACAGATGAAAATAAGGGAGTATACCCTGCACGTTGTTGAGTACCTCCACCGAGTGGGTAGGTTTAGTGCTACCAAAAAAAAAACTATCTTCAGCCATACTCAACCAGCACGTAAAGTATAAGGGTAAATTATGTAGTTAATAGTTAAAAGACGTTCGTAACATGAGGGGATGGGAGGGTTCCAAAGTAACCAAGTAAAACTCTTGTGTTTCTGTTCTTGAAACAAAATCACGGTTTTTTTTTTTTTTTGGAAATAATCCAATCTCATAGCATTTACGTATTTTCGAATCGTGTTAAAATTGGCACAGTTTCTTTGCACGCCATTGACGATCAATTATTCTCATGTTTCTGCAGCACTCACGACTATAACTGATCGTGTATCTGTCACTGACTTATGAAACGTCTTCACTGCCGTTTGCGCTGCAGAAACGTGAGAATAATTGACCGTCAATGGCTGACTTTAGGTTAGGCAGAATAGATTTGAATTACAAATAGTAATCAAGTTATGTCTACCTAGACATATCTTGATTTTCTGCGTTATTATAGTAAATATACTATTTAGGAGCATTAATAAAAAAAAATATCTGATCTTACAATATTGCTGTCATGGGAGTGAGTAAGTTTTTACAGCTCCGGTAGACGTTTCCTTCAATAGTATCATGGCAAAAGCTTCGACCGTAAGAAGCTTTTGGCTGTTTCATACTGAATACACAGAAAGCCTTGTAACGGCGCGTATTGTGAAGAGATTTCTCTCTCCGTCTGCCTTGAGCCCGACCGCCAGTTACTTGGCTTCTAAAGCTTTGGCAGTTTGAATATATTTCCATAACATTATTATTTTAATTCTTGCCATTTTAAAAAATGATATAGCCTATTACTACCACAGTTTTGTCTAAGTCAATGACACCTCATATATCAAAAACCATCCAGTGGGCTATAGTGCGTGCCAAAGAAATGGACACATACATGTATACGCTCGAAAAACATTACCCTACATGACGCTTGGCTAGTTTTAATTTTGACGACCTCCGTGGCGCAGTGGTATGCACGGTTTCAATCCCCGACTGGGCCGATTGAGGTTCGTTGGAAGCTTCGGCCGTGGCTAGTTACCACCCTACGTAGACGAACCGCCAAGCGATTTAGCGTCCCGGTACGATGTAGAAACCGAAAGGGGTGAAAGTTAGCCCGATTTCATCTTAGATTACATCTATCTATCGGGTAAAAATACAAAATTTTCCTCCAAATACTATAGGTTAAATTATTATTGTACGGTGAAAAATAAAAACTCAACCCCTGTACGCTAAGGGGACCAACCCTGCACAGGGAGATTAAAATACACTGATTACATTGGGAAACGGCAGAAACTACGTGGATTTGTCGGAACAGGTCTATTTATTGGAAATAAGCTGATTGAACTGTTTGGTTTAAGCCGCATTGTACAAACAAGCTTAGTTCGGCAACCCTCGAGGGTTTCGACGCCAGTCGGTAATTGTATGTGTTTAAATACATTTTGATAAATTCCCAGTAATATAATATACTGAAATATGTAATTGTGAGCTTGTGAGGATGTAGAGGGTAATTTCTGAACCGATTTTAAAAATTCTTTTACCACTAGAAGGCCTCGGTATTTGTGAGTTGAGCTATATTTTATCTCCGTATTTTTACGGGAACGAGAACTACGCGGCTAGTTTATTATACGAAGTAATTTACATTTATGTTATTATTCACGACTGAAGTACTAGGGCTAGATCAACTGTTAACACTGGTTTGTCGCTTAGTTGGCGTGTAAGGGGAATTTTAGTCATTTTAGTAAGTAGCCTTCAATTGCCTCGTTTATCCTCTGATTAAACTATACAGCTACGAATAATGCATCCATGTATTGTATGTATGATTTGAGTTCTAATTTTTTTAGCTGGATTTGCTGAATAAACTAAAATATCTTTTACTTTACGAGTACATAAACTGAAAAGATCGATTTTACAACTTCATGGGACCTGACCAGACCTGAGTATGCGTCTTAAATTTCAACTTGATCCTTTGCGCATTTCCGAAATAAAGCCCTCTAGACGGACAGACAGACGGACAACTAAGTGATATGAAAATGGTTCCGTTTTTTCCTTTTGAGGTACGGAATTCTAAAAAATAATAAATAAGGGTTTATCAAAGGACGTGTTTTGTTAATGTGTTAAATAACGCGGGTTGTACAATTCTATACGGGATTGGAAATCTGTAAGGACGTTTGAAAAGAAATATTTTCAGAGAGAATTTGAAATCGGCGAAAACTTATTACGTCTCAGCACTCGACGTCTCCGCCATTCATGCTGGGAACCAGAGACTTTCACTATGTTGATAGACAGGACAAACAGCAATTTACATTGGCACTATTTAATAGCGCAATTTAGTTTTTTTTTTTAATTCCGGCGAATTGACTTTCACTACTGGAGATAAGCTTCTTCTCCTTAGCTCCTTACGACCGGGTCTATAACACCGATGCTCCTAGTAGGGGGGTTTTATACTAATTCTATTTAAATCACCAATTCCATTTCTCCAACCGAATAAACAACTGATCTCAGCTTGGTAATATAATGAATTGGCCCAAACTATATTTATACGGAGCCGTGATATCCAAGCCGTGATATCCGGTCCGGGGCATGCACCTCCAACTTTTCAGTTGTGTGCGTTTTAAGAAATTAAATATCAAGTGTTTCAAACGGTGAAGGAAAACATCGTGAGGAAACTTGCATACCAGATAATATTCTTAATTCTCTGCGTGTGTGAAGTCTGCCAATCAGCATTGGGCCAGCGCGCTAATGGCCTAACCCCTCTCATTATGAGAGGAGGCTCGAGCTCAGCAGTGAGCCAAATATGGGTTGATAACGACGATATCAATACAACTACTATTATTTTACAAACGTAAAAGGTATACTAACGAACTACAAAGCCTACTTCAGTTTTTGTCGTTAAACATTTAATAGGTTTATATTAGAGACCAAAATAGTGAATATGCCAGCTGTTCAAAACACATCCATTTATTTTTATTCATCATTTATATCAGATCAGATATCAGACATCCATCATTTATATCTCGATTCCCGCCCGTTGGTCTATTGTCGTACCACAATCTTCCCAACAGATTGGAAGGAAACTGGGGGAAGAAGGGGAAATTGTGATCGTATTTAAAACATTTTTAAAAAACATATACGTTTAGCGGACGTGCGCATGGAATTCAGTTTTTCACAAATCCCGCGGAAACCATAGATTTTTTGGGTTGAAAAGTAGCCCATATTACGTTAATCCAGGGTTAAATCTATTTTCATTTCAAATTTTAGCGAAATCGCTTCAGTACTAGCAGCAACAAAAAGTAACAAACATCCAAACAAACACACATCCATACAAACATTCGCGTTTATAATATTAGTAGGATAAATAAAACAAGAGCGAATTCCTGTTTATTTATTTACTAGCTGATGCCGCGCGGTCTTACCCGAACATCTTACAGAAAAACAGGGATAATATATAGTCTTCCTCGATAAATGGGCTACCCAACACTGAAAGAATTTTTCAAATCGGACCAGTAGTTCCTGAGATTAGCGCGTTCAATCAAACAAACAAACATACAAACTCTTAAGCTATAAATATTAAGTATAGATGAAAAGAAGAATAATAGCTTAAGAAAACTTACCCAATATAAAATTTTATGTTTTAGGACGGAGTCGCGGGCGTACGCTACTATATATAAATTCGTCTGTCCGTTCAGTTGAATATGGGTCACGGGTCGATTTGCGATTCATAGTACTGTACCTACCTACGTTTGGGTCGCGAGGAACGGTCTGTAAACTGATCAAAATAATAGCCTTAAGCTTTACACGAATAAAATATGCTATATGCCTTCGAATAAAATCCTGGTCTTTAAAATATTGAATTTTCATATTTTTCTCTTTTCGTGATTAATTAATTATAGTTTTCTTTTTAATTAATAATACCTTTACTTTTCAACTTACTCGTGGTTCCGATAAATGACAGGTTATTTACAAATAAATATTTTGCTAGCTCGTTGCGTTGCGTCATTTCAACGCATTAACGCATTGCCATACTTGCGTTGCGATGACACACGATGTCACATGCGTCATACGTCCATAGATCCGCATCTTACGTATAGGACGCATCGCGTTAAATGGATTTTTAATTTTACGGTAAATTCGTGAGATCCGTAGGTTGTACGATTCAACTCTTATTGCCACTGACGATCAAGTAAGCTCGTCAGTGGCTGACATTATCTATCAGCGTGGACATGGAACCGGCTGTTTCATAAACTATATGGTACCTACTTCTTAGCTTACTTCTTTAGCTTGAATTTTACAATGCAGGTTGTCTGGAGGTAAACGCTTTTAGTGATAATATTAATAAATATTGTAGTCTTATATATTTGTTATGTGCGATAAAGAATAAAAGTACCGATCAATCTATTTTATTATGGTTTTTTTTTAAATTTTTGATTATCAGTCAGTGTTCACATTAGCCTGTCTATCATTCAAATATCTGTGAGACAACGATACTGCGGTGAATTTTCCGCTAGGTACTTATATTACTGATCCTGAAAGGAGCTACAATAATTTCCATCGTGAAGGTAAATTTAGTTGGTATCACTATTAATATAGCTCGAGAGGTAATGTAATTTCAAAGACAAAATAACTACTTATTTTAGTATTTAGCCTGATTTCCCTAAAAATATTATCTTACTCGTTCAATAAAAATGTAAGTTCGTTTGCTATCGTTTCACCCATAAGCCACTAAACTTTACAATTTTTAAATGACTGAAGAAAATATGCTTTATCAGCAAATACCAAAACTATGTTTTACCCCTTTATTCCCACGGGAACGGGAACTACGCAGGCCGAGCCGTAAATAACACTCATGTGGCTTTCTATTGCTAAAGATTTTTCTAAGTCAGTTCGATAGATTCAGAGATTATCTCCTACAACTCAAAACTGTATATTCATAATTAAGTACCGATAAAAATGTTTGTCTTATTATTTGTAGCACATTGCGTTTCAGCTCATTGCACTCCATCTTCATTTAAACTTTAACTATGTCAAACTCTTCCGTGCATGGAAGCTACTTTAAGCTTCAGAGTTACACAACTCATAAGAGTATACACAAATAAACCACAGTGTATTTTTGCTGGAAGCCTTGGGTGAATTTAAACTGAAAACCGTGTTTCGAACCGCAAGACGTGGGTAGTATTACAAACTTTGATAAGCTAACACAACTAAGTACGTCCTATAAATTAATATTCTCATTAAGGTAGAAGTTGCTAATTAAAAATGTTCGTGTACTTTACTGAACATTGAAATAAGCTTTTGAAAACTTAAGGTCAGTTTATATGGTGAGCGTTTACCGCACGTTTCAAAATGCACTTTTACGGATTGCAAGCACTTCATACATGCAAAATGCACTGGCTATCCTGAGGACTCATTAATTTCTCACCTTCCGCCCTGTTGAACAAATCTATATCTATTCTTATAATAAAACTGGACAAATTCTATACATTACTTCGCAATTTGAGATTTTACTTATACCATTTGTAACACCAAACGTTACCGTAGCATAACGTACTACTAGCGCCATCTATAATAAAACTGTAACAGGTCAAATTGTGTACATTTTGTACATTGAAGCTATTTTGAAAATGTGCAAGTGGAAGGTCATAAGAGGAGAGGAAGGCCAAAGAAGAGATGGTTGGATTGTGTGAAAGAGGACATGTGTGTAAAAGGAGTGGATGATGAGTTGACAAGTAATAGAGACGAATGGAAAAGATTGACATATTTTTCCGACCCCACTTAAGTGGGATAAGGGTAAGGAGATGATGAAGCTATTTTGAAAATTTTTGTTGGGGGGTATTATATAATCTATTCCGTTTGATCTATTCCGATTATTTCAATTTCAAAGCTGTCTAACAGAATGTAAAACTAATTGTGAAAATTTGAGTAAATAGACGAACCAACGACCAATTAAGTACTGTTTGCATTGCCGAACTAAATATTACAATACTTTTTAAAATAATTGTTTTGAACTCACCTACGTAAAAGCTTTTAAATACTAAAAACGCCACACACATGCAATAATATTTTCAATGAAATTGAGTAAGGTTGCCTAAAGCCCCATAATATTATATCATTAGTTCTTTAGGGGATACCATTTTAGGCAACCTTATTATATTCTATTTTGAAATCCCAAACAGTCACTTCAATTTTATTTATATGTTTGACATTATTGTGTGTGGGAGACCTAAGATGTATAGAACCGTATATATTTTAAAAGCCGCAGTCGATACTTACCTACTGCAAAATTGCAGATCGTGTCATTGACAGCTCCGTAAATACAGCTTATTCAGGTTTATATCACGATTTACAAGTTTCTACCTGTTTACTTACCTGAAGATGAAATGAAGATATACATTAACTCGTCTTGATTTTATATGAGTAAAGGAGGGTAGGTAAAGTGCAGGTAAAGGTTTTTAAAAGCGATTTTTTTATAAAAGTCTGTGTTTTATAATATAACACACAACACCAACACCAATCACCAAATATATTTTATACTAAAAATGGTATACGTGCCTAAAAAAATCACCGCAAAAAGTGATCCGAATTTAGCAACTGCACTACATGCACAATTTGGTGTACTCGCATTATTCCATAATTAAAAATGTATATACAGTTCCTAAACACACAACTCATCATTATATATAATATTTAGGTATTATTTATTTATATAACTTTTTACTATGCGACTCAGTAAAATGACTACTAGCTGCTTTTGCCCGCCTTGCTTTAACACATTTCTATTATAAAATTTTAAGAAACATGACGTTTTATTAAATAAATATACCTACTCTAACCTTTTGACCAGAAATTAACAACGCGCGTATTATTTTTTTATAGCTTTTCGAATTTATGGAGGAGGACAAAGGTAATTTAAGATCTTCTAAATTACAATTGTATCCAGTTCTACCTAAACGTGGTTTTGGGTTATCACTAATCGAGTCGCGAGTTTCGATTTATCGATAATAATTTAATATAAACGGGTACTTCGCCAGGCTTTACAACGCGTCATCGCGTATATGTATCTTAGCGGGCATATATCAATGTTATGACGTCATATAAATTCTGGATTGAAGCCAATCTCGTATGAAAAGCGCCCGGCATAATTCCTGCAGGTGTGGCGTGAGTAATTGCCTTTTGCGACCTCCGCTCGAATATTCTGCGCTTTTATTAATCACAGAAGCAACAAAATTGCCCGCTTTTTTAGAGAACGCTCGGCACTTTACATGTATGTACTAGTATATCTATACAAAACCATCTATGATGTGCTATACGTATACGTGTAAGCCTGCGACAAATATGTCGGAGGTTAAGATAATGATTATAGTGCCATCTTACATTAATTAAAGTAACTAATTCCATAGCGATATCTGTTAGAAACCTCGAAGTGCGTGTCGTTTATCTGTCAGTTGTTTGTCTGTGGATATCTGTCAGTTGATGGTCTCGGAGAGAGCACGCTGTAGCTCACAAGTTTATTCAGTTGAACGCTTGAGCTGATCTAGTCAGTTTAGCAATGATGAGGGAATTGAGCGAGTTAATTATCCGTATAGTCCGGCTATTGCAATGTTAGTTACTTGTCTAGAAGGAAAAACGAGCGGTGACTAACTAACTAGTATTAAAGGGATCCCTTAACCCTACTACTATCAGTCGCCAGTCCGAGATTTCGCTCATAGTTGACTCCGTGCCATACGATAGTTAATCCTAGTTTCCATCTGATAGTATCAGCGCTATGCTTGATCAATAGTGCTATTAAAGGGTATATCTGTAGAAGTAAGTGAAGTGATCATTTCATTAATGGTTGATAATAATGTTACTTTGTGTATTTTCCATCCCTGACGTAAAGTGTAGAACCTAGTCGAATATACTTGTACCACCATAGCAGTACGGAGTATACGATACAACTCGATATCCCGATATTTAGCCCGTGTGTGCCCTGTTTAAACTAATAGTGACACTATCTACGTTGAAATAAAGTCGTAAATTAAAAAACACCGATATGTACTCTCGCTACTTCCTTAGGGATTTGTGTTAATTATATCGACTTTATTTCAACGTGATAGCACACTACTACCTCGCCTCAACATGTCTGTACTGGCCTTTAGAGTGTTTCTGCGTCAGTCGAATGATATCTAGTTATCATTATCATGAAAATTGCATTTGTATAATATAAAAAAGAAACGCAAAATGCGTTGGTACGCTTACCATGTTAGTTAGTAGAAAGTTTACATCGAGTCCGCTAGTTATCTAATACCATAACTTGACATTTCAAAAGTGCTTGTAAACTAAGCCTAATTGAAATAAATTAATTTTTAATTTGATAAAAACAGCAATATTGGAAAAAAATATCGGCATTAACAATTTAGTTTAAAAGAGTATATTACCTCTTTTAAACTAAATTGTAACAATGTTGTAATAGTAACGGAAAATACATAATATTATTAAAATTATTGTTTTATGTTCTAAAAGATCGTTGATATAAAAACTCTACAAACTTTATTTACAACCAATATTTAAAAAAATGAAAAATGATTTAATTACGCCCTCATTTTGGAACTTTCCGTGGTGATCGTTCAAAATGAAAATTCATTATTTCAAAGATTTATAACACGATAATACTAACCGTAATCTACAACTAAGTTTACGGCACGTAAGAAAGGGGTTGGAGACACAAAAAAAACAGACAAGTGCGATTCACAATCATCCACCGAGGGTTCTGTACAAACGTCAATCAGTTCAATTTTTTTTATTAAACGTAAGCTTATAGAAAAGTCGTATTATAGTGTTCATGATTACGCAAACGACAAAATTGCTTGGAAATGAAATGTAATGTATACCTATTGTTAAATGGTGCTAAACTAAAAAAGGATAAACCTGACTGAGTTTGTTGTGGACTCTTCTCGGACCAAGGCCCGTTTGGAACCCTCATAACTTAAATTTTAAGTTTTCGAATAATTATTATCACCATTTCCTTAAGTTTAATATTATTACCAGACGTTTCTAAAGAGCTTGTAAAGTAAGCCTATTTGAAATAAATGAATTTTGATTTTGATTTTGAAACATTATTAATCATAAATCGTAAACTATAACTGTCCAGTTCACAAGCATTGATTAAACAGCGCTTTGAGACGACCTGAATACTGTCCGGTCCATGTCTTCCTGGAACGAAGGCAGTCCAGAGCGACATCCATCTCCTCTCCGGTGACTAGAGGGACAGAACCGCCGTCTTTAAGTTTCACCGCGGAGAACATCGTCGGAGGGATATGGCCCCTGGGATAGTTCTGGGAGAATATCGTTCGCCGTTTTCATTGCTATTAACGTGATTTATTTTTCATGTAAACTTAGATGTTTGATTTGATTACTTTAAGGGAGTGTTTAGATCTAAGTATTTGATTTCCAACTCGATAGCTCCATGCGTTCTGAGATAAAGAGTCTGGATAGACAGACATATACTTGACAGACGGACCACAAAGTGATCCTTTATGGGTTTCATATTTTTATTTTGAAGTACAGAACCCTGAAAAGCCAAGAATATATTTCCTTTTTCTTCGTAACATGCAAGCTGAATAACATGCAATCTGAGAGCCAAACACACATGAAAACCACTACTTATCTCCATGCAATTGTTTTGTAAGAAATATATCTATATGGTATACATAGGTATCTACTCGTACCTACAAGTACTTGATTCGTCGGTCCAATGGTTGGCTATGTAGCTTCAGAACACGAAGTTTTGGCTCAGACTTATTGCATAAAAACCTGCCTCGCTAGACGTTACTTCTACAAAGTATATGATCAACGATCTAAAGCGATTTAAACATTATCTCTAATATCGATGTTTTCTATACTAATATTATAAAGAGGTAAAGTATGTAACCTTGGTACTCCAACATCCATCGGCTCTTCGAACTATATGGCCTACCCACTGACACTTCAGCTTCGCGACTCGCTGAGCATGTCAGTGACTTTGGTTCGCCTGCGGATCTCCTCATTCCTGATTCGATCACGCAGAGAAACTCCAAGCATAGCTCGCTCCATCGCCTGCTGAGTGACTTCTCAAAGTCACTCAGCGTTCCAAGGTGCTGAAATGGCGACCCCGCACCGAAAAGCGCAGTGTTGGTCGACCCCCCACTAGGTGGACCAAAGATATCAAGTGGGTTGCAGGGAGCCGCTCGATGCTGGCGGCTCGAGATCGTTGTGCTTGGAGGTCCATGCAAGAGGCCTATGTCCAGCAGGGGACGTCTATCGGCTGATAAGGTAAGGGTAAAGTTTATAAGTTTGTAACAATTCTTTGTAAGGGGTAATCTTTGGAACTACTCATCCGATTCTGATTCTGAGGGTTTTGGGTTAGAATCCTGGGTTTTGGATATTCATTATTGAGCTTTCTTATTTTTAGTGCAAATTTTCGGCCCGAATTCGGAAAATTAGTGATGCTAAGCCACCGAACGTTTAGCCACGGGTCCCAAACATTGTTAATAACATCTGATTGGATTAAATAAAGCGCATAACTAAAATGACCATATACGTGCAGAAAAACACTAGTGTGAAACAGTTTTTGATAGTTTATTTTTTAGCTTAGCATTAATTAAGCTGGGAAACCTTATAGAGCCACATAGGAGAGGAGTTCACGCTTTTGACCAGTATGTTATCCAGTATGTGTTACCACTTAATTTGGAATACCGGCAGATTAGTAATATTCATGATTTTGATTAAATTATTTTACTTAAAGATCTAATATCAATTTAGTGCGACCACTTGTATGTACAATTTTTAAAGAAAACTTTATTATTTTTAAAACATTTTTGTATCAAAGCAAAACATGATATTTTAAATATAGATTTTACGTAATATTATAATTTATCTTGTTATTATTTTAATTCTGATCTGCGTTTTTTTATCCACCACATGTATCCAATTAAAAAAGCATACAAAGTTATGAAATAAAACCCTAACCATACATCTTTGAACTGCTATATTGAAAAGCACTCGTGTTTCAAACCTCATTCGCTTATTGAATACCATCGAAAACTATTCCCAATATCGTACTCGTATTTATTACATTTTGTTTAGGTTAGTTTTTTAGGTTAGTTAGTTATTCAGTTTTGTTTTTGTATGAATTCTACGATTACTTTTAATTTATCTTTCAAAATGTATTTTGAGGTTTAATTCATTTCTTCTATCAGCTAACAATCTTGTCCGATTTGTTTTTTTATTTTTAATTGCTTTACTCATATAAAACCTATGTTGTTCTATATGAGTAAAGCAATTTAAAATAAAAAATGAGAAAATCTGTATTTCTTTGTTTCTTTGTTTATTACATTTTCCACTACCACACACAGTTAATCCACTAGACTAATTTTGATGAATTTTGGTATATTTGTATCTTGAAACAGAACAAAAGGTAAACTACGAATAACTACTTTCATCCTGGAAAGAATAGTATAGAATATATTTTTATACAAATATATTTTTATATGTCCACACACAAGTAATAAAAGAAACAATCTATATTATGGTCGTTGACAAAAAAGGTATCCACCTCAGCACGATGCCACAGCGAGCTGTGGCGCTAGTTATCAGGTGAAACCTTATGTGTTCATGGATTAAAATCATGGTACCTTTGGGATTTATTTGGTTGCAGGCTTCCGCTAGTCATTTATATACACGGAATCGATAGACCTCGACAAGAGTTGACCATTGTAACTTAAATACACGTGACACGTCCCCAACTGCCAACCTCACCTGCTCGTGGTGCACTCTGCAGATGGACCGACGAGGCTTTTTCGACTAACGAATGGCAGTATATTCATTCCCACAGGCTAGATAATTAAATATTTCAGGCCACCATTGAAACTTAAATACACGTCGCAGGCCGCCTCAAAACGCAGCAAAACGACATCCTAATGTCGGGACTTCATGCACCGCGTGCTCGCCAGTGTCGGGCTCGCATTGTATGGACCAAAGAAATAAAACACAGCCCCAAGTCTCCGGCAGCCCTGCTATTTCTGGCTCTGGCAGCGGTAATGCTAACGGCGGCGCAAATGGTATTTAAGAATCTCCAGCAGAGATTCCGCTGCCAACCCCGATGGCTAGATGCCAGTGACGACCTATGGTTCCAAGACTTGGTCCGTGGTCGCTAACTATAGGCCTCATATTTCAGTAGTCAGCAGAGCCTACTCCGAACCGGTGGTCACTAATCACTACAAACAGACAAACCTAATATTTCAGAAGTGCTTGTAAATAAACCCTACTTAAAATACATGAATTTTGAATTTGAACATACTGAATATAGTATTTCAGTGTTAAACGGATAAAGAGATTTATCACAATTCAGATGTAATTATATCAAAGTGTTCAGATTAATTGTTCCAATAATGCAGGTAAGTGTAAATTCCACCTGTAATAACAGTATCGAGTATCTAATAGGTGGTGCAAATATCAACGTTAACAACATTGTAATCCTGTAAAATGATCCATTAATTGAATGGATCATTTTATTAAAAGGCATATTTATTACCGGTTTAAGGGTTATAACCACATTGGATCCACACATGACATACCTGAAGAATTACCACGTCACTTGCTACCCACTTGTTGACGTCGTTCAGTGGTTGAATGACGTATGTGAACCAGGGACGTCAGGTTTTCCACGGCTGGACGCTGTGCTATAAATCCGCTCCGCGGTTTCACCAGCTTAGGTAGCGAGCGGAACATGGAGATAAAATATAGCCTATCACACTCACAAGTAACTTGGATTTCGATTGGAAAAAGAGTTTACAAATCGGTTTAGTAGATTCAGAGATTACCCCTACAATCTCATAAACTTTACTTCTCTTATCACTAAATGGCGCCCGGGACTTCGTTCTCGAAAGTCTGAGTCAGAACAATTACCGAATTTGTTCATCATATTAATTATCATCATTATATCAGCCGATGGACGTCCACTTCTGGACATAGGCCTTTTGTAGGGACTTCCAAACATCACGATCCTGAGCCGGCTGCATCCAGCGAATCCCTGCGATTCGCTTGATGTCGTCAATTCACCTGGTCGACAAACAATGCACTTTCTAGTGCGGGAACGCCATTCCAACGCCTTGGGACCCCATCGTCCATCGGCTCTTTGTTTATCATATGGATTGCGTAAAATTATGTTCTCTGCGTGTGTGAAGTCTACCACGCATTGGGCCAGCGTGGTGGACTATTGGCCTAATCCTTTCTGAGAGGAGACTCGAGCTCAGCAGTGAGCCGTATATGGGTTGATAATGATGAAAATTATGTTAGGTGTTCATCACATTTACCATTTTTAAATGGTAAATCTATTATATAATATAAAATATAAATCTGGCTTTCTATTAGTAAACGAATATTCAAAATCAGTTCATCATCATTATCAATCCATATTCGGCTCACTGTTAAGCTCGAGTCTCCTTTTAAAATAAGAAGTGTGTTAGGCCAATAGTCCACCACGCTGGCCCAATGTGGATTGGCAGACTTCACACACGCAGAGAATGAAGAAAATTGTTTGGTATGCAGGTTTCACCACGATGTTTTTCCTTCACAGTTTGAGACACGTGATATTTAATTTCTTAAAATGCACGCAACTGAAAAGTTAGAGGTACATGCCCCGGGCCGGATTCAAACCCACACCCTTCGGAATTGGAGGCATATGACCTCTGCCTCCATATTCCTGCATACCAGAGAAATTTCTTAATTATCTGCAAGTGTGAAGTCTGCCAGCCCGCTTTTTACCAGCGTGGTGGACCATTAGCCTAACCCCCCTCACTCTGAGAAGAGCTAAGAGCTCACAGTGAACCGAGTATGGGTTGACATCGAACAATTGTACCTCTCACTAATAACATCCATTCGGGGTCTCCGCATGAGCAACACTAAGACGAGCGTGCCAGTAACGGTAGTCGCTCAATTGTCAGTGGTCTTCTCGCCATCTCGCTGTCAACTTGTGGGCGAAGCTCTCCTGAATTGAAATAATGAGTGTATTTTTAGTAATTCATACACAGAAAATTACCTCGACCGATAGACCGCTCGAGGCGATCAGTCGGATGGGTCAAATGAGCAATTTTGAAATTGTAACGAACGGTAAGTTTACCAGCGTGTTTACTCGTAGTAATTAATGTCCAAATTTAAATTGAAGCCTCCGGCGTTATTAGAGGCAGGAGCAGGATATAGTACGGACGGCTGGCGCTGTAATCGATAATCACTATTATTATCATGACTTTTATGATCATCATCATGTGAACGTCCATTATTTGTTACTAATTCTAATTTTTTTTTTTTTAATTCTTTACAACTTAGCCCTTGACTACAATCTCACCTGATGGTAAGTGATGACGCAGTCTAAGATGGAAACGGGCTAACTTGTTAGGAGGAGGATGAAAATCCACACTCCTTTCGGTTTCTACACGACATCATACCGGAACGCTAAATCGCTTGGCGGTACATCTTTGTCAGTAGGGTGGTAACTAGCCACGGCCGAAGCCTCCCACCAAGCCACTAATTCACACTATGCTATTTTTAAATGCTTTGGTGACTTTTACAAATACCACAACTTTTAACCTACGCCACCACATACTTCTATACATATATAATATACTCGTATATATATTACAAGGAGGTAAAAATAGTTGTAAATTGTAGGGGATAATCTCTGGATCTAAAGTACCGATTGACAAAATTCTTTTACCACTAGAAGGCCACGTGATATTAATTTCTCTCCGTATTCTTACGTGAACTATATAGGCCTTAGCTGGTAAACTATAAATGTAAAACTTTTTCTTGAATTACACTAACTATTGATGAAAACCACATTAAAATTCTTTGCGTGCTTTAAAATCTAAGTAAAATCTAAATCCTAAGCCTACCTACACACGGCGAGAAGCGACTTCGTTTCATAGTACGAAATATGTATAAAAGATAATGGCAGTGAATAGGAACTCTGATGGCCTCGTTGGCACAGTGGTATGCGCTGTGGATTTACAAAACGGAGATCCTTGTGTCGATCCCCAACTGGGCTGATTGAGGTTTTCTTAATCGGTACAGGTCTGGCTGGTGGGAGTCTTCGGCCGTAGTACCCTACCAGCAAAGACGTACCGCCAAGTGATTTAGCGTTCCGGTACGATGTCGTGTATAAAAAGAAACGGGTAAGGATTTTCATCCTCCTAACAATTTACCCCGCTTTCATCTTGCACTCTAGATTGCATCAACACTTACCATCAAGTGGAATTATAGTCAACGGCTAAGTTGTAAAGAAAAATCTCTATTGTAGTTTTGCATCCACACCGATTTGACGTCACTTTCTGCATAAATAAGCAGCTCGACGTTTAATCTATATTACGTTGGACAGTTTGTAAATGACCTGTTTACAATAAAACAGCGTCGCTATTTTTACTTCGTCCATGAATAATTGAATATTCATTGACGACGATAAATTAATTGTATTATATTTTGCAAACAATTTGGAATATATTATGCATATAATACTTGTACATCCATATTCATACTACCACACTAATAATAATTTGTGGTGACAAATTGTGTGTAAACATCCGTATGAGTCTATTAAAATCAATTTCTAGGACAAGAACATATCTTTAAACACCAAAATGCGTCTTGTCCGGACTCTAATCTTTCCAATATTCACGTATGCAGCTGAGACATCAGCTGATCGGCATCGCATAAGCTTTCGAGACGTGGTGCTGGCAAAGAATGCTCCGTATTCCGTGGACAGCATAGGGCCAATGCATCGGTGTTGAAACAACTCAACTCAACTCGAAAAGATTTTCCACCACCAGCTGTCTTTAGAGGATCGTCGAGTACTTCGATCGCATTTCCAGGAGAGAAGGAGATAACTTAGAGAAACTTGTTATCACTGGCAAACTGGAAGGGAAGAGTCCTCGGGGACGTAGCCCGAAGCGTTGGTCAGATCAAATCCGCATCACTCTCGATACAAAAGTACACTAAGCTCTACAAGTCGCGAAAAGCCGAGCCGCATGGCGTGACATCGTGTGGAAATAAGTCGTGAATGTGTGATATTGGTCACGACCCTCAGTAATGAGGACCACTACGCGGAGAGAGTTTAAAATCTTAGGTATCTTCTGGGCTATTCACTAGTCTTTATTAGCAACCTATTAATATAAACATAGAGAGGTACGGGTACATCCACTATTATCACTGCATCGTCACTTAACACTGGGTGAGATTGCATTCAAGGGACACTTTGTCATTGAATAAAAAAACTAGAACCTCAACTTTAGGTATAAGATTAATGACAGTAATTTTAACTTATTCCGACATCACGCTTTTGTCTGGATTGAACCAAACGCTTTTGTTTTCGCCCTAAGGTATTACTATTGTATTCCCTAAGTGTCTCCATTCAGTGAGCTATTATGTAATCATTTCATTGTCTGGTTGAACTTATTGTGTAAATAAAATTCTATTACATCCTTTATCTTCGTACTTAAGCCACAAGCTTAGTCATTGTTTGCCAGTTTCCTTTTAAGGTAATTGGATCACTGAAATTTTTGTCAGTTAATTACAGGCGTACAAGGTCAGGACTCCGTCATTATAGGGGAGGGGATATAAAGCTAAGGCCCACCATGCTGATTCAAGGCGAGTTAGCGGGCTTACGGTTAGTTTTAGAGTCTGTTATTACCCGATAATAAGACCTCATCGTATCGGAAGGCGTAGTTTTGAACCCAGTGCGGGGCGCCTCCAACTTTTCAGTTTCATTTTAAGAAATTACTTATCAAATGCCTCAAACGGTGAAGGAAAAACATTGTGAGGAAACATGCTTACCTGAGAATTTTCTTTTCTCTACGTATGTGAAGAATTGGCAGAAGTGCCAATCCGCATTGGGCCAGCATGGTAGACTATTAACCTAATGGATATGGGTAGGGTAGGGGTAGGGTAGGGTAGGGGTAGGGTAGGGTACGATGAAGTCGCGACGAAAACGTAGTCGTAGATAATCTCTAAATGCTTAAATCTGAAAGAATATGCTTTGAATCTATCCGGTATGGTATTATTATTCCCACTCTTAGCCTTATTTTTCCTTTGATTTTCCATAAAAAAAGACTTTAAAAAATAAAGTTTAAAAACTATAACCCAACAGCGTAAAAAGGGGTCTAAAAAGAACGAAATAATAAAATATTTCAGATAGAAATCGAGAAACGCAAAGTTACAAAAATATCCAAGGTATACGTAGGAAGTAGAATAAACACCTAACTTGTATTCATGTTTACTGAAGGTGTTCCTGGCATAACCACAGAAAATATACAGTAATTGTGACCACGGCTCTACCGTGACCATTTCTGTAAAAGAAAAATAAACATAATACATACATACATAGACTGCCAAAATCATTACCATTTATTTTGGCTTCGCCGTAGTCGGGTAATTATAAGCACGTATTGCTATAATGTAGTCGAAGTCTGCTGGCACCAAAAGTAAGTGAGAATATTTGAGGTGGTTTTTGTGGAAATGTTTGCAACGTTGTTTATTTCCCCGCTGTGAACACAACACTTGCTGCATTGGTTTAATAAATAATTTCGCGTTCAAGCTATATTTTCTCGAACTTCTTTAAAACTTTGGCGATGCTTTATTATTACCTACACGATTCCCTCTTTCTAGGCTTCAAGTTTTGCCGTAACTGTTGAATCAATTTGATTGAATCATAATAATGTGGATGGGCCATGGAGTCGCAGAGCCAAAAAAATCT
The DNA here is from genome assembly GCF_947172395.1 of Bicyclus anynana. NCBI lineage: Eukaryota > Metazoa > Arthropoda > Insecta > Lepidoptera > Nymphalidae > Bicyclus > Bicyclus anynana. The sequence continues at coordinate 20,365,097 of NC_069110.1, forward strand.
CAGGATTCGTTTACCTCGAGCTAGTTGCCTCGACTGGTGACAAAAGGGCTGGCATTTTTTTTGCACAAAGGCGCAATCAGTCTGAAATGCAGCCGGTGTTATTGCCATCATTGCATGACAGCGGTATTTGTAGATATACCTACTTATCAGGATAAGTTATCTTTAGTGTATTCTTAAGATAAATTGTCTTAACTGTATTCTTTCTCAATACAAAAAAAGAAAACGTGTGTGGCTCGGTCTCGGAACGCTCGACAGAAGTGAAAACTTATGCTGTATGCTTGAGAGAAAGGGACTTGCCAGACTGATTGGCGTCGTAACGCGTTACGTTACGGAGCGGTTTATCATCCCATGAGATAACTTAACACTATTGCCAAGGTGTCAGAGATTATTATTCTTAACGGCTTAAAGGCTGTATATCGATGAGAAACATCATCAAACAATAATTTGGATTTAGAACCAAACATTCCTGTGTACAACAAGCTCACCGCCTCAATAAGCATATTCTCACCAGCTTTGTGCTACCCACTCACCATTTAATAAACTCACATAACACACTACACACACAACATCCGATAAAACTGATCGTGTGTTAATCGCGATCGGCATGCTGTGATGCACATCGCGACCAACACTCGATCAGCTTCTATTGAGAATGATCATGAGCATTGCACATGTATTGTGGGCTTATCGGATGGTGAGTGGCTAGCATTACCCGGCTTCGCACTCCTATCCCAACTGGGCCGTTTTCTTCGATGTAGCAATGCCTTTCGACCGAGTCTGGCACGAAGACCTAATTTAGGCACGCCGATCGACAAAGCAAGTCTGTTAGGCACGCCGAAGCGGCTAAGCTTAACTTCACAACGTCGATTGTTTCACAATTGTGTGCTTCACGACGTAGACAATTTGTTCTCCAAAGCTGCCGCTAGTTGCAGCGAACGCAATACCGATACGCGGTATTCTTTCAATTTGTATTTGTATTTGTATTGTTCAGAACCGAACAGGTTTTTATACGACTAGCGACATCTATTGCGACAAGTGATTTTTAATTTTGTGTTAAATACTTATTTTTACTATTACTTTTTTTTGTGAAGATACAATGTGATAAAACATTAAAATATTTTCTTTCAATAAAATTGATGGAAACGGTGAAAACGAACAAAACGTTTTTATTACTAGTGCCATCTATTATCAATATAAATACTAGCTTTAGTAGGTGTAGACCGTCACCTAGATGTGAACCGTCTGCTCCGGGTAAAATAAACGGATGACGACGTTGTTTCACGTGTACCACATAGATGGCGAAAATAATATTCTATTTAGTTTAAAATAATACAGTCGAATTGAGAAAACTCCTGCTTTTTTTTGAAGTCGGTTAAAAATCGGTTCAGAGGGCCTAGTGGCAGTTTGATACTGTTACTATCGCGTTATCGTAAACGCGAAATTCTAAGGAATTGAAACAGCGCCATCTAGTGGCATTACGGAACAACTGTTTCAATTCCATATAAATTCGCGGGTACTTCAACGAGATAGTAACAGTATGAAAATATTGAAAACTCCCACTAGGCACAGAGATTGTGTCATGGACAGTCGACACAGCCCTATTGTAAAACTTGAATACGTGCATGTAATGATAGATTAAAAAAAAGGTAACGATGTAAATGTAAACGAACGTCGGAGCTTCTCCAAATAAAAATAATCAATATACTTAATGGAAATTTGAGTCAAATCGCTCCGCTTCCACCGGACATAACTTATTGTACCTAGTCCTTACTAAGCGTGGCTAAGCAGCGTAGCGTAGCGTAGCATTCAGTTATCCAGCAACTTGAATTTTGGAGAGAGATTATAGTTATGTAGTTGTAACGCTAAATTTCACTATCCCAGATATAATTTTTACTATGACAGTAACTTCTTTATGACAGTTATTTCTTTATTTTTTATTTTTTACTTAAAAACCGGAAAATCTTCCGCTAACATATATTGCGTTATTTTAATAGGCCTTGATGTCAGCTATCACCCTGTAATGTATGTCGTAATATTTACGAAACACCCTGTATAGTTGTATAGATATTGTTACATTCGTTTATTCGTCGTACCATCGGAATGTACGCAAGGTAGGTATATGTGTATAACAGATAATTAAAATAAAACAAAAATTTACGACATCAATAGTTTAATAGTGATTAAGACAAATAGTTTAAGTATTATATACTACTTCACAAATGAATACAGGATTCAATTTTTTTTTATGGTGCTAATAAACAACATGTTACTAAACATATCATAACTAAGTAATTACGAGTATAAATTACCTGAATAATAAACTGCTGCGTAGGTAGAATAAATAACCAAAGAATGAAACGGGACTGAGAAAAAATAGAGGACCAAATAATATAAAAAATAAACATCAACCAATAAATATCAATATTATATACTAATATTATATATGAGGGCCTAGTGACAGTTTGATACGGTTACTATCGCGTAATCGTAATCGCGAATAAGGAGAGAAACAGCGCCATTTAGTGGCACTACTGCACAACTGTTTCAATTCCATATAAATTCGAAATTTCAATGTTTACATATAAACAATATGTAAACATTGAAATTTCCCACAAAGCATAGGTACATATAAAGTTTGTGGTATAAAAAGCACAATCCTGGTTTCATTTGTAGGAATTTCTTAAATAATGATATTTAGTTTGTAAAATATGGGAAAACGATTAACACTTTTATGAGAAACTTTTCATCTCTCTCAAACACACAATACTAAACAAATTTCTGATCATGTAGTGAGAAAGAAGTAAATAGTTCGGCACGGATGTGTAAACCTCGTGCTATAGCATTTCTCCCAACGGCAGAGTTATGGAGGACATAGTCAACCTACACCGAGGTTGGTTTGAATGTAGTGGTAAGATAAAGGATCAATGTACATATGTAAACCATATATACATAATATAACATTACCTAAATATATATAAAGAAGCAGAGCCAAAGAAAGGATTTATCGGACATGAGTATTTTGAAAATTAATTTTACTCTTATAATTTTGGGCGCTTTCTTTAAGCCCATTTGCTTTCTTTAAACAATGGGACTCTCTTAAGCATTCATATTTCAATCATTGACATTGATATTAAAAACCATCGGGCATAATTTATTATACTACTTTCCGAAAGACAATTTTACTACAATATAAAATACTACAAATACTACATTAAGGACTATAACTTCACATCTACATGGAGGACGTTCCTGGTAGTCGGATAGTGTAGTTGTGGAACTGATGGTCGGATGAGTGAGATACCAATGGCACTGGTATCTCACGAGATAATCTCGTGAAGAGAAATCGACAAAATTCAACTAATGGCAGTACAACGGGAAATATCGATAATATGTCTTTCATTGTATTAGTACAAAAGAGATGGGATTCTGGACAACTCCGAGGACCTTGGAGGAAGTTTTGCCTAAATTTCCTTTCATTGGTCGCATGTTAACACCTCTGATAGCCATACATCGATGCCACCAACTCGATTACACAACTACCACCAGGTGAGAAACCCTCCATGTAGATGTGTATAATATGTTGTTAGTTTTTACCACAATAAGTTGTCTTCCCCACTGATATCTTCAATGATCTTCACGTTTTACAAGTTATACACGAAATTCTTAAATATGGATAAATTACTATATTCTGTAAATTACTATACTATAGATGCGGCACGTCCATCTACGCATGTATTATTGATCTGACTTTCGGGCTTTCAACCTAGTCAATATGTTCTCTGGGACAAATTGTACAATGCTCAGATCCCACGAAAAATTGTGGCCCTATTAGGTTACTGGTACGGAAACTAAATTAATACTGTTATATATAGCGACTCGATCTCTAATTATTATAAATTAAAATGTGGTGTATGGCAAGGGGGGATAAACTCTCCGGATCTCTTGAATATTTACGTGAATAACTTGATAGAGGAACTGAGAGACAAAAATGTTGGATGTCATATCAACGGTAAATGTATAAATAGCTTTAGCTTTGCTGATATCGTAGTGGTTCTCAGTCCCTCTATTAAGAATCTCAGTCTCTCAGAAAGTTACTCTCAGTGTGTTAGAATTATGCAATTCTTCATGGATTAAGATATAACGTGGACAATACTGAGATGATGGTTTTCAAATCGGGTAAGGGTCCGGAGAGGATACCACCCGTTACCGTTAAAGCGAACTGCTTTAACGGTAACGGGTGGTACAGAAATTTATTTTACCTTGGTCATATTGAGCTAAAAGATGACAATGACATTGAGAGAGAAAAAACTGTCTTCTCGATTCGTTGCAATATACTAGCGCGTAGATTTGGCAAGTCCTTTATAGAAGTTAAAATTACTCTATTCAATATGTAATGCTATATGTATCTATAAGTACGTTCCAGTTTTGGCCAAACTTTCTAATTGTGTGGTGTTTGCCGTATCGAGGGTGCCCGACTTCTATTGTATTGTTAGAGCTCATAAAGCATATTTTTGGAAAATAATCGGGAACTCGAACAATGCGATACTCAGACTCGTATTGGCTATCTGTTCACCAAGATAGGAATAGAAAATTTACAATCCTTGTGACCTGTTTTGTCATCTGGAATTCGGCTTATCAACTATTCCAGTTAGACGTAGTTTTTTATACTATTTTTGACCAGTGTATATTATTATACTAAGTATATTATGTATTAGTTTTTTTTTTTAATAAAAACTATTTACACTGAGTATGATTAGATACAAATAGTAAGCTGTGCTAACATTTGCCAGCCGAATGTAATAATACTCTACTTGGTAACGTAGTGTTCACAATTATCTATCTATCTCTTATTAGAGAGAAATGTATCCACTTCGTATCGCCTCGAGCCAATACAAACACACTAACAGGATTTGTAACAAAAACGCCTCCGGAAAACTTATGGAGAGCCGTCGCCGGACAGTTTCCCAGCGAGGTGTTTACGTTACTTCGTTTATTATAGAAGCTTTTGGGCTACCTACTTCATTTAATTTATTTAAACTTTTCGTTTATATAACTGCATTATATAAACATCATTAATTTAAGCTTAAAAAATATTTACAAAAAAAATATTTAAAGTTATAATAATTTCAGATTGCCCCAGCTAGGTGTCAAGTTCTATGTTAGGCATAGAAGAGGTACAGGACAATTATTTATATCTCGAACCTGCATACGAAGTAACGTTAGCTAACAGCCGGCTAGCCGTAAGCGCTGGCGGGTGCATGGCGAGGCGATGCGGAGCTACGAAGGTCCGTGTTTGCGCCAATAAATGAGTTTTTAGCTTTAGCTGAATGTGACCTGGCCTACAGTCGGCAACAGCTGACGTACTAGTAACATCAGTAATAATCTATTTAATGATTACTAAATATTTTATTATAAATAAATCTAGCGGTTTAGTTGCGCCTTCATATTAATAAATAGATAAGTACTTACGAGTAGGTACAGTATGTATGAAATACAATGTCTTACTTACATAATATTATATTATATCTAGTAGTCGCTCGTCGCAGTTTTTCTGCGCGCGTTTCACATGCGTCTAAGAAACGCTAGTGTGAAGGAGTTATTTTATTATACTCGTAGTTCTTTGCAATTATTATTCAGCATCAAGTTAGCGCGCCATTGTCATTAATTAATAAGAATATGTCAATTCATGAGGCAGTTTTAACGGAAAAGCGTTAATTTACGTATTTAGTGTGTACAGTTTATTCGATCATTAATTACCTTATTATCTATGTATGATGAAAAATGTATCTTATATACTAAATTAAATTATGTTAATTTTTTTTTTTTGTTTTAGGAATTATATATTTTTTTTCATATTTTCACTTATTTTCCTTTAACAATCAATAACTACATGATAAACACCACATGTAACTATGCAATGTTTTAGATTTTAACTACATATACTTAAAAATGACGGAGAAACTCATAAAACAGTAATGAGAATTTGGAAATCTTAAATTTAGACAATAACTATCAATCATACCGCAGAAATTGTTTATGTTATAAGTATTAATATTATACTGCAATGATCGATCATATTAAATACAATGCAAGAACCGTATTACCTCAGCGTTTTATATGATGATCACTGAGATGGCATAAGTACGTCTATTGCTCGCTTGTATTTCACGTCTCCAATTAAACGCTAGAGAAACCTCAGCATGGACAGTCTCTTTTACTATCTTAACATTAATGACTAAGTATATCTAATAATAATAATAATAATTAATACAAATTTTAATAAGTACACATCAATATTATAAAAACGTAAGGAATATTATTAATAAAATGGAAGAACAATTTCTTATAACAAATTGGTGTCCTGATTATTACGCAACAAAGGGATAAAATATAGTTAAACACTAATCTAACTAACTAACTAATTAAAGTAAGTTGATTGAATTTCAAATTCATAAATAACTTGACTCACAAAAAATATACTACAACTAAAACAAGATAATTAGTACCAGTTAGCAATCGTAATTACCAACTTCACCTACCTACCCTGGTGGGAGGAGGCTTTGGCCATAGGTAAACCAATGGCAGAATAATCATTCTATATTTGCTAGACCCAATTGGTTATGACCATCGGGTAGTAGCAACACTGGTGCGTAAAATTTAGTCTTACTAATGCGATGGTCATGAATGATCATAAAGTCCGAAGAGAATCATCACTGCCCGATTGTCAAAGATTCTGAGCACTGAAGACTCACGAACCACTTAATGGTGACTGTGATAGATTTGTTGATTGATTTATTAATTGAGTGAAGTTGATCCTCAGAAGAACTCTTGGAATCCGTCACCTTACACACACTAGTAGTTAATACACATAAATTAACCTAAACCTGAACAGGTATACTTAATTCTATTTAAAACAAGCGTATCAAAGATACAATTACTGGGCAGAGTTCCAGAAACTGCGTGATATTTATTCATACAAAATACCTCAGTGATTGAACTTTCTAACACAAAAAATAGACTTATGTCCTCATCGAAAGATTGTTGCGAATGACTTGCGGATGAGAGATAATAATTGGTCACTAACTACAAACTTCGCGAGAAAGTTCAAATTCACTGAGAGAGCGATACAGAGATGTTTTGAACATCTCTGATCGAATTAGGAATTGGAAGATGATGGACATGGCACACAGAGTTACAAAGCTAATAGAAAGCTTCATCTACACTATTAATGTTTGTTCACAGTTATTATTCAGCTTCTACTTTCATAGCAACATTAAGAAATGTATTTAATAACTCCGTTAACTATTATAATTCTAGAACGAAATATTTTAAAAGTAATTTTTTTATTTGATAATAAAAATTAATGACATAGCGTTAGAATTATAAACGCATTCACTGGAAATACATTAAAAAAAAAACGCAAAATTAAGATAAACTCGGTTGCCCAGATATTTTTCTTCACGAAGCACTATGAGCGAATTCACGTAAGTCTTTAAAGTTGATAAAGATCAACATTGTTGGTTTGGCACACAGAAGAGCGGCGGATGTTGATGCCACCCTTCTCCGAGGATCAGACGTGAGTGAAGCTCGCATGCACCGCGTCCTCCTGGGAGATCTGGGTCCCGGCGGGAAAGTACTGAAATGAGAAGATGAATATTAGCTTACTTTTGGAGTTTACTCCCTAAGAATCGATTTTTCATTTAAAGCCCCCGGTATGAAAAAAAATATCGGCAGTAAAATTCGATGAACGAATGATAACGTTACGTTTTTGTGCGCAACCTATTCCGCGCACCTTTCACCGTGCGCTGCCGCTAATAGCGTGCACATGCGTACGGGTATACCCTAGCATTTTTGCCCGCACGCTTGTGCACGCTGATGGCGGGCGCGCACGCCGCAGCCTGCTGCTTCTCGGTTGCGCACCTTTCATTTTCAGGCGCACGTATTGAGACGTACATAGTGTATGCTGCGGGGCAACATGCACCTATTTAGACAGTCGATCTGAAAGAGTAAACTCCATCCGTGCGTCGGAGCTGACACACACTTTTTTATTATGTGTAGGTATTTTTACTGATTGTCTAAGATCAGTATTATATATATCGAAAGAGTGTTGAAACGTACGTTACGAAGCGGTTTAGGTTTACCTTTGCATATGAAGTTATTACTTCAAAAAAGGTAGAAACAGTCTTAAAAACTAAGTAGGTATACTTACAACAAAATTTAATTATGTAGTATAAATAAAATTATTTTACCTAGTCATTTATTCCGAAATAATTTATGTAGGGACTAGGTAAATGATCAAAAATGATTGCTATTTATTCAGACACATGTATGGAAGAATTTACATGGGATAACACATTTGTGACAATATTCAATTAATGACAAATACAACAAGTAGAACATAGGGTATAAACAACAACACGAAAATGCTGAACAACACAATATTGTTTGGTGAAGACAAGGGGTTGAATTTAGAGTTTTTGACTTACAATCGAAATAATTAAAACATTTTCCGATGTCTATTGCTGATTATCTCCCGCCCGAGAAGAAAGTCATTATACTGGAGCAGAGAAAGAAAAAGTTATATTATAATATATTGTTACAAACATTTTACAACGTTATTTGACGCGTTTCTGTCGTGCTGACGGTCTTTAAGTGTACACACCTCTCTACTTAAGGGCCGCCCACACTACTTGCGCTGCTCCGATATGTTCCTCTTCGCCCTCACACTGTGGGCTCTACTCGTGCCGCAATTGTTCTTTGCCTCGCACACAAAACTCCAACTAAATGTAATGGTGGAATGCGTAACGTTGCCCTGTTACGTCTCTGCCTCCTTTCCTCGCTACTTCATATGCCAGTCGTCGACTATGGCAGCAGGCAGGCCCGTTACATACAAAGCTAAACTATTTGAAGTAAAATACCAACAATAGTCTGAGAGCCGAATAAGAAACGACCTTTATCTGTTTACTAGATGAAAAGTATTTTATATCAAAGTTAATATGTCAATGATCATTGCTAACGGTTTGCCTAAAATATTCAGTCCAGGATATGATTACGATGATGCCGGAATCCAGGGCTGATTTTTCGGAGACAACTCTATAGCACCGTGGTCGTAATTTCGTTAACCAATAACCAAACTCTGCTACTTTCTTGTACCGATTTACCTGTTTACACCTGAGTACCCTGTTTACTGAATCGGTGCTTACATTTTTTTCTCTTCCACAGTGGCTGTCTGGAAGAGATCGCTCTTTAGCGATAAGACCGCCATTTGTACATCAGTTTCTAAGTGTTATTATAAGTTATTGTTTATTTTTGTTTTAATGTACAATAAAGTATATTTCTTCTTCTTCTACTTCTTCTACCCAAGAGTTGTGACGGGGAAAAAATAGTCAACCAAACGTTCGCATATTCTATAGACTTTGTCTGTAAACTAAAGCAGTAAAAATGAAAAAAAAAATGTCAATTAATCATATTCTGGATTAATTGTTTTTTGGCAAATCATTGGCAATATTATATTTATTGGCATATTTAATTTGATATAAAAAATCGTGTAGTAAACAGATGGGTAAATATTCTTTTATATTGGGATCCTCTACTTTATGGTATTCCAAAGAAAACTAATGATAGAGTTAGGTAATACTGACCCCGGCGAAAGCAGCGCCATTCCACCCAAGGCGATCCTGGTCACGTTGGGGCGTACGATGGGGAGTCTTCCTGTCATTGGACGTCATTCTTGCCTTGGCACGTAAAGCTGCCCTGAGTGGCACATTAGCCTTGGCAGCTTCAGCCCTGCCGTGTTGGCAGAATTCGAGCAAAGCCACTCCCAATGCCAAAGCCAAGCCTCCCACTAACACATAGAACACTCCTGCTACTTGACTGAGTGTCATCTCTGTAATGGTTGTTTCCTGGAATGTAAATAATTAAAATAAAAATTAACAATTTTAAATTAATTATTATTATTTAAAACATAGAACTTCTAAGTCCTTTCATAAAGAATTTTCAAAAAATCACCAGTATCCCTTCTTATTTTAAGAGTAGACTTATCCTCGTAGATAGACTTAATCCACTGCTAGCCAAAATGCCCGTCCCCGGCCCAGGCCTACCCTAACCACCCGTCAATTTATTTATATCTAAAAAAATCTTAATAATTCTACTTTAATGAAAGTATTACTTTATCAAAAAAGTATGCTACAACGTTTAACGACATTTATAATTCATCTATAATTTGTCCACAACGCCAACAAGCTAAGATCGTTGACCATACAACCGGACTTTTACGGTTTACTTTACCTCATTTTAGTATAGACACAGAATACATTCACACACAGAGTATGTACATTAGTATCTAAGACAACAAAGTTGAATACCTCGTCTTTCACTAGATCGCAGACAGGCTTATTTGTAGTCGACAGCCATTTTCGCCATAACTTCGGAATGACGCCATCTCTCTTCATGTGGACGATCGCAAGATTTATCCCTTCCCTGAAAATAGTGATATTGATCGTCAGCATTTTTTTAGTACCCTGAAAAGCTAAAGTCTCAAGCTAACATTATACGTACTCGTATTTTTCCAAAAAAACTAAGTTATTTTTTAAGTCTTTATAAGTTAGCCCTTGACTACAATCTCACCTGATGATGAAAATTCACACCCCTTTCGTTTTCTATACGACATCGTATCGGAACGCTAAATCGCTTGGCGGTACGTCTTTGTCGGTAGGGTGGTAACTAGCCACGGTTGTAAATAGCTCAAGCTCAAAATACATTTATTTAAATTGGGCTTTTACAAGCACTTACGAAATGTCAGATAATAATATTAATAGATAATGGAGACAACAATTAATAGAAAACTTAAAATTAAAGTTACTTGGGTTCCAAGCGCGCCTTTGTCCAAGAAGAACTCACAGACTTTTATTATTATTATTACCTGCTACTAGAAAGCTGTAATTTTGCATGACTGTTTACATTAGAAATATGAACATTATAAGAGATCAATGTCTTTGAAAGGGGTATTTTACGATTTTTTCGATTAAAAATTAAAAGATTGATAAAACATTAAGGATACTTGGCTAACAAAAATTAATCTCATAAATAAAAGCGCTAATTTATGTTACAGTCAAGTGCCCCTCCCAACTACCAGCTAAACGGTTGTTTATAGATACATGGAAAAACCTAAGGAAAACTATAGGTAACAGCTATAAATGAGCCATATTCGATGTAGACCACATATCAGGTGAACGCAGGTGTTAACAACATATTGGAAATAAAATTATTATTATTATCTAATTAAAAAAAACATTAATTTTTAATATTTATACAAAGTAGTGCAAAATAATTAAATGCTTGAAATAAATAACACAGGGGTTAGATATATTCATGTAGTTAACTATAATCTGTTATAAACATTGATTTAGTAAAGTTTAATCTAGGTAATGTATCTACTGAACCGATTTTGAACAAATCATACGTAAATAACGTGGTGGTTAAACGCAGGGCCTCTTCCAGTCCTTCATAAAATGGGGCATTATATCTGTATGTAATTATGTTATGTATGTAAAATATATTGTCAGAGTTATCGCAGGACATTGTTCCATTGTAGTTCTATCACAAAATTATGAATTACTTATTTCACAACGGTTCTCTAGAAAGGATGGTAAGAAAAGAATAATCAACCATTCCGTCCTCCCAAGTGGAGTGATCCTCTGCATGCAATAAGTCCCACGTGAACCGCGAGGATAATAAAATGGCAGCAGTGCGTTATAAAATGCAAATTTTAACTTGTTGTTAAAAATCACGTTCACAAATCGCGCGCAATAAAAGTGGGGTTGATATAAATCTGGAACGCGGAAGCACCTCCCAGAGACTACTGGAAAATGATAAACTTAGAAGGCATTTAGCCTACATAATTACAACGACTGAGTGACTCAGCAGTTAGGTACTGACCTGCCCTTGCATGTAACCCGTGAAGTCTGTTTCCACAATTAGTAATTTTTAAATGTAAATGGCAGCAGTGCGTTATAAAATGCAAATTTTAACTTGTTGTTAAAATCACGTTCACGTTCATTCAATGTAATGAGCGTGATTGAGTATTATATACACTAATCAGATTTTAATATAATATATAAAAGTTTGGTTGCAGTCACGAGGGATTCGTTTATTTTTTATTGGGCCTACCTAACCCTCTGCTACAAAGCGTGTTGTCTGGCTGTGATAATGTTTAATTAGTTAAAAATTACGATCATATGTTAATTATAAAATTACTAACTGGGAGTGGCAATGGTTTCAGAGGCAAATAATATTTCTTTTTAAAATAACACATTATTATTTAAAATACTTAATTGAAAACAACAACCGACACAACGTCGGAATATAGCCGACTAGTTTCCAACCCACATGGGGCCCTTAATAAACAAATAACAGCTCATTGAGTCTTATTAATAAAATATAACGAATTAATAACATCTATTATTAACCTCAGTTCAGTCATATTCTGGCAAAACAATTTTTACTAATAATTATGAATTTAAGTTTGAACAAAGGCCATGTTTCCATCTATGTCTTTCTCTAGTCTGTGTCAGTATCGTGTTGACGGGCCTCGAGCAGATTTACGAGTGTTCAGTATTCAACTGGGAATTACTACACACGAATGAGAAATGCTTAATATATAGTCGAATCTGTATTTTAACACAATTTGTATATTAGCCTATTTTAACGGTCTATTACATGGCCAGGCCTCTATCCCTATAGGATATGAGTATATGTTTGAACCCACCATGCTGCGGGTTAACGGGCTAAGCGTGATTATGGTTGACTATTTAATGGTCACTATCAGGTGTTAATGGTAACGACCAAGACCGACGAAAGGTGCTCTGCGAAGCATGGGGTGTAAAACTGACTTCCTAACTATAGGCACTAAAAGTTTCAAGGATCAAAGATAATAATCTCAAATAAGCTCAGAATTTGACGTCAGACTGATAAAAAATATCAGTCAATATTCAATTCGATGTTGTTCAATAACTTCCTATTCTCCTCCTTCTCCTCTTCCTCTCAATAAAGCCATTCCAGAAATTAGCCTGTATAAAAAGGCAGACAGACGAAAATTTTCAAACAAGTTTTTTTTTGTTATAGTATCGTGTTAGTAACTACACACACTAGAAAAATAAATTATGTGGATATTTACAAATTTTACTTTACACCAAACGTGTCAAACTTGGCCTTTTTTCCACACTTGTTTTATTTGGGACAGTACTTTTCACCCTCTCGCTTCAGTCGTAGAAAACATGCCATTGCCAACCCATTCGGCGCCGTACGTATTACAGTTCTTTTATTTTCGCTTTGCCTCTAGAAATGGACTTTTACCGACCATTGAGTTTTTCCAATTTGATCCTTATACGATTTGTAGGTATACTCCTCTCGCTTAAATTTTCGAGGCTATTCCAGTGAAAGGCGGACCATAATTTAGTTTTCTGCTCGGAGACACGTTATAAACGGTTAAGCGATATCAAAAATACGAACTGCACTTCATCTTGTTGGCTTTTCTTCGAATGAAGTCTCTATTTTAGTGATAAAACTATTTTTAGTCTAAAGCAGGACCATATACTTCCTACTTCTTGGCCAATAACTAGTAGATAAGAAAATTATTATACGAAAAACTTTATTTTATTACTCTCGGGTCGTATATGAAAAATTTATTAGATCAAACTACATTCGAAAAACAGGCTTTTCTATCTTCTGTTTTTTTTTTATTTCTTTTCGTGCAAACATAGGTCGATTCATCATCATCATTTCAGCCGATGGACGTCCACTGCTGGACTTCCAAACAAAACTGTATCGAGCCGCCAGCATCCAGCTAGTGTAACCCGCTTGATGTCTTCGGTACACCTAGTGGGGGGTCGGCAACACTGCGCTTTCCGGTGCAGAGTCGCTCGCCCTTCCAGCACCTTGGGACCCCAATGTCCATCGGCTCTTTCGAACTATGTGGCCTGCCCATTGCCACTTCAGCTTCGCGACTCGCTGAGCTATGTCAGTGACTTTGGTTCGTCTGCGGATCTCCTCATTTCTGATTCGATCACGTAGAGAAACTCCAAGCATGAGTGACTTTGAGCCTTCTAATAAGGACCATAGTTAGCGACCAAGTCTCACATCCGTAGGTCATCACTGGCAACGCGCACATGTAAAGTAAAATAAATAATTTCGAGCAGGGGAAGTTTCTTCTACAACCACATTTTTAAAAGTACATCGCTATCCTTAAATTATAATTTCGTGATAAACGACGTAGGCAGGTAGGTATTACGTTTTCTCATCTCTCCTCGGCCCGGCTAAGGATATTACTTCCTAAATAAGTTTTGCGCGAAACAAAATGTTATTCCAAACTTATTTTACTTTGTTGCGTATATTTTTTGCACACAGGATTTTTTCTGACGTAATAGAAAACAACATCTTTCAGTTATGATACGAGGAACTACCGAAAGCCAGTAACTTTTTAAATAAAAAGAACATTGGATATATTGTTTGGATATGGCCTTTTCACGATCTAATGTGTTTTTCAGATAGCATGGGTACGGTGACAATTCGTTTTACTCTTGAAAGTTTGCCGCGATTCACGATAATAGTACGTATTATGATCGTCATAAGGCAACTGTCACCATGCTATCTGAAAAACACTTTACTGATTTTAAATGTCGGATAGCCCCCATTCGCACGAGAGATTTGTAACGGATGTTAAAGAAGCGTTTAAATACAACGAAGTCATTCCCAAGTATATGGCGACACGATAGCGTTTTTAAAACACATTTTCAGTTTTGGGCGTTGGACCTTCATTTAACTTCGTACTATATTTGAACGCTTTTTTAACGTCCGTTAAAAATCTCTCGTGCCAATGAGAGCTAAGCGTAAGGTTTGTCACTTTCTTTAAGTTAAATACAGACACAAAAGTTGGAAATGAGCTATCAGACGTGGTGAAACCGGCCTTTAACAATGTAAAATAGTGTTTCCCTAAAAGGGATTCAAATGTTTAAAAGTCCTAACAAGAGGTCTTCGTACAGAAGTGGACTAATCTATCGACTAGTGACGATGAAAATTATTTTGATGATGATGATGACGATTATAAACAACTAGCAGATGCCCGCAACTTCGTGGAAACTCTTGATGAAAATAAAGACGGAGGGCCTGGGTTCGATCCCCGGCTGGGCCGATTGAGGTTTTCTTAATTAGTCCAGGTATGGCTGGTGGGCTTCAACCGGGCTAGTTACCACCCTACCGACAAAGACGTACCGCCAAGCGATTTGGCGTTTCGGTACATGTCGTGTAGAAACCGTAAAGATTGTGGATTTCTTCCTACTCCTAACAAGTTAGCCCGCATCATCACTTACCAACAGGTGAGACTGTAGTCAAGGGCGAACATGTAGAAAGTAATAAAAAAAAACCTTAACTGATGAATATTAAAATACTGCGGACTTTTCTTTTGAACCTTAAAAGATAATGAGATATACATGACCTTTTCATAGCTTTACCCGTTAACGCAGCGCACGCAACGGATACTTTCAAAAGATTCCTTCTATTTTTGCCGCATTGTCGCTGATGTTTCGCTCTCATTAGTTGTAGCTTTACGTTATAATTATCAACCCATATTCGGCTCACTGCTGAGCTCGAGTCTCTTCTCAGTATGAGAGGGGTTAGGCTAATAGTCCACCACGCCGGCACAATACGCATTGGCAGACTCAGGTTGCAGGTTTCTCATGATGGTTTCCTTCACTGTTAGAGACACTTGATATTTTATTTCTTAAAATGCACACAACAGAAAAGTTGGAGATGCATGTGCCGGGCCGGATTCGAACCCACACCCTCCGGAATCGGAGGCAGAGGTCATATCCACTGGTCTATCACTGCTCGCTTTACGTTATGTAACCCATAAACTTTCGTTATCGAACACAAAAAGAATTCTGCAGTTAAAATTAATATTTCCTGTGGTAGTAAGTTTGACCAACCAAACGAACTCCTTTATAACATTAAGGGTGACTTACACCACCTACTAATAAATGTCCGATGGTGTAACCGTAAGTTTTCTTACTTTATGTCAAATGTTACAGACTAAACTTGATCAGGAGGGTTATTCTGTACGATGTTTTGTATAACTTTCAAGTGTGAGTTTCAAATTCATCTGTATCTTTCTCTTTCTATAGTATCGTGTTAGACAGATAGAGATAGAGGTGAATACAAAACTCGCACTTGCGAGTTATTTAAAATATAGTTACAGAATAGGCCTCCTGACATTTGTGTGCGGTGAAACCTAGGTATACGAATAGATGATTAGTTTCTACTAGCAGACGCCCGCGACTTCGTCCGCGTGGAAATCAATTTAAGCTTTCAACCCCTATTTCATCACTTTAAAGATTGAATTTTAAAAGTTTTTGAATCACATTAAATTTTGTATTTTTGTATGATTTATGAAAAAAGATTTAAAACTGTATCTCTAAAAACGAAGTACTTTCCATACATCCTTTACACCCCTATGTCATCCCCTTTCATTTTTAATTTAGGGTCAAAAAGTATCCTTTGTTTTGCTCCAAGGTCCTATTGACCATTATACCAAAATTCATCTTGATCGGTTCAGCCGTTTAGCTGTGAAAAGGTAACAGACAGACAGACTTACTTTCGCATTTACAATATTAGATTAAAATAAATTAACTTACCTTAATGGTGAACCCTTCATTGTAGCAATACCGAAGTTAACTTGCTTGTATCGGCAGGTGCGTGCGATGCCACAATCACTGCCTCTGTCACCCACGTGTCGGCTGAATTCCTCCTCTTTGATCTCCACTTCTTCCATTATATTGTTTCTAGGCCCCAAGTGACTCTAGAAGTATATCAACTGCATGTCAGATTATATATCAAGGAAGCTAGATATAAATCAGACTTAACTGCGTATCGTTGGCCGAATGGTAAACTTTAGCAATGGGTTATTCCCAGTTGCAATTCATACATGAATAAACGCATCGCATTTACCCTGAGGATTCATTACGTACCAGTAGTGCATATCCTAGTTAAAAACTTGAGCACCCCGCTGGTTATTCCTTTCCTAAAGGTATCAGCATAAGGAACAAATTCTTGTTTCATTCAATAACAAGTTAGCCCTTGACTGCGATTTCAGTTGATGATAAGTGGCGATGCAGTCTAAGATAGAAGCGAGCTAACTTGAAAGGGGGTTTTTTATTTACTCATATCTTTAACGGCGCAATCGTACCGGAACGATAAACCGATTGGCGATACGTCTTTGGTAAACCAAAGCTAGTTTTGAACCAATTTAGAATTAAAATCCTTAACTAACCCGAGGTGGGTATCGAACCCAAGACCTCTCTGCGCAAAACTGAAAGAACTGCCCCAAAGATCGTAGCCGACTTCAGACAGTATCAGGCGACATGTCACTGTGACGCTAATAAACAAATATTCTTTCAGACAACGTGTAGCAAAATTCTGAATTTTCATAGAAATACATAAAACACTTGAGAGACGTGATGGTCCGGTGGACCCTTCTGCCTCTGATTCCGGAGTGTGGGTTCGATTCCGATCCGGGGCATGCACCTCCAGCTTTGTGAATGAAATATCCTCCAGCTAATGTGAATGAAATATCGTGAGGAAACCTGCATACCAGAGAATTTTCTTAATTTTTCTGCGTGTGTGAAGTCTACCAATCCGCATTGGGCCAGCGTGGTTAACTATTGGCCTAACTCCTCTCATTGTGCGAGGAGACTCGAGCTCAACAATGAGCTGAATATGGGTTGATAATGATGATAAAGGTCAGTTGTGTAGCGGCGTCACTGTCTGCTGTCGGCTACGAATTCTTAAACCCGGAGTTGTGGGTTTGGTGATGTTATAGCTTATGCTTCTGAGATATCAATACGGTCGTTGTCGTAATCATCTATGAAAGATATAAAGTTGAATTACCTCTCATATGAAATCTGATGACCTATATTGGACCATAGAAATATGATGATGAAAATGATTACCCTTAAATAGTGGCGTGATGAAAAACAGAGCGGGAGGATACATTAGATCAGAAGGCAACCTGACCTTGTATTATTAAGACTTAAAAAATATTAAGACTTAAAAAAATTTAGTAAACACAGTAAATTGTCGGTATCGTCTAACAACATAAAAATAGAATGTTTACACGTAAAAAGTTGGAATGATTTTCTTAAAATATAATATTGTGTGTTTTGATCAATTATTAAAAATTGCTCACGTCTGCACATCTACATGGCGAAATTCGTGTTATGGCTTTTATAAAAACGCGCACGACGCGCTGTGGCAATTAAAGAACGATTAAATAGCGAAATTCGTGTCATGGCTGACATGCTATTCGTGGTGGCTCGGGTGCTAAGATGCATTAAAACTTCAGATTTATCAATTTATTTTCTGTTTATGAGAGTAAATTTTAATGTCAGCGCTAATAATTATGACGAATAAAAAAGTGTTTTACGGTAAATAATTACGTGAGTTTGTTGAACCAAGCACTAATCGCAGTTTTATCATGACTAAAGAAAAATATGAAATGTATATTCATTTAAATATAAACAGAGAAGAAATGAATAAAACTGAAGTTTTAATGCGTCTTTACACCCGAGCCGACATCGACATGTTACAACCTATCCATCGTGATATGGTTAAATCAATGAATGATCAGAACGCGTCATGCATTTTCTTCAATGCATGACGCGTTCTGATAGCGTCAGCCATGATACAAATTTCGCTATTTGGTCTTTCTGTGATTGCCACAACGCGACTTGCGCGTTTTATTTAGAGCCATAACACGAATTTCGCAATGTGGATGTTTTACTGAGACCATAACGCGTTGTGAGCTATTTTTGCGCTCACTGAGCGTTTTCGATCTTTGAGCGTAACATAATTAAGTAAATGATAAATTTTATCTTGTTTGTGTTATCTAGTAAACTATATTCAAAAACAATTTGAATAAATATAAAAACAAAATAAAATATTTAAATAAAAATAATAATTATAAAATAAATCTACAAACGGAGTTTAACACCTCCTTTTTTAACCTTTATATCAAAGGTTAAAAACATAGTTGAAATGGGGCACACGTTCTATAGCTGTTTCTTTCTCTTATTTATTATTGTTATAGAGAACAATCTGCTATATCTTATGTTATCCAACAAGTTAAATTTCCAATTTATTATTAACAATTTAACTTTACTTAAGAACAATTATACAACACAGATCGGGCACCACGTACTTAAAGTAATGAAAAAAAAATTACAACAGTTTTTTTTTACTTTATATGCCTTATAGTTTTCATTTCGCCATTGTTGGCTTTAAAGTTAATTGGAAATGTCGGAGAGTGAAACAATTTCTCATTCATAGTCTTAATAGTGTAAGAGATAGTGTTAGCTGAACATTTATTAAACCGCCAATATTTTACTAAGGATTATTTACAGTGGATTCGGTAATAAACGCCCTCTTCGTCACAACAACAACAACATATAAATAAATAAAACATTATAAAAGAGACAGGTATACCTAAGAAAAAATATATCATAGCAAACTAGAGTTAGTGCCTCGAAGAACACGATAAACCCGATCCCAATTTTTAACCTCTCTATCTAATTAAATATAGTGCAGTGATTTTTTTTAAGAGAAATGGTATCACACTAAGTCTGCCAATTCACTCATTAGGTCGATCGAAGCAGCAGCTTTAAATGCGCGCTCTCAAGAGAGGAGAGAGCTCTGCTCACACCAAATTTCTCCACACATAACAATTTGGCTGATGATGATAAAGTTACGTCTGGTGATGGCAGGCTCTTGGACTAAAAAGTACGGAGTGTTCTCGTAATTAATGTAAGCGGAAAGCTACAACGTCTATTTGGTATTCATAGCACGTAAACAAACGTGAGCTTTGAGACGTCAACTTCAAATATACCTAGGAGCTTCTATTACTAAAAGTGTCTTTGCTAAGGTCCCCCACACACTATAATATTGACAATAATAGGGATGTGACAGTTTTTTTTAAATTGTTTGTATAAATTAAGAGTATGCTAATATTAAAGCATTTTTGTAAAAGTAACAGGGTATCTGGGATAATTACTTTCGGAGCTACAGGGACTTGAAGGGTCAGATTTGCGGCACTGCCACGGATCCCTGAAAAACGCCTCATACAAAATGGTACGATTAAGGTCGTCGTCGTCGGTACATAATAATCGTTAGATTTGTATGGGCGTTCAAACAAAATTACTAATATCTTCGTTATTGTATATATAAGTATAAACATAAACGCACTAATAACAAAGATATTTGGAATTTTGCTAACTTCAGAAACTTCTTGGTCGCCTATTGCACCAGGCACCTATATGAATGTAATACTGTTAATGACTTCAAGCAACCATATTTGGTATGCAAAAAACAGGTCTTTTTAAATACTGCCCTGTGTGTCATCAGTCACAAAAGCCTTGAAATTTAAACACAGCAATACTACTTGGCGGCAGAAATAAACACGACGGTAACACTTCCCCGGATGTGAGTATCCATGTAAAGCTCTACTACTACCTCAATGTTTTAGGAAAACGGATTTTTAACAATATTTAATAAAGAACGAACTTGCATAGACCTATAGTCGGAGGATTAATTCCTTTTTTTTCTGTCTGAGTAGGTGCAAATAGCTCCCTGCGGAACCACTATGCCGTCACCGGAGGGTTTGGGCGAGCGCAGAAGCATCACCTACAGTAAAATGATAAGTGCAACTGTTACTGAAATGTCATTTACGTAAAAACAGTAACAGTAACAGTTGCACTGGCCAGTTTACTGACTAGAATTAATCCTTCGACTATAGTACCTACTACCTATATAATTGCCTTTCTTGATGACTGTTTACCAACAAAGAAATTAGGAATGAAGGAAGAAAACTCATATCATTTCATAACTTATTTATTTTAAAATTATGTATGGTTTGTTTATAAAATATATTAACAGTATGTAATTGTTATAAGCTTATTAATAAAATTTGTTTTCATTAATTTAAGAACAAGCTAATTCTAATTATTATTAGGTGTGAAATGACTAGTGATTTATATCCTCATTTTCCATTTGTTTGTTGGTAAACAGTACTCATCAAGAAAGGCTGTAGTATAGAATAATACCATTTATCTATTAAATTTTTTTACCGCACATTTCTATCGTTCATAAGTTTCCATTCTAACAATTTTTCTCAAACAACTTAACTTTTGATTGGTGAAGACGTGCTTTGCGTGGATATTATTGACAATCGCCAGGGCTCGCTTCGCTGTTATGCAGACATGTGTTTACCTGTATCGCTTAAATCATGAGTGTGCCTTACTTCGGTTTTTATTCTTGACTCGTAGTGGAGGATGGCTGGGTCGGTGATGCGTTCGACGATGAGGTAGGCGGCAAGATTCGCGGTGTACGAGCACACAAGGATCAGTGCAAAGAACCACCACACTGTTCCCACAATCCTCCCCGATAAAGACCTGTACATATTTAAACTATTAGTGCACCCGCTCCAATTACGTGCAGATGGAGAATGTTCACTAATTTTGAATGTTAGCTTTCTTATAAATAAATAAAATAAAAATAAAAAAGCCTTTTATAATTACCCATTTACATAAGATAATATTATTATACTTTTTATACAAAACAAAGTAGATAACACTTTTATACTTAGTACATTTAATGCATTATATCTTTTTATTAATAATTTTTATATTTTTAATTGTATCTATTTGTTTTTCTGTTAGTTTGTACAATATTTCTATATAATTGTTCGAAATAATTTTTCTCGAGTATTTTTATTTTTGACGGAGAAAACAGAAAGCTAACATATTGGATAGAACTTTGCGGAAGTTCATCATGATTATATAATGATTTATTTATTTTGCTATCATCCGCAAACAGCCGACGAACCCATGCGACAACGTCATCCAGCTCTACAACGTGCAATTGCACGTGGTAGAGTCAACATCTCCTGAGGATGCTCCGGTTTCGGGAAGAAACGTACGTAGAGAGTATTTTGTCGGACCTGGGTGACGTCGTCGCATGGGTTCGTCGACTTTTCGCGGATGATACGTCACCCGTTATGGTAATATTTTTGTAAGATTTAATTTTTTCTAGATGTAAGTTTAATGACTGAATGAAGCAGTCAGCATTATTATTTGACGGTGAGCGATAAATACCTAAAGTAAGAATATTGTTATTTATAGTTGACTGTAACCAGGATGCATGAGTAAGCTGGATTTCTGTTACATTGAAGTTAAGCGAGTCCTTTATATACATAACTACACCAACACAACGATTTAAATGAAACGTATGAGATAAATAATTTGTAAATTGTGGTAAAGTTTTGTCCTTATTGAGCCAGCATTTTGTTAAGATTAAAACGTTAGGCTCACTATTTAGCTGTGATAAGACCACTTGAAAGTCATCAAAGTTAGAGTAAACGCTTCTGATATTTTGCGTTATGATAGTAATGTCCTTATTTTTAATACTAGTGTGATTAGGAAGGTCACAGATGTCAGATTGCACTGCTTTAGATGTTTCTGCATTGTCTATATTGTGACTTTATAAGTGATCTGCCACAGTGCCACTCTATAGAATATTATCTCGACGGCACAATGTATTCACATGTTATCACGAGGCGATTATCGGGCCTCCTCTTTGAGTTCTTACAATACATTGTCCTATATCTGGGACACGCACAATTTAACGCGAGCAACGAAATTTAATCTACGACGCTCGCCACATACTGCATATGGGCCGCAACGCTTTAAATTTGCCAAAATCTATAAAATATCTGAACAAACAAACGGCGAGCTGAACAGTGTACGAGCGTTATCTAACAATTTATCTTTACTATGAACAATAAATTTACTTTGCTATTTCCCGTGAAAACCTGACAAGTTAGGTTACGCCACGCAGCTTGGGCAATTCGTCAAAGTTTAGGCCTCATGAGATGTTGAACTGACAATGTTCTTTGCAATGTGTGGATGAAGTCACTTTGTGAATGTGATTTAAACTGCATTGTGATACATCCAACAAACGAGCTTGGTAAGAGGATCTCAAATATATTTTTATTGTAATTTTGAAATCATAGTTTTCAAGGTATTCAAGAAAATATACCATACCCGCCCTTTTTCTCCGAAACTACCAAACCTAAAATATTTAAAAAATTTTAGAAGTTAGCTTTCTACTTGAACGTCAGCTGGGCTATTCACTATATTGGTCTTTATTATCATTATCAACCTATTGAAGTGGACAAAAAAGTGTACATACTATATGATATCCACCGTAAGCACCGGTTTGTAATTTGTATCATATTATGTGGATGACATTTTGTCAATTGATTTGTTTTTTATTTTGACGGGTTGATAATAAATACAAAAATAGGAAATAGGTCCACAGGTCAGTTTCAAAAGCCTCGTCACGCGAGTTAAACTCTCAGTTGACCGGTTTTTTAAATGATATACAACCAATTGAGACGGTAGGGTAGAGTTTACAGTGTTACACCCCGTGCTTCAGAGAACACGTTAAGCTGCCGGCAGCCTTACAATTGTTATTGATTATTTATAAACCCGGTATGTCATGTTTTAAAAAATCTGGAAAAATTCGTACATAAACAATTGCAAAAGTTAGAAACAATTAAAATATACACATTAATAAAAATAATTCTACACTAGCTTTGGTATTAAATAAATAATTATTAATAAAAATATTAAATAATAACCACTGAACGCGGTCGTGTAGTCACTTTAAATTTTCGATGAAATACCACGGTTTGGAACATATTGATTGGTCACGTAGTCTTTTACCCTATTGTGGGCCTCAAGTATGCTTGTTACGAATAGGAATGCCTTTAGAGGTAAATGTCATGCCTCACCTCGGTACGACGTCACTGCCTTGTTGCATAAAAGATCCAAGCGAGAACCAAAATGAGTTCCAGATGCTGAATTCGTTGTGCAAGATTATCTACAAATGAAAGACATTTCAGACTTATATTATCAATTTATTTTATACGAATGAGGGTTTCTTGTTGACTTTGAAACCCTAATAATAGTTACATCTATGATCTTATTTTTTTTTATACACACCTCATTAGTATTGCTTATAGGCTGATCCAAATGGCTATCCGTTATTGATACTGATCGCCACTCCTGTGGGGAGAATCTCGACACGAGAAACAATACAATGCTCACCGCGAAGAAGCTGAATATCACACAGAGCTGTAAAAAATAGTTTTTATTTACTCTCATAATTATCGTGGTACTACAAACATAGCTTTAAGAGTCGCAAAGAGGAAGTGGCAATGGGATAGGCATACAGTTCGAGCAAGTTAGAGACATTGTAGTCCAAAAGATGCTGGAATGACGACGCGGCACCTTACAGAGCAGTGTTGGTCGACCCCACTACTTGGTCATTGAATGAATGAATGTATAAATGAAATTTTATTTATTTTGTCCACATTATATTAAAGGTACACTACTTTATAATTGTTTTGGGCTATAATTAGATAACGTTACTTGTGTGGCAACAAACCAGGCCCTATCGGGATCATAGGGCCTTGTTTCACCCAATGAGTGAATCATAGCAAAAACTTTCACGTAAACATTTTCGTAATATTCTTTAATAATATTCATAAATTGCACCATTTTATACAATTATAGATGATTTATTATTTAGACATTAAGCTGGATGCTGGTGGCTCGGGTGTTTAGAAGTATATATAATAGCTCTATAACATCCGTCAGTTCATAATGATGATGATGTAATGATACTCATATCCAATGGTCGACACAACTGAAAAGCAACATACGCCCGGATCATCATAATCACTGTCAGTTAGAACCGGCCAATGATGAAGGAAACATAAAATCTAGGTGGAACGATATTTTAAAGAAAAATAACAACACCATTTACATAACGACTGCCTCGTACAGACACCAAGATTTTGATGTATGTGGGACTTGATGTCCAATTGAATCAAGCAAAGCAAATGTGAGCATTTAAACATTAATATAGATATAGGGGTATCATATATAATTATATACCCAAATGGGTACCAAAATATATAAGATACCCCATTTGGGTATATTTAAAAGCTATGAAAATTAGCCTATGTGGCTTCAGATAATGAGTTGGGTTCGAGTTCTGTGTCGGGCGACGAAATATTGAGCTTTAATTATTTTTCAAAAAAAATCTCGGTATATTTTTTTGTGCTACACTCCCGTACCTAGCAGAGTACATTCAGACGATCTGATTTGATCATTGTCACTAACATCTATTGGTAAATTCGTTGATGACACTTCCATGATATGCGGGCGACGGGGGGAAAGATTGCGCGGTTGTGAAATCGTGCGTGCGGTGAATTGAGGTGCATCAGTCGTAGGTTTTTTTGAAATCGGTCCAGGCGTCTTCGAGTAATCGGTGTACATACATAAAAAAAAATACCAGTCAAATTGAGAACCTCCTCCTTTTTGAAGTCGGTTAAAAATAGGCTGATTGGAAAAATTTATTTTTTTATTAAGAATGTCCGGTGAAGTGTATTAGTTTGGTCGCTTCGTCGACTAGCTCGAGGCGTATCCAAACATTTTCCCGATAAAATGTTCATACATGTTTATGACAGTTCTTGGGCTACTGAGCTGCGTTGTTTAGTTGTTTGCTGATTTATTGCCATTTGAAACTGCACCGCCTTTGTATTAGCCGTTACTTTGAGGGCAATGTAGTGGAGTTAGGAAAATGTATGGGAACTTTTATGTTCAAAAATATCGCTTTTACCACAAAATTTTTCAAAATTGCACTTATTTCTTTTAATGTTATTTGATACCTCAGACTAAATGCAACAATACCAATAGTATGAGTTTAATGGATACTTTGAGATCGAATTCTGTTTCGGGTAAAATTACAGATTTATATTATCTAAATGTCAATTTTTAGTTTTTTCTACGTAACCTAAAGACTCAATTTCTTCAATGTTAAAAATAAGTTATAAGTAAAAAAACTTTAAAAAAAAGCGTTTATTTAAATGCTCTAAAAAGAAGAAAATATTTTTTTCTTTCAACGTTAACTATCAACTTATAACCTCATTACATGTACAACTTAAATGATAATAAAAGCTTGTCGCGAAGATTAATTATTATCTATTAGCATTAAATTAAAAATTGGAAATATAGTAAACTTACCAGATCAATTTACATAATTAAATAGAGGTGGCAAAAACTCAGCTCCTACCATTTTTAAGTACCTACGGTAGGCAAGTATCTAGTTTCGATAACCATAGCTTTGACCAGTAAGGCGCTTGCGCTATATGGCAAATATTCTTTTTTTAAGAAAAAAAAAAACATCTATTTATAGGTGCTATAGTAAAAATTCGTTAGGTAAATAAAAAAACACGTACATATTTTCTTCACAGTTGACTTACCCATATTTCCTTTGACAGTGGACGCAGAAAACTAAATGTGCCAGACAATAATTGCTTCGGTGATTTCATACGTTTGATGGGTATCTCTACTGACAGGAACGGTTCACTGAAATCGATGACTTTCTCCCTTTCTGGCGTTATGGACAACGGTGCGATAGCTATATCTGCTTCCTGTAATAAATGAAAGTCGTTAGTGATGACCTACGGATCCGAGACTTGGTCACTAAGGGCCTTATTAGAAGGCTCAAAGTCACTCAGCGGGCGATGGAGCGAGCTATGCTTGGGGTAATCGAAACATAAATGTGGAGATCCGCAGACGAACCAAAGTATACTAACATAGCTCAGCGAGTTGCGAAGCTGAAGTGGCAATGGGCAGGTCAGATAGTTCGAAGAGCCGATGGACGTTGGGGTCCCAAGGTGCTGGAATATCGACCCAGCACCTGAAAGCGCAGTGTTGGTCGACCCCCGACTAGGTGGACCGAGGACATCAAACGGGATGTAAGGAGCCGCTGGATGCTGGTGGTTCGAGATCGTTGGTCTTGGAAGTCCATGCAAGAGGCCTATGTCCTGATGATGATGATGATGACGAGTAATGAAGGCCTATTTATATAGTTTACTAGCTGATCGCCGTATAATCATAGGTGTAATTTAAACATTTGTTATTTAAAAAAAAAAAATATCACGTGTCACAAACGTTGAAGGAAAAACATCGTGAGGAAACCTGCATACATGAGAATTTTCTCAATTCTCTGCGTGTGTGAAGTCTGTCAATCCACATTGGGGCAGCGTGGTGGACTATTCGACTCAAACTCAGCATTGAGCTAAAGTGAGTGGGTGAATGAGTGAGATATAGACAAATTTCAACCAATGGCGACGCAACCGGAATTATCGCTATCTCTTTTGTTGCGCACTGATCCGAGAAGAGCCCGCAACAACCTCAGCCAAGGTTTATTTTGGTTACCACCATTTTACAAATTTACATAGCACTAAGTACACAATATAGTGCAGTTAAATCACGCTTTTATATCGTTTATCTGGTCTTTCTAAAAGCTTGCGTTTGATAAAAACTTTGAAATTATTAAAATACATGCCAGTGGTTTCATGTAGCAGTTTCTTATACAAAAGTATGCAATTACCCTCCAAAAAATTACTAATATTTTGTATCCCAAAACCTAAAACCTTGTCAATCTAAACCCCAAGACCGCCAACCTGCATTGGGACAGCATTGGAGGTTCAAGCTCCAGAAGGATCGTTGCATCACATTAGGAGCGAGAAAAGACGAAATGAGCAGGTACCTACTCTTTATAATAATACTTATATAAAATAGTTTTCAATTTTATTTATTTTTAAAATCTGTGATATGAATTTAGGTCAAAATAATGCATACGCAATATTTTAAAAGTTACATAAGCTTTATATATGTTTATTAAAATAAAATAAAAAGCCAAAGATTTCTGCGAGGCATTGTTCTTAATAACTACAATACCTCCTCAGGACATCTGATGTCACTTTATGCTCCTTTAATTAGATCTTTATTCTCGACTACAGCTGTGTAATATGGTTCCCGTTGTACCGAGGTCGGCACTAGGCATACAGTTCCATTCCACTTTGAACCTTAAGTTTAAAATGTTTAAGATCACAATTGTACACCTCGACTGACATGTGTAGTATACATACATAAATAGTTTGGAGAACGCCCAAAACAAATTAAGAGTTCCTTTTGTTCAATTGTAGCAAAAAACCTTTACTATTCTATTGTTCACAAAGTGATTGTCCGTATTACTCTAAAAGTTCTCTGCTTTTTTTCTTGTTAATAGTTTTCTGCCATTAGGTTTATATTTCTTGTTCGGGGAAAATAAAGGAACAGACCTCTAAATACTGAAACTTTTGGCTCGCAATCGAAGCACCAACTTACTCGCCACGGAATCTTTAATCTGTGGTCTGGTTTGTCTATTTTATGACGAAGATTTTGATAAATTGTGTGACGTTACACAGGCACGGTGTTGTATGCAACTGAAGAAGAGTTAGCAAGTCTTTTGTCGGCCTCCATGGCGCAGTGATATGCGCGGCGGATTTACAAGACGGTGGTTCTGTGTCTGAACCCCGGATTGAGGTTTTCTTAATTAATCCAGGTCTTCCTGGTGAGAGGTTTCAGCCGGGGCTAGTTACCACCCTACCGGCAAATACGTGCCGTAACGAGAATATGGAAGTTAAGTGAAGTTTATCAATCAGTTATTGTCATCAGGTAATTTTATGTCCACTACAAAGCGCAGGCTTCTTTTCTTCTTTAGGTGAAGACAAATCGGAGTATAGGTCCACCATGCCTCATCAATACGGGTTAGCGAAAGAAAAGAGTCTAAATAAAATGGAAACGTTTTGGTACAGGGTTTCCAGGAATAATATCTGCAGTGCCGTGATAACCCAGTGGATATGACCTCTGCCTCCGATTCCGGAGGGTGTGGGTTCGAATCTGGTCCGGGGCATGCACCTCCAACTTTCAGTTGTGTGCATTTTAAGAAATTAAATATCACGTGTCTCAATCGGTGAAGGAAAACATCGTGAGGAAACCTGCATACCAGAGAATTATCATAATTCTCTGCGTGTGTGAAGTCTGCCAATCCGCATTGGGTCAGCGTGGTGGACTATTGGCCTAACCCCTCTCATTCTGAGAGGAGACTCGAGCTCAGCAGTGAGCCGAATATGGGTTGATGACGACGAATATCTGCGGGCTTTGTAGAACTGAACTAGCTTTATGTAATAAAAATAAATTCTCTTCTTTTTCTTAATTATATTAAGCTAGATATTACGGAACATCTAAAAATCATAAGAAAAATGTTAAAATAACGTTGAAATTATAAGATTACTCGTATCTATTTTCTTTAGCATCAACATTTTTATAAAATGTTATTACACTTTATAATTAAAAGAAAGGAGCACTAAGCGTCGAGGTATTCTTTTGAGACTGAAGGTTTTAATATTTCTGTAACATTGTACATTGTTTTAATGAAATACTCAATTTAATAATAGAACAAGAGCCTGTTTGGCTAGATCTACCGCATTTTATAAGAGCTGACAATTTTTCGAGTTGTTTGTAAGTGCTCCTATTTAAGGTAAGTTACCAAACGAGTACGTGCTTGAAGACGAAAGTCTTCGAACAGTGCGTGTTGCCAGTGATAATTTACGGATCCGAGACTTAGACTATGGACCTTATTAGAAAGCTCAAAGTCACTCAGCGGGCGATGGAGCGAATGAGGAGACCCTCAGACGAACTAAAGTCACTGACATAGATCAGCGAGTCGCGAAGCTGAAATGGCAATGGGCAGGCCACATAGTACGAAGAGCGGATGGACGTTGGGGTCGCAAGGTGTGGGAATAGCGACTCAGCACCAGAAAGCGCAGTATTGGTCGACCCCCTAGTAGGTGGACCGAGGACATCAAACGGGATGTAGGGAGCCGCTGGATGCTGGTGGCTACAGACCGTTCGTCTTGGAGGTCCATTCAAGAGGCCTATGTCCAGCAGTGGACGTCTATCGGCTGATAATGACCATACGCATGACCAAGCTTTGGTTGGTAATAAGTTTTAAGGGTTCAAACTTCCAGCCGTCCAAATATAAAGCGTGACATTTTTATTGATTCATCGGCATAATTTATATCGTGATCCTGAGTTACGAGACAACCGTTCAAAAAACACTCATAAAAATCAAACTTTAACGGTTTCTTAGAAAGAGTTGCCTTAGAGTTAAATGTCTTGCCACTGAACACATGTTTTATCGTGGTATAGTGTAGCAAATATACATTGTAGAAAAATATTCTTAGTATACTTCGACACTTACCAACTGTGGTTTGTGTTGCACTATGGTTAGGCTTAATTGAAATGTGGTTTTTTGTTGAATAATAAATAAAAAAAAAAAAGTTCAGACTTGGACTTTTAAAAATGCGACCTCCTAAAGAAACCACGGTCCAAATTCCATAGTTGCCTGCCGTTCTTAGCTTGGGTTGACCAACTCGTATTCATATTGTGTTATATGAGACAATAGATAAAATTATTACGAAATATTATTATGCAGCGTTGGACTAAATAAATTGTAAATTAAATTTCACAAAACTCGATATCAATTTTGATTGTGGTATAAATTGATGGCCACGTTCTTCTTTTTTCGGCAGTAAATTATTTGCACGACAGCAAAGTTTTAATGGATTTTCACAAATTTTCAAATTATAGCATAACAATGAACATCCTATTAAAAATTAATTATTTTATGATAGTGCCGTGCCACATAATGTACTTTGTTAATATTAATTATCAACCGAATTAAAAAAAGAGAAGGATTTTATTTACGTCATGGTATAGAACTTAGAAACATCAAAAGGGTTTTCTTATAATATTCGTGAAGTAAAATAAAACTATTATTATTTGTGACTAAAAAAAAAATTTGTCAAATTATTAAAATTCAAACTCAATTTTCTTTTTATTTCAAGTAAGCTCAGTTTACAAGCACTTTTGACACGTCAGTTGACTATTTGTAAAGATTCTACCACCGGTTCGGAAGGCAGGTTCTGCTGAGAAGAAACCGGCAAGAAACTCAACAGTAGCTCTTTAAAAAAAAATTAAACAATATTATAATTTACAATTGATGACAACATTACAATTTCTTATAGTTTTACTACCTGCGTGAAGGTGGAAGCTGATCCAACGGCTTCCGAGCATCTTTATCATTAAGGAACTCATCAATGGTGTAAAAGTAACCAAAATGTTTTGTAACACATTGCTCAAAGCTATGCATTGACAGGTTCATCACAATCTGCCTTAATAAAACTATTAGAAACACATTTTTCAAATTAATGTAGGCTGAAGTGAGGCGCGTATTTATGTACCATAAATACGCGCCTCACTTCAGAATCCGAGTGACCCGACATTAAAGTAATCTTGTTGATACCAACTGAAAGTTAGTCTCGCCATGCACATATAGATATGAATGGTGGGTATGCAAATTTGGAGTTTGTATCACGTTGATTTTAGATATTAGCATGTCAATAAAACATATTTTTTTATAATTAATTTGATGTAATATTAGAAATTGGTTAATAAACACCAGAATTGATTAAATTTTATTGGTCTCAAGCAAAGATGTGATCGACATAGGCTCGACATAAAATATATTTTTCCGGTAACATAAATCTACTACTTCTTGGCTTTGTCGTGGACTTCCTATTTTTTATCCCATTTTTGTGTGGTGATTGTAAGTTTCCAGTATACTACGTCAATGAATTGGTTGAAACGATACAAACAATAAATAATTTACAATATGTATCAATAATTTTATTTGCAGGGACAAAAGTGACGTTATAAGAAGTTTTGTGTTATAATATTATGGTCATTTTTATTAATTTTGCATTTGCCAATAAAGTTTAAAACAACTTTTTATTTTATAAATTTAAGTTTTATAGATTATAGAACTTAGAATACAAGATAGTTATCTTTTGAGACCTCATCGGCGTCACCAGAGCTATTGAGCGAGTTCAGAAGCTCTATCAAAGTAAAGCTCGAAGGATAACTAAGTAAGCGGTGGTACGACCCCCTTAAGAGTAGGGCAGATGGGGTTTGTGGCCTGAGTATATTAGTCCAGAACCCCGTTACCATGATTGGAAACCCTGGATAATGTAACGCGGAGCAGATAATAAGTTGACATGTAGCAGTACAACGGCGTGCTGAACCGAAGGATCGACTGTATAGAACGCCGACAAAGTAGCCCGGAAAAACTGACGCCTCTGTATAGTGTGTAATGGAAAACCACACTTATCCTTGATCTTTATACTTTTTAAAGAAGCTTTCGGATTGCCTTTATTGATGTCGAATGGCCCTTGTACACAGCCCTATTTCGTCTGTCTTTGTACCCATCCTTTTGATCGTCTACAAAGCTTTCTATTATCACCGGTAAACATGTTACAAAATGGATTATTCGAGTGTGTTTTAGTGAAATGAAATTAGGGTTACCACAAACTATTACTAAGTTTACGATATTTATATAAAAACAATTTTAGCTTCTATCAATATTCTTATTAAAAGAGGGAGGCTCTATCGTTTGGACCAATCTATGACAGTTAGAGTTAGTAATCTAAGGCACATATCAGAAAATATATAAAGCGCTCAAAAACTGTCTGTAGTCGTCGACGTTGCGTTGTGAATTGCGCTGCGACAGCACTTGTAATTACAAAATTTGTAACGATATATTATTTAATTTTTATATAAAATTAAAATAACACTTACCTTCCGAAAGATTTCCCCAACAAGCCCGGTCCATACGTGTGGTGATACCTCGCTTCCGAACTTGCCATCCCTTACTATATGGATCTCATCTAAAACAAAATTAAAAGATAGTACTTACAGTCATTTCCTCGAAATATAAAGCATAGCTGATAATTCTTTTTAGAAAGGAAGAAAAGCTTAATTTTTCATAATCCAACTCGAACCAGAATCCGAAGGAACCTCGTGATCGGAAGCCACATAGTCTAACCAGTCGAAAAATTCATCATCATTATAATTATTAGCAGTTGGGCAATGGAAATTCACTGCTGAACATAGGACTCCTTTAAAGACTTTCACGGTGGCGAGCCACCAACATCCATCGGCTCCCTGCAACCTGCTTTATGTCCTCGGTCCACCTTGAGAAAACGACAAAGACTGCGCTTTGGGCTCGTCATTCCTGCACCTTGAGACTATAATTTCCTCTAAGCTCTTCAAACTATATGCCCCGCACATTGCCACTTCAGCTTCGCGACTCGTTAATATATTTCGGTGATTTTCATTCTTTCTACAAATCTCCTCATTTCTGATTCGATCACGTAGAAATATTACTAGCATACCTAGTATCAAGAATTTACTTACATTTAATCCCAAGTTTTGCAGCAACCAACTCTATGAGGTCTTTGCAGAAACCATCGTACTGATCTTCTCTTTGGCCGTATTCCGCTGGCCGCAGCGTCAGAAAAGGCTCTTGGAGAATGGAGGTTATGACATATGTTCTGTTGGTGTCGTACGACGACGGTGACAGGAGTCGTTCGTTGTTCGCTGCCAGAAGTTTCAGGCCTTGTTTATCCGTCCATGTTGCAATCTATTAATACAATAAAACTAAGTCAATATGGTGGCAATTAACACCATATTGGTAAATTAAAATACAAATACAATAATGGTGTAGAAAGTCCTACTTACAATTCTGATGTTCCTTTAGTTTACACACACAAAGACGATATATATTGAAATAATACTACTCAACCTTATAACTTCTCGACACGCCTTAGCAGTAGGAACATGCAGAGATTTAACAAATAAGAAGCTTATACCTGTAAGGCACTATTACTGCCTATGGGAATAAAATTAAATTGTACATAGTACGAGTATTTAAAGGCTACCCAAAAGTCAATATATCTAAACAAAAACTTTGGTTGAAAGCTTCTACTTATAAGGTAACTTAGGAGAGAAAATTATTGAGGTCGCGGAAAGTAGTTTTGAAAGATTGATTTATGGGTCTTTACTTTGTTTCGGTATACCTAACTAATTAAGTGTAATTGAGCTAAGAGTTGTTTTAATTTCTCCTGGGGCTAGAGAACTCGTTAATTCGTTATTTTGTTAATTTTCTTTGATGTTCCCGTATTTTTGGTGAAGCACTAAACTTTTTTATCGATTGGTAGTGGTTGCGCATCACGAGATCCAGGGTTCGAAACCTGGGTCGAGCTTTACAACACTGAGTTTTTCTTTTTTATAATAAATTTTTAGTGAATTGATTTTCTTCTCAGTCAGGAGTTGGGAAGTTCATACCTCGTGCGAGCACGTTAATTTTTTAACCACCAGTATCATCTGATAATCGACACGCATTGGAGCAAAGATAGTTTTTTCCTCTATATAAAGAAGACTGTTTGTGTTCAGCTTTGTCCATACAGATTAATGCCCAAAGAATGACCACGGGCACGCAGGTTGGTCATTCGCAGTCCTTGATTCCTCGCACCGGTGTCGCTGCTGCCCGACATTGGTCTGAGATACTTGTGAAGTCTAGCCTAATTGAAATGGTTATACCGCCATTTAGCCTCTGGATGCTGGTGGCTCGAGAACGTTGTATTTGGAGGTCCATGCAAGAGGCCTATGTCCAGCAATGGACGTCCGTTGGCTGATAATGATGATGATAATGATGGTAATGATGATGATGAGGAAGGAGGCCTGGTCCTGGAGTGTACATTAAAACAACATAATGAAGGTATAACAAAAGTGCAATCTACTTAGTACATTGATAGCACAGTGGATATGACCCCTGCCTCGGATCCCGGAGGGTGTGTGTTCAAATTTGGTCCGGGGCATGCACCTCCAACTTTTCAGTTGTGAGCAGTTTAAGAAATTAAATATCACGTGTCTCAAACGGTGAAGGAAAAACGTCGTACCAGAGAATTTTTTAATTTTCTGCGTGTGTGAAGTCTGCCAATTTGCATTGGGCCAGTGGACTGGTGGACTATTGACGCCTCTCATTCTGAGAGGAGAGTCGTGTTCAGCAGTGAGACGAATATGGGTTGATAGTGATGATGATGAAGTACACATTACCTTAACCATTGCACTCTGAACAGTCATCTCAACGACGTGAAGAGTAAAGTTGCATCTGTGTCCTTCTTCATTGAAAGAAATGTTACCAGTGAGTCCCACAATATCCGTCTGAAACAAAGGAGATGGTTCAGGTCCACTCTTGTATACCATAATTATCATCAACATTTTACCGTATACTGAAAATAAAGCTCTGAGCCACAAATAAATTCACTGTACCTAATCGAAAGTCTTCATGTTCCTACATATCCGAGACATGGTCGCTTCCTATAAGCATTACTAATAATAAATAATTAAAAAATAAATAATAAAATATAAAAACTGAAAAGAAAAAAATACAAGCTCAATCCAGAAGCGTAGAAAGCAGTTAGTAAACAATCGGGACCAATATCGCATAGAATGATTTTAGCCGATGATCAAAAGTTTTAATTGTATTATTATTTTATTTATCACATTTAAAAAAAAAAGCAATAGGTTAAAAAAAAATATTTCATCTCTTCTTCGGCCTCCGGCCGGGGCTTCGCAGGGCGTTCTACACAAGTCAAAACATTTTTGTAAAATGATTAGTGGACTATTTATTATATTATATAAAACATGCGAAAATCGATCGAAGGGTTGAAAATGTACATCGATTTTCACGCGGACGAAGTCCGGGCATCTGCTAGTGAGGTAATAAAGAAAATGACATACATACATACAAGATATACACGAAACTCGAGAGTCACTGATGAATTCACTGTGCCTGAAGACCAAAGTCTTCGTGTTGTTCCGTGATCCGAGACATAGTCGTTAACTATGAGCCGTGTAATAAAGCTCATATCACAGAGCAGGTAGGTAATGGAGAGCTATATGCTCGGAGTAACTTTAAGTGAATTATTGAGAAATTGGACCTCACATAACGCCAAAAGTTCCCGACAAACTTGTAGCATAAGTTGCAGAGGAAATAGAAATGATTAGGGAAATAGGGGTAATAATCAGTCTCAGTAATTGTCACTAATAGCCTCAGTGATAATCAGTCTCAGTAATAGTCACTAATAGTCTCAGTGATAATCAGTCTCAGTAATAGACACTAATAGCCTCAGTGATAATCAGTCTCAGTAAAAGTCACTAATAGCCTCAGTAATAATCAGTCTCAGTAAAAGTCACTAATAGCCTCAGTGATAATCAGTCTCAGTAATAGTCACTAATAGCCTCAGTGATAATCAGTCTCAGTAATTGTCACTAATAGCCTCAGTGATAATCAGTTTCAGTAATAGTCACTAATAGCCTCAGTGATAATCAGTCTCAGTAATAAACACTAATAGCCTCAATGATAATCAGTCTCAGTAATTGTCACTAATAGCCTCAGTGATAATCAGTTTCAGTAATAGTCACTAATAGCCTCAGCAATAATCAGTCTCAGTAAAAGTCACTAATAGCCTCAGTGATAATAAGTCACAGTACAAGTCACTAATAGCCTCAGTGATAATCAGTATCAGTAATAGTCACTAACAGCCTCAGTGATAATCAGTCTCAGTAATAGTCACTAATAGCCTCAGTAATAATCAGTCTAAGTAATAGTCTAATAGTCACTTAAGAAATACTTAGTAAGAGATCTTTTGGGGCACTGCCGATTTTCAGCCTAAAGGTTCAAAAGGTAAAAGACAATAACAGTAATACAACAAAGATAGAAATATTGGTGAATACTTAAAGAAAAACAAACCTAAAGTTAAAGAATCCGAGATTACAAGCTCAGTCATGAATAAAATAATAACCCTTTTCCGTTTGTCGTCGAGGCTGATGACTCTAAGGGGCGTTTTTGGGAAAAATGGCCAAGTGTTTGATTTAGGACTAGCAGAACATAAAATAAAGGTGGCCAGAACAGATGTCCAAAGAAATGTTACCAAGTTTGAAACTACGGATCGGAAATCACTTTTTATCGAGACGCAAGGAGTCGGCCTTTCTGTAACTTATGTGAATGCCTACAGAGGGCCGTAAATATATTTTATACCCTCTCAACCTTTACATCACAAGCTCTTTATTATTATAGTTACGCAAGTGTAAATTATACGTGTAAATTGCTTTGTACGGGTATACTATATATTCACTTTTATACTGGAGGTACCTACGGGTTTTGGATCAGTTTGTAGTACATGTATGATAGAATTTTTATGCGGAATGGAACTCTTGAGTCACTCACTATTCAATTTTCAATAAACACTCCCAGATAGCTAAAGCCACCTGAAAGTATTGCTAGATAATATTTCAACTAATTTATACAATACCTTAATTTATTTAATATGCCTATACCTAAAATTGGTGAACTGCATGAAAATCCGTTTCGTAGATTTGAGTTTATAAAACAAACAGAAAGATGACAATTATATAAAAACTTAAGTAAATAATTTTACATTACAGTACGACGACTAATTTACAAGACAGGTCAAGACTTGCCTTTATAAATAAATAAATAAATAAATAAATAAATAAATATACTTAAACAATACACATCACTAACTAGCCCCAAAGTAAGCATACAGAGTAGCTTGTGTTATGGGTGCTAAGATAGTTGATATTATAATATTAATATACAATTATATACTACATATAAATACTTATATAATGTATAAATACACACAGACACTGGAAAAGACCCATGCTCATCACACAAATATTTTCCAGTTGTGGGAATCGAACCCACGGCCGTGGATGCAGAAAGCAGGGTCACTACCCACTGCGCCACGCGGCCGTCATAAATTCTTTTGAAATCGGATTAATTAATTATCGCATGATTTCAATGAATTACTCAATACTAATTGTATTACTCACTAGCACATCCGTGATTCCCGTTCCCGTTAGAATATGAATATGTGAAACCCACAATTGTTAACTCAGCTTTGTAGTGCTCAAAGAATTTTTCAAAATCGGTTAAGTAGTAGTAATGTAGGATCATTATCACAAACTTTATCTCTTTATAAAATTAGTATAGTATATTAATTGATTATGATACACGGCTAAAACTCACATGATATGGACTGGACTTAAAATAATAGTAACTTTCCTGTTTTGCATCTCCGTAGTTGGATAAGAATGAGTGTTGAAAAAATGAATTTTGATATCCAACCGGGAGAGTATGCTAATGTTAAGCCGTAGTCAAGTTGCACACTTGTAATTGCGAAACTTTTGTAATAGAAAGTAAATTTTATTAAAATGTTCTTTACTTGACTGCTCGTCTGAATTCAGTGTTATTTTATACCATTGCTTATGAAATGGTATAGAAGCAAGACTATTTTATGCGGATCTGAAGCATTTAAATTAACGCTGTTTTCATCAATAGATAAGAGTAGTTTTAGAGAAAAGTGTATAGCACAGAACAGACAACGCTAAAAGCTAACGCTTGTATTATATAATTAACCTTGTACCGACGTGTGGTACATACATACATTCATACATACATCTTGACTGTTCGAAAAGTCTAAGAGTTATGACTTGTATAAAATCGCAAGTGGCATGTCAGACACATCGGTACTTCCGTAATTTTTTTTTAAATTTTCATTCATTTATATTAACCCCTCTCATTATTAGTGAAGACGACTCATGCTCAACAGTGAGCCGAATATATATGTTATACGATGTCCCGCTTTCGACGAAAGAATCTCGATTTTTTCACTGAAAAACGTCCTAAATCCTGACTTGGCAAAAAAAAAAATTTAATCCGCTGTGAACGGATTTTGTGACAGGGCCGAAATAAAGAGGTCTAAGAGCAGACGAAGTTGCGAGCCTCCGCTTATTGAACATAATATTATATAAATACCTTTTTGATAAGCCTGGATATCTTATCGCCGTGTTCGAACGGCACCACCCAGCTCTTCCCTGGGTTACAATCGATGACTTTGGTGGAGTTCGCCAGGGAGGCCGCTCGCCGCAGAGCACTCCTAAAAGCCTCGGGTTTCTTTTTCCAGAGCCTTCCTAAGGCGTCCATTAGAACTTGCACCCCGTCGTACATTAACGCTGTTTGGGCCTGTTAACAAAATGTAGCGTAACTTAATATTATAACGAGTAAGTGCGTCGGTATTAGTAAGTATTACGCAGGCTACAGACTAAGTTTAACTGCGCAATTTTATTTAATGCTATTTCGATAAGATTTTCAGTTAGCGCACTGTGCACTTTTTTTATTTTGCCTTCACACGGTCGTTTTAACTAAACAGTTCAATTGTTCAGTTTCAACTGATGCTTTATGTTGGAGGCCTGAATAAGAAGAGGAGGACATCTGTCATCAGATGTTACATCTATCCTCACATATGGAATCTTCATTTGGGGTGATCTCCGCTTACTAGCATGACGGAGAAAACTCGTGCCAGTAGACCGACTGAGTGCATTGAGAGTACGAGTAGTTAGCGGTTTCCGTACGGTGTCTTGTGTTGCAGCATGCGTAATCGCTGGAATGCTGCCAATTGCAGAAGAACAGGAAGCTCTGTGTCGTCGAAAATTGTCAAGTAATCTGAGCACAGAATAAATAAAATGTGAAGAACGTCCAAACAGCACGAAGCGATGGTAAAAAAGGTGATAATTATTAAAAAGGTGATATAAGATAATTCGGTAAATGGCAGGACGTACCACTTTATTCCCATACTAGATGTCGGTCTGTCTGTTTGCTAGACCGCGAGCATGGAGAAGTCGATTATTATCTAATACAGATGGGATCTCAGGGCATTTGTGAATACTTGTTGTATAAACACAAGCTCAACACATCTCCGGAGTGCCCTCCAGTACCCATATTTTTCACGAGTCCTAGGTTTGACACAGCACAGATGGGATAATATCCTTAAACATAGGAGTAGCCACAAAATGTAATTAAAGACTTTGGACGAGGTAAACCTACTCTAACTTAGAAACAGTGTAAGTTTCATCAAAACCTGTACGGTAGTATTGTTCGTAGAAATAGAGGTAAGTGTGTGGATTCGGTTTATTTTTTTTAAATTGCGTATTATTTTACATAATTTCGAATTTCAAAAGATATAACTACAGTTATGTAATCCAAGTTTCATCCATTAACGCTTCTGAAGGGAAAGAATAACTCAGGCCGTTGAAAGCAGCCATTATCGGTCCTACAACCAAGAACGTATATTGAACCCGAAAAGTTTTTTATTATGGCGATAATAACTGGCGTTATTCCCGAGAATACATTATACATTGCGTAGCATTAGGTACATATCTTTCTTCAAAACAGTAATCTATCAAAAATAATATGTTTAAATGAAATTGTAAGTAGGATAAAGTTACTACTTACGTACTTTTTAACCGACTTCAAAAAAAAAGGAGGGGGTTCTCAATTCGATTTTAATGTTTGATTCTAAAAAAAAGTTCTAAAAACCATCACAAATGCTCTATGGTTTGCCAAGACATCGGAATTGCATGAGTATCTAGACAAGAAAACAATAAAGGAAGAGGTTGAACTCAGATCAATGAGCTATAAAAATAATTATTATCCATGAAAACAAGCTTGCTACTGCCCTCAGTGTCCCAATGGATGTTCGAAGGCTAAAGCGCGCTTATATATGGGATTTCCTAAAAAATAAACAATAACAAAAAATGAATAACAAAGTAAATTAGCCAGCATGACCTTCAATGGAAGGTCAGCTGCACATGCCACAAATGTCCCCTCAAGCAATTTGCTTATATAAAAATAAGTCGGGTTTTCCTTCCTGATGCTATAACTCTAGAACGCACCAACCGACTTCCACGGTTTTGCATTCGTTGGAAAGGTCTCGGGCTCCGTGAGGTTTATAGCAAAGAAAATTCAGGAAAAGGTAGGGGTAGGGTAGGAGTAGGGTAGGTTTAGGGTAGGGGTAGGGTAGGGGTAGGGTAGGGGTAGGGTAGGGGTAGGGTAGGGGTAGGGTAGGGGTAGGGTAGGGGTAGGGTAGGGTAGGGGTAGGGTAGGGGTAGGGTAGGGGTAGGGTAGGGGTAGGGTAGGGGTAGGGTAGGGGTAGGGTAGGGGTAGGGTAGGGGTAGGGTAGGGGTAGGGTAGGGGTAGGGTAGGGGTAGGGTAGGGGTAGGGTAGGGGTAGGGTAGGGGTAGGGTAGGGTAGGGGTAGGGTAGGGTAGGGGTAGGGTAGGGGTAGGGTAGGGGTAGGGTAGGGGTAGGGTAGGGGTAGGGTAGGGGTAGGGTAGGGGCAGAGTAGGGGTAGAGTTGGGTAGGGGTAGTTCAAAGTTTACATCGAGATTCACGCGGACGAAGTCGCGGGCGTCCGCTAGTTTGCTTATGCAGATGCAGCTGATTGCACAATAGAAATGAAAAAAAATTAATACTATCCAGCTGCAATTTAACTAGACAACTTATATGCAATGTGTCAACGT
Organism: Bicyclus anynana; assembly: GCF_947172395.1. Taxonomy (NCBI): domain Eukaryota; kingdom Metazoa; phylum Arthropoda; class Insecta; order Lepidoptera; family Nymphalidae; genus Bicyclus; species Bicyclus anynana. The sequence continues at coordinate 20,406,447 of NC_069110.1, forward strand.
GAATATTTTTTATTATTTATTTCTTATCCCAAATAAATAACAGATGAGGGTATATATTCTGATGCCGGATCTGGTACTATGAATATTATGCTCGGCGAAAGAAGTGACATTCATTCCTTTATTTGAGTGTAAGTTAGTATCATCTGCGAAAACGCGTTACGACGGTTACATGCCAACACTCTACGCCGGAATTTTCTCGAGAAGGCATATTTACCACCTCGGGCAAAGACTTTATGTTGTACACCGGGTTTGTCGTAAAATTTTGTTGATACTCCGCAATAAAACAGATAAATAAAATGTAGAAGGAGCAACCGGATAATATGCCAAAGTTTTAGGGGACTACGGTAACATTCTCAAAATGATAATAGATACACAAATTCCGTTAGTTTTAAAATTAAATGCGTTCATTTTTATTTTTTCATTTGATACATATTGAAATTAAGCCTCTATTCTAATCTATTCTATTCTCAATCTGATAAAGCTCAAACAGGTTTCCAATTGTATAATTCACAATGTTATTAAGAACGAAGTACCCAGTTATTAAGAGCAATTAGCTTTATAGATCCCTTTATAAATAATCCTTTTAATTGTAACGAGATTTTTCTATAATACTTAAATTGATTAGTTCATTGTACTATAAGTAAATATATGTTATTGCTATTATGTTCCATGATAGCTTCTTTTTTTCTTTTTTTTTATTCTTTACGAGTTAGCCCTTGACTACAATCTCACCTAATGGTAAGTGATGATGCAATCTAAGATGAAATCGGGCTAACTTGTAAGGAGGATGAAATCCACACCCCTTTTGGTTTCTACACGACGTCGTACCGGAACACTAAATCGCTTGGCGGTACAACTTAGTCGGTAGAGTGGTAACTAGCCACGGCCAAAGCCTCCCACCAACCAGACCTGGACCAATAAAGAAAACCTCAATCGGTCCAGCTGGAGATCGAACCCAGGACCTCCGTCTTGTAACTCGACTGCGCATACTACTGCGCCACGGAGGCCGCCAAAAATAGCATAATAATGAAGGTATTTCTGTGAATTCTCAATAAGAAAAGTAAACCTATCCCATTATTCGACTATTACTTATAAGCCATTTCCTTTAACCTTTAAATCAAGTCGGTTGGAATTGGACTGCAAAGATGACAATATAAAAATATTAGGACACATGATTTCACTACTAGCAAATAGTTTTAATTTAGAGATGTCTTTTAATTTGACTTCTATTTTATGTAGGTACAATATTTACTACACAAAACCTTCAGTAAAATTATAATAAAGTCAATATTATGTCACCAGGCTGATACTGGTACACGATGATTGTATTGTATAACTCGTGCGAATTAACTTGACATCTGGCTACCAAACACATCCATACAAACACAGTACAAACATCGTTCGAACCAGGTGGCAAGTTAATCCGCACTAGCAATATTTATTTCTGTTGTCGTTACATGTGATAACAAGGAATAATGAAAAGCAGAATGAATGGGGCTCCCCACAGAACAGAAAACGCTAAAGCTAAAGCTTGGACTCCCATACAATAAACGTGATTTTCTTCTCGTTTATATAGATAATGGTACAGAACCCTTTGTGCGCGAATCCGACTCGCACTTTGCCGGTTATTAAAGAATATTCGGTATTTGGTACCAATAATCTGATTGACTTAACATGTAAATATATAAACGTACTTGTAAATGTAGGAATATATAATACCTATTACCTATGTGTTATGTGAATAATATAGTATGCGTATCACGCGCCTGCCTCAGTGTGTTTATAAATCTCCTTTATAGCGAGAGTATCAACAAAATTTTACGACAATCCGTGGGTTATAACATAAAGTTTTGACCCAAAAACAGAGTGAAGAGAAACGGTAGACAAGCTCTACCATTAAATAGAACATTAACGATGCCCGATAACTAACCGAAAGTCAATTTATTTTAATTATAATATTCTAAAATATCTTAACTAATGATTGCTTTAAAAAAAATCGACTTCAAAAACGTACACACGAAACTAAAAAGGGAAAATAACACTAAAATATGTTCTACCTACTGCACTTTAAGGAGGTGCCAAGCTGGTGATCTATTCATTTAAGGCTTTTTTTGTGTTTTTTTCAGTAACGACTGAAATCAACACCATATGGGCTTGGCACCGACTTCAAAGTGATCATTAATCTGTCCCCATAAACACTACATTTTGGTGCTCGGACACAATTTCTTGCTACGGAAAATTAATGAAATTGTTAATGGAATGCTATAGTGTTTGTCTGGCATGTAGCATATTGGTCTCAAATCATATAACCCATTTCCTAGATTAACGCGGAGTAGTTTGGTATAAAATCGTTCGCTCCGTCTATGAATTTAATTTATCTGTACATCTGCGGCGATTTTAGTCTCTCGAGAAAATATCGACTTTATGCAGAGTGAATAAACCATTTTATGAGGATTTCAGACACTACGATTAAGATACATAATTTACGTTAAAATAAATTAAACTACAGTTATTTTAAGAAGATTAAGAGGTACATTTTTATAAACACCATGCTTTTGTTTATCTTTGGTTGGCTTATTGAACAACAACAACAGCTCAACAACAAAAGAGATCTAATGTTGCTAAAGGGCTACTGATGGAAAGGTGATACTAATGTACAGTGCTGACGTCAGGTCTTTGTAGTCTTCGTTTTGTTTGTCGTTGATATTAAAACAATAGTGAAATGACATGAATACCATGGCATTATCAACAACGTGAAAGTGCCATTCTGCTCAGGTTTCACAAACATTTTTCATATTATGTTTCATATTATGTGATTATAATACTGTATCCAGTGACGTACAACGATTTAATACTAATAGATATGTTAATCACCGCAAATAGTGGTCCGATTTTAGCTACTCGACTGAGCGCACACATGCACAATTTTATGTATATTATTGTTTACACTGAACTCGATATTGTAGACAATATTTAGATATTATTTGTTTCAATAACCTTCGTAGCCTACTAGGCGACTTAATTAATTTAAGACGTTTAGCCTCATTTTGGGTTCATCAACTTTCAACTACAAAAAATTTAAAATTTAATTACACAAAGAAAACATAACCAAGAAAAATTCTTACAGATACAGTTCCCTTAAAGCGTGGATCGATCCTCCGGAGGCCATCGAGGAAATCCTTAACGGTTTTCCTAGAATTGTCCACTATACGGAACCCGGTGATATTGACTGCTCCGTACTCGGTCACCTCATTCTCCCAATGATCGTCCATAACCTGCAAATGGGAATACTTTGAGTTCCTTTCGCATCCTACGGTACTTAAACTAGCGGGTTCAATATTTTTTAAATAATAATATTCAGCTAAAATTTTATAGTAAAGACAGCAACCCATATTCGCCTTACTGTCGAGCACGAGTCTCCTCTCATGAATGAGGGGTTCTGGTTTCCCCCATTCTGGCCTAATGCGGATAGATGAACAGTCAATATAGATTTTATTTATACGGGAAGACCTTATGACCTGAGATAAAATAATGTGTATCGAATCCTCCAATTATTATATTTTAAAAATTCGTTAAAGGTTTTGCTTACAAGCATTTTTGAAAAGTCTAACTTGACTTACTTAATTGATGATTTGCATAGACTTTTCTGTAGATACGAGACTATTGGCCTAACCCTTCTCATTCTGAGACTCGAGCTCAGCAGTGAGCCGAATATGGGTTGATAATGATGATGATGATGATGAGACCGACGCAGCGGAGGATTTTCTTTTATAAAAGGTATGTAAAGACTACCCGACGTCCCGTTCTAACTGGGTAGTTCCCGTTATCTTTAGAATTTGGGGATAAAAGCCTATATATAACACTCATAAATAACGTGGCTTTATAGTGGACAAATTTTCGAAATCGGTTCAGTAAATCCAGAGATTTTTATATATGTCGGAGGATTAGATAGTAGCGCCATCTTACATTAATTAGAGTAACTAATTAGGGGGCGATATGCTGTTAGAAACGTCAAGGAGTACGTGTCGTTTATCTGTCAGTTCTTTCTCTGTTCAGACATCTGTCAGTTGACGATCTCTGAGAGAGTTCGCGGTAGATTTCAAGTTGATTCAGTTGAACGCTTTAGCTGGATCTAGTCACTTTAGCAGTGAGTGAAGGAATTGGGTAAGTCAGGTATCCGTATAGTGAGGCCATTATAATAATAACATTGCATTGTTAGTTACTTGGCTGGAAGGCAACACGAGCGGGGAAGGAGAACATTTACCGGTTGTAAAAGACGTTTTTAATCCTGCTACTAGCGGTTGCCAGGCCGTTATCTCGCTCGTGCTTGTCTACCTACCCTATGATAGTAAATCCTGGTTTTCATCTGATAATATCAGCGTTGTACTTGATCAATGAGACTTACTGAGAGCCGTGATAGCCCAGTGGATATGACCTCTGCCTCCGATTCCGGAGGGTGTGGGTTCGAATCCGGTCCGGGGCATACACCTCCAACTTTTCAGTTGTGTGCATTTTAAGAAATTAAATATCACGTGTCTCAAACGGTGAAGGAAAAAATCGTGAGGAAACCTGCATACCAGAGAATTATCTTAATTCTCTGCGTGTGTGAAGTCTGCCAATCCGCATTGGGCAGCGTGGTGGACTATTGGCCTTATCCCTCTCATTCTGAGAGGAGACTTGAGCTCAGCAGTGAGCCGAATATAGGGTGATGACGACTTGATCAATATTGTAGAGGGTAGAACTGTATTAGCAAATTAAGCGGTCGTTCCCGGTAATGATCGATAGTGTTACTTTGTGTATCTGCCATCCTTGAAACGTAAATCTTAGAACCTGCTCTGAGGCTACGGCTTCTCCGTTATCATCATGAAATTTAGTCATATCCGCCGACATATATATTTGCACCGCTTTTAGTTTATCGCTAAGTCGCTTGTTTTGTAACCTCGCCCTTCCTTGCCACTACCTTTCAACAACGTGACTCAACTACTAAGTCTAAACTGCATAGTTCATTTATCTTCTTAGCAATTTTTCTGAAGAATTTTACGTTTAACAATGTAATGAACGTAACAAATATTTATTGGGTGCGGACAAGCTGCTCGTATTTTATAAATACTTATTTATTTAAGTATTATTTTGCTTTGTTGTAAACAAAAATTAAGTGAACATAGCGTAAAGTTAATGTTTGGAGTTGTTGACTACTATCTACCTACTACCTATCGATATAATTCAATTAATTATTTTTTTTTTACAAAGATCAGGGCCAAATAGGTAATAAAATACTAAGGTACTTTTATTGTACGAAATGAACACTTTTAGTTCGACATTACTCTATCAGACTTGCTGGTTCAGTAATTCCAAAATTTTGGGTTGCTCGTAGGTATCTGCCAATATTGAGAGTTCAAATTTTGTGGAAGTACTCAATAGTACCTTATAATAATGAGTTTTTTTGTATTAAAGGTGACTTACGGACGAGTGTTCTTAGACATGTATGATGAAAATCGGTTGAAAGTTGTGGGGGTTGAACAACCGAAGGGTGAGGGGGGAAGAACAACCGAATGTCTGCAAATATACTCGATTGGGGTCTCAAATGAAAGCGCACTGAAAGAGAATATTGATGACTTGATCGAGAGTGTAATTAATAATTTCATGACATCGGGGGGCTTTTTAAAATTTTCAATTTTATTAATTTTTAAATCTCTTGTTAATGTTCAGCAGAAGCTGCCTTCCAAACGGGTGGAAGTCTTTACAAATAGTCAAACTTGACGTTTCAAAAGTGCTTATAAACTAAGCCTTTAAAAAAAAAAATTTTTTTTTCGATATTTAAAAGTGGAGAGGTAACAAACTATAAGTATGTATGGAAGTATGGATTTTGCGTTGGAGCTATGAAGATTTGTCATTATTACCACGGCCCAATGACAGGAGAGGGGATATGGAGCTTTGACCCACCACGCTGCTCCTATGCGAGGTGGCCGGCTTAGGATTTTTAGGTTAAATTCATTAACGATCACTATCAGATGGTAATAGATAACGACTGACATCTATGGGACTATTAACGTACTCCCATAGTCAAGGGGGTGTAAAGCCACCATCTCCGGGCTGAGAATGTTAACTGAAATAAAAACTCAGTATTTCATTTGATTCTTTACAAGTCAGCCCTTGACTACAATCTCACCTGATAATAAGTGATTATGGAAGCGGGCTAACTTGTTAGGTAGGATGAACATCCACACCCCTTTCGGTTTCTACACGACATGGTACCGGAACAATAAATCGATTAGCGGTACATATTTGCCGGTAGGATGGTAACTAGCCATAGCTGAAGCCTCCCAGCCAGCCCAGCCAGGGATTTAACTCAGGATCTCTCCATCTTGTAAATCCACCGCGCCTACCACTACGCCGTCATAATGAGTACCTTATAGGTCCCAGGAACCCAGGACCTCGTGATCCAAACCTAGGCTCACCGGAGCATCGAAGCAGTCACGAAAGCTTACAATGATTTGTAAATCCTATTAACTTACCAGTCCACTCAAAATATAATGGTAGGTCCGTCTACCCAAGTGTACATTCCTGACGTGTTCCACCAGAATGGTTTTAGCATTCTTCGCGTTACAGTCGAGCACGATATGCTTGATGCTCCACCGGTCGTCCTTCTCTAGAGCCAGGAGGAAGTCAATGGTGTCTGTCGCATTGTAGATGCGTTTTACCAAAGTTATCTTGAAGGCGGTCTGCCCGGGCTGCATCGTTTGGTAGAGTTGCTGAAGCCGGAGTAGACCTAGTGACAATAAATTTAATTTTTTTATTATTTTTAGGGTTCCGAACGTAGTACAAAAACGGAACCCTTATAATCTCACTCGCGAACATTTTAATGTCTGTCTGTTTTCTCCGAATATACCAAACAAATCCAGTTAAAATTTGGTACACATATCAATTGATGTGACCCAAATACAGGGATTTATTGCGAATAGGTAAAATTTGAAAATAGGGGGTAAGATCGAAAGTTGAAAAAAAAAAAAACTTTTACACACTTCATTGTGTGATACATCAAATAAGAGGATTTTAAAAATATTTTTTTTGGAATTAAAATAAAATACCTTTTAAGTTTTTTAAGCAAATAGACGAAAATTGGCCATGTTCTTTTTCTCCGAAACTACTGTATCTAAATTTTTGAGAAAAATACAGAAATTAGTTTTTTTATTTAACGTGTCGGATACACGTGCCTTCGCCACTCCTTGTGCTACGTTTTGTGAAAGAATACCCAAAGGCAATTTATCGGTATGTAAGTGTAGACAAAAACATCCCAACGACTCTAAATGGCTTGTAAACACTTAGCTTATCAGTGCTTCCCATAACTGTTTTTGAGGCGCACTGATTTTGAGAAATACTATTTTCTACACACTGATGTGTACTATGTTGTCAGTTACACTTTTTTTGGAGTGTATCTTCAGAGGAAAAGGAATATTTTTTTGATGAAAATACTCCAACACTACTAGACTAATTTTGAAACATACGCCAGTGGAAAGCTACGTTATCGCGTTACATTTATTCATGTTGTCTTACGAAAACGACATTTACGCGAATAAAACCGCGGGATATACGCTAATAAGAAAAAATTATCAGAGCAAAGGAGTTTTAGCACAGTATAAAATACAATGTTCGTAATAATTAGGTTCTTTTTACGATTTTATAACATGAATAGATAGATGTCTAAAAACATTCTTACTTTTCTAGTTTATATGTCACGTGACATTCCAAAAACGATTGTTCCAAAATCAGCATACCTATTGTAATGTTCTAACGATTTCCAAATAACCAATGCTCATGCTTCGAGACTCAATCGATTCCTGAACTTTAATTCAAAGGTGATCCGAAGCATGGGCTTACAAATTTCCAGAACTAGATGTACCTAGTTCGCAAACTTGGGATTAAAATTAGGTTGTTCACATACGAACTCTGTCATGTCGTTGTAGAAAGAGAGCCTGCAGTAGCCAGACTACCTAATTTTATGAAAAAAGGTTTGTCAGCCTATGATCCCGCAACCTATCTATCTAAAATATATAACTCAAAGGTGACTGACAGAGTGATCTATCAACGCAGAGCAAAAACCACTGGACGGATAGGGCTAAAATTTGGCATGCAGGTAGATGTTATGACGTAGGCATCCGTTAAGAAAGGATTTTGATCAATTCTACCCCAAAGGGGTAAAAAAGGGGTTGAAAGTTTGTATGGAAAGTCCTTCATTTTTAGAGTTCCAGTTTAAAAAATGTGTTCATAAATCATAAAAAAATAAGAAATAACGTTTATAAAGAATTTTTAAAATTCAACCATTAAAGTGGTGAGATAGGGTTTGAAAGTTTATATTGACTTGCACGCGGACAAAGTCGCGGGCGTCCGCTAGTACTTAGAACAAAACTATTGAAGTTTTGTTCTAAGTACTACTACTACTTTGTTCTAAGTCTGTTGAAGAACATTGAAGTTATATTAAAAAAACTGTTGGAGGGCATTTTTCGCTACTGACGCCAAAAATATATATTTTTATTATTTGTCTGTCTGTCAGTATTTCTGAAGTCTAAAGGGGTTGAGAAGGGGTGAAATATACTGTGTATACATAGCTTTCTCACTTTCTGAACACACATCTCCGGCCACATTTGGCGGCCTCCGTAGCGCAGTGGTATGCGCGGTGGATTTACACGACGGAGGTCCTGGGTTCGATCGCCGGCTGGGCAGATTGAGGTTCTCTTAATTGGTTCAGGTCTGGCTGGTGGGAGGCTTCGGCCGTGGCTAGTTACCACCCTACCGACAAAGACGTACCGCCAAGCGGTTTTGCGTCCCGGTACGATGTCGTGTAGAAACCGAAAGGGGTGTGGATTTTCATCCTCCTCCTAAAAAGTTAGTTAGCTTCCATCTTAGATTGCATCATCACTTACCATCAGGTGAGATTGTAGTCAAGGGCTAACTTGTAAGGAATATATTTAAAAAAAAACATCTTGACATTGTCAATCAAGATCTCCGTCTTGTAAATCCACCGCGCATACCACAGCGCCACGGCGGCCGTCAAACTGGTGAGGACTCTTGTCTCCAATCCCCATACCCTAAGTTCAAACTCCATTAAAGGCTACCGTACCCACCTTACGAACTTTATTGATAAAGTGATAAAATAAGTTATGTCTTGCTATTGCAAGCTCCTATGTAGTTTTAGAAACCTGGGAATAGGAACTTAATGATGATTGTTTTTATTTTAGAACGCATTGCCTACGCGAAATTCTTTTAATAATCCCGTGGGAACCGTGGATGTTTTTGAGATAAATAGTAGCCTATATGTTGCTCCATAAACTCCTCTTAAAATCGGTTCAGCCGTTCCAAAGATTATTCTATTATTGACAAAACACAGTAATTTTTAAATCACAGTCAGACATTTATATTTGATTTGCATGTATTGATTTTATACCATAAAAGGAAAAAAATAAACTATAGGATCCTATCGCTGGCCGTCCGTCTGTCTGTCCGTCCAAACACCTTTTGTACGGGACGCGCAGATATCTGAACATCAAGTAACTGGGTCACCTGTAAACTACGGCTCACTGCGATTCCATGGTTTGTCCAGCTAGTCTATTTCAAACGCCAGTGCATTGCTCTTGTCAGATAGATAGACACCTACTGAATGAATATTAAAAGTAAGAAAAATACGTTGTTTAAAAAGTTTAAATTTTAAATTTTGATTAACCTAAAATTTAATGTACTAATTGTAATCTGCCAAAACTATTAATTGACAAATTTATTTAGGTACAATCTTAAAATATAACTACAAAAATCTCTGGTATGCAGGTTTCCTCGCGATGTTTTTCCTTCGCCGTTTGAGACACGTGGTATTTAATTTCATAAAATGCACTCAAGTGAAAAGTTGCACTATGATGAGGCTTAATTTCATGTACTTAATTACGAGTAAATAGAATAATTAAAAATAAATAAATCCTACTATCGGATCCGGCTATTGTACTTATAAAATCGAAATCAATACATTTTTTATTGATTTCGATTTTATAAGTAGTCACAGATTATGATGACCATAAGTAATTTAACACCGTAAATATTTTACAACGCCGAAGTATTCATATTGGATTTTACTCCCGCCCAAAGCTAATAAAATTGTACGCAACACCACACTACAGCTTATTGAAGTTTTTAATTTAATATGTACAAAAGTAATTTCAAAATTCACACCCGACCGAGAAGGGATTAGAGTCTTCTATCTAGGATATACACATGATAATATTATTAAGAACGTGATTTATTTTTAACCAGCGGATCAGGTGGCGTGCAATAACTATATTCTGACGTCGCATTGCTAAGTGGGTACTACCCACTTAGCAATGCGACTCTGTCTTCTGCATTCACGGCCGTGGGTTCGATTCCCACAACTGAAAAACATTTGTATGATGAGCATGGGTGTTTTCCAGTGTCTGGGTGTATTTATACAATAAACTAGCGAACCCGGTCAGCTTCGCTTTGACTCATTCACTACCCCTGTCTTATTCTACTCCCACCCTACACCTACATACCCAAGCGTACCCCAACCCGATACTACCTCTACCCTACACCTGCCAGTAGTATTACTTACCTATAGAAAAATATGTTAGGGTGGACAATTCTTATCACTTAGGGGTTTGAAAAATAGATAGCCGATTCTCAGACATACTGAATATGCAAAAAAAATTTCGAGTAGTTTGGGAACGGACATTGTGACATGAGAGTTTTATATATTAGATCAGCGAACGCTCGTGACTTCGTCCATATAAAACTCGATGTAAACTTTCAATTACCCTTACCCTACCCCTACCCAAGGGATATATGGATCCATTTATATATATGTCGGAGAGTTAGATAATAATAGCGCCATCTTACATTAATAAGAGTAACTAATTTGATAGCAATATCTGTTAGAAACGTATCAGTCAGTTGTTTGTCTGTGGACATCATCTGTCAGTTGACTTGACGATCTCGGCCAGAGCGAGCGTAGTTCTCAAGTTTATTTAGTTGAACGTGGTTTAACACTTGAGCTGGATCTAGTCAGTTTAGCAGTGACTGAGATAGTTGGGTGAGTCAGTTATCCGAATAGTGGGGCTATTGCATGGTTAGTTACTTGGTTGGGAGCCAACACGAGCGGAGAAGGGGAGCGTTAACATGTAGTAAAGGGGCCCCTCAATCCTACTGGAATCAGTTGCAAGTCCGAGATGCATGGTGGCTGATTCCGTGCTAAACGATAGTTAATCCTGATTTACATCTGATAGTATCTGCGCTATACTTGATCACTATAGTAGTTAGAGGGTAGAACTGTATTCGTAAGTTAAGCGGTCGTTCCGGTAATGATCGATAGCGGTACTTTGTGTATTTTGCCATCATTGACGTAAAGCGTAGAACCTAATCCAGACATACCATAATATCCCGATACTCAGCCCGTGTGATTGAGTATACCTACGAAAATCAGAAGTGGAATTTAGTCATTCCCCGTTATATATATATATATATATAGTTAACGTACATAGGTAAATGAGTATATTATCATACGAATCATACAGTTCAGTAGTTTGACGAATATTTTAGCAAGTATTATAATTGATATCGTCCAGTTGACGTCACGCCATTAGTCGAGGCACAAACCTCAGGGGTAAAGGGTTCGTGTCACATGTACCAAATAGTCTAACGCCGGAAACTTTCGCCGCGAAACCCGCACATTTGTCTCGTCGTCTAAGCTGTTTTGTATTGCGGTAAAGGTGATCGCAGACTATCGACCCCAGATGTCTTATGATACCCGAACAATGATTTCTATACCGGTCGAAGAAGTCATCAGGGTTATTATATATCGCGGTGTACCATACAAATAATGAGTCACTACATCGTTTTTCATCGTATTTTCGTTAATGCAATAACCTAACATAGTATTTGCAATGAAATGACTTATGTATCTTCATTTTACGTAAAGTGGCAGTGCTATAGAAGCGGCAGTAGCAAGTAGTAAGATTATTTCGTCAAAAAACCGTTATTTACGTATTTTCGTTGAAAGAATCATGTTAGATGATTGTAAAACAAAAAACACCGCCATTTGATGTAAAATTACATAGTGAGGATCAATTCGTTGAAATAACTATGTCAGATGATCACAATTACGAAAATACGATGAAAAACGATGTAGTGACTTATTATTTGAACGGTACACCGACATAATAAGCCTGCAGCTGGGATTTTTTTACTACATCATTATTCATCATATTTTTGTTTTTTTAATCATCGAACATAGTTATTTCTACGAAATGAATTTGATTAGGTCATTTTGCATCAAATCAATCAAAGATTTCTTATTTTCATGATCACATTATCTAAACAACGCTTTTCCGACGTTTTTGGAGACGTGATAGACTAGTGGATATGATATCTGCCTTCGATGGGAATGGCGTTCGTTCGAATCGTGTGTACGGTCGAGCAGACAGTGGACAAACTTATTAACACCACTTGTTTGGGTAGTAGGTTGAACAACGGATTTTCCACACGAATAGAGCTGCATAGTTAATACGTCTAAAGCAACTGAATGCTAATTAAAAGTCTCACTTCAGTTATTCAGCTTATTTTACGTATAAAATTGTAAAAGCTTGCCAATCGACAGCGAATTGTTGGAATACAATTTGTTACTTTTTATTTTTGTTAATTCAGCTGTTGTGAATATTGGAAAACGAGTCATGCGAAAATTTGCCTATTTAAATAGATATTCTTACTAATCTTTTTTTATAATTATAGTTATTTTGTTTTATTGACACATGTCTCAAACGATGAAGGAAAACATCATGAGGAAACCAGCATACCACAGAAATTTCTTAATTCATGCGTGTGTGCAGTCTGCCAATCCACATTGGGCCAGCGTGGTGGACTATTGGCCTAACTCCTCTCATTCCGAGTGGGTACTCGAGCTCAGCAGTGAGCCGAATATGGGTTGTTAATGATGAATATTATATGAATAATAATAGGTACAACTTTAAGATTTGATTGTTGCTAGAACACTTAAAGACACCATTACACGTACATAATATATAAAGTTTGTACGTTAGTAAGTAAAATGTCGATTGCCGTAATCACCTCGCTCCGTGTACGTAAAGTTTTATTAAACGTGAAACTTATTAAATGCCTGTAATTATTACAGTGTTCGCGGAGGCGGGTATTAAAAGCTTTTCGATCGCTAAGGCGCGGCTTGCGGCTTGCTCGCTCGCTTGGGGTTGCTGACTGGTGTGAATGAGATGTAAAATACGCTTGATAAAACGTCATGACGTCATTTCTTCTAAAAATCTTCAATAAATTTAAACAAAAGTTTTCAAGGATGAAGGCCTCCGTGACGCAGTCGTATGCGCAGTGGACTTACAGGTCTGACTGGTGGGAGGCTTTGGCCGTGGCTAGTTACCACCCTTCCGACAAAGACGTACCTACGTTTAGCATTCCTTGTCGTGTATAAATCGAAAGGGGTGTGGATTTTGCCGTTCTCCTAACATTTAGCCCGCTTCCATCTTAGATTGCATCATCACTTACCATCAGGTAAGATTGTAGTCAAGGGCTAACATTTAAACAAAAAATAAAATTTTAATAAAAAAAATACAACCGACTTCAAAACCTAAAAACGTACCCACTAAATTAAAAAGTGAAATATAACATCATAATATGTTCTACCTGCTGATCAGTATGAAGGCGGTGCTAAGCCGGTGATGTATTAAGTCAAGTCATGTGAGAATATCTTTTAGATTTAGATTTTGCAGAAGTTCTCATTAATACAAATTAATCAAGCCCAAACACAAGGTAACTGCTATAAATCGCCGAGGAGTTCCCTCGTCTGTTTTATGGCTCCATCATCAGATCGATTTTAAACCTTCATGAAATTGTAGTGCTTAAAAGTACTAAATGGAAAAGTATACGAACACACTAGACACCCATATAATTTTCGAAAGTTCCCCTCAATTTCTCCAGGATTCCATCATCAGATCTTGACATGATGGCAATGGGACCAAATGGGGACTATACCGTTTCAAACAAAAAAAGAATTTTTGAAATCGGTCCAGGCGTACATACATAAAAAAAAAAAAATACCGACCGAATTGAGAACCTCCTCCTTTTTGAAGTCGGTTAAAAAACGTACCTGTGAATCTGTTTGTATATCAGCACAAGATTTGTCATAAGATTTAGTCACTGAACACAAGTTAAATCTAATTTAACACGAAACTTATTATATAAGTGTAATTTTACCACGATGGGGGAATTAACATCTCTTTGATGACGCCGACGGCAGCCTGTGGTATCGTTCTACAAAGTCTATAATGACATATCTGACAAGCTCTTTACACTTGCATAGTTGATGTGGCATGCAATTCATAAATATCGTAAATCTATACATAATATTAAAAGAGGTTAAGTTTATAAGGCATAATCTCTAGATCTACTGGACCGATTTTGAAAATTCTTGTATCAATAGAAAGTCAAGTTATTTGTGAGCGTCATACGCAATATTTTAACCCCTTATTTCCCAAGGAAATGGGATCAACGCGGGTTAAACCGCATAATTCTGATATATACATTTATATTATGAAGTTAGCAATGACGGGTGAAAATATTCGATAATTTTTATTAAGACGCTAATAACTTTTAACATAAATCTATACTTTAAGACCTAAACATAATTATAATAAAGAGGTAAATTACGTGGTATTGTAGGAGGTATCACTGGAACTACAAAACCGATTTAAACAAATCTGTGAGTCATAGGATATATTTTATTCCCGTATTCTTATCAAAACGAGAACAACGCGCGTAAAACCACGGGGCGTCTGCTAGTCCTAAGTAAGAACTCCCACTGACATACAATTTAAATTTTAATACACACATCACTAACTAGCCCTAAAGTAGCCTGTGTTATGAGCCCTACCCCTACCGTATCCCTACCCTACCCCTACCCCACCCGTACCCTACCCCTACCCTACCCTACCCCTACAATATTATTATAAGTGTTAGATTATAAGTATAGTACACCTACGCAAATTTTTCAGTTATGGGAATCGAATCCTTAGCCGAGGCTGCAGAAAACAGAGTCCCTCCCCACTACACCATGCGTCTGTCATGAAATGAGCTGTAATTATTTAAATTTCGCAATTTTTGATAAGTACACTTCGATTATTTCCAGAATTGGCAGCTTTGAGCTGCACAATTTTATAAAGCCATGATTCTAAATGCTTATAAATTACAATCACTGGGGAATTGTGGTCCAATCAGCCTCAATGATTGACCGATATATAAATGTACATAATATACAATTGCGTTTTCAATGGACCTTACTTTTTATAAACCGATGGTGCGTTAAGTTAAAAAAAGGACAAGTTCGAAATTGGGTCCACTCTTCAGAACGATACAGAAATGAAAAATGTAACTACTAAAAATGTTGTATTTTTTACTATATTACTCAATTTTAATGTTATACAAAATAATATCGGCCAACAGAGAAATAAGCTGATTTCATTATTTTCATACTGATTCAGCTTTACAAATGCATAGTTCACTAATTGACATTGGTTGTCAGCTGTCTTTGAAAATGCGCGCTTTCAATATGAAATCCTTTATTTTATACGATAACTTAATATTGTTTAACGAAATTAATATTGTTTATATTAAATTTGATATGAGTCAACAAACCTATTGTTCTAAACGTAACTTTTAAATGGAATCACATGTGAGAAAGAATATTTAACAATTAATTGTACATCAATGTTAGAACAGTACCTATTATACCTAGTTATAGCAGACGCCTTGCAGTTTCACCAACGTCGTTACAATTCCAATGAGAATACGAGTGGGAATAAAATATAGCCTATGCCACTCACAAATAACGTGGCTTTCTATTGGTAAAAGAAATTTCTAAATCGGTTCCGTAGATCCAGAGTTTATCCCCTACAAACTCAGGAAGTGTATAGACTGTTTAGATAACTCGTAAATGATTTCAACAAAAATAATATCTACCTAAATGGTTTTCGTGCACTTCTTGTCGATGGCTCGACTTGAATGTAAAAATGTTTAACAAGTAGATAACGCACCTATGGTAAATGGGAAACCATTGCCTTAACTTAATTCATTATAATTGCCAAAAACATAAAGCGCTGTTGGCAGCTTAGAAATCAGCAAAGCGCAGTATAGCGAGATCGGAGTCCACCCCATAAAAACCCCTAGGCCTCAATCCCTGGAGGGGTTGGAGGAGACAAACGGGGGAGCAAGGTCCCCCGCGACGCACTGGGACGAGAAGGCAAAGCCTCGAGGCCCGTACTCTCGACCCGTCATCACGAGCCGAAGAAGACCATCATCATTGATGTGTTGATGTGGTGGTAGATGTCATTGTGGGTGAGTAATTCCAGTCTGCGCGGGGCACATTGATGACATCAACTACTTAGGCCGAACGGCCTTAACCCCGAAAGGAGCTGGAAGAACATGACCGGGGGAACAAGATCTCCCACGCCTTATCCGGGCAAGGAGACATTGCCTCGAGGTACCCCATACCCCCAACCCGGATTTTTATCTGTGAAAATTTCTCAAAGAGAGGCAGGTTGAAATGATCTGGATAACAGCTCAATGCTATACAAATATGAATTTCAATTTCAATTCATAACAACTTTACCTACTTAATCAACGAATGATGATTGCAGTGTAGGTCTTAGAGAGTTATACGATTGATTAAGTCAAGGCTCCCTTTATTTCCAATAGAAAGCATTCGATACCCACTCCATCCCTCGCTTGATACAATTTACAACGGAGCGTAAATATCAATGGGAAGGTAATTTTCAATAAATTCACATTTCGATGTTTCTCGCTGCGTAGATACTTGATGCCGAGCGGGAGGGATGAAATTTCATTAATTTTAAACCCTTGTTCGGATTCTGTACCTTCGCCGGAAAAGTGTATGCCGTTACGTTATGTACATATTCGTGTCCTTCATACACTAGTTATAAGAATGTACTCAACATAATTGAAAACGTAAAGGTTTCCTGCTTTCACACTGCAAATTGAGGGGTGCCAAGATATAAACAGTTAATTAATGTTGTATAAATTCCCTTTATTAATTATTTAGTCATCTGATATGTCAAATAAAAGCTTATTTTATGCTTAATTTAACTGTATTAAATTGTCTTTGTTCTAGTTCACGGTTTCCTATATTTTGTGTGTCTTGTGTTATTTTGTGTGCCGCAATTTAATTAGGCAACCTATTTGTAATGTGTCATTGTGAAAATTATCTATCTATAGGTACTTTATTTCTTACCACTAATAAATAAATAAACTAAAAAAACAAACCCACCCCACCCTTCATTTCAGTTACGGGTGCTATTTGACAATTTTAATAGTCAACTAGCGGACTTCGCGTGGAATTCAGTTTTTCACAAATCCCGCGGGAACCATGGATTTTTCCTGGATGAAAAGTAGCCTATGTGTTAATCCAGACTTAAATCTATTTCCATTAAAAAATTCTGCCAAATCGCTTCAGTAGCCGCAACGTAAAAGAGGAACAAACATATTTCCACACGTACACACAAACTTTCGCCTTTATAATGTTAGTGTGATAGTGTAATGTCACTATCACTTTTTTGACGAAGTCAATGATGCCTCATAAATGTCTAAATCCGTTCAGCTGTTTAGGATGTAGAGCGTGCCAAACAAATAGACATGTAAACACGTATATACGCTCGAGAACAATACTCTCCTTCTGACGCTTGGTGATTTTTCAAATTATTTAGGGAAAATATTAAAACGCTTTGTATTAGACCGTTGCGGGTCAGTTTCCTTGAAAATCATTGATAAGAATACACTGTTCAGTTCAGTTTTCTGCTATTTAAACGGTTTTTGATGTCACACGCTTTTCACTGTATCACCTAAAACAATGTTAAAATATTTTCCTGCTGTGCTGGCCCATTATTTAACACACAAAATACACTCGAAATACATAATTACGCAGCCAGAATCGGAAGCAATTTCTAGTACATTTATATATGGACAAATATATGAAGTCTTGCAGAAAACCTAATTGGCGTAAAATTAACTCGAAAACCGAATAGAAACACATTTCTGTTCACCTAACCGCATAATACAATTGTATGGAACGTGATGAAAAAGTTTTTACTTCTTACTTATTTACCTATATTCAATTGAATAATAAATATATGTAAATAAAATTGACGCGTCTGTTTGTCTGTCTATCTTTTTATTTGTCCGGACTAATATCTGAAACGGTTGAACCGATTTTAATGGGATTTTCATTGGGACAAAAGATAATTATTACGGAGGATATATTGAGTACTTTTTATCCCGATAAAATACATGGTTCCCGCAGCGTTGGCCTGGGCTGTTATTGCTGATGATTATTTAGGATACTACGAGTAAATGCAACAAATGCATAATCGAGTCTCAACTCTTCATCTTTAGAAATGTATTTAAAGTTGAAGATGATAGTCGTTTACATCGCTTGTCACAAAACCTTGATAAAATATTATAAATTCTGCGGTTAGTGAATCTCCATAAACAGTTCCAAAGACTTCTTAATCCAATAACAATTTGAGGTCTTTCAAATGAAAAAGCCCGTCCCGTTTCCGTTGCCCGGTGAAATGTTAATATTTTCAATGTAAATCCAATTAACGTCGAGTCTAATGCACTTTAATTCCTTTAGGCCACAGGTATTTCTTCAATGATTTTCCTTTTGATTTTTAACCGACTTCCACAAAAGGGGAGGCAATTTTTTATTTCGTACATATTATTTATTAAAAAAATGGCATCGGATGTATCATACCCGGCGATTTGTAAAACACTAAATATTTTAGTTGAGTGATTTTTTTTACTCTTTCACGATGTTTATTCGTTACCGTAGAGTAATAGAGTAATAGACTACAACACTGAGCGCACACATGCATAATTTTGTCTTTAATTTCATTATTTTATGAATATATAGTTTTTACACTTCCTGCATGAACACACAACTCAACATTGTAGACGATATTTAGGTATTATTTGTTTAAATAACGTTAGTTTTTGATCACAACTAACATTGAGTTGTGTATAAATTTCCTCTTTTGGGCGCCTCATTTTCCATGCGCTAGTAATACATCTAACAGTATTTAATATCATTGTTTTGAAACATAAAATATGTAACGCAATTTTTACCTACTTGAGTGGGTGCTTAGCAATTTGCCGCCGCGCGTCACCTGGTAAGTAAGAATTTCCTCCTCCAGTGGCCGCTCATGCACTTATGGTATTTTTCAGCACAAGTTGTGAAGTAATATAGGGGCTACTAAAACGGGTTTGCCTACGTGGGAATCTAAAGACGCAAACTTAACGAACGATTGATTTAAAAATTATTAATGTTTTTTTATCAGTGCGGCAAAAAGCTCAAATATCAGTGCGGCAAAAAGCTCATAGCGCACCCACTCTACGGCTAATTTAGAGTTAGTAGGTATGTTATGTTTATAATTGTTATGTTTCCAGTTCCGAATACATATTATATTTCCCGGTCAAGCTTCGCTTTGACTAATGTGCACTTCTTCTCTACTTCCACCCTACCCTACCCCTACCCCTACCCTACCCTAATCATAATATTATAAAGGCGAAAGTTTAAGTGTGAAAGTGTGTGTGTAACTATGTTTGTTCCTCCTTACTGCGGCTTGCAAATCGAATGGTAATATTTTATTTGATTAACATATAGAATACTTTTTATCCCGGAAAAGTCACGGTTCCCGTGGAATTCGTGTTAAACAGAGTTTCACACGAACGTAGTCGCGAGAGTCTGCTACTATTATAATAAGTCCGAAAACATGCTTTTATCTATTTTAAAAATAAAATTTTGGCTGCAGTCAGATAAGCTCAAAAATACGGTAGAATAAGAGGGAGTTAAAATGTTTTCACCATTTAAATCTAAATATTTAGAATGCGTAAGATGCATTAGGTAATCCTATAATCCTGTATTTTTACTTTACTTTTTTTGCAGCAAAATGAAAGAGCTTCCTGAACAAAAGCCAAAAAAAGTAGAATGTTCATAAATCTGCGTTTTTAGGCTTAAGATGTTTTCACATTTGTTGTTTAACAAGTAGACATCTACGGGTTTGCCTACGTGGCAATCTAAATAAATGAAGATATAGAACTCTCCCACCATCAGTATATCATTAAAATCGATTCAACTCTGAAATAGGTAAAATATTAATATTTATCTAATATCTATATAATTATGTTACCGTTAAACTGTAAAACACGTTAGTTTATAATCTCACTCGTGATATTATAATCTACCCTCATATTGTGAACTGAACATACTGATTATAATTTAACGTGTTATTTTTTGGTATAATAAAATCTACCAAATATACTAACGTATTTTACAATCTGACAATTGAAGTTGGGAAATTTCTCTTTATGGATCTACAAACAATTTCACAATAGCGTATACCTACAAATCTATCTTTTAAAGATAGGTTACTATACCCCATTTTATCTTTCGAAAACGCAATGCGACTTTTCCGCGGACAAAAACGCGGGCGTCCACTAGTATTAAATAAATTGAATTCCAGCGGATAGCGTGGAGAAAATGCTCTTCTTATTATCATACGTGAACGTCCTTTAATCGAAAATCTACAAAGGCAACGAAAGGAATACTTTGCCTTTCAGCCACGGAGAGATTTCTGTAATGCGTAAATGTATTGTATTATGTTGATGCGAGGGATAATGTTGAGGATACCCTCCAAAATGCTAGTACGTACCTACCGGTTTTTTTTAAAGAGCATTTGCCATATAACTTTAGATATGACAATATTCTCATTTCCCTCCAATTAGTCGGAAAAAACTGTCAGGAGTGACTAATACAATAGTCCAGCGGTTGTGAAAGACGAGAAAAGAAGTGTCAAGAGTGACTAATAGTGCAGCGGTTGGGAATCGAACTACGACCTCTCTGTAATAAATCCGCTCACTTTACCGTTGAGCTATTGAGAAGTATTATTATTGTTTATAATAAAAACATATTGGATTATACAGTTTATAATTATAAATATATTGGATTATACAATTTATAATTATATCTCACAACTGTTTTACGATAGAACAATTGAGTTGCGAGAATTGCTATATTTTGCAAGTGTTATTTTTGTTGTTTTTGCTGGTTTTTATATAATATATAAAAAAACAAATGCCAGCAAAATCAACACTTGCAAAATATAGCGATTCTCGCAATTCAATTGTTCTATTGTAAAAAGTTGTGAGATCCATGTAATACCATGTCTGCTTTTTTAAAAACATTTAAAAAAAGTGTCAACTAGCACAAGCTGTGCCTGCTGTTGCCCGTCGCATACATTCAACTGATGTAAGACATTGTTTTGTTCCCTGACATGTTCTTAGTTGTAATGTAATAGAAAAATGTCCATACCATACAATTCGAGTTCGGTGAATAAACTGAATGGCCGATATCATCTGCACATCGTTCAGTTGGATTGCATCCGCTTGATTCGTATCTACCTACGTCCTACGAATGAATATTGAATACACAATATTATGCTATCGCCGGCCTATCTTGCGATATCAGATGGCTCTGGCTAAATAACTTGTACTGAAACCCACTAGTATTGTCGAATGAAAATTTTTAAAGTAAGCACATTAACAAGATATGGCAAAGGAGTCTATGATTTTGACAACAGTTTAATAATGTAAAACTGACAGTCAGTGCACAAAGATCTAGTTGATGGGAAACTTACGGATAATTTACGGGAAATTCATTGGAAGATGCAACCTCCTCCCTTGCTGGTAGTTTTACACCTAAAACAAAAGCTACGACTACTAAGCTCAATCGTGGGGAGAGGAGAGAATTAGGTGAAACAAAAACGAAACGAAAACAACGAGTACCCTGTGAGACTCCACGTCCATAATTAAAGGTTATAGATGTAGTTTGCTATTGCTAAAATAATATACAAAATCAGTTCAATTAATTCAGAGATTCCTGCACCTCCACCCTGCAACCTCACAAACTTTACCCCTTTAGCATAATAAACCCTTAGAGAATATTACTTATAACATGTTACTCCTTCTTTACGAATACAATGTCAATGCGATAACATCGCTACACGAGTAGGTAGGTACCTACATACGTATCGACAGCAAGCTACCAACAACTTTCCCTACTTCTGAATACCTAGTTTTTCTCATTTCTATTCGTCTGAGATTTTCTATACTAATATTATAAAAAGAAAAGATTTGTTTGTTTGCATCTAAGCTCTGCTACTAAACCGATTTGAAAGGTTATTATATAGTGCTATAGGCTATATTTTATCCCCGTATACCTGCGGGAACCACGCGGGTGAAACCACGCGGCGTCTGCTAGTATTCAATAAATCTTACAGTGTAGTAGTGTAAAGTGTCGTTATAACGTATCAACTTGGAACTGTAGCTTGTACCAGAGTAAAGACTTGTACGATCTTCGTCGAGTGGTAAAGGTCAATGGCCTTGCACAGCTGAGCAACATGTATTCACGTCAGAGTTCACGAAGTTCATCCAATAAAATATGAAAATATTGCGTCTCCCAGTGTTTGTGATCATACTCCCCTGAAATAAAACACCTTACCAAAAATACATAAAACGAAGCCCTGCTAGTATAGTAACTGAACCAAAGAATTCTCACCTAAAGTAGATTTTCCAAGGTTATCCAAAATTGCTCAAAAATTAATAAAGATAATTACGCTTGTGTAAAGATTTAATTATTCGTGAAACTCGGTACTAATAGCAATTAAAAAGAAAGCTTTTCCATTTTCCCGAATCGCCGGAAGGGCAGAGTTTATGTTTTTCTTGTTGAACAATCTAAACAGATTAGCGATGCTCATTTCGGTAATGTATATTTTTGGATTAACTTATTAAATTACGGCATTGTTAGTATATTATAATTAACTGTTTGAAGGGTTGAAGTTTCTCTAAAAACTAATATAATATTAATAATATAATAGATATTTAGATCACTTACGTTTAGTTCGCCTTTTTTGTGTTCTTTTGTATTTTTTCTTGTGCCTAAAAGTAAAGCTACACTTAAATTTTATTTAGATGTATTGATGTTTCATATAATATGAAACATCAATAGGTACATATAAATAAAATTAAATAGCATGTCTGTGATTTCAAATCGGTCTTTTCCTAGTGCTGGGAGCTATTCACACGATACTAAAACATAATCAAGGTAGGTATTTTAAAATTTTTTTCTGACTGACTATTTGTTGGTCTGGAACGGATGGAATTTTCAGTGAGAGATACTTAGATGAGGATATAGAGCATCATCATCATCATCATTAACAGCCGATGGACGTCCACCGCTGGACATAGGCCTCTTGCATGGAATTCCAAACAAAACTCGAGCCGCAAGTATCCAGCAGGTCGACCAACACAGCGCTGTTGGCTGAATGGCCAACACCTTGGGAGCCCAACGTGCATCTGCTCTTCGAATTATGTGGCCTGCCCATTGCCACTTCAGTTTTGCGATTCGCTGAGCTATATCAGTGACTTTGGTACTTCTGCGGATCTCCTCATTTCTGATTTGATCACACAGAGAAACCCCAAGCATAGCTCGCTACATCGCCCGCTGAGAGACTTTGAGCCTTTTTATGAGCCACAGTTAGCGACCAGGTTTCGGATCCGTAAATCATCACTGGCAACACGCACTGTTCAAAGACTTTCATCTTCAGACACTGAGGAATTTTGGAAAAATATGTTACGGAGTTTCCCGAACGCTGCCCAACCGAGCAACATATAGGTATAAATTCCACGGGAACCATGCTTTTTTTCCGGGAGAAAAAAGTGTATATATTTTTTATATTGAAGACGATAAAAGTTTTTTAAAAATTATATTAGGTAGGTATATTGTTTGCAGTAGGTATGCAACCATTCTGACCATTAAGTTTTATGTTCACTGCTCCAACTGCAATGGCTAAGGAGATTCTAGTAATGTTATGAGATTAGTGTTTTGATGCACATTGCACTGCTGGGGACCTATTTCTATTACTTTCACAGGACAATTATTGTTTTACTTCAAGTAGGTATTTAATTTTTTTTCATCCTTCCTTCTTCTTTTATCCTTTTTATCCTGTTAATTACTGTTATTATGTCATGATTCTCGTAGCCTGCGCTCGGGTACGCTCGGCACTCGCTCGTTTGCGAAATATAAGTAAAAAGCCTAACAAAAGCCGAACAAGCCGGACCTAAGAAAACGTTTTCCTCGAATGAACAATATGTGTTTGTGTGTGTGATAAGAAGCAAGAACTATTCCAAGTCGCAAGCTTACCTCTGGTCCTGCCGCGCTAGCTATTGGAGACAAGTGATACAAGGTTCGTGTGGTTCTTAAATAACAGATTAAGATAAATAACAATATAAATCAGCAAACACGCAAACATACATACACATATCTATACAGTCCATTAAAACCAATGAATACAAACAGCCCTACAGCCTTAGAATTAGTGCCTAATAACCGCACAGACTCATATATTTCCACCAGTAAACAGCTGACCTATTCACTAATTTGGTCTTAAGTATCAACCTATTGAAATAAAACATCAAATCAACTGAGAAACGTCATATAATATCCGTATCAGTAGGCACCGGATGACATTTGTTACATAAAATCTCAATTTCGCAATGTCAACTAACATACGTCAAAGTTAGTGAATTTAAATTTAATAGGTTGTTATCGATATCAACCCTTATTCGGCTCACTGCTGAGCTCGATTCTCCTCTCAGAATGAGAGGGGTTAGGCCAATAGACCACCTCGCTGGCCCAATGCGGATTGGCGGACTTAACATATGCAGAGAATTAAGATTTTTTTTTGGTATGCAGGTTTCCTCACGATGTTTTCCTTCACCGTTTGAGACATGTGATATTTTAAAAAGTTGTAGGTGCTTGCCTCGGACCGGATTCGAACCCACACCCTCCGGAATGGAGGCAGAGGACTATCACGACTCACCCACTGGGCTATCACGGCTCCCAATAGGTTGTTTATAAAGACCAGATTGTTGAAACAGGTCGATGAAGGTCGTCTTCTACTCGTTGATTTAAAAGATTTATCCGTCATAATTCGATAGTTGACAATAACGTAGAACATATAAAACAATGACGTTCTCAGCGAGTGGCGTGCGTAACGATCTCAATCGTTAACTTATATGTTCGCTGCTTGGATTGCGACTACAGACTACACTCACGGATCGTCTAATGATATCGGTTTTACTTTTACTGCTTTCAATTTCAGATTTTAAAAGTAAGTACTTTTACTTACTATTGCTATGTAATACCACCGCAAGATACAGTCATTCCACTTAGGTAGGCAGGTAGGTACTTACTCAGAAACTGTATTATTCTATCATGTTTAAGTATTTTACCTGGAAGAGATCGCTTTTTAGCGATAAGGCCGCCTATTGTGCATTTTCTTTTTTCCATTATTTTTCTGTATTGTATGTTTCTTAGTGGTGTACGATAAAAGTTTTTTCTACTAATGTCTTAAAATTCAAAGTAATTTCAAATTTACGATAATTGATATTTTGGCGCAACTACGTCTGAATGTAATGTTAAGAAAGTCACGAGCGTTTGCTAATTTAAAAAAAAAATCTAACATAAACATTTTCGTATTTTTCGAAAGACTACCTTAACTCGCTCTAAAAGCTTTGTCCGTCGTGGAGCATGCGAAATGGCCGCTCGTTACATGCTATAGTCAGTGCTCAGAATCCGACCCTATTAGCTTCTTCTAATGATCTCAATTTTATTTGTTGGTATGCATTGTTCCACTTCGCTAGGAAAAGCCAAGAGATTACTTGCGAAACTTTTTCGTCCCTCCGTAGGTTAAAGTATACAGCAAACATCTAGATTCACATATTCAGGACATGTTTTTATGTTGTTATTATCTGTTAACATTGTTGTAGGTACAAGAAAGAGTACAGTTTTATCTAATCGAAATTTCAATCAAAATCTTTAAATAAAACTGTACCTTAGACTTACCTTGTAGACTTGGTCGCTAACTATGGGCCTCATATGAAGGCTCAGAGTCACACAGCGGGAGATGGAACGAGCTACGTGTATCTCTGCGTGATCGAATCAGAAATGAGGAGATCCGCAAAAGAACCACAGTCACCGATATAGCTCAATGAGTTGAGAAGCTGAAGTGGCAATGGCCGGGGCACATAGTTCGGAGAGCCGTTCCAAAGTGCTGGAATGGTGACCAATTGGGTTTATATTGGGTTTAGCCCCACGTGTTACACTCTGCTTTTCACTGCGATTAACATTAAGACGCGGGGCTAAACCCATTATAAACTCGGTTTCTATTTAGCGGTCCTCGGCTTACGCCTCGTGTCCTAAAAATACCTCGTATATAATGGGTCGTTTTAGCCCCTTGTATAACTATATAATATTGTTAAAGTAGCTGTAAGCTCGGGTACTTGAATACCTACATACAGTGACATTAGTTAATAAATGTTAAAGTAAAATAGTATTTTAAAGTAATTTTTCATCGTAAGCGAAATTGCAAACGCCTAAACATAATACAATTCCTTGAATTATAATAAATAATTAAACAGCAAAATTGTTATAATAAAACGATCAAATTTTAAAATCAATGTTAAGTTTTCATGTTATAGCACCAATTATCCTCTGTAAAATTTGGTTTTTATCAGTTACGGTAATCCCGCGGTTAAGGGTAGATTTGTTTTGAATTTTCTAATGGATAAATTAAATAATAGAATTGATGGTGATTTGATTTCAATAGAAAATTCAACATAATTATTTGTACCTTTTTTAAAACCTTTAGAGAAAAAAGGCTCATTAGATTAGGTAATTAGGTATCATAAAAGCTGGTATACTGTGTAGGTATAAAATGAATATCTTCGCACATATTTCTATTATAATATTCGTGTATATTTTTACACATAGAGGAAACCGCAATATAAATGCTAACTTCAATAGTAGGGAGGTACATCTTTCCTCGTCCTATTTACATACTATTTTTAAAGAGTTCCTTGTTGCTGAACCTCATTAAATACGCTTTATACATCTTGGTTTCTTTGAAGAAATATTTGCATGTTTTACATTCAAGGTAGAAAGGATCTGTTTTACTCTAAGTGGTGGATAAAAATATTCAAGAACCTTTGAAATCGCTGCGATGCTTGGCGGTAGATAATAACATGGTGCTAGTAAAAACAGCAATTTATTCTAATAACCAAGCAATTTATCTAGAAAGATATACTAATGATAATACCTATACTTTCTAGTAATAGCCCATTGGATAAGATCTGTCTCCGATTGTCTCCGATTCCAGAGGGTGAGGGTTCGAATCCGGTTTGGGGCATGCACGTCCAACTTTTCAGTTGTGTGCATTCTAAGAAATTAAATATCACGTGTCTCACACGGTAAAGGAAAAACATCGTCAAAAAACGTGCATAACGATTTTCTTAATTATCTGCGAATGTGAAGTCTGCCAATCCGCATTGAACCAGCGTGGTGGACTATTGGCTTAACCTCTATCATTCTGGGAAGAGACTCGAGCTCAGCAGTAAATCGAATATGAGTTGATAATAATGATGATGGTGAACCATTTATAATCATTAAATTATTACGGAAAATGGTAAAACCTCGGAATCCAAGGCCACTCAATGAATCTGTATACTTGTATCAATTAGTGTTTGACTGAATTTTCAAAAACTCAAATAAAAAAAGTAAAAAAACAATTGGCTGATCTCGATGACAACAATTTTTTTTAAATGTAGAAACAAAGAAGTGTCTTTGATTTTCAATTAAAACATTCGTCTCAGAGACTTTTGCATGTATGTTTGCATGAACACGCAAACTTTTTACTGAGTGTTCTGATTTTGATAACTTTTTTTTTTGAAAAACAATTCTAACCCTAGGCCAGGAAAATAGGGGATAGTTGATTGTTAAATAATTAACTATAATTTAAAATAAAAAAAGGATTTTCAATATCGGACCACTCAATAAAATTGTCCTTTAGTCAATTTACGTGAAACTTTTATGTCTGATGGTTTTCTATTTATGATCAGAACATGCACTCTTTCCTTCATGAATGAAAAAAAAAGTTGATCCGATCATTGATCAATGTGGTGACACCTAGAACAGTGGACTGCAATAAAAATAAATTGAAATAAATCACTTAGTGTAATGGACATGAAAATTTAATACTTATTCAAAATGGTGTCATTATAAAGCTCATTATAGCGTAAAGTGGCGTAATTAAGTTTAATGATACCGTTGCTAATTATAACACGAACCTGGTTTAATGTAACTTACAATAATTGTCTTACACTGTATTACTTTACAGTTTAAGTACTGCCCGAAACTATTTTTTTACAAATAACATTATGATTTTTTTGGGACCAAATTAACTTAAATTATGTTTCTAAACAGATTAATAGACAGACCGAAAGTCATTCAGAATGACAACATTTTAATAAAAGTAAATAAACATTAGAGATAACATCATCATCATTATCAACTCATATTCTGGGCACTGCTTAGCACAAGTCTTCTCTCAGAATGAGAGGGATTAGTCCATCACGCTAGTTCGCCCAATGCGGATTTGCAGAGTTTATACACGTAATTAAAAAAAATCAAGTATGCAGGTTTCTTCACGATGTTTTTTCTGCACCGAGTGAGAAACGTTTTTTTTTTTTTATTCTTTACAAGTTAGCCCTTGACTACAATCTCACCTGATGGTAAGTGATGATGCAATCTAAGATGGAAGCGGGCTAACTTGTTAGGAGGAGGATGAAAATCCACACCCCTTTCGGTTTCTACACGGCATCGTACCGGAACGCTAAATCGCTTGGCGGTACGTCTTTGCCGGTAGGGTGGTAACTAGCCACGGCTGAAGCCTCCCACCAGCCAGACCTGGACAAATTAAGAAAATCTCAATCTGCCCAGCCAGGGATCGAATCCAGGACCTCCGTCTTGTAAATCCACCGCGCATACCACTGCGCCACGGAGGCCGTGACAACGTGATATTTAATTTCTTAAAATTCACATAACGAAAAAATTGGAGATGCATGCCGCATTCGCGTGAAATTCAATTAATTTTTCACAAATCCCGCGGGAACCATGAATTATTTTAGGATAAAATGTGGCTATGAATTATGTTGCTCTATAACCTGCTCTATCGTCCCGTGAAAGTGCCAGTAAAATCGGTTGAGCCGTTCCAGAGATAAGCCCATGCAACTGTGACCTTTATCATAAACTCATCAAGTTTTCATCAAGAAAATATAAAATATTACCTGTTGGTAAGAATTTATACTTTCGTATTTTTCAAACTACCATCTTTTAAACTCAAGTTCGAAGTGTTATCTCAGCTAAAAAGGTTCGCTACTTTAACTTATACCCTAAGGAGTTTGCTCTGAGTATAAAAATCTATCTAAGATATAATAATATAAAACAATAGAAACTGTTTCTCGGTGTCTAGGTATACATTGAAAATTTCATGTAGGTACATACAAACTAAACTGCGTTTTTAGGGTTTCGTAGTCAACAAAGAACCCTTATAGTTTCTAATCACATTTTTTTTTCTACTTAACTAAAAAGCGAAAAATAACACCTTGTGCTCAGTTTCAATGCCTAGCCAGTGCTGTGTTAATAAAAGCCGTTTCTGAAAGCGAAAGAGAATCGCGCAACTGAAGTGGCAATGGGCAGGCCACATAGTTCGAAGAGCCGATGGACGTTGGGGTCCCAAGGTGTTAGAATGGCCAGGCTGCAGGATATCAAGCGGGTTGCAGGGAGCCGCTGGATGCTGGCGGCTCGAACTATTGTGCTTGGAGGTCCATGCAAGAGGCCTATGTCCAGCAGTGGACGTCTATCGGCTGATAAGGTAAACATAAAACAAATAACACACATACAGCCGAACATAGAAACTCTTTCTTTTGGTAGTCGTTTAATTAGATACAAGCATTGTTCCTTTTAATTCATTATTTAGTATAATTATATTACACTCATATACGCCCGTGGGTTCAATTCCTACAACTGGAAAATATATGTGAGTTGAACATGGGCTTTTCCAGTGTCTGTGTATATTTTTATACATAATATATTTAAGTATTTATATTTAGTATATAAATGTATATGAATATAATATATATATATATAATATTAACTATCTTAGTATCCATAACACAAGCTATTCTGTATGCTAGATAGTGATGTGTATTGTGTAAGTATATTTATTTATTTATTATATACAGGAGTTGAACCCACTTGGGACCGTTGCACTTAACTGCAGTTGAAAGTGATGAACTTTGCTTTAATTTATTATTTGAGCTTGAGAACACAAAATTAATATTCTATACGTATCGCTTTCCAACTCGGGACTCATGAATTCCCCTAATACTAAAGTTTCTATTAAAACTAAAGGCCAATATCGTCTGATAGTTGTGATAATACATCACAGTTCAACAATATCTACGGAATTTGAGTTTGCTCTTGTGCTTTGATGTTGTTGCTTGTTCTGATCTCTCATCTGAAGGGTCGCCAATAAACAAAACTTTAGTTATATCTAAGTTCATTCATATATTCCGTACTAGAAGACGCCCGCGACTTCGTCAGCGTGGAAAGCAATGTAAACTTTCAAACCCTATTTCACCATTTTTGGGCTTGAATTTTAAAAATTGTTGAATCATATCATATTTTGTATTCTTTTGGTTTATATTTTAGAACTGTAACTCTAAAAATAAAGGACTTTCCATACAAACTTTCAACCCCTATTTCACCCCCTTCTATTATTATTTTAGGGTCAAAAAGTAGTTTATGTTTTGCTCCAAAGTCCCATTTATGATGAAAAGTTCTAAAAAATGGCAACTATAGTATATACGTTTATCCGAAAAGGTAAAAAGTCACTATAACTCTTTTTATTTTAACGGTAATTAGCGGTTTTTTGCGCGAACGAAGTCGCGGCGTCTGCTAATAATTTTAGAATTTCTATTGCCGCAAAAGCGATGGATGCTCAGCTTTATTCGCAATCTCTTTTGTGTCGACATTTTATTATCGAACGAGTCAGCTACACCGTAATCCCTCGAGTTTACCGCGGATCGTTTAATAGATTATAATCTCTATTCTCATAGCCATAGAGTTGACTGAAATGTCATCAGGTGCTCACGATTTATAAATCGAATTGTACAAAGATGGAAAGTGTAGTTAACTGGTAAATGACTTCGATTGCAACTGTTTCTAAAAGTGTTCATATTGTCTGTGGAGAACAATGAGGTTTAAAAACCTACATCTTCATTACAGGTAGGTAGCTTACCTATAATCGCTTCCGCTGGATATTTGATGAAGATATCCTGTATCCTGATGAAGATATTCTGTAGTTTAAAGTAATAATAATATTAGAATCTACATAGCAACCGTGCATCAGTGCGAAGCCAGTTACTAATATTTTCTTTTTGTTAGTTTGAGTGTTTGTAGCGAATAAGCTCCGATTCCGAAAAGTTTACTGATTTTAATAATTTCTAGGCTTCCGAAGTCAACAAGGAACACGTTAATATGTCCGACTGTCTGTCCTACCAAAGCCTACCAAACCAGCCCTGAGGCAAATTTAGCTTCAAGGTTTATAATCTTTCAATTATAAACCTTGAAGTCTCAATAGCTCAACGGTAAAGGGACAGGACTCATCACCAAGTGGTCATAGTTCAATCCCCACCCGTTGGACTATTGTCGTACCCACTCCTAACACAGTATTTTCTGACTAGTTGGAAGGTAATGCGAATATTAGTCATATTTATAAGATGTGTCAAATATTTAAAAAAAAAACTCTTATAAACCTTATAAAACTTAGCAGACAACTCTTGAATTGCATAGAGCAAATTCAAACAAGAGATCACTAGCAAATCAAGTAACAAACTATCCGGTACTCGAGGATGCGATTCAAAATAGTTGCACTGCGTCGTGGCAACTTAATCTTGTTTGTTTACCCAAGCAAAAGACTATAAGTAAAATATAGACAGATTATCAATACATACAAATAAAATTGAAGTTCTTGTCTGTGATTTCAAAATAACTGTGTTGTTCCAATTTTTATAGTTCAATTACACACGATACTAAAACACATTATAAACTTTTTTTTTTTGATAGATTAAGATTATTGATCACATTTTTATCTTACAAAGACGCAAGCGTCTTAAGTAATTAAATAAATACCATAAATGATTTGTCTGATGAAACGAGAGCTTGTTATTATAGCTAGACAATTAGACATACCTCATTTTATGAACGCCGAGAGTTTGTCTGTACAAATTACCTACAGTAGGTAAGAATGGTAGCCAGTTACGAAGTTTGGACCGTGGTGTCTTCGGAAGGCAACAGGTTTAAGGGTCAAGATCCTCATTAATTTTTGTTGTGAAACTCTTGTATTTAGGCTAAATGTTTTAGTATCGTGTGTAATTGAACTATAAAAATTGGAACAACACAGTTATTTTGAAATCACAGACAAGAACTTCAATTTTATTTATATGTATTGATAATCTGTCTATATTTTACTTATAGTCTTTTGCCTTACTATAGCCCAGAGTTACTGGTTTCTGGTTTTCTGTTTTTTTTTTTATTTCCTGAAGCTCATGTCGAGTATATTTATTATATAGTGTAGATTTTTATAATAAAACAACCCGTTTTATTATTAAAATTTCAAGATGTTAGTTGTTGGCTATACTACAAATACAACTGACAATAACAAACAAAACAAACAAACAAAAAAAATAGTCAATCAAATTACTAATAACATTATTTAGATAATCAAAAAACCTAGTTCAACGGCACAAAAGTCTAGCTCCCAACCCAGAATAATAACAGTCTTTTAATTAAATAAATTCATTTAACTAACCATAACTACCCTAGAGTTAGAATTGTTAGATATAGAGAAAACCTTATTCAGATATATAATTACTGTAATCAGTAAACCACTTGACGAAGTAAGAAAAGTTAACTTTGTCTATAAAATTAATGGCGTGAATAATAGAAGTAATTACCTATAAAAAGATAGAGTGTCTATGTTTTCCTTAGTCTGTGACTAATGCAGGCAAAGTTTGAATAGTTCCTAGTAAGGAATCCTTAACGATCTATGAATCGTTTTACATAGAAATGTGATACAATGATAATTATATTTTTTTCTTATTTGCCATCTTTCAAAGCAATTCGCATGTGGTAATTGCCCATACAAATTTTGTTATGTTTAATTAGGTAGGTTAGGTTGGTACATTTTGTTTGTTTTTTTTATATTCCTTCCATTCCTTTCGTGTGTACACCCTTCCCTATATATGAATATTTATTATTTTGCTATTTATAGGTTGCCTGGGAGAGATCGCTTCTTAGCGATAGGGTCGCCTATTGTTCCTACTTAATTTATTTACTTTATATTCATTTTATAACTTTCGGTGCACAATAAAGAATATTTTTATATCATTACATTCACAAAATGTCTGTAATTAATATCAAACTAATCGGTCAACATGCAACAGGAAAATCAGTACCTACTTGTAACATCAAAAGTACAGCCAACAAAAAAAAACAGATAAACTCACCATCGTGCGAGTCGTAAATGTAAATGACGTCGGTCCATCCGTAGTGGACTATTGTATCGACGATTGCCTTGTGGTAGTCGGGCCGCATGCTGACAGCGTGGTCGATCAGACCCGATGAGGGCGGGTTCACCTGACCCAGAATAAACACGGATTAAAATAATGCTCTAGCTTACCTATTTATTATTTAACTTAGATTAAAGTCGAAATAGACATTCAATCTTGCATAAATTATTATTATGAAGCTGAACATTTATTTTTGATACATTGTGATGAAATTGGTATAAAAGCTTCGAAGTACATAATATATGTTTATTTAGAAACTAATATACGTATCTCTTATTTCCTTATTGGTACTCTACTCTACTCTACTACATCGATAGGGCAATATTTTTCATTCGCGTATAATATTCCAATTATGAAATTAAAAAATATATTATAATGTCATAGATTATTCACACGCCTACAGTGTATTAGTATGTATTTAATTTTGTTGGATTCCTATTTATAAAGAAGAGTATGAAACGTGCAAAACTTGGCATTAACCCATTTGAGGTCACTGTACGCAACTGAGTACAGACATATCCATAGGTGTAGATTGTAGAACTCGGAAAGTTAAGTAGGGTAATCATATAATTTTACTTTATTATAAAACTGTTTAGACATTTTGTTAAACATTATGCGGGTAGGCTGACATTTTTTGATAAATTGTGTCAGTTGAAGTTGCATCACGGAAGCATTGTGCACGTAAGTGAATAATATTATATTTTTTTTCATAACCATCGATTAAAAGTTTGTTTTTTCATAACATTTGTAGAAAATAGATGTCAAAGTAAGATTTGAATTAGAATACAATAAGTTATTTGCAACCACAATGAAACTAGGGTCATACAAATTGTACTTTACGCGTTTGCGTACAATGACAACATACGTAAGTAAAATAACTGGTTTAGTTTACATATTCCTTACAATGAATAAACAACAATTTACACCTCGAGAATGCTACCTAGGGCTTGAGGAAGCTGTTGATGGTGTTTTACGAGATAGTGATGACGATGAAAGTGATTTTGCTATTATACCACCCGATCCAAGTGCATTGACTGATGAAGAGGAAGGTGCCGAAGAGGATATAGCAGGGTGTTTCATGCCGCATGATGTACCTGACACTATAGAGGTATTTACGAATCCTGAAGACGGCAGTAACGACGATAGTAATGATGAACCACTGGCGTCAAAAAAGAAGACGACAAGATGTTACCCGCCAATCCGATCCAATGCCAATCTGGCGGAAATGTGCCCCTTCATACACTTCAACATCACAACGTACTAACATACAAGTCAGTGATAGGAAAAGTTACCCCGAGAAACAATCTTCATCTAGAGACCAGTACGTCTCTAGATGAAGACTGGCTTGGAATTCGTCGCCAAATCTATATCAAGACGTAAGTTCCGGGATATAAAAAGAAACCTTCATCTTGTTGACAACAACTTAGCAGCAACATCTAATGATAAAAGATAATGCAACGATAATAACAATAGTGTATGTACAATGGCAACTAACTACGACACCATAGAATCATTATGGACTGTCAAGCGAAGGAGTCCAAAAAAGCGAGAGAAAACAGACTTAGAGATACCACATTTATCTCAAACTTACAACAAAAATATGGGTGGTGTTGATGAACTTGACCAGTCTTTCTCGGTATACAGAATTGCTGTTCATGGTAAAAAGTGGTGGTGGGTGTTATTTACTTACATGTTGGATTTGTCTGTTGCTAATTCTTTGCGTTTATATGTAATGAGTAATGATACTAGTAACGGTAAACGAGTAATGATACTATACTATGAATAGGTCACTTTCCCGTCAAAACTGAAACACCACTGCAGTGTGTCCTTTGTCTTGCAAGAGTGCGCTGGTAATGCAAGAAGTGTCTTAAAACACTTTGTGTTGAAAAAGCGTGTTTAGAAATTTTTTATACATAAGTGGTCATTGTACTCAGTTGTGTACACCCCTGTAATTTCATGAAAACTAATATTTTTCAGTATTTTATTTAATTTCATGCTTTTTTCTTTGTTTTTTAATAAGTAAGTAAAGATTATTTAAAAATATCATTTTTACTTTTCATTTGACCTCTAATGGGTTAAAACACTCGTGTCTCTATTATAAAACTCACTTCGTTCGTTTTATAAAATGCAACTCGTGCTATTATGACCACAACCATGTCGCGTCGTAACGCAACCATTTCACAATCTACTATATTGCTTCAAGACGTACAATATTGAATTTATAAGAAGGCATAAGTTTTGAAGTACCGAATACCGCATTACATCTTATTGTCACTCGACTACATAGACGAGAGTAATCTTTTACATCGTTACAATATACCTACCTATTATGCAAGTCAAAAGCGGTAATCCTCTGGTAAGTTTTACCATGTTGCAGTAACTTCTCAATGCGCTTGCTTGATAAGGCTTTGAGAACATGCCAAACTGTAATTGCTTTGTCTCTATCTCACTTTGTATATATAAAACTAGCTTTTCTTATTGCCGCTACTCTTCAGTTATACGAGTATCTTGAATAAACATATAAAATATATTTTTTATCAGTAATTATATTGATATGTACATCTCGGAAATTACTTGAATATTTCCTAATGACTCAAGTTGTAAATCATTACGCATCTAAAAAACTAAAACAATGGCCATAGGTAATAATTTAAAATATATACGGCAAATACGCGTATGAATTCTTTTTAAAAACAGCTTTTATCAGTTTTAATCCATTTGACTGCAAAAAATACAAAATCTGCATATTCTGCTGACAATCATACCTCCGCACTGATTTTCAGTTCGACTATCGGAGTATTCCAATTGGATTATTTATGTACCTAGCTACGTTGAATCTTGCTCTTTAATTTTGGTATTCGTGATATTCTGTAAAAGATACCTTCTCCCTTTTCATCTGATTTCCAAATATACGGAAAACATCCATTTTACATGAGAAATTACGTCGAATTAATATATCATATTTAGTTTTCCTACGTAGGTAATCCTCGTATATCATTAGTTTTAAACAAAGTTGTATGTACGGCTAACTATTACCGTGAATTAATTAGGTTTAGGAGAGTGTATAAAAGGAATATGCTCTATTACTACTCAAAATCCGACAAGCGCATATAGCACAAAGAAGAAAAATGTTTGCATTCGTTTTATAAGACATTAAATAAATAAAGATGATTTATTTTAGACTTTTCTAGTTTTCATTATTATCAGCCTGTTTTAATGGATTACAGGGAGACTTCTCCCCTCTTCCCGACCCGATTCCGGTAATATGTATATGTATATTTTTTTATTTGGCTCACCTTTTCAGGAAACCACGGAGTCACGAACGGCATTTGAAAGGTATTGGTGTAGGAGTGCAGAGTGTCGAATGATTCAGGTGTTACTGCCCCCAGCATTGCGAACACTCCGCGTGCAAACTGGTTGCAAACTGTGGACAAAAAGGTTAATAAAGTCAAAATCCAACATCATCATGGCCTACCTCAGACTTGCCTTGCTAGAGGTTACCCCTCTATCAAAAATATAACGTGTTCGTACAAACTGCGTTTATAGAATCGATGTTTCATTGTGTTAAAATTACACGTGTGTATATTAAAATTTATAGTTGTGTGTAGAGTAACGACACATGATATATTTGTTAAATATTTCAGCGAGTTCAGATCACTAAAATCCGTTCAGCCATTCCAAAGATTCGCTAGACAAACAGACTCATAAAAAAAAAATTGGTTGCCTGTAAAGTCGGTATACGGGCGAAAGTTTTACGTGACAACGACTTTGAGTGGTAAAATAATTTGAATGTGAATATTCATTCGTATAGTAGGAAGAAGGATGAAATAATAGTAACAATTTAAAACATTTATTTTTACAAATAATTATATTTAAAACATTAATTTATACAAAGAATCTCGCACTGAATTTCATATTAACAAAATTTTATTCACTCGCTCTCATTGTGAGCGCATAACGTGAGCGGAGCGTAACGCAGTTTCTTGAAGTGTCACCCGGCAAACCAATTTATAAGACGTTGTCACGTCAAAATTAAACAAGTATGTTTGAGTTTTAGTATAAACACTTTGAGAAAACAGTTATTTTGAAATCACAGAGGTATTTTTAATTTATATGTATTGATGTATGTTTCTATATACAATATAGGTACATATATAGACAATAGTAAAAAAAAAACATTAAACGAAAAAAATGCCAGTAATATTACAAAGTGAAAACCACAATAACAGCCAAGCGCGGGGGTTCATTGCAATGAAACTGACCCAGTTCTAGATTTTTCTATTGGACCAGCGTAATGTACATAAACCATCATTTATTAAAATGACTTTGTTAAGCCTACCCTCAGGTTTTATTATTTTAAAAGTCCCAATAGGCTGAATTGTTCTTTCTTAAGCGGGCAGAAATTAAAGTGGAAAATAATGAAACAAAATGTGAATATAACTTGATTGATTTTTACTAAATGAAGTTCCTAGAGAATTTGCGTTTATACGTCACTAGCAGATGCCGCCTGGTTTCACTCGCGTAGTTCCCGTTCCCTTGGGAACACGGGAATAAGTTATAGTATATAGCACTCGGGAATAATGTAGATTCCCAACAGTGAAAATATTTTCAAATCGTTTCAGTAGTTCCCGAGCCTATTTCAATGCAACCAAACAAATAATGAAATATTTCCTCTTTATAATATTAGTATATAATATATATTTTTAGTTTAATTGACTAACAAATACTGACACCTAACATCTTTCTATACAAATAAGAAAAGTTAGTCATCAATCATCATCATTATTATCATCATTATATTACACAATATTATTTTAAAATATTAAATTATAAATCTACCAACCCGTGACATGTTCTTTGTAAAAACCGTAGTACTGCCGAATGTGTGCCTAGTGCCAGTTTTCAATGTTTTCACACTGTGACGATCGCGTAACCGTAAACGGGAATTTCTAAGGAATTGAAACAGCGCTATCTAGTGGCACTGCTGCACAACTGTTTCAACTATTTGTCATATTAACAGAAACAGCGACTGCAGAACAAATGCCTGCGCCTTGCCACAGGAGCTCCGAGGTACGTCAGAAATTACATCAACCGTGACACCAGGACGCCCTCCGTGGAGGAGTTCATCCGAGGTCTAGCGCGCCGAACGTTCGCACGAGTGGATAACGGACCGCACATTCATCTCCATGGTATCGTACCGCACTGCGAAAGACCACCAAATGGGCGTCCTCTACCTCGTGAGCTTCTACAAATGGCCATCTCTGAAGGCGTAGGCACCGGAGGCAGCAGAGACGACGGTATCAATTACGTAAGCACCAGACAAGACATCGCCCGCTGAACGACAATAATAAATAAATAAACAAAATTCGAATCATAGGCCAAGATGCCTCAGCCCCGAAAGGGGATGGAAGAAATTACCGGAGGAGAAAGTTTCCCCGCGTCAGGGAAGGAGGCCAATCCTCAAGGCCCGTACCCGACACTCTCGGGAGAAGATGACCCCACCCCATATTAACAATATTTTTGTCATATATTTTTTTTAATATGACCAATATTCCCATTTCCCTCCAACTAGTCTTTCCTGACTAGACATTATAGAAACAAAGACTGTTAAAACTTAAAACCATAACCCTTTCATTTAGCTTCGCCGTAGTCGGGTAAAATCCTTTCCGAAACCATTCAATTGTAACTATTACTTACCTTAATTTGCTTTTCAGGTTTTCGCAATGCAATTATTGTCTTACAGATTCTGAGCTTCATTTAAGAACCAATTAATTGGTATCTGGGCAATTAGTACGGCAACAGCAAACTTGAAATTACATTAGTTCATTGAAACTTTAATTGAATACAATTTGTTTGCTAAGACTCACAAATTAAAATTTACTTAAGGTATAATAGGCTTTCTCTTTTAAACTTTATTTTTTTTTTAAACGGGAATCATAATATATTTTTATCTAATCTCATTTCATAATATTCCCAATACGAAATTAAAAAAATATATTATAATGGCATAGATTATTCACATGCATGCTGTAATAAATTAAAAAATTACATTGTAACTGCTCTTTATAAGGAAAATGTGTTATAATATATTTTTTTACTAATATAGCACAGTTAGAGCTCTGAGTTCTTGGTCTTTTGTGCAGCTCTAGATTCTTGATATTTAACAATGTTTGGTTTATATTTTATGTTTTAAAATTTCAAGTTCATATATTTTAATTAAATGATTAATAAATTTAATTAAAATTTGTTAATTAATTAATTATAACAACTCGTGCATAAAATGCAACTCGTGCTTTAATGACCGTTAATATGCAACCGTTTAATATTTTTTTTTTCTTTTTTTTTTATTTTTTTTTAATTTATAATTTAATATTAGGCAATAAAGTAGTCTATAAAAGGTAGACTTAACTTTCTGTGAAAGTCAAGAAAGTATGGAGCCTAGACCCACGAAACTGCTGTAGTGAGCGTTGGTTTGAGTGATAAAGTTAAAATAACAGCCGGGATATTGGCAATGTCCCGGAGGCACGAGAATATAGCACCACAAACTTAAAAAACTCTTACAAGAAAGAAGAAAAAAAGTAAAAAAAAAAAACTTTTTTCTGTACCGGACGTATTAATGAAAATATTTCCTTCTTCTAAGAAATTTTCTCTTTAAATCTCAATGAAACAAAGGCTGTGATATGTCGCCAAACTTTGCTTAATCTAGGTACCTAAACTAAACTGCATGAAAATACATCTAGAATATCATGCACATACAGATAAATAAATATATAGATAGACAGACAAATAATTAATTGATAACCATATTTTTGTGTTCAGTTGTTCATTTTTAATCACCCTAAAAATAATAAAAATAACGTAATTCAAGATTATTCATTTTTTTTAAATAAAAAATAATTGTAGCCCTAACCCTAAGGTAAGGTAGGAAAACAGGGGACGATTGATTACTCAGTAAATGTACCATTTGCACCGCCTTTAAAGTGATCAGTAGATAGAAAATATTATAATGTTTTCTTTCGCTTATTAGTTTCCTGCATACGTTTGTGTTTCTGAAGTCGGTAGTATTTTTTTAATTATTTAATACTTATATAGCATAGATATTGTTTAAGCAATATAAATCATTCCGTTCAAAATATTTCTGATTTCAAATAACATAAAAACATGTTTTTTTTTAATTTATCAAAATCGGAGCTGTTGCTGAGGGTTTTCCGGAATATGGTTGTTTTATGTACCTATTCATTGACTCTAGTATCTGTTCGCCTTTCAATAAAAGTTCATCATCGATATTTAGTTATTTTCCACGAAACGAGACACTGTTTTTGTAATTAAACTGTAACACAATTACTCAAAAAGCCTGTCAGGGAGAGAAATTTAATGAACTCGGTAATGGAGGGAATCATCTTAAAAATAATTCTTTGCCTCAATTTTTATCTCCGCTGATGTTTTCTGCTTATCCTCAACGTGTTAATTAATGAATTCAATCTTCTGAATATAACTATCAGATGCCTGCGACTTCACCTACGTAGTTCCTGATCCGGTGGAAATACGGGGATAAAATTAGTATAGTTAGCACTCAGATAGATAGGATACTATCTATCTGAGTAGTGTCTGAGAGTGACTATATATACTATTTTCCTCGTTAATTGAAAATATCAAGTAAGACAACTCAGAGTCTGTTAAAACTAGAAAGCAGAAATTTGGCAATGGTATAAACATTAACACACGGCTATAAAATGGAATTAAATAAAAAATAAAACATTTTTGGGGTTCCTTCCCCCGCTTGCAAAGTGAGGGTGATTTTTTGTCGTCTATTCCATGGTGACGATATGTATAATTGTTATCAGTATTTTTGCATATTGAGGGTTTGAAACGCTCATTAAATTTACAAAATACTACGCATTTGGCCGGTTTTTTTAAGTTTTAAGGTTTGTATTTGACATGTTGACTGTCCAGGTTCTTACAGGTCCCAGTCCCCCAATTTTTTTTATTCCTGTTCAATGTACTGTATATAATTAAAGGTTGCTCAATAACTATGAACCTACCTGAATTCGAGTGTACATCACATGTATAATGCATTCACGTTCCAGCTAGATTTATAATTGAGGGTAATTTAAAATAATTAATAGCTTTACAATAACAAATAATACAATAAACGGTTTTTTTAATCTTAGAAAGGAACAGACTAATTCGACCGATTAATTACAACTCGCAACAAATTTCGAGAAACGATCATCGATATTTGGTTATTTCCCTTCGCCGCGCCTCCGTTGTTATAATTTCCCTCTAACACAATTACTTTAAAAGCCTGTCAAAGAGATGAGGGAAATTTAATGAAGTTGGTAACAGAGTGAGAATTCCTTAATTTTAATCCTGTGCCTCAACTTTTTCGAACTGAGGTGTTTATTTTTTATATTTCATAAATTAACCGTTTAGTGCTATTTGCTTTGCAACTGTATCTTGTTTAATTTTTTTGTAACAATTGTTTTTCCTTATTATTAAAATATTCACGACTTCGTCCGCGTGTAACTCAGTTTTTCACAGTGTATCGTGCTGCATTGAACACTGGACGCACGAAACCCGTGTAT
Source organism: Bicyclus anynana (assembly GCF_947172395.1). Classification (NCBI taxonomy): domain Eukaryota; kingdom Metazoa; phylum Arthropoda; class Insecta; order Lepidoptera; family Nymphalidae; genus Bicyclus; species Bicyclus anynana. Next base: position 20,448,704 of record NC_069110.1, read on the forward strand.
GCCTAGCACAGAGAATTAACTTACGCCTTAGCGGTGTTTCTAAGTCCTTTAATTTGATAGTCACCACGGTTTTTACAACTTATTTGTGTCTTCTATAGGTCATCTCATAGTCTTTGACCAGTAGAAAATCATTTCGGCAGACAAAGCGATACCACATTTGTATGGTAATTTAACTTTTTGACTAATTATTATTACCATTATCTTATAATATTCGACATTTCGAAAGTGCTTGTAAAGTAAGCTATTGACTATTAAGATACGTACGTACGTACGTGATTGATACGTCGCTTTGAAGTTACACGTACGTGACATTCGATGATATACATCATAGTGTAGTCGAGTAAAGAAGAAACTTTAAGTAAACCACACAAAATGTTTAAACGGAAAAACCGTGAAAATTTCCAGGGAGCTACAAGTTTTACATAAAAAAGTTAGAGATTTAAAATGGTGGTGCAAAAATTTAAAAAGGTAATGAAAACTTTTGTAGCTCCATTTTGAATTGTACAAGTAAGCAGACAGACGCCGCACAGCGCGATGGAAGTGCTCTTTGCCTCATAGTCGAGGAGCTAGTGGACTGAGATTTTACGAGTATGTTTTTATTACTTACCATTTCTGCCTTACAGGCCTTTTTGATATATTCCAGGGAACTCGGTTATAATAATGTTTGAATGCATAGCTATTTTTTTTTATTTTTATTTTCTAGCTAATTCAATTGTATTGCATACTAGTAATGTCCTCATTAAATTCAGTTTTTCATTAATCCCGCGAGAACCATGGATTTTTCCGGTAAAAGCAGTGATATCAAAACCGTCCTCTATCATTCAGTGAAAGTTCCATTGAAATCCGTCCAGCCATTTCAAAGATAAGCCCGTATAAACAGACAGACAGACAAAGAGATAAAAATGAAAAAAAAGTTTTGTTTTGTTTTTTTATCTTGTAAATAACTAAACGCAATTGGGGAGACATACATTTAATTTACATAATTATATGTAATTATTGATTTTCTGTTGTGCAGATTCCCTCACGATGTTTTTTTCGCAGTTTGAAACACGTTATATTTAATTACTTAAAATGCACACAACTAAAAAGTTGGAGATGCATGCCCTAGAACGGATTCTAACCCACACTCACACTCCGGAGGGTGTGGGTTCTGCGGAATCGGAAGCAGACTTCAAATCCACTGGGCTATTATGGTAAACATAAATTATTAATGAAAATTATATTGTTTAATTTGTAGTGCATATTGGTTGTAATTCGTAAAAAATACACTGTGAACTGAAGTCTGATACCTAATCCTAAGATAGTACCTAATGTAGAACACTGGAATGGAATTTGTGTATTCACCGACGATCTAGAATCAATTTTATTATAGGACTCAAAGGTGATTACAAATATAAGAAAATTAATGTCGAACAAAGGTTATGATTCACAACACTTGTCAGGACAACTTAATTAGCAATTCAAACTGTAACCAAAATAAGTCCCTAGAATGGCAGAGAATGGCCTTGAGTGGAGTCACGTACTTGTGAACGATGTGTGTAGGGTTAAAGGATCCTTTGACTGATATCAAACACTCCCCTTTTCCACTCAAGTCACTCTCCCCACCTATTCCAAGTAACCCATAAAGAATTACACAACAATAGATGTGGACGGTGCGAACGCCTCGAGCACACTGAATCCAACACAAGATCGAGCGACGTCATATCCGTCACAGACTACTATTTCCAACACTAAACGGCGATAACAATTTAAAGTTTCGATACCCACCCCGGCTCTGATTAGAATTTTAATATTTTCAAATTAGCTCTGATCTAGTTTGTAGACATTGGCCGTGGCTAGTTACCACCCTAGCGACAAACACATATCGTCAAGCGACTAAGCGTTTCAATACAATGTCACGTAGTAACCGTCAGAAGTGTGGATAGAATAAACTTGTACTATAAAGTAAGCAAGCTTTAAAATTTTCTTTCTGGGGTTCTTCCGTAAATTAAAAGAACGATTAATGTACATATATTAAAGTTTTTCTAACCAAATTAACTTAGAATAATAACATAACTCTGTAAATTTATGCAAGAAATAAAAGGCTTTTTTATTTTATATTATTAATATCCTGTAATATTAAAACTTTTCAACCAGTAAACAGGTCGGTGATGTTCGTCTTATATACGGCATCTTTAACCAAAAGTTCGAATGGTCGGAATGGTCAAGGACGTAATTAAAAGGAAAAGTTACCACCGGCTCCTTATCTATTAGCAAAGATAATATAAACACTACGGTATTAGAGCAAATAAAGCGCGCAGAGCACTCGTCCTCTCGCGGCCAATTTGCTTTTGTTTCTACTTTTAATTTCCGTGTCAGAATTTTCGTATTGTCCCCGTTTTTTTCCAGATAAGAATTATGTTGCCGCCATTTTTTTTTCAAGCCTCGGACTTTCTTTCATTCTCTGGACGTGAAGTTGGTGTTACGCATTGATAAGGTTTATGTGTTCTCAAGGAAGAAGATAAAAACAAGTCTTTTGAATGAGACTTCTTTGAATTTGTCTACTAAATTCTGTACAAATGTATCTAACTTACCTTGTTAGTGTACCTAACATTAAAACTGTGGTCTAAGATCGCAATCTGTACTGAACTCTTATAACTTTAAAATGAGGGTTATTTCAAAAAAATATGACATTTTAATATACATAAACTCTCTAATTCACTCAGCGGGCGACGAAGCGAGCTATTCTTGGAGTTTCTTTGCGTGATCAAATCAGGAATGAGGTGATCCTCAAACGAACTAAAGTCACTGATATAGCTCAGCGAGTCGCAAAGCTGAAGTGGCAATGGGCAGGCCACATAGTTCCAAGAGCCGATGGATGTTGAGGTATTTCCGTATTTCCGTTATCTTTATTTTAACACAAAATTACTTAACCCATTTTCATGAAAGTTAAATGGGACCAATTTAGAAGTATACTCTTTTAAACAAAAAAAGAATTTTCAAAATTGGATAATAAATGACGAAGTTATGAGATAACAAACATTAAAAAAAACCATGCGTGGAAATGAGAACCTCCTCCTTTTTTTTGTAACCGTTCGGCTGTATGTATGTTTTTTTTTTGTTTATGTATGTCCAGCGATAATTCCGTCAATTATGGACCGATTTTGAAAATTCTTTTTTTGTTTTGTAGGGTTTACTTCCAGGGTGGTCCCATTTTTTTCATGTCAGGATCTGATGATGGCATCCTGGAGAAATTGAGGGGAACTTTCGAAAGTTGTAGAGACGGCTAGTACGTTTGTTAGTGTTTCCATAAGGTATTTTAAACCACTACAACTTTATGAAGGTTTGGAGTTGGTCTGATGATGGAGCCGAAACACAGACGATGGAACTCGTCAAGGATTTAAAGCAGTCACCTTTTGTTTGGGTTGATTAATTTGCATTGATGAGTACTTTCCACCTATATGGGTTGTGATGTGTATTAAGGGTCTGGTTTGAAGACGAGGGACAGTGAAGAGAACTCCTCGACGGTTCACAGTAGCTACCTTGTGTTTGGACTTGATAAATTTGTATTGATGAGAACTTACCACCTAGATGGATTGTGACTGTATTAAGGGTCTGATGATGAAGACGAGGGACAGTGAAGAGAACTCCTCGACGGTTCACAGCAGCTACCTTGTGTTTGGACTTAATAAATTTGTATTGATGAGAACTTTCCACCTAGATGGATTGCGACTGTATTAAGGGTCTGGTGATGAAGACGAAGCACAGTGAAGAGAACTCCTCGACGGCTCACAGTAGCTACCTTGTGTTTGGACTTGATAATTTTGTATTGATAAGAACTTTCCACTTAGATAGGTTGTGACTGTACACACGCAGTGGGTATGTTAACACTAAAAATAAAAAAATAAAAATTTTAATAAAAAAAATTCAACCGACTTCCAACTCAAAAAATAACTTTAACTAAAAAGCAAAAAATAACATACTACCTATATGCTACCTTCTGATCAGTTTGAAGGCGGTGCCAAGCCAGTGTCGTGTTTTAATTAAAGCTGTTTCTGGAATAACCACAGATTTTTTTTAGTTTAAACGTATTTAAATAAAACATCACTGGCTTGGTACCGCCTTCAAACTGTGCAGAAGGTAGCACATAGGTAGGATGTTATTTTTTGCTTTTTAGTTAAAGTTATTTTTTGAGTTAGAAGTCGGTTGAATTTTTTTTATTAAAATTTTTTTGAAGTCGGTTAATAAGTTACAGCGATCGTGATGTAATCCTAAAAGGGACTATTTCATATATTTGTCCACAAAATATGGTCGAAAAGTTGAAATAAACAGCATTATCGACTTTTGCTCATTCGTTTCACGAGTAAACTTGGGACGGTAATATTGAATGAAGGAAAAAAAGCATCAGAATGGAACAGTATGGACAAATTGCCTTCCAATGTTGCCATATTGTTTGAATTTCTTTTGAGGCGACCAAATTGATACTTGATAGTGGGAGTCCGGGAATTTTGGGAATCGCAATATCCGATGGATTTCATGTTTAATTGTCTTTTTATAAAGACTAGCAGATGCCGTTCACACCGTGCTTCACACGTTCCCGTTCCCGTAAGAACATGGGAATAAAATATAGCCTATGGCACTCACAAATAACGTGGGTTCCAGTGATAAAAGAATTTCCTAAATCGCATCAGTAGATCTAGAGATTACTCCCTACAATACCACAAACTATACTGTTCATAATATTAGTTTAGGTACTCACAGATGACAAAGACAAAACCTGTGAATAAGCTATCCTACACTGTCTCCAACGTTACGAAGGTAACAAAAGATTGACACGGACAGCTTTCACACTATTACATAACCAACCGTTGTTACGACTATTATAGCTAGGAGTGTGTCTCACATTTGTAATAACACCAACGTTGAAACGTATCTGGCATTCATTGATAGCTCGTTATTGCAGACGAGAATAATATACATACGAGCATCAGACGGACGGTCCAATTAGGTGAGTCCTACTTCAAGCAAGACACTGTTAGACAGAGAACCTGCGATAGCTAGACTTACCTCATTTTATGAAGGCTATTCTATTTCTAATATATCTATCCACTCTCTATCCATAGTCTATCCACGAAGCTAAGAGAGATAGGATTTCTCATGATATCCTCCATAGATAATTTAATAAACTACATTTTATACTTGATTGAGGATTGAGTCCCTTAGAACCTTCTACCCTCTAAAGCCACTACAGGCTTCAATGAGGTACGTAAGAATAAAGAAAGAAAGAACTTTATTTTTAAGTTATGACACATTTCACATTATAAATTCTAAATTGTATTATGGCATAACTGTCCACTCAAACAGTGGAGCAATAAAAGAATGTACTGCGATATATTATGGCATAACATAATTATAAAAAGGCATCTAAGCATTTTGCCACATATAAAAAAGTGTGCAGCACTGATTTTCAGTAAGGAGTTAGGACACAGTTCAGGTGCAGTCACGTACACAGTATGTCTAGCCATGGCAGGCTCTCATTCAATATCGCAGACACCGTGTAGGCGGTATTTGGGAAACCTCGTGAAGTATTTTCGTTTGAAATTTCTGTGAAACTCAGATCTGAACGTCCTGTGACTTTGGTTCAAATTGAACATTCGAGTTCTTAGCAAACAAAATGTGTCTGAGTTTGAGTTTGCTTGCGATGAATTAATATTTTGGCAACTAGGGATTTTTTTTAGCATTTCATTAACACTCATGTGCGCCTGTATGTAGGAGTCAAGTTATAGATACATATAAATAAAATTATTTATATGTTATCTTATAATAAGTATAGATTACCATTCTCTACGCCTACCCTATTCTACACGTACCCTACCCCTACCTAAGCTACCTCTTCGCACCCCTACCCCTTCGAAAGTCGTTTTCACTTTTTATTGTAAAATATGGATAAAATTCTTGAAAAAATTAAAGAGACAAAATGGTTTAATCTAATTCCACTGAATATACTCCATGCTATTGGGAGCCATTACAGTTCGTACGCCATTCTAGAATTCGCAAAAATTATTCAAAGTATGAAAGCAGAGATAATTTAATCTCATAAGTATTCAAATAGTGTCAGTTTGAAATGAAGTTCAAATTGTAAGTATTGGACCAGCGGACCCATAGTTTAAGATCACAGACAAACATATAAAATTTTATTTATATATCGGAGGATTAGCGCCATCTTACATTAATTAGAGTAACTAATTTTTGATAGCGATATCTATTAGAAACCTCGTTTCGTTACGAGGTAACAATAAAAGAAGTATGAGTCGTTTATCTGTCAGTTGTTTGTCTGTAGTAACTCTTAAGTTGATTCAATTGAAATGGTTGAAAGCTTGAGCTGGATCTAGTCAGTTTAATAGTTAGTTTGTGAATTGAGTAAGTTAGTCAGTTATTGACGGCCATTGCATTTTTATTTACTTGGCTGGGCTGCAACACGAGCGGGGAAAGGGAGCGTTAACTACTTTTAAAAGGATCCTTTAACCCTACTACTAGCGGTCGCCAGTCCGTGATTTTGCTCGTTATTGCCTTCCTGCCACACGGTAGTTAATCCTGGTTTCCGTCTGATAGTATCAGCGGTACCCTTGATCAATAGTTTAATGGTAAATTTAAATACACACTTATAAAAAAGCAATAAACCTTATTAGCAGAAAATATAATAGTTATAAAATAGTTGAATCAAAATTAAATTTCACTGTTTAGTAATGATAAAATAATGTTATGGTCATTGTTAGAAAATATTACCCATATACGTACATTATAGTGTAGTGTAATAATAATATTTGGATGCAATAATGGGGAAACTAATTTTGATTGATAAACATTGATAGTATACCTATGTACTGAAATAACCTATTAACTGAATAACTTTTTAATCACAATATTTATTGTTTTATCACAATAGGGTTGTTGCCAAATTTTCGTCAGCGCAAAATTCAGATTTCACATAAATGCTGCGGGAACCTTGTAATTTAATTTTCCGGGATAAATCAGCCTATATTTTGCTCAATAGCTTCTTCCAATCCTCTATCTTCCAGTTTAATTCCCATTCAAATCGTTCAAGCGTCCCAATTATTAGCCCGAACAAACAGACAGACAATGAACAGAAAATTTAAAAGAGTTCGTTTGTGTGTTTGTATTCATAAAACTATGTATATAAATTATATAAGAAAACACAAGTATTTTTAAATTACACATAGACACTTTAATTTTATTTATATGAATAAATTTTTAACAGTCGAACTCTTATTCAATAGTGTAAGCCATACTTCCTTATATTACGAGTAAAAGCTCCAATGCTTTTATCGTCACTTTTTAAACCAAAATCCCCTGACGTACAGTCTATAGACTAATCTAGTTCATCGCTAGTATTAATTGCCTGCAATCCCTGGAGTCTAGACATATGGGATGCTCTCACAGGTCTTTAGCTATAGCTCTTAGCTATACATACGAGTATACCCGTACTATTTATCTAAAGGCTTTTTAAGACTATTTAAAATTAAAAAAAAAATCTAAATATATTTATTTCAATTAGGCTTAGTTTACTCACTTTTGAAACGTTAAGTTAGATATGTCATGATTAAAGTCATGTTAAGGGTTTCGAACGCATCTTGGTCTGACGTGTTGTGTCATGACGCATCGGAACAGAATCGGTATTATACATTTTGTATGGTAACGTTTACACTTATGTGTTGTCTTATTGTTACTTTGTGTGCGACACGTCGTGATGGCTTCTGATGCATACAAAGTGTATAATACCGATTCTGTTCTAATGCGTCACAACACGACACGTCATACAAATATAATTCCGGCTTTAGGCTGCAATGAGGCCTGATAATAAACACGGTTAAAACAAGTTCTTCTTTATAAATCTATATACTCGTATATAAAAATGAATCTTGAATCTTCCTAAGCGCAAATCTCTAGAATGGCTGAACTAATTTCGCTAATTCTTTTTTTAAAATGTACCTTGAAGTACGACGATGGTTCTTACAGAGAGTTCTTTTTTAGGGTAGGGGTAGGTCCGAAGTCGCGGGCGTCCGCTAGTAATTTATGACATGCACGTACGCGTTAAGGATTTTATTTACTGAAAAGAACTAGCTAATTTAAATCTTGAGCTTTAATATATAATTGGTTCTATGATTTACAATATTCGGCACGCATTTGGATATTATTTCTTTTAAAGTCGATAAAGATTCACATTTTAATTACTGACTTTAACTTTCGTTTCAAATTTAAGTTTTGATAGGATAATTTGAACTACAAGCAATTAGGTATATTAAAAGTTGCCAGCAAAACGACAACGCTCAGAATCGAGCGAAATTCGCTCCTGTCAGGTTTTGGATCACATTCAAAGCGATCTCATCAAACGGAATGCAGGAAATGTAAAATTTTTGAAATTAAACGGAAGGCACAGACTTTTAATATAGTGGAGTGCTGAAAAAAATTATTACTAAAGCGAATGGACTTTGTAAAAACGATTGGCTTTCAACGTACCGACGAATCGTTTATTTGGTAATTGATCGCATAGGGGTAAATTATTGTTCACTATTCATTAGTTTTATCTTCATTTAAATTGAAATTAATACATAAAAAGGTGTGTGTCAGCTCCGACGCACGAGTGGAGTTTACTCTTACAGATCGACTGTCTAAATAGGTGCATGTTGCCCCGCAGCATACATTGTGTACGTCTCAATACCTACGCCTGACGCTTTTGGTGGCAACGCACGGTGAAAGGTGCGCAGAATAGGTTGCACACAAAAAAGTTACGCTCATTCGTTCATCGAATTTTACTGCCCATATTTTTTTTGATACCGGGGGCTATTTATGAAAAATCGATTCCTATGGAGTAAACTCCAAAATACTAATAGGAAAATTCCTAAATTTTAAATAGTTACACACATGTGTAATTTAAACACAATGAAACATCGATTCTATAGACGCAGTTTGTGTGAATACGTTTGATCATGATTAAATAGTTTGACAGAGGGGTAACCTCTAGCGAGGCATGTCCTGTAGAGGGTAATAGGGATGATGACTGTTTTTAAATTGTATATAAATTTGAAGTATACTAATAGTAAAGGAATTTTGTAAAAGTAACATGGTATCTGCGGTCATTACTTTCGGAGCTACAGGGATTTAAAGGGTCAGAGTCGCGCCGCTGCCACGGATCCCTGAAAAACACCCCATACAAAATGGTACGATTTAATGACGTCGTAGGTGCATAATGATCGTTAGATTTGTATGGGCGGTCAAACAAATTACTAATATCTTTGTTATTTGTGCGTTTATGTTTATAGTTTATGAAAAATGTCACATTTAATGTAAGGTAGTTAAAACTGTATGAATTTTTAACTAATTACAATAAAAGATTTTTAATAGATTTTGAAATTTTATAATCTTATTTATTTTGCAAATATCCAGTCAATCTTTGCGTTTTATGTATAAATTAGTTAACATTGACTTTATTTATCCGAATGTATTATAAAAATCAATATATTCAAACCTAGTCCTCATCCCTATCGGTCTAAGGTACTGGATATCTATACTAATATTATAAAGCTGAAGAGTTTGTTTGTTTGTTTGATTGAACGTGCTAATCTCAGGAATTACTGGTCCGATTTGAAAAATTGTTTCAATGTTAGATAGCCCATTTATCGAGGAAGGCTATAGACTATACATTATCCCCGTTTTCTTACAGGAACGGGAACCACGCGGGTAAAACCGCGCGGCGTCAGCTAGTTGGTGATAAAGAGAACAAAACTTACTAAGGCGGGAGAGTTTGAAGGCGTCCGCAGTGTTGATGACGTCGACGTACGCCTGCAGCTCCAGGCGTCGGCTGCTGATGTTCTGGTTGTGGACTGCTAACGCGTACTTGAACACGTTCTGCACTTCCTCGGTGTTTTGGTCAAATATTGCGCCTGGGAACAAATAACACTAATAAATATTGATGAAATCTTTTTTTTTTATACTTAACACCTTTTAGATGATTATTTAATAAGTATGCATAATTTGTATTATTTATAGTATGTAAGACTGAGAGTCGTCACAGCCTCCGCTAGTAGCTAATAACTGTACGTGCAGTTATGATGGAAATGGAAGTGCCGCGGGTAACCGTGCAAAGTAGGTACTAGGTAGGTAACTAAACAGGATAGTGTTTGTCAAAATTATTACTTATTAATTAGTTTGACGTTTATTCCATACATCAAGTAACAATTTTGTGACAGATGACAGCGTTTTTGATGTTTGGAAAAATTTATGAAAAACATAATTTTGAAATTAAATTTTCTATGAAATATTTAACTTTTATAAATTGATTTCAGACCTTTTTTCCAAGTAGGTACTATACGAAATTAATATTTTTTATATTTAATTTGATATATTGACATTACAAGTTGTTGCTTAAACTCGGTAGTTGAAAATGATCTAAAACTGACGTAATTTATACAAGAAGTTATCTACATCGTTGATTAGTTACAAGAACATTTATTTTACAACAACAATGATTTCTAGATTGCTAAGTTTGAAGGACTGGCACCGATGAATTGAATCAATACCATATATGGGCAGGCTGACATTAATAGATGATGTTTACCTTCACGCCGGCTAAAGGGGAGTTCTAAGAGAGCATTCATACACAATAGAATTTTTAGACACATTTTTTGTATTTTAATACAACGAAATGGAAGTCTGACCCAGTTATTGAAACAAAATAAAGTGGTTAACTTCGGAATGAGAGATTACAAGCTAATCTCGAATTTAAACTTATATCATTTTGGTATTCTAAAAACTCTCTCAAATGTCTCGTAAAATTATTGATCAACTCAACAAAAAGATTTTAGTCGTGATTATATTGGTGGATAATGTAGTGTGCTAATAAAATATTGATAATTAGATTTGTTTAATTAATTTTCTGTCTACGTGTGCGTGAATGTGTTTAGATGCCAGGTAAAAATAGCTACACGGCAAAGGAACTCATCTCCAAGAGGTTTCGAATTTTCAATCCCCGCCCTGGAATCCCAGTCTTGTTAAGATATAGCGAATGGGTTTTCAAACCTCCATTTAAGAAGAATGCTTATGTTTGCTCATAATGAATAGTGTGAATGCTCTTTTAGAATCATCATCATCATCATCATATCAGCCGATGGACGTCCACTGCAGGACATAGGCCTTTTGTAGGGACTTCCAAACATCACGATACTGAGCCGCCTGCATCCAGCGAATCCCTGCGACTCGCTTGATGTCGTCAGTCCACCTGGTGGGGGGTCGGCCAACACTGCGCTTACTAGTGCGGGGTCGCCATTCCAGCACTTTGGGACCCCAACGTCCATCGGCTCTTCGCACTATGTGCCCCGCCCATTGCCACTTCAGCTTCGCAACTCGTTGAGCTATGTCGGTGACTTTGGTTCTTCTGCGGATCTCCTCATTTCTGATTCGATCACGCAGAGATACTCCTAACATAGCTCGTTCCATCGCCCGCTGTGTGACTCTGAGCCTTCTTATGAGGCCCATAGTTAGCGACCAAGTCTCGGAACCATAGGTCATCGCTGGCAACACGCACTGTTCGAAGACTTTTGTCTTCAGGCACTGAGGAATTTCGGACGAAAAGATGTCGCGAAGTTTCCCGAATGCAGCCCAGCCGAGTTGGATTCGACGGTTCACCTCTTTCTCGAAATTGGACCTACCTAACTGGATCATATGTCCTAGGTATATGTATTCGTCTACAATTTCGAGTGCAGCGTTCTCAACTATAACTGGGTGGAGCGATACATGAGCATTACACATTATTTTTGTTTTGCCCATGTTCATTTTCAGGCCCACCTGTTGAGAAACGCTGCTGAGGTCATTGAGCATGGTACTAAGGTCATCCAGAGTCTGTGCCATGATGACTACATCATCCGCGAACCGCAGTTGAGTGATGTACTCGCCATTGATGTTGATGCCAAGTCCGCCCCAGTCCAGAAGCTTAAAGACGTCTTCCAATGCGGCGGTAAATAGCTTCGGAGAGATCACATCTCCCTGACGCACTCCTCGCTGCAACTGGATTGGCCTCGTAGTCTGATCCTGAATACGGACTGACATAGTGGCGTTTTCGTACAAGCACTTCAACGCTTGGATATACCTGTAATCAATTCGGCATCTCTGCAATGACCTTAGCACAGCCCAGGTTTCCACCGAATCGAAGGCTTTCTCATAGTCCACAAACGCTAAGCAAAGTGGCTGGTTATACTCGTGAGTCTTCTGTATAACCTGCCGCAGCGTATGGATGTGGTCTATGGTACTAAAGCCTTTTCGGAAACCGGCTTGTTCGGGAGGCTGGAAGTCGTCAAATCTATTAGCGAGACGATTCGTAATGACTCTCGAGAACAATTTGTAAACATGGCTTAGCAGCGAGATGGGTCTGTAATTCTTCAGCAAGGTGTTGTCACCTTTTTTGAAGAACAGAACCACCACGCTCCTATGCCACGCCTCAGGCGTCGTGCCCTCGTGAATGACGGAATTGAACAATCGCTGAAGGACTTTAAGTATCGGTTTTCCACCCGCTTTCAGGAGTTCTGCTGTGATTCCGTCCTCACCTGGCGCCTTATTGTTCTTCAGGTGTTTGAGAGCCACACTAATCTCGTATAGGCTGACGTCCGGGATATCCTCGGTATAGTGTCGGGTCAACTTGGCTCTGGGGTCTTTAGCCAAGTTGTCAACAGGCTGCTGGGTAGTCGTGTATAGCTGTCCATAGAACTTCTCGACCTCACTTAATAACTCGGGCTTGGAAGAAATCAGATTACCGTGCTCGGTCTTCAAACGCGTCAGCTGCCTCTGTCCAATAGACAGATCTCTGGCGAAAACTTTCGAGCCGCGATTATTTTCAATCGCATTTTTAATACGCTCGGTATTGAAGTTTCGCAAGTCGCTGGTTTGCGACTTAGAGATCTGTCTACTGATTTGTCGGTATTTTGACGCATCTGTTGAAGACTGCAATCTCATTTCTTGCCTCTCTTCCATGAGTTTAAGTGTATGGTCTGAGAACTTTTTGGTTCTTTTCGTACGGTGGGTCTTATAGAACTTAGACCCAACGGAATGGACAGTTTCCACGAACCTGTTGTTCAGATCGTCCACAGTTTCGCAATTTGCTAGGCAATCAAAGCGGTTCTGCAGTTCTAGTTGAAAGGACTCGGGGTTTTGGATATGGGCACGAGTAGGTCGGAGCGTAGACTTCACCAGTCGATACCGTTCCAGCTGAACGTTGATATTCAACGTGCCTCTAACCATTCGGTGATCGCTACCGGTTTTCACCCTATGGATCACAGAAACATCGTTGAATATTTGCCGTTTGGTAGACAAGATGAAGTCAATCTCATTTTTCGTGGAACCATCGGGGCTCATCCAGGTCCATTTCCTGTGTGGTGGCTTCTTGAAGAAGGAGTTCATCATAAAGAGGCCCTCCTTCTCCATGAAGTCAGCCAACATTTGGCCCCTATCGTTCCGTTGCCCATACCCAAATCGTCCCACTTTCAACTCTGAACCGCTACGTTCGCCCAGCTTTGCGTTAAAATCCCCCATCACAACATTGTAATGAGAGTTTGAGGCATGTATGGCTTTAGAAATATCCTCATACAATACCTCTACCTCCTCGTCGGGATGTGTCGAGGTCGGTGCGTAAACCTGTATAACCTTCAACGAATACCGTTTGGTAATTCGGAGGACCAGGAACGCTACCCTGCTCGACACACTCTCGACTTTTACAACATTGTTCACGAGGGACTTGTGAACGATAAATCCGACACCACCCTGGGACTGTTGGTCGCCCTCCCGGTAGTAGAGCATGTTGCCGGATTCAAGGATTATCGAGCCCTCCCCCTCTCTTCGGACTTCAGACAATCCTATGACATCCCAGTGCAACTTGCTCATAACTTCTTCCAGCTCGATGACCTTTTCGTCGGACCTCAAAGTGCGTGCGTTGTATGTTGCCAGGTCTAGTCGTCGGGGTTGGCAGCGGAATCTCTTCCGGAGATTCTTAACACCCCTTGCCCCGCCGTTACCGTAACCGCTGCCAGAGCCAGGAATAGCGGGGCTGCCGGGGACTAGGGGCTGTGTTTTTGTTTGTTGGTCCATCTACAAAGTTTTGCCCGATACTGACCACGCTGGGCATGCGGGTTGGTCAGCGCAGTGCTAGATTATTCGCGCCGATGTCGCTGCTGCCCGACACCGGCCTGAGGCATTTCATAATCTAGCCTTTGGGAATGGATATACCGCCATTCGTCGGTCGCCAGAGCCTCGTCGGTCCATCTGCAGGGTGCACCACGAGCAGGTGAGGTTGACAATTGGGGAGACAGACTGGTACTAGCCTCCCCCTTACACCCCCTTCTTCTTTTAGAATGTAACTCGTAAATACAGTATTGCTCAACGATATGGATTTAATACCCTATAATTATCATTTTTAAATTCAATTTTTATGCTAGGTACTGAATCACTTAATATCTTTATTAATACTAGCTGACTCCACAAACATTACAACGGCCTAAGTCTATTTAACTCTTATCATTTAGGGTTAAATAGACTTAGGCCGATTCTCAGACCTTTACGATATGCACACAAAATTTCAATCTGTATAGGGGGAGGCCACTAGTCAAATATAAGAAAAACAGTAATTACTTTTATTACCCGACTAGACCCTGACAGAGGATATTATTTTACAATTAAGTTCCTATCTCAATTATTTTTCTGTAGTAATAGGTATTTCAATGGCACGCGGAAGAATTTAAATAGCTTGTTGCGTTTTAGCATCTTTCTTTTTAAACGCTTTATATTAGCTTCACTTGTAACTATGAATGTAAGTATTAATTTGAATCTTCCTGATCTTCGATTAAGATGAAATTTTGCACACGCTCTGAGCTCTGATGACAATACATGACTAGCCAAGAAACGTCATTACCAATCCAGAATAGCGGCTTCCCCCAAAATGGCGGACTGGCTGTTTGTAATCCACCCCCATGATATGGATTTCAAATGAAAGGGTTTGTTGTCAGGAATAGGAAAAAAATATCATTTTCATGAATATAATAATTTGTAATTCTTATTGTGTGCTAAAAACCAGTTTTTTTATCGACTTCAAAAAAAGGAAGAGGTTATCAATTCGTCGGAATCTTTTCTTTTTATTTTTTTACTTCACCTTACTTTTACTTGAAGACACCTGAACCGATTTAGAAAATATTTTTTCATTGTAAAGGGTATGCTTTCCAATAGACTCATAAGTAATAACAGTCAGAATCTGATGATGGCATCCTGGAGAAATCGAGGGATACTTTCGAATATTATAGGGACAACTAGTGCGTTTTTTAATGTTTTCATTAAGTATTTTAAAGCACTACAATTCAATGAAAGTCTGGTGTCAATATGATGATGGAGGCGAAGCACAGATCGATTCGATTTCGATCGACTTACAGCAGTTACCTTGAGTTTGTGTAGGGACAGTAAACTTAATTAATTATTATCGATGAGTTGTGACTGTCTTTACGGGTCTGGTGATAGAAACGAGGGACAATGAAGGAAACTCCTCAACGGTTTACAGTAGCTACTTGTGTTTGGGCTTGATAAATTTGTATTGATGAGAAATTTACATCTAGATGTGTTGTGCCTGTCATTAGGAGCCTGGTGATGGAGACGAGGGACAGTTAAGGGAACTCCTCAACGGTTTACAGTAGTTACCTTGTATTTGGGTTTGATGAATTTGTATTGATAAGAACTTTACATTTAGATGTGTTGTGACTATCATTAGGAGTCTGGTAATGGAGACAAGGTACAAATTCAAATCATAAAGATTTGGGATTTTCAGACAGTTCTTTCAGAAACGACTTTAATAAACACAGCCCTTGGTTCTGCCTTTAAACTGTTCGCACTGAGCAAACTGAGAAGGTAGCACATACGATGTTATTTTTCGCTTTTTAGCTTAGTAAAAACATTTTTATAATTTTGAGGTCGGTTGTATTTTTTTAATAGTTTTTTAAACTATTTAAAGTAATTTATAACAATATTTGTTTCCAAAAATAATAATATATATCATTCAATTCTATTAGATTTCATTGCATTATAGGAACATGTTCAAATAAAACAATTCGGTATAGAATCGGTGCGATCGCGTAAACCACTTCACTGAACATCTTTATCGGGCGAACGTTGGCCCGCACGCCGGCACTCCGGGATGTCATCTGCTTATATACTGTCACCGGGCGTAACGCTTAACGGAATCGTTCGACCGTGGTTCGGTTACTTTAGGTTCTATTCATACTACAATATCTGGGCAGCCGAGCTGTTATGTTATAAGTTTCACTATCAGTCCGTATGTGGTACCATAGCTCCCGAACGAAAGAAGTGATTTCAATTTAGTTTTCTTTGTATCAAAGGTGACTTACAGGTGTTATTATAATAAGACATATTTGAGTTATTATGACATAATATGTCAATATTCCCCACTTTCAACCTCCACAACTTTATAATATAAAGTTGTGTAGGTTGAAAGTAGGGAAGAACAACTGAATGTCTGCAAATATACTCGAGTGGGGTCTCAAATGTAAGTGCACTGAAACAGAATATTGACGACTTGATCGAGATTGTAATTATTTAATTGGAATGGAATTCTTCTTAATTCGAGTGGAATTGTATAGGAATGAAGTTATTCGAAGATTCAAACATAAACTCGGGTAGCGCAGAATTTTAGAAGGTTGATGAAGATGGAGTAATTGTCTACGGAATTTTATTTATACACTCATATAAAGTAAAATTTCTCCTTATACACAGCTATGTATTGAGTCCTCTGGGTATGGTAGGGTAGGTAAGCAGTGTACAATGTACATTGTACATTCACCTAATATAAATCAAATCAAATCAATACCAACCCCATTTTACATCAACAACTTTCATTACACAATACAAACATTAAACATACAGAACCGCGCAGTTAACGTTCCCTAAGGAAATAATGCTATTTCAAACTATATTATAAACAATGTGTCTTGAGTCTTGGTAAGATTGAATTCGAAGTGATTGACGGTGTGTTTGATCGCTAAAGTTTCTAAAATGGCGTTTATTACACGACCACACTATTCATATGTTTTCTTCGCTTACAGTGATCTAGATCTTTGTGGTAATTCCGATGTGATTGAAGAGTAAACATCTAAACTTTAGCATTATAATATGAGTTGCACAGTTTGTTTAAGCCCTAAAAGTTATCTGTGCTATTTAAGACTACGAGACAAAATTCCAAACATTCAAACATCCATGCAAAAATTTAATATTAGGTAGATAGTGTGTATAAGCCCTAAATTTTCCAAACTGGCGTCATTCTTTACACGGCCACACTATCCTTATGTCTTTTTTCACTCCCAGTGAGAACATTATGTCGTAAGAACCATTCCGAGGTTCCATTCGCGTCTATATTTCTTCCATTTGCTACGTCATTTCTTTCTATATCACGTAGAAATGTTTCACTCCGCTTTATAGCAGTTCGGTTTCTGATGTTAGTGCATTATTACCAGAGGCGGTCGTTACTATTGCTATAAATCAAGTACATGTACAATTGTACATACAGTTACTTAGTACCGAATCAATGTTTTCCATTAGTTGCTTTTTAGCCTAAGCATTTTTATAGTCCATCTGATATATATATTGATACCAGAATTTCTATCGCAATTCAGCGCGGGAATGCTGCCTGCGTGATGGGCACCCTACCAAGGGCGGCAAATTTCGATAATTATTTCTAGGTATTAGTTTTAATTTTAATTTATTTTAATTTTGTAGTTGTAGTTATATTTCCTTATATTTTATTTTTATAATAAGTTTAGCTAATTTAAGTATTACCATCATTAATAAATACTATTCTCTCTTGATACCAAAATAATAAATGTATACTCTTATAAATCTGTTGAGAGGTTAATTCTGTACATGAAATATGAAAATAACTATCAGGGGTGATTAGTGATCGACACTGATGCTAAAAATGCAATCAATAAAATTTTTGTCTCTTTGTATGTTCGTTATAGAAACAAAAAGTACTCGACGTATTTACCGAAACTTGATACAATTATTCTTCATACTCCTAAGCAGGTTATAATACACTTTTCATATTGCCACAATCAATAGGAGCAGAGCAGTGAAGGGAAATGTTTGGAAAACAGGAAAGACCACGATTCTAAGCCTCCTGCATCCAAATGTTTTTAACAATGATTTATTTAGCGGACGTCCGCGACTTCGTTCACCCTTAGACCTCTTTAATCCAGCCCTTACAGTAGTATCGCAGTAAAAATAGTGTAACTTTTCCCGTTTTCCCAACATTTCTCTTCATTGCTCTGCTCCTATTGATTGTAGCGTGATGAAAAGTACACTATAACCTGCCCAGGTGTATGAAGAATAATTGTACCAAGTTTCATTAAAATCCGTCGAGTAGTTTTTGTTTCTATAAAGAACATACAGACAGACAAAAATTTTACTGATTGCAGTTTAGGCATCAGTTTCGATCACTAATCACTCCCTGATAGTTACTTTGGTAGGTATAGACAGAAGAAGATTATTTTTAAATTCAGATTCCATGTTGAAAGTATCTTTAGCATATGCGTAAGTTTGTTACCATGTGTAAGTACATGGGAGCCGTCTGTATCTACCTTTATTCTCTGACTGATTTTGGTAATTGTTTAGCCTTCCGTAACGGAACATTTAGTGAAGAAAGAAGAAAAACACTAATGATCTCTGAACGAAATAAATGGTTTTTCTTTCTAGCGTAGATTCTTTGGCATAGTTTAGTTGTTCCTACTAAACAACAAATATTTGTATTTAAATCTTTAAAAATATAATACCTTATTAAAATCAAAGTTTGAAACAGTAAAAATATGAATGAAAATTATTACTTTTTAAAGTACAATAATGTTTCAAACATTAACCAAACTAACTATGTTCTGTTTCTAAAAGTTGTTATTCAAAATAGTAAAATTATTCATTATATGTATGGCAGCTTTAGCGAGAAGTTATTAAAATAAAAAAAATAAAAATAAATTTAATGGGTTATTGTTGCCGTATGTGTATTTTACTTTTAACCACCCTTGCGAGAACATTAAAAAAACCGGACAAGTGCGAGTTGAGCTCGCGTGACGAGGGTTCCGGACGATGTTAATCTATCATGTTTCTGATACTGAAAGAAACTGATCTGAAATTGTATCTAATTATATAATTTTCAGGCTTATTTGTTTCGTTAAATATTTATCTAATGAAACAATATATAGTATTTAACAAACTTAACATAAGTTTAACATTTGAGATCATTTTAACTGTTTCATTTGATGTCACACAATGCTGTTTCAATTTTGTTTTTATATCTTGCCCCTAAAAGTATACTTAATATTTCAAAATTTAAGTATTTTTAAATAGTAAGCTTACTACTTTTTTAATAGTAACTTCTGATTTTTTTTCAGTATTTTAGGTTTAGTAGTTTCGGAGATAAGGAAAGGGGGAAGGGACGGTTAATTTTCGTCGTTTGGAGATCCATACAAGAGGCCTATATCCAGCAGTGGACGACTAACCGTAGATAAGGTAAGGTAAGGTACTGGGATGAAATATAGCCTATGACATTCACAAATGACGTGGCTTTCTATAAGTAAATGATATTGAAAATCGTTTGATTATATCCAGAGATTACCCTCTACAATCAAAGAAACTACCTCTTAATACTATCAGTATCTATAGTTATAGATTAAAATAATGATCAGTCATCACTTAGATGAAAAATTAAAAATATGGTACACATTATTCTTTAATAATAGCTATGTAATATGCAAAGGTTTTGCGCAGGATTTGTGAGCGGTAAACTGTCTTACCTGGCTGCAGTGCTGTAACTTCATTAAAAGAAGATTAAAAGAAACTTTTTCGCTACATAAAAGTATTTAAAAGCTTGCTTGCGTTGCGTTGTTGTGAGTTTCAGCGTAAGATCAGGCTTTATATTTTTATACTTATTTGTACTACTAATTTTTATTAGTTACTTTATGTTACGTTATCAACCCATATTCAGCTCACTGCTGAGCTCGAGTCTCCTCTCAGAATGAGAGGGGTTAGGGCAATAGTCCACCACGCTGGCCCAATGCGGATTGGCAGACTTCACATACGCAGAGAATTAAGAAAATTCTCTGGAATGCGGGTTTCCTCACGATGTTTTCCTTCATCGTTTGAGACAAGTGATATTACATTTAAAAAAAAATGTACACAACTGAAAAGTTGGAGGTGTATGCCCCGGATTCGAACCTACACCCTCCAGAATCGGAGGTAGAGGTCATATCCACTAGGCTATCACGGCTCTTTATTAGGTTAATTTTTATTAGTGACTACGTCTTATTATGTTTGGTCAAAGAGCCTTCTATGACATGACCTCAGCAAGACCTCGTTATTATAAAACAGGAAGTTTGGCAGCCAATGTTTTGTTCTTACGTTTTCAAGCAGTTATTATGTCGAAAAAATCGGCTTAGACATGTAAACGAACCAAGAAAGCTAAATGTTGGTTATGACGCCGAGAAGATTTCCTATGAGCATTTTCCGCCATCTTGAAAAAAGGGTTGAATTCACTTTTTTTACAATAACTCGTTAAGATACGAAAATTGTGACTCAATACTTTTTGTTCCTATTTATGAGCTATTGAGATATCGATTAAAAAGTTGTAGAGCATTAATCTACTACAGAGGTTTGACTGTGGTGAATTGGGAGGTAGTAGGTTTTAACCCTTAATATTATAATATATAACCCGGATTCAGCTCCAAAACTTTCATCGTGGCCGCGTGGCGCAGTGGGTAGTCACCCTGCTTTCTGCATCCACGGTCGTGGGTTCGATTTCCACAACTGGAAAATATTTGTGTGATGAGCATGGGTGTTTTCCAGTGTCTGTGTGTATTTATACATTATATAAGTATTAATATGTAGTATATAAATGTATATGAATATTATAATATCAACTATCTTAGTACCCATAAAGCTTCTCTGCTTACTTTGGGGCTAGATAGTGATGTGTATTGTTTAAGTATATTTATTTATTTATTTATCGTCCTAGTATAAACTTCAAAGAATAAGGTAAGAAATAGTTCTTGACAGGAAAATTAACCGCTTTTACCTGGTAAGTCGAGTCCACTTATAAATAATTGCACAATATAAATATAAACGAAATTGTATTAAGCCAGTACTGTACAATGTAATAAACAGAACCATTTATATACAAATCTTAAGAGCCTCTTACGATATAAACAATGAGAGTATCAGATTTATTGAATTCGAGGCGCACGGTAGTACGGAGAGAACGGCTGACAAGTTACAGTATCTTTACACAACCACTTTGTCCACTTAATAACTCAAAATCTATTTAACGTGAAAACAAGAATTAATAATTTATATCGTCTTCAAATTACTTTTGTTATATGCACGTAGGTATTATAAGGATTTTATTTGCTAATAAAAATCAGCCAATTTAAATCTCGAGCTTTAATGTATTCTAAGTTCTATAATCTATAGAGTTTGGCACCCACTTAGATATCATTTCTTTTGTTGGCATAATCGATAACGACACACATCATAGAATTTGGCTCCCGTTTTCAAAATTATGTTTTGATGAGATTCATATTAAACAAAGGTTCATATTAAAGTAATTGTCTGCATGTTATAAATTGGAAATAATCAAATTTGCGAAGGTCTTTGTTGGTACAATTTCATGTTATTATTTTATTTAAGCGTATGATTTTGCAATTTGCAGGGTTATTCTATAATCTCGTGACTTTATTTTCAACGTGGACGTTATTCAGCCGATGATAATGTTTGAATAATTAATCAGTCCGCAGTTTAAATAGAGCGATTATAGTAAAGTTTGGCTTACAAAATTATAGAGATAAATGAATGCTTCTATTTCGGTATCCATAATAAACGCAACTCCATGAGACGTTCAAGTAGTTCTTTAATAGGGCTTCAGTGAAGTGGAAAATTGTAATAAATTTGGAGGCAACATTATTACGTTGGAGATAATTTACCTAAGTCACCGTATAACGTTTACATCGCGTCGCGAGCTGGCGGGAGGCCAGTGAACAGCGCACGTGAATACTTTATGTAATTACATTTATGTCGCACACCTAATTCCGCGACTTTGTCCGCATTATATAAATTTTACCTGCGCTTAGACTATAGGTAGTGTTTATTTATTAATGTGTTATAAAATTATTAATTCACACCTTTAGGCTAGGTTATAGCTAGTGATAACAGATAAAACCTTTAACTGATTCGATACTTGGTCGCTAAACTATGGGCCTCATAAGACTCTAAAGTTACTAAGAGATGGAGCGACCTATGCTTGGAGTATCTCTGCGTGATCGAATAAGGAGATTCGCATACAAACAGTGCCACCGACATAGCTCATGGAGTCCCAATGCTATGGTTGCAATGGGTGAGGTATTATTTTTTCTATAGCTGACAGATGTCGCGGTCCCAAAGTACTGGAGTGGCGACCCCGCACTGGAAAGTGCAGTGCTGGTCGATCCCCACCCACTATTAATGGTTTACCAACCAACGGTAACCTGTTACAATTTACCTATTTATGTAGCATTTACGCACTTGGGTACTAAAACGTTGGTTGTCTTATGTAGTATGAATGTTGCACGCCATTAACGATCAATTATTTTCAGGTTTCTGCAGCATCCACGACTATAACTGATCGTGTATTGGTCGCTGCAGAAACGTGAGAATAATTGACCGTCAATGGCTGACTTTACGTGAGGCCCCGGCATTGCTAATTAATAGCACATTTCAGGTAAAATTAAATTAAAATTGATTTGAAATGTTATTAAAACTAAGATTTGAGTAGGCATATCTAGAATTCAATTAAATGTTTTAAAAATAAATTTAGATGTCAAGAACAATAATGTCATGAGGAAAAAAATTAAATTTAATATAATGTTTTAATGTTAATAATGAATTCCAGGAATAATAGAAAGTCGGGTCTACGAGTATGAAGTCTAGCCTAGGAAGGGTTTAAGGTCATAGATACACTTATCAAATAGCCATTTTTTCAAAGTATATGCCGTAGTGGTAGGTAATATTGGTCCAGAAACTCAATTGTCTAAATACAAAGAGTATAATATATAAATTTTCCTAGAGATAGTATAAGAAATGAGTATTTCAGTCGCCGGGCACTTAGCTTCGTGGTAACTCTTCCCTAGACACCGATATAATGTGTTAACAATATAAACTATGTGGCATGAAGTATCCTACGACTGAGGACATTTCTATTATTACCTACCCTGAAGAACATGTCATCATTAACAACCAATATTCGCTCACTGTTGAGCACGAGTCTCCTCTCAGAATAAGAGGGAATAGGTTCCGCACAGAAACGTAACGCTGATATTCGGTCAAGGAATTTTACTGCCCATATTTTTTTCATTCCGAGGGTTTTATAAGAAAAATCGATTAGTAAACTCCAAAAAACAAACTCCGTGCTACTCTTCAAAACTTTTTAGAAATAAGAAATATCTCATAATTTTGTCATGACCCTGAACCAATCATTTTTTACTATCATTACCCAGAACACAGTACTTCCTGGTACATAGCTAAATAAGTCAACTACGAGAACATAGGCTCATGTTAAATCAGTCATTCTGGTACGTTTATAAAAAAAATACTTGCTCATATAGTTTGAAGGCTGAAAATTTCAACAATATTTATTTCACAATTTTATATGGAGTGGTTCTTAATATAGAGGTGTAATATTTTTGTTTATGAGACCGTGATGCTATTACGTTGGGTCGCTGGCCAAGTGTGCCAGTCGTTAGACGCATGCGTTCACAAGCCAATAGTTGAGCCTACCAACAGTGGCTTCATACGAAACTTTGGCTACGGAAATGTAATCTCATTTTATATTTTAACAAGTAATTATTCATTATACTAATAATACGAGGAAACCTGCATACAATAGGGTAGGGGTAAGGTGGGGTAGGGTAGGGGTAGAGTAGGGATAGGGAAGAAGTGCACTTATGTCAAAGCGAAGCTTGACCGGGTCCGCTAGTTGTTAATAAAATAAAAAAAACATAATAAGTAAACTTTGCAGCTTCATTCGCTGTATTTTTTTAAAATAAATTGCATGTATTTGTAACAATTGCGACAATTAAACCAGTTGCGTGTACAGAGAGCCAATGGCGCAAAATAAAATTGTTTGTTTTTCACCAATTGTCCATTCACTTCGTGGGATATCGATGAGGTATCTACCTATAGCATATACCAAATACGAAAATACGAAATGGATGTTGTCAAAGCTACATTGTGATTTTTGATCCGTCTGTGCGTGAGTATAATCCAAATTCAGTAATATATATTGTACGGATTACGTTATTTAATATTTGGTAAATATGTTTTTTACGCAAAATAAATAATAGAATAAGAGCCCAGAGCGATCTGATCTTGTTTTCACATAAATGAAACCTTACATTTTCAGACGTTTTCGCGGTGACACCCGGGCAACTGGGCAGGGCATAATTTTTGTGTTTAGGAGATGTTTTGTCACTACAATTTGTCTGACTGATGAAATATAACTTAGTTATAGTTACCTTAATTTTAAAATATGTGTATAAATACTTTAAAACTAAATTACTTCAAAATCAGACATGTAAAAATAAGTAAAAATCAGCTACTTATTTTTAGTGGAACTTTGAAGCGTCTGACAAAAGTTCTGGCTCATGGAAAGTGTCTGACACTAATGATACAACTCTAGAACAACGTTCTACACAACATAATAAATCAGACATACAAATTTAAGTATGTAACACTTATATTTAGTTACCTTTCTTACCTAGTATCTGCCCAGGTGTCACAAGCAGGTATCTCAAAGCATATTAGACGCTTCTGAGAATGTAAGGTTTCATCTATGTGAAAATAACTTATGTCAGAGCGCTCTGGGCTCTTGGACCATAAGCTTAAGATATTTACGTTAGTGGCAGGTAGATATATTTTGATACTTTTCATGCATATATCTTTTTTGTAAGACGTTTATTTTAGATTTTTTTTTTTATTAAAGTCTGGTATTGCGAATGAGAGCCCAGTGGATATGACCTCTGCCCCCGATTCCGGAGGGTGTGGGTTCGAATCCGGTCCGGGGCATGCACCTCCAACTTTTCAGTTGTGTGTATTTTAAGAAATTATCACGTGTCTCAAACGGTGAAGGAAAACATCGTGAGGAAACCTGCATACCAGAGAGTTTCCTTAATTCTCTGCGTGTGTGAAGTCTGCCAATCCGCATTGGGCCAGCGTGGTGGACTATTTGGCCTAACCCCTCTCATTTTGAGAGGAGACTCGAGCTCAGCAGTGAGCCGAATATGGGTTGATAATGATGAATGATGATGATTTCTTGACAAACTTTAGACACAAAGGAGAATTTTAAGAAAAGGCAACTAGTCTACAGATTTTTTTTTATTCCTTTGTTTTAACTTTCATTCTTATATCTTTTTTTGTAAGCCATTCACTTTATTTTTTTTTTATTATTAAAGTTTGGTATTGTGAATTAATGTCATACATTGTAATTTACTTGTTAGGCCAAGCTTAATATTATTATTTGCTTGAAAATTAAATTTGCTTTTTCATATTCTCCCTTTTTGTGGTAGGTAAGTATAGGTAATTGATATAGTCCAAATTATATAGATACCAACAAACTCCGAGTACATACCTACTGGTATATATTGACTGTGACTGAATAAGTTTGCTATCACGTATCCACGACGTATTCAATCTGAATAGGTGTTCCGTTCAAATATATTGCGGTGGCAGTCATAGTCGAGTGGTCAAAGCTACAGGCTCGAATGTCGTGGTTCGGTTTGAATTCTATTCGGAAGGTTCGGATCGAGATTAACGCCTCGATGCGCGGGTGTAAACGGTAGACTGCATTGTACTCAGAATTGAGTGAAAAATACGCTTTGGGTTCTATTTTAACCTCACAAGAAAGAAGATCGGAATGCAATTATTTGTGTCTATTCACCATTTTATTATCTTTTATACGTATATTTTCACATAAAACTTTAGTTATAGGCTATAGCTACGTCAATGTTTCTGTTTGTTTATAACGTGATGAACGGATTTTCATGCGGTTGTCACCAGTATTCATCATTATCAACCTATATTCGGCTCACTGCTGAGCTCGAGTCTCCTCTCAGAATGAGAGGGGTTAGGCCAATAGTCAACCACGCTGGCCCAATGCGGATTGACAGACTTCACACACGCAGAGATTTAAGAAAATTCTCTGGTAAGCAGGTTTCCTCACGATGTTTTCCTTCAGCGTATGTGACACGTGAAACTAGTAACTAATTTAGCTAGTCACTGGCCTTTTTAGGGTTCCGTAATCTACAAGGAACCCTAATAGTATCGCCATCTGTCCGTCCGTCCGTCTGTCCGCAGTTTAGCGAGATACAATTACTACTAGAAAGCTGTAATTTAGCTTAATAATCAACATTAATAATGTGAAAATATCGGTAAATAAATTCTAATATGTAAAGTGGGAATGAATTTTTTTCACTATCTAAGATAGGTCTTTAAAAGATATTAGGGGTCTTCTACCAATATTTTTCGATTTAGGGATCCGTTTGTAAAGTTTTAAGCTATAAGATAAGAGCGGAAAAAACTCAACATATCGCTTGGCAGAGTGTCGTTCCTGGCTGAGCGGTAGTTACTAGAACACCAATTATTATTTGCTGCTCATTTAGCAACCCTTAAGAGTCACGTGTACAGACAAGAGGGTAAGAACCTAACTCAAGTCAAGTGTACTGACGCAAGCAAGCGCAGCATAAATGCCATCTACTCTGCTTCTGCCTTCGGGCCCCATCAGGCGACGCTTCTGCGCTCGCCCAAACCCCTCGGTGACGCCGCTAAGGTCCCATAAGGAGCCTACGGCACTTACACAATCAGAAAAAAAAGCTTAAATGCTTGATGTTCTTTGCAAGAAAAGCTGTGACCCCCAAACTACCAATATGGTAAATTTGGATGCATAGTGCATACTGAATACAGTTTTGATTCACAGATAAAGCTGCCTCACCCGCAGGCATTATAATGTCCAACAATAAGGTCCGCGTCTAGATAAATTACCATAACAAAACAACTGCAAATATCACAACGACCATCGCCAATACCGAGCCAGATTTATAGTGCACCATAAAGTCCATAAACTTGATTTCGTTCACACTTAGCAAAACAATACGGACGCGGTGCGTCCGACAACAGGCATTATGCCTTTCGGTTTATGTGCATCGATATTTACGACTTTTTATTCACTGCCAACTCCTGGAAAGCCGTTTACACTAGTGAACGCTTGCGTCTTCGTCTGCGAGTTGATTGTTCCGTGATAGACATCCACTGCTGAACATAGGCCTCTTGCATGGACCTCCGAGTTTCTTGATCTTTGAAAGAGGGGTAACATCTAGCGAGTCAGGTCCTTTTGTAATTGGTCAGAGAGCAAATACAATAAGGAAACTCGCTTGTAGGTAGCTAGACTTTCGCAGACGAAGTCGCGGTCGTCAGATATGTTTGATATAGTAAATAATAATATCTATACCTGAATTTAAATAAAACATTTATACCTATTAGTTGGACTAACCGCACCACTCATGATAATACTCTATAACAGTCAATAATAACGTAATGAATTGGATGAATTTTGTTTGTAAGCTGAGTAGGAAAATTAATTCAATTTAGCCGTTCGCATATTCCGATACATCGTTACCATCGGCACGTGAGTGCAAATATCGTTATAGAATACCAAAGCCTGTTATTGATAGAATGGCATGCCTTTGTTTCATTTATAAAACAAACACCACAATATGCCATATTGCCTATTTAGAAATTGTTTGTTTATAAAACACTAGCAGACCCCGTCGAGATTCACTTTGACTTATGTGCGCTTCTTCCCTGACTCTACCTTTCTCTACTCCCAAATTACCCTTGGCCTTACCCCTACTCCACCTTTACCCTACCCCAACCCAACCCTACTCTACCCTACCCCTACCCGTTTCCTACCCTACCCCTATCCTACCCCTACTCTACCTCTACACTACCCCTACTCTACCCCTACCCTACCCCTACCCTAACCTACCCGTAACCTACCCCTAGCTTACCTCTACTCTACCCCGACCCTACCCCTACTCTACCTACCCCTACTCTACCTACCCCTACTCTTCTATGTAATGATAATAATTTAAAAAAGTTTTTATTAACTGACTAAAAAAACACAGGAGGTTCCCCAAATGGCAGTTTTAGATCGCTAACAAACTTTCAAACTAAAAATTAAACAAAAACTTCCTAAAATGAGTTCCTGTAGTTATTCGTAACAAACTAATCCTCTTTTTAATTTTGGAGTAGATTAGCTATGTCCTTCGGTTGCAGCTATGCTCCGCGTACTTCATATCCTCGTAAGTATATCGGGGTAAAAGTATGTGGTGAAATACTATAATTCATCTCAAATTTAATCCTGAAAACTTGAAAGAAAGAAATACTAACCGTATTAAAAAAACACGTTATTTGTGTATATCCCCCAGTACGCAAGGGGACGGGTTACCACGAAGATGAAACATGCGTATACTATTTTATATATATATATTGATTTGTGCTAATATAATGTAAGTAAACATAATAATATTATAACATTATCAATGATAATTATAACAACATTACGCTAAACTAATTCGTGTTATTATTAATAGGTGACGTGTGCTGATAATCGTTAATTATGATGATTAATTGGTTCAATCGTAACTAATGCCAGGTTATGGATCGCGGTCAGATAACTATCGGTATATAATTTATGACAGTGCAACAATCTATTGGACTAACGTCAATATCTAAGTGCAATAGTCTAAGATCCGTATTAGAAACGATCTTCACCCATCTGTTTATTGGATGATGTTTTAAATTAAATTCAGTAAGTTAAAAACCGTGCCGAGCCGCGATAGTCTAGCGACCACTGCCTCTAATTCCGGAGGTTGTGGGTTCGAATCCGTACCGGGGCATGCACCTCCAACTTGACAGTTGTGTGCATATTAAGAAATTAAATATCCTTCAGAGATGTGTCTCAAACGTTGAAGGAAAACATCGTTAGGAAACCTGCATACCACAACATTTTCTTAATTCTCTGCGTTTGTGGCCAATCCGCATTGGGCCAGCGTGGTGGATTATTGGCCTAACCCCTCTCACTATGAGAGGAGACTCGAGCTCAGTAGTGACCGATTATGGGTTGATGACGACGACTTTTCGAGAAAAAGATACACAAAATTAAAAGTAGGAGGTATCGTAATAATTTCTAGTTTGTTTATTGCATGCAATTTTAAGCATGTCATGTCAGAGGTGCCCGTTGGCCTTAATGTGTAAGAAGTTATACTAAACTATCAAATAAAATTAATTACATAAAGCATTCATCTGCGCAATTTAATAAAAGTATTTTGCATATGGCGCCAAAAACCTATAACAACTTGCCACAACAGCTGTCAAACAGAAGCATAAGCTAACCTACACTTAAAGAAAATCTTAAAAAGTTTCTAATAGAAAAATGTTATTACTCCATAGAAGAGTACTTTGCTGATGCTTCAAAAAAATAGTATTAATTATATTTCTTTTAAACTTAATGTCATTAAATTTTAATTTAATTAATTAAACAATAAACATTTGTATACCTATTAATGGTGAAAAATTGTTACCTAATACATAAGAACATCTTTGAATAACTAAATGTTTCTTGCAAATAAATGATTCTTATTCTGTTATTCTCTCTTATTCTCTTATGGCTTACAATAGTTTGGTCACGAGTTGATAGGTGAAAGTCGTTTCTAATTTGGATCCTAGAATATTATATTTATGTGTCTTTTTTATTTCGTCGTTGTCAACCTATGTTCGACTCACTGCTGAGCTCGAGTCTCCTCTCAGAATGTGAGGAGTTAGGCCAATAGTCCACCACGCTGGCCCAATGCCGATTGGGAGACTGCAAGAATTGAACCGAGAAAGTTCTCTGGTGTGCAGGTTTCCTCACGATGTTTTTCTTCACCGTTGGAGACACGTGATATTTAATTTCTTAAAATGCACACAACTGAAAAGTTGGAGGTGCACGCCCCGGACCGGATTCGAACCCAAACCCTCCGGGTTCGGAAGCAGAGGTTATATCCACTGGGCTATCACGGCTTTCACTGGGCTATCACAGCTCTAATGTTTTTTTATTTACCATAATATATTTACAATATGACAAATATTCCCTTTCTCTTTCAAATAGTTAGAAAAAGTGGTTTAGGTGTGAGAACGACAAAAGTCCAGCGGAGTTCGAACTCTTGATCTCTTGGCGTGGGACCCTCTATCGTTGAGCTATCGGTGCAGTTTTTATAAATATACAATTAGATTAGAAAAAAATAGTCTAATACGTAAACGTAAACATGTGAAAGCCACGACCAATCACGATGAGTTGCAGTTCAACAAATAAAACGAGACCGAAACTTTGAAACCAATGCTCTAAAAGTTATTCAACTCTACGGTGTATCGACAAATTGCTAGTCGAAAATCCGCTGTATCAATCCCAGTGCATTCGATGTCACGACAAACTTCAGTCGAAGTAACGTAAAGGTTGGCGTATGTATTTTTTTTAGTAAAACTTTTTCGATCTCTGCGCAGGAAATTATTTTGGACCGATTTCGTTAAAGAAAACACGACAATGGATTAGCACCGCTTTCAAACTGATCAGAAGATAGCACATACGATGTAATTTATCGCTTTTTAGTTTAATTTTTGTGTCGGAAGTCGGTTCAATTATTAAAATTTTTATTGTTCCGGTTTTAGTTTTACCATACCTAATGCGTGTAAACAAAAATGTACCTGTAATGTAGTAGGTACCTAGGTTCTACAATATTACCTTGAAATACTACTATAACCCACATACTCATTCACTCGTCCTGTATCCACACAAAAGTTGAATATCCAAAAAAAACGTGAAATGTAAATGAGAAGTTTCCTTAACTGTCCTCAGTCTTCATCACCAGACCCCTATGCAGTCACAACCCATCTAGGTAGAAAGTTCTCATCAATACAAATTTATCAAGTTCAAACGCAAGGTAGCTACTGTGAACCGTCGAGGAGTTCCATTAACTGTCCTTCGTGTTAATCACCAGACCCCTTATGTAGTCACAAGCCATCTAGATGGGAAGTTCTCATCAATAAATTTAATCAAAACCGAACAAAATTTAACTGTTTTAAATTTTTGACGAACTCCATCGTCTGTGTATCGGCTCCATTATAAGCTCGACTCCAAACCCTAATACAATTGTAGTAGTTTAAATAATAATTAAATAGTAGTTATGAAAAAATTAACAAACGCACTATCGAGAATTCTCAGAATGCTATAATCAAATCCTGACATAAAAAATATCCTGATACAAAAATGGGACTTCTGTGGAAGTAACCCCCTTCAAACGAAAATAGATTTTTCCAAATAGGTCAACAAATGACGGAAATATCGCTGGACATACAACCGAACGTAGACTTCCCTCTTCCTGCCCTCGTATGGAGTTTACTTATGTCTCCGAATATTGAACGCTATGGCGGTGGTTATCCTCACTTTGAAGGTCAATCTCCACATGACCAACCATTTAGGTAGTGTCCACAGACGCTGTATCTTATTGCTGGTGACGATGTGATGGAAGGATGACGCAAGGTGCGCACTATCGTCGACAACTTTACATGTTCTCGTCGCGCAGATAGTTGACGAGGGAGGGTATGTTGTCGGTGAGTACAGACACTACTAATCTACCTATAAACTACCTCCCTGCTGTACTTCGACATTGTAGTTGATACGCAAACAAAGTTTGGCTGATACGCAATATCAAAAAAATATACGGGCGACCTTCCATACAAATAACATTATTCTCCTTTATGGTAGGAAGTAAAAGAAAACTAGAATCAGAGTTTAAACGCACACAAAATTTTTGTTTTTGTAATAAAGATTCCGACTTATTGAGAATATCCTCATTTTTTGAAATTGGTTATAAAAGACACACATTTTGTTGTTTTATTAATGATGCGCCTTGTCAGTTGTTAAATGCAATCATTCATTACTGCGATTAATGTAATCACGTTTCAGTGAGGAGCGTTCTCGTGATTGAATTATGATTGTTAATTAAGCAACATGCCGTAGTGAGTAAAAGGTATTTTCATCAAAAATTATGAAGTATTACCTTTCACTTTCACCTTCGAAGAGTAAATATAATAATCATCATTAATGACCCATATTCGGCTCACTGTTGAGCACCAGTCTCCTCTTCGTATGAGAGGGGTTAGGCCACCACGCTGGTCCAATGCGGAGGCAGATTTCACACAAGAGAATTAAGAAAATTTACGGGTATTTCCCTTACGATGTTTTTTCTTCACCGTTTGAGGCACGTTATAGTTAGCCCTTGATCACAATCCCACCTAATGGTAAGTGATGATGCAATCAAAGATGGAAGCGGACTAACTTGATAGGAGGAGGATAAAAATCCACACACCTTTCGGTTTCTACACGACATCGTACCGGAACGCTCAATCGCTTGACGGTACTTTTTTGTCGGTAGGGTGGTAACTAGCCACAGCCGAAACCTCCCGCCAGCCAGACCTGGACCAATTAAGAAAAATCTCAATCGGTCCAGCCGGGGATCGAACCCAGGACCTCCGTCTTGTAAATCCACCGTGCCACAGAGGCCGCCAAAAACTTGCACCAAATAAAAGGTCGTTGACCTATACTCTGTTTTGTGTTTGGAAGTCTATGCAATAGAGCAGTAGACGTCCATAGGTTGTTAATGAATGATGAGGATGTCCTTCACTCTACAGGCATCATTTGAATGACATTAGATACCTTTAAACATAAAATATAAGATTACTAGTGGACCCGGTCAAGCTTCGCTTTGACTTATGTGCACTTCTTCCCTATCCCTACTCTACACTATTCTACCCCTACCATACCCTACCCCTTGACTCTTAAACGTTTGTATGGGAAATAGGAAAGGGTTGTTTTTATGGTTTTCCCGGCAATTATTCTAATTTTTCTCACCTTTTAAACCTTCCTTAAATAAATCCGTTTAGCCGTTCTCGAGTTTTAGCGAGACTAACGAACAGCAATTCATTTTTATATATATAGATTCCAGACAAACTAAAATTTAACGTGCTAAAATATTGCTATATAAAATATCGCACGATACTTTATTCTTCAGAAAATGGCGGCAACGGCACTAGGGTCTTGTTTTATAGGTCATCAAACTGAAATAAGCACTACATATCCCTGCGGTATTTTATGTTAGAAAATCGAGGGTGGCTTAGTGGCGACAGAGTGCATCAATCGATTACGATTAGAGCAGTACCTACTGCACTGGAGGGTTAACTGCATAGAGTTCGATGACCCATCTCGTCATCATCATCGTTAACTTATTTTAATGCCCCACTACATGGATGTGGAGCTTAGACCCACCATGCATCTCAAATGCGGTTTGGTGGGAAGAGTGTTTGAATAAAAACCACTATCAAATGTTAATGATTCTAATATTATTATCGGGACCGACGGCTTAGCCTGTTTTCCCAGGCTCGGTGGTCTTACACCACGATTTTCCCGATTCCATACTGGAAATTTAAAAAAAAGCTGGAAATGCAAAAAGAGAGACACTAGCTCAACGGTAAGAGCGGTCGGACTCATCACCGAGGGGTGGTGGTTCGATCCCCGCCCCGTTGGTCTGTTGTCGTCGTTGTAGTTTGAGGGGAATTGGGAATATTGGCCATATTTAAAAGATATCGCAGATATTTTACAAAATTTTCTCTTAGCGGAACTAGAATTCAAACCTTGGACATCGTGATCCGAAACCACATAAGCTAATCACTGCACAACTGAGGTAGGTTTCCTCAGCATAATAATTATCAACCGATTTTGTAAAGGGGCAGCGAAGAATGTTTACTTATAATAGGGATGATGACAGATTTTATAAAAATTAAGAGTATGAAGAACCAAAGTCATCGACATAGCTCAATGAGTCGCGAAGCTGAAGTGGCAATGGACGGGGCACAAAGTTCAAAGAGCGACGGACGTTGGCGTCTGGAATGGCAACCCCGCACTAGAATACGCAGTGTTGCTCGAACTCCACCAGGTGGACTGACGACATCAAGAGAGTCGCAGGGATTCGCTGGGTGCCGGAGGCTCAGGATCGTGATGTTTGGAAGTCAAAAGGCCTATGTCTTGCAGTGGACGTCCATCGGCTGCTATGATGACGAATATAATAAGAATAGCTAGCGAAGGGCGTGCTCTTCCTTCCTTCCTAAAATGAAGTATGTGTGGCTACCGCAGGCTCTCGGCCTATGAGGCAAAGTTTTTTTTTTATTTAATTTATGCTTGCACTTGACTACAATTAAGCCTGATGGGAAGTATTAATGCAGTCTAAGTTGGATGCGCGTTTACCTAGGAGATGCCTATTCACTCTGAAAGTGAACAAAAAAACTTGAAAGTTTCGTAGTCGTAGCGCGAAAGCCTTACCTACATTAATGTCGATAATTTTTGACGACTTCGAATACGCTTCAAATACTAAAACTGCTCCTGACAGGTACCTACGCGTTATGTAAATAGGTGACAAATTCAAAAAATACATTTTTAAAAAATATATGATGTCTCTACCATTGGATCAATAAAAAATATAAGTTATAAACTTTGATACGTATTTGGTCCCATTATACATTTTTTAATCAGTGTTAAAACCAACATCGCTTACATGTTTCGCGCAAATATTAAAATAGCAGAAAACCGTGGACACGTAGAAATTTTTCATTCAAAACCAATAAATGAAAAACATGAAAGCCGCTTAAAAAGTTTTTGCTTGAAAATGGACAGTGGAAAAATAAAAGAGCTTATAGCAAATATTTTGAAACGTATCATCAAAAGCCTGTTATCACACTTGGCTCCACGAGAGCCGACGAAAGGGACGAACGCGTCGCGTTAGAAAGAGAAAACCGTTATATACTAAACGGCTGCGAATGTGCGCGAAAGGGACGAAAGCAAAACACTTCAAGCGAATAAAAGTCGTAACGGACTCGCCATTTCACGTTTTATTAAAACAATCACAAGTATTATATATATAAAAAATAATAAAAGAAAATTGTTCACTTACCGACTGATATCTTCTCGACCGCGAACGATTGAGCCGACAACACCCCGACGTATGAAAACAATATACAACCGGCGGCCAAGATGTGGCGCTTTATCGATATTCTATTACGTATCGCCCCCGAGTCGATGCCGGCGTTATAGAACATGGTGACCGGCGAGTTCAATGCATCTACGTGATAATATACGAGAAAATCGTGAAGATAACGTGCGGATGCTGCGTTCAAACCTGTGACTTAGGGGCGACTGATGGAGCGGCGGCGGGAGGGCGCGGCCGCGGGTCGCATCCCTCTGCCTCTTTCCCACTCTCGGGAAACTGAAACTACGCCTCGTGTACTGCGAGGAAATCTTAACAAAATTTGGAAAACCCAAAAGTGCCTCATATCATTTTTCACACTAAAATTGATTAAGTGTTTGTAAATATGCTTATTTAATAAGTTTTTCTTGTAATTTTATGATATAGGTATCCTTCGGTAAGTTTTGTCACGTATATAAATAACCGTTTTTGTTGTTTGTGCAAGATAAATAATTTTGGAATCATCAATTCCTAAATATCCGATTGAAAAAGTATATTAGTAATTACTGAACCTTAACTTAACGCCGAAGGCTCAGAATCTTAAATCCGAAAGATTTAAGATTCGATTTCAGTCCGTCGTACAAGTAAATTATTTCTCCCACCAATGCATTTCAAATTGTCAAAAACATCTTGAAACAGCAGATTTTGGATATATGATTTATATTATAAATTATTTTTATTTTTAAATTTTTATTCATTGGTTAAAAATGCCAAAAATTTTCATTTCCTTTTTGGGCAAAGCTGAATAAACTAGATGGAAATATAGGTATAAAAAAGGAAATATAAAAATCATGTAGTGAATATACGTTATCTAATTTCATATAAAATATCACGACTTGTTTCTACACAGAATGTTTGAAGTTTTTAAAAATCATATTCAGTCAGAATAAAAATTCCAACATAACCCCTGGAAATTTCAACGAAATAGTCTGCGACGGCACGAGTTATTTACTCCACAAATCTTTAAACTAGCTATTCCTATGTGCTAAGTTAGGGTGGCCTTCCACGTGTTCGGAGGAGATAGGTGCAAAGATAAATAAGGTTAAATAAGTTTGTAAAATGGTGGTAAACAAAAAAAAAATAAACCTTGGCTGAGTTTGTTGTGGGCTCTTCTCAGACCAAGGCGCGTTTGGAACCCTCGCAAGTTTAATTTTAAGTTTTCGACTATTATTACCACCATTAGATTAAATTAAATTATGACATAAACCTGACCTTTCAAAAGTGTTTGTAAACTGAGCCTAATTAAAATAAATGAATTTTGAAACCCTATGCACATAGCTTTGACTGCCTCATGACACAGTAGGTAGTAAACCTGCTCTCTGCATCGACGGCCGTGGGTTCGATTCCCACAGCTGGAAAATAATTTTGTGATGAGTTTTGTCAGTGGGTATGTTTATACATTAAATAAGTCTTAGAGTAAAAATATACCTACTCTAAAAAATAAGTATTTATATCATCATCATTATTATCAACCCATATTCGGCTCACTGCTGAGCTCGAGTCTCCTCTCAGAATGAGACACGTGATATTTAATTTCTTAAATGCACACAACTTAAAAGTTGGAGGTGCATGCCCCGGGCCAGATTCGAATCCACACCCTCTGGAATCGGAGGCAGAGGTCATATCCACTGGGCTATTAAAGCTCTATCTATATAATGTGTATTTTAGTATCTATAACACCGGCTACTTAAGGGCAATATCTACTTGAGAAAAAGAAATGATTTTTTTATTTAATCAGTAGCCCTAAGATGCGCTCTACGTGATATTATGTAAATTGACATATTGTCAATAAATCAAATGTCAGTAAACATTAATATTTAATTAGGGAATGTAAGCATCGTTGTATTAATCGTCTCATCGAAACGGGTGTATAGCGGTGTTTTCGATTCTCCCGCTATTGGTCGATAATATGTCTCGTTCTTTTTACAAGATACCTCGCTGACGATGCT
Organism: Bicyclus anynana; assembly: GCF_947172395.1. Classification (NCBI taxonomy): domain Eukaryota; kingdom Metazoa; phylum Arthropoda; class Insecta; order Lepidoptera; family Nymphalidae; genus Bicyclus; species Bicyclus anynana. The sequence goes on from NC_069110.1 coordinate 20,485,926, forward strand.
AAGCTAAGGCCGCATTCAGTCATGTGGAAAGCCACCTTAAAGCGGGTGTCTCCTTGCAAAATATTTTGGATCGGCGAATCCAGAAAGTTCGATATATTTAAGCAATTGGAGATTCATCCCTTTAATCCTTGAAAGCTCAAAGGGGAAATAAAAAGATATTACCATTGCAAATTTAGGCAAGTTTGATTCGATCGTTTCTTTGGGTGGACCACTGTGGAACAACACTGAGCTCGTAGTTTGAAGTACGTAAAATGCAAATTTATTCCAGTCTTAAAGAGGAAATTAGACAAAGTTACAAACCTAGGTAACTTTAATCTTGGAATTGATTAAAATCACTTGGCACTTGTATAAATATTAAGAGCTATTGTAATATTGTTTAAATAAACTTTAAATTTATTTTCGCAGTTCAAATATAGAGAGACTAAGAATATTCTCTTCGGAATGAATGTGGTATCTCCTCAGATGCCAGACACATCGCTTTAGGGCAACACTTCGCTGGGGATTCCTTAAAAAATGTATAGTTATTAACCCATATTCGTTAGGGTTAGGCCAATAGTCCACCACGCTGGCCCAATGCTGATTGGCCGACTTCACACATGCAGAGAATTAAGAAAATTCTAAAAAAAAGAAATGATATGCAGTTTTCCTCACGATGTTTTCCTTCGCCGTTAGTGAGATCGATCACACGTGATATTTAATTTCTTAAAATGCACACACTTGAAAAGTTAGAGGTGCGTGCCCCTGACCGGATTCAAACCTATATCCACCGGTATCGAGGCAGAGGTCATATCCACTGGGCTATCACGGCTCACGGCAAAAAATATATAGTCACATTCACTTTTCGCAATCGAATTCTCAGGCGACCGCTTGGTAAATAATAATTTAAAAAAAATGTTAAAAAAAGTTCATCGATTTTATAAACGTATACACTAAACTGAAAGCAAACAATTACATCGTATTGTGTTCTACCCGCTGATCAGTTTGAAGGCAGTGCTAACAATTACATACAAAAAAATATTCTTAGCCGCCTTGAGTGATCGATTTTCGAGGCAGGTCTCAATGTTTCTTATGAATAACTATTCATTTTTTTCCCCATATTTTTTTATTTTTGAAACATGAGATATCTTTTGACCTTCTTTGTAGTATAAACTCGAAAGGTGCCAAGTTTAGTTGAATTTATCCAGTAGTTTCGGTGTGATGTGATACACTTTTTAAAAATGCTTATTATATAATAGATCGGCTATTAGTGTGATAATGTCATGAAAAAATTTAATATTCTTATTAAAACAAGCAATAACTGATACAAATTATTGGCTCAATTCATATACTCAACACCAAAGTAGGTAGGGTATAACAAAATAATGGACCAACAAACCTCCTGGCAACATGCAGAATCGTAATCTACATGCTTTCCAGAGCTTAAAACTATAAACAAAATGCGGTCCTCGAGTTTTACATACTCACATACTCACAGCGCCTGGACTATCCTACAAAATTTACTTATCATTTCTTTTGCTTTTGATTTTGTGATACGTCACGACAGCACAACATAGAACTTTTAAATCAAAGCAGAAAGTCGACCACCACGCGATAAATATTTATAACCTTTTTCCACCGTCAATCATCAATGTACCAGTATATCGTAGGTTACTTCAACGTAGCTTTGGGAATTTACTTGACAACCTGTTACATGTTAGAATTATAGGTAAAAATGGAGTGGCTGTCGAGGAAAATAGTCAGCGGGTATATTATGTATCTCGGTGTACAATAAATATATTAATAGTTTATTTTTTTTTCTTTTTTTATTGAGAAAGAATACAATAAGGAACTTAAGCTAACTTATCCTAATAACTATACAAATCATGCCCACGTGGAATGGTGGCAAGAATACTGGCTGCATCTCCACGCTGGACAGCCAGGCTGATCCTTTGCTCAAAAAATGAGCCAGCCCTTCAGTCACCAGTCGAGGCAACTAGCCGCGGTGACACGATACGGTAAAATTTTTTGGCACTGCAACTCCATGGCCCAAGGGTCTCCACGGCAAAAGGTACAAAGATGTAACTCTCTGACAGAGAGGCATACTTGACCCACTTACCGGTTTCAATTATCTTATCAATCAATTCAATATAATATATATCAATCAATTCAATATAATTTCATTATAAAGCAAAGATCTGGTACACGAGTCAATTGCTTGATAATCAAGCAAAGATCTGGTACACGAGCCACTTAATTGTCATTAAAATGCAATATTCAATTTCTAAAATATGTTTTCAAAATGTATTCACAACATCAGACGGGTACACGAGTTTAACGAAAGGTTTCCAGTACCTGACTGACATTACAAGCTCCGCTTCACCACTTAGCGCGCACTTAGTTATAATTATCTCAAATTAAACTATTCCTTATCATATCAGTCACTTGCATAGACAGAATTTTAATATAATCTATATTAAAACTTCCGAAGTAAAAAGGTGTTATTTAATATATTGCCTCCTAATTATGGACTCTTCTCGGACCAAAGCGCGTTTGGAACCCTCGTAACTTTAATTTTAAGTTTCCGACTATAACTTAACCATTAAATTAAATTAAGACATAACTTGACGTTTCTAAAGTGCATGTAAACTAAGCCTTATTGAAATAAATGAACTCTGATTCGATTTGATTTGATATGTCTAATATCCTAATTGGTCTACCTATAAAAGAAAAAAGAAGCAATATTTTGTAGCCTGACTTAAATTACAAGCCTAAGACATTAATTATTATCTTAGGTAGTTGCACAGACTAACCATCATTCACTTTCTTTGTAAGAGATATGGACGCTGGCGCCTCGAGACTGTTGTGTTTAGAAGTCCACGCACGAGGCCTATGTCCAGCAGTAGACATCATCATCATCATATTGATGATGATGATGATGATGATGATGATGATGAAGAGATATTATATATACTATATACTAACAACCCATATACGACTTACTGTACGAATAGTAAAAGAGCCTTCTCTCAAAAAGAGAGGGGAAAAGGGGATTTTTACCTGAAAATTTCTTAGAAAAAAATAAAACTCAGTATTGAACAGCCTGACCCAGGATTCGAACACTGAACCTCGTGGTTTAGAACCCCATAGGCTTCCAACCAACGATTTTAGACTATTAGACACGTTACGTGTCTACAAAATCATCGCAAAAATGGTCCAAATTTAGCTACTCCACTGAGCGCACACATTTTTTTTTCTCTTTATTTGGTCTACCAACAAGCATACAAATATTACAATTGTTAAACATATATGCAAGGAGTAATTATATGTAGTAAGAAGTATTTATATGTAAACACCGTATGCATATTTAAAAGTATAAAAATGATGAATTTTGTATTTATTTACATTATATATTTATGTATATATAGTTTTAACACTTCCTAAACACACAACTCGATATTGTAGACAATATTTAGGTATTATTTCTTTAAATAACTTTCCTTGTTTAAGTACTTTGCGACTAAATGAAATTAAGACAATTAGCCATAGCCACCTTGGTTCGCCTCAGTTTCGATGTGCTAATGGCATATCTATAATAGTAAAATCTTTGCTTACAACTGGACCTACGAGACAGTCTCAAAATGAGAAAATCCCGCAACCTAATGGAAGTCACGCGCTAAACCTTTTAAAGTCCGTAAGCTCAAAACTAAACTGTGCATACAGTATTTCAATGAATAAATTACATTTACTTCTTCGGGACGTCTTCTAAGTGTTTTACATACAGCGAGTACGTTAACCATTGCTGGGAGTTGATTTTATTATCGATTTTAAAATAAAATTTAGCTTTCAACTCTTCTCTGTAACTTACTTTTTGTTTTGCTATGTAATTTATAGAGATCTCTCTATGTAAAATAGACATAAATAAGAGTTGATAGAATCGAAATATAAGTTTTTTGTGGAATAAACGCCCATAATATCTTCATTTTACGGTAAATTAAAAATATGATTTTTTTATAAATTGAATCTAATTGTAGTTTAATTTTAACTTAATGCCTCCGTGTTTCTATAAGGAAATTAGGGGTCTTGACAGACAGACGAAATATATATAAAGGGGTCCCGTATGTTTCATTTTGAATCAAGGGACCCCAAAAATACCTCCTGTTCATCCCACTTGGTTACGGTCTGGTCGTTTTCAGAAAAACTTTTGTTGTGAAACTTGAATGTTTCAACTTGGCGTTTATTACTCTTATATTTTACGAGCACAGAAAAATCTTACCCAACGTGATTATGCCCTGTGACGAGAATAAATGACAGTGATATAAAGAACCAAGAACTTTGAAGTTTTTTGAAAGGCTTAAAGTGCATTCACATTCCGAAAGTTCATTATAAAGTTGCTCACAGACTGTGATCTGCAGGTTGAGATTGTAAGATGGAGAGACCGACACGGGTCATTATTTACGCTACAAGTTATGGTTCAACCCTACAATAGTCGCGCATCTAAAAGTAACGGGAGATTACATATGTAGTCCATTTTCAAATTGAAATGAAAAATATTGCCAACCCATATTCGGCTCACTGCTGAGCTCGAGTCTCCTCCCAGAATGAGAGGGGTTAGGCCAATAGTCCACCACGCTGGCCCAATGCGGATAGGCAGACTTCACACACGCAGAGAATTAAGAAAATTCTTTGGTATGCAGGTTTCCTCACGATGTTTTTCCTTCACCGTTTGAGACACGTGATATTTAATTTCATAAAATGCACACAACTGAAAAGTTTAAGGCGCATGTCCCGGACTGAATTCGAACCCACAACCTCCGGAATCAGAGGCTCTTTTAAGTATGAATAGGTTAACCTTAATTAGTCGCATATTTAAGTACGTATTTAAAATATGAATGAAAAGATTTATTTATGAAAGTTGAAGCAACGAGCAATAAAACATTGAAACTTTAAAAATACAAGCAAGACGATGTGTATTCAACGAATCGGCAGCCCACTAAACAATATCACAAAGAAATGCTGAATAGCCGCCCGGCCGCTCCGCCCGCTCGTGCTCTCGACGAACAAACTTTTATGTTGTGAAACTTGGCTGTTTGCGCCTGACGTTTATTGCTTTTATATTTTACGAGGCCTGAAAGAACTTCCTAAATGTTATTATATGTTTAGGTATAGATAATAAAATAAATAAATATACTTACAGTACACACATCACTCATCATCAGCCGATGGACGTCCACTGCTGGACTTATAGACTACAAGCCCTTGAACAAAAATTATCTGCCTACCTACTCTATGCACTATGCCGTCATTTCTGAGCGGTACAGGTCAATCCGCTCAGAAATGACGGCATAGTGCTCAGAATTATTTTCTGATATCGTAACAGCCTTCTAAGCGTTATTCACGTTGGTTAATTTCACATGTAATTTTTGTTCAAGGGCTTGTAGTCAGGCCTCTTGCATAGACTTCCAAGCATAACGGTCTCGAGCCGCCATCCGAACCGCATCTAGCGGTTTCCGGTGCGGGGTCGCCATTCCAACACCTTAGGACCCCAACGTCCATCGGCTCTTCGAACTATGTGGCCTGCCCATTGCAACTTCAGCTTCGCGACTCGCTGAGCTATGTCAGTTAACTTGCGTCTGCGGATCTCCCTTATTTCTGATTCGATCACGCGTAGAAACTCCAAGCATAGCTCGCTCCATCGCCCGCTGAGTCACATCACTCACTTAGATCCAAAGTAACCGTATAACTTGTGCTATTGGTACTAAGATATATTTAGATACTTCGTATAAATATTTATATAATGTATGCCCAGACATTGGATAACACCCATGTTCATCACTCAAATAATTTACAAAGGAGGCTTTCTGTAATGGAGGGATTCTGTAACGATGTCTTTATCATTTTGATAGTGTGAGTTCGAATTCATTTCTATTTAATCATATATTTAATTTAAAATAAATTCATATTTATTGCTCTCTGTCTGTAGTACTTACTATGTGAGACAAAGAGAGATAGATCTAAATTCGAAACTCGCATTTGCGAGTTACACAAAACATCGTTGCTGAGTAGCAGTCCTCCAGTTACAGGAATCGAACCCAAGACCGTGGAAGCAGATGCACATGCAGACTGCGCCACGCGACTGTCTTATTAATTTTTAAACGACTTCAAAAACAGGAGAGAAGATTCTCAATTCGTGTTCGTGTTTTGGTATATATTATATACCAAAATTTAAAACAACCAAAACACACAAATAAAAGACATTGAACTTATCCGGTTTAGGGTACCTAATCAACCCGCCGCAATTGTTTTTCATCATAAAATTGACATTTTTTTGGAAAAAAATCCAAATTTGATAACTTATAGCTCCCTATACTATAGTACCCTAGATCTACCCTATAGTATTATGATGCTTACATATATCTCTTTCTTCGATTCACATCATTCCCTTCATACAAGCACGTAGTATAAGGGCGTCTGGCCCTAATGAATGTCCTGAATTTGGTCCAAGAATTTTAACCTTTGCTCTCTCATTACATAATTTCCGTTCACCGTTGCCGCCTTAAAAATAGGTACCTTATGTTAGGCTCCTTTCGTTCATCCTCGCTACGTGCCCACACCACCAAATCTTATCGATTTTACCAACTACATATTTTTTAACTTCCATTATTTCTTATTATACTTATTGTTTCAAATAAAATAATATAAAGTTTATTAGATAAAAAAATTAGAACACAAGAAGAACATAAAACAATAAAAAATCAGTATAAAGAAAGAAGATAGAAAATATCTTTATTACAGCATTATGCCACACAACACAATTTGCTCTTATTATCATAAAATATTGTACATATTATGTAATATGTCAGGACAATATCCTGCGATGTGTGGCATAACCCAATAAAGGGACCCAACTCAGCATAATGCATACTCTTTAAATAAAAAGAGCATGCAGCGCTGGTTTTCAGTTGGAACCGTTGACCAGATGCCGCCACAAACACAGCACACAACATCGTTATTAACTAAAATAAACATAAATGACATTGTATATCAGTAATATTAAACCGATAATACTGCTATAGTTTGAAATTGTGTTGCAGTTATTATCGCTTTAAGTATACTTATAAAGAGTATGTAAAAACAAAATAAAAATTACGATTGGATTCAGCAAAAATATTCTTTATTTTTGCTGAATCCAATCGTAATTTTTTAATTGTTTAAAAAAGTGAAATTTAATATTAAACAATAGCATTTTAAAGTTAATCTTGTGTACAATAATGAGAATACAAACAGCAGATTTAATGAGAAAAGCTATTATTATTAATGTTAGTGTAGTGAGTAATGTGTGTTGTATGTAAGAGATATCATCACCATTATCAGCCGATGGTCGTCCACTGCTGGACATAAGCTTCTGGCATGGATCTCCAAGCTCAACGGTCTCGAGCCTCCAGCATCCAGCGGCTCCCTGCAATACGCTAGCAGAGCCACCGGGGACTAGGGGCTGTTGTGTTTTGGCTTTATGCATATTGCCCATAAAATGATCACGCTGGGCATGCGGGTTGATCATGATCACGCTGGGCATGTGGGTTGGTCATTCGCAGGGCTGGATTTTTCCGCACCGGTGTCGCTGCTGCTCGACACCGACCTGTGTCCACCGGCCATGGTTATGCCACCATTAGTCGGTCGCCAAAGCCTCGTCGGTCAATCTGCACGGTGCACCACGAGCAGGTGAGGTTGGCAGTTGGGGAGACTGACTAGTACTAGCCTCCCCCTTACACCCCATTATTATTATAACTTACTCATTACACTATTTTATAAAAAAAAAACAACTGTCTCAGTACTCATAACACGGCCGAAGCGTAGTTTGGGGCTAGATATTGATGACGTCTGTACTGTTCAAATATTAAAATTCATAGCATATCAATGTTATAGATATATACACTCCCGTGATATGCGGGCGACGGGCGGAAAGACTGCGTGGGATTTTCATTTATCGCTACACGCCCCCCGCCCCGCGCGCAACATCGGGAGTGTTACGAACAAAGTTGCCAAGCTATACCCCACTCTACTGCTTAATATTAAAACAAAACAAAACTCGCAGCTAGTTATTATACAGTGACATTTCATCGTCTTAGAGCAGCTGATATTATGCTCGGAAGCGTATTCAAAAGTAATTTGAAGTTTCTAGCTATGAAAGCCGAAACACTGACGCCAGCAAGACTACTTAGCGGACCATGACTCTCTTGGATTAATAATTTTGGATTCGTTTCGGATTGGAATTCAAATTTTCACGAATCCCGCAAAAAACATGTTTTTCGGGATAAAAAGTAGCCTATAGATCAATATAAAGTAGCCTGTAGATCAATGAGCTCTCTTCTTCTACTGAAAGTTCTAGTAAAATCGTTTCAGCCATTCCAAAAATTCAAAAAAAACCATAACAAACAAACAGACAAGAATTAAAAAAAAAGTCTTAATTGTGTTCATAGTTACCTACTTTGAAATTACTTCAAGTTTGTTTATATGTATTGATTGAAATAAAGCTTTCGCTCACTTTTTCAAAAGAGTCATTACTACCAACCCGTAGATGTGCAAGAAACGCCGTTAAGTATTTTGGAGATTAGAGTTTACATACCGACAGATTAGACAGACAGACAGACAGATTGTTATCCTTTAACAAGTGAGTTTGTGAAGGGTAACATCTAGATCTACTCAATCGTCTTTTAAAATTCTATTACCAATACATCTTCACCGAGTAATATAGGCTTATAGGCTATATTTTATTCTCGTATTTCTACGGGAACGAGAACAATACGAGTGAAACCGCTGGCCGTGTGCTAGTATCATAGGTATTTTAACATAATGTTACACTGTAGTGAAACATTTCAAGCTGCAAATTTAGATGGCACAGTGAAGGGGCCTTTGTAGTAAAATTATCCAGAAGTTTCCACTAAAAACTTGTGACATTTTTTCAGCTTAAAAGCTGTAGTACTAAAATACCTGTCTGATAGGATTATTCAAGCGAGCGAGCACGCGACAATAATTTAATATCGGTGTAAAATTCTATGAAAAACTATGATTTTTTGAGGGCAGTTGTATGATCGTTGTGATGTAGTTTGCATAGTGTCAGCTTTGAAACTATAGCGAACTGCAAACAACAATAAAGGTTCATCAACGTCCCTTTGAGCCTATTTTAATAAATAACAAAGCTGTGAGCCACACAAATAGTGACTATGTAGATAGCCCAGTGGATCTGACCTCTGCCTCCTATTTCGGAGGTTGTGGGTTCGAATCCAGTCCGGGGCATGCACCTCCAACTTTTCAGTTGTGTGCATTTTCAGAAATTAAATATCACGTGTCTCAAATGGTGAAGGAAAACATCGATATACGAGTACCAGACGAGTGCCTACCTTCCTTTACTTCTTTTTTTTTATTCTTTACAAGTTTGCCCTTGACTACAATCTCACCTGATGGTAAGTGATGATTTAATCTAAGATGGAAACGGGCTAATTTTTTAGGAGGAGGATGAAAATCTACACCCTTTCGGTTAATACACGACATGTACCGGAACGCTAAATCACTTGGCGGCATGTCTTTGTCGGTAGGGTGGTAACAGCCACGGCCGAAGCCTACCACCAGCCAGACCTGGACCAATTAAGAAAACCTCAATCGGCCCAGCCGGGGATCGAACCCAGGACCTCCGTTTTGTAAATCTACGGCGCTTACCGCTGCGCCACGGAGGCCGCCGTTTCTTCTTTTCCTTCACCGTTCTTTTCCTTCACGTGATACTTAATTAAAATGCACTTAGCAGAAAAATTGGAGGTGCATGACCTGGACCAGATTCGAACCTACGCCATCTAAATCGAAGGCAGAGGTATTATCCACTGGCTATAATTTATCAAACTTTAAGGCAGTTTATTGGAAGCTCTGTATTATTACGTGCAGAATAAATTACAAGTCATTAGACATTCAGTCTCCCCTTTATTTTGGTCGCAATAACGTTACTAACTGGCTCGTAGATTCAGTGGTTAGCTTGTACTTTTGAATCAGTCAGTCCTGGATTCGAGTGCCAAGTCAAACGATATTTTTTTTTAAAGAAATTTATATTTCAGCCTTGAAACATTCTCTCTTTGACATCGCTCAATTCACAAGTCGCAGCAGCTTATCTGCGGTAAATTTGTATCCTGCAGTTTAAACTAACCAGTCAAGCTGTTCAGTTAAACCGTCCGTGTGTAGTGTCCGTCTATTTTAACTGTACAGTTATTTATCAAGAAAAAAATTTGATTGACATTTCAATTAGATAGAACAGTATAGTTAAAACTATAGTTAAAAAAAAAGTTAAAGCTTTATCAAATATCATTATATTTCAATAGATTTATAAAAAAAAACTTGATAAACTATATATCTAAACTTAAATCACAAAACACTTGCAATTGGTGAAAGCTTATACTTCAATCAGTAGTTTTCAATATCTACATGATTAGAACAATAGACAGACAAACGCAAACGGAGGAATTTGTTTTTTTTAAATATGTGTAGATATCTAACAACTACGAAATAAGTTTAAAATCTTTGGCTCTTATACTATAAGTATTCCCAGCGAATTTTAACTGCCGAGCAGTGAAAGCTGTAAAGCTCTGAACTAGTCTCTTTACGACGACTCTCGCCGTAACACAATGATTGCGCCCTGAGCTTTGCAGTAAAATACAATAAGTTAAAAAGAAACGTGACCCGAATGTTGTCCTATTGATATTAAATCGTTTGAGAAATATGTGACGAAATAGCTTCCCCTCTCTTACTATGTCACATACCCTGGACACGTATGAAACAACTTTCGGCCTAGTCTTCAATTCACACAGCCTTTCTTGTTTCCGTTCACGCCATCTTCTTTACGAAGTGAATAAATTCATTTTATTCACACTCTCAGTTTTTTTTCAGCTAATTACGAAGGTTTATTAGGTCTGTTACGGGGAACCCTATCACTAAAAACATATGAAACATAATCGCTCGCCCCTATCAAGTTGTTTACAATTTGAGTTGTATAAGATTATTTGTTATTGTTATTTGTCGAATTTCGTGGAATAAACAACACGCGTGTGGTCGTTTTCAAAATGGTCTAGACACATTCTGACGGGTATAAATACGCGCCGGATGGCCTCCGTGGGGCAGTTGACTTTAGAAACGAAGCCAGGTAACATCAAATGATACCAGCGATACAAGTGAACAATAGTGAACTCGGCTACGATTTTGGACAACGAAATGCCTACGTTTGGAAGTGTATTAATACTCGGACTAAGTAGTGAAATAAAGTCTCATACGAGTCACTAGGTGTTTCATTCCAAATCTTCAAACCCTAGTTCGTAAAAATAGGTATTTATTCTATAACATAATGATATTCCTAGTCAACAGGACGTTATGTTTAATTCCCTAGCGAGTGACAATATATGCGGTAAAACCAACCAAACCAAACCTGACTTAATCAAAGAATTTATAATATGAAATCCTTCTATGAGAGCTGGGAATCGTATACAGGATTTCCTGGTTATAACGCAATTCCCAAAGGTTGAAAAAGTGGGACGTGAGAAGAGGATAGGAAGTTTGCAAGACTTTAAATTCTACGGAAAAACAGAGGAGATTTTTTAAACTTGGGCATATTTAAGATAGGAAAGTGCATTTCATCCCAAGTAATTAAGTTAACTAATTAAACCCGATATCTTCTACGACATGTCATTAACTAGTAAAATCAAAATAAACATTATGCGTAAATCCTACTTATTTTTTATTACATTTTTTAGACATTTAAAAAAGGTTGCCCTTCTTCTTCTTTTAATAGTAATACTCCTTCTTAATCGTGCAATCTTAGCAGAGTGGTCGTGGTTGCAGCGATAAACAACGCCTTCTGTGCAATGCTCCTCTACTTTTGGCGATTGGTTGGGAATACTGCGCATATTATATGCGTTTTCGATGGTAAAACTTTTATCAATTATCATTATATTTCAATAGATTTATAAAAAAAAACCTTAATATACTATATATCTAAACTTAAATCACAAAAAACTCTCAATTGGTGAAAGCTTAATACTTCAATCAGTAGTTTCCAATATCTACATGATTAGAACAATAGACAAACAAACGCAAACGGAGGAATTTGTTTTTTTTTTTTAAATATGTGTAGATATCTCCTCTACTTTTGGCGATTGGTTGGGAATATGTATTGGTTGGTTATGGGAATACTCTACCATGGATGGTTGTGTTGCAGCCTTCACTAAAACGCAATAATGTTGCGTTTTATAACCTATATATATTATAGTGAGTCAGGATATCGCGACGTATGCGTTGGCTGAGAGAAACATATCCAAAGGGTCTGCTACACAGTATAGCGATTATAGTATGTACAACGTACATGTATAACCGATCGAATGGTCCCATACAAAAGGACCTTCCGTCAAGTATATAAAGACCTCTCGCATTGTAGGCAAGGGAAATAATGTGTGAACTAAACTCGATTTTAGTTCACGCGAATAAGACTCATTTTCGATAATAACCACCTTCATTGATGCACTTCAGTTATGTTATGGACCCGATATACTGATGACACGACTTCACTGAAGCCATTCCCATCGGAAAGTGAATTGTAGATATGAAAGAAAATAGATCAGTATGTTACGATTGGGTTAGATTCACCGGATGTAAATCTACACCTATTGACGGCTGAGTACCTAGTGCGTACTAGGCCTAGAGATCTTGCCTTTTAACCCTACAGTGGTCGCATAACTAAAAGTAACGGGAGTGGTCGCGTGGATTACATATGTAGTCCATTTTCAAAGTGAAATAAAAAAATATTTAAGCGTATTATTTTTATACTGTTAAATATAATATAATTCATGTAGCTTTCTATATTATTTATAATCATAAAATCTAATATTATGCTATGCTATATTTTCAAAAAAATCTCGTTGATTGGTTGTGAGACATCTAGACAACAATTAACTTTGCAATTTTCTTATGAATTTCCATATAAGCCACAAAACAAGTCGGCCAGAAAATTACATCGAAGAACACTCAAAGATTTTTGAAAATCAAGAAAAAATATTACAAGCTACTTCTCTATTAAGAGAGATGTTTTTGTTTATAATGAATCATCATCATGATTTTGACTGATACCTTACCTAGGATGTCTTGCTTTTACCCGAATAACTTTAGCGCATTTATTATTCAAAATGATGGTTCAGAAAACATTAATATCCTTATCAACCTGATAAAAAAAAATGTTTTTGTTATCAACCTGAGCAAAATATAGCTCAAACTGTGCAAGTTGTCGACTATCCACTTATATTTTAAAAATTTCAAGTTTTAAATCATTACAAACAGCTTGCCACGAATAAAAATTGTTTAAATTATTATTATTAAAAGATTTAAGTACAATAATTCATAAATTCGTTTTATGAATTATTGACAACAACAATGAAACATCGATTCTATAGAAACAGTTTTATAAATGCATTAGATCATTGATCCTAAACTTTGTCCCTTTATAACTCGTCTGAGTGTTAGAGAGGAAGCCTGATGTGGGACATTCATTATGCTGACAACGATAAAACTTTTGGCTTCGCTGAAAGAAATTTGCAAACAAATATTAAGATTCCATTATAACATAGAGTAAAAAAGGCAGTTGTGAAAATAGGTCGAATTCATTCTTTTCAAATTGGTCAACTTACCCAATGAAGTCTTAAAAAGAATAAAAAAGTTTTCAATTAAGTATTCTTTTGAGATACGACAGCGCAATTTAATTTGATATCTGAAATCTGTAGAAGTTTGTTATTAAAGCCACAAACTCCTGAGAATTCATTTATATTTATTATTTTGTCATCAGCCCATTATTAATGGCCCGCTGCAGGTCCTTTTTCTCCTTGTAGGAGATTTTAGAGTTTACATTGAACATAATGCTCCATTTCGGATTGTTGGGCTTTGAGTGATAACGTTTAAATAAGTAACACCGCTATAAGATGGACATCTTATCATCGGTCTAATTAAATGATAAAGTACGAGACCGACATCTTTACTAGGTAAGGACCTCGGAGAGCAAGTAAAGATGTCAGTCTGGTACTTTATCATTAATGCGTAGGTGGTCTCACATCTCCTTAGATGTGAGACCACCTACGCATTACGACAACATACGACAACTTAGGTCTTTAATACTACTGAAAATATGTATAATGAAAATAGTTTTAAATATAATATCATAGTTAAGACTCGAACCTAGATCGTGATATGTAGCCATTGAGGATCAAGTGGATCAACGAAACAACAACAGAGTATTCCAACAAAGTTTTATTTTACGCGAATTTTCTTTTAAAAAGCCAAACTTTCATGCACGGAATAAAATAAGCCGTGTATTACACGCGCGAGGCAAAGAAGCTTACTTTATTATAACACGTTTTCCGTATCTTCGCGCCTAATCTAATTCGGAAGTCACATTAAGAGGAATAAAGCGAAAATCTCTAGAGCACCATTCGGGTTCGTTCCCCGAGATCTTTTTAAAGCATTCGCCGTACATTCGCCACATTAAATCACCTTGGATTTTTGGATAACTTACAGCCTTTTGGGAGCAATCCTGATCGTAGGCTCTGATTTTATTCGGCGCTAGATTCCCATAACGGATTCGCCCGGGGCTCACCAAAAACTAACACCCCGTATTTTTTGGTTTGCGATATTCAGCGGGAAAAATCTGCCGAGTTTTTAAATACTATCAGCATACTTAGATTAATATCATAAATTCGCAAATGCTATTATATACTTTTATTAGTGTTAATTGAAATATGGTTACATTACGAGTATTTGTTTGAAATACACTGCAAATACTTGTAGTGCATCGAGATATTCTGATTTAAGTAAACATTTAAAATAAGGTTACAGTATTATTTTGTTAGATATCTAATGCTATGTGAGTAATCATGCTAATAACAAGTAAGAAATAGTAGCTTTGTAATTTTGTGAAGCTTGTCCAAGCTGCGTTTTTAAGTTAAGTATTTTGATCAGTTTTGTAGATTGACATCAGAACTACAGTAGCATTAAAATGAGTCCTATGTTTAATGGTAGTATTTCAAAGACTTGCAAGACTTGATTATATACAGAGCCGAAACAAGTGAAGCTTAATAAAAACTACATGCGGTTTGTCTTAACAAAAGGGTACACTAAAGAGGGCAAATCACGTTGGGCCACACAAAAACAAACCCCTCACTGATCCTGTGGAAAGTCAACCTAAAGTGCTGCGTCTGATAACTTATTCAGAGTCATGCGCGGAATCTCCGAAGCTCACTTTGCTCTCCACCGCTTCATTATCGCATTTAAACACTGGCATTTGAGAGCGTTCCACACATTCGTTTGCGACGTCACAGGATTATGACATCCCGACCTCCCCGTGATCAATAAATCCATTGCACACTGCCACAGTAATCTCAGGATTAGCGTTTCCCAGTCGCTTTGTGTCGGCGGCTTAAATCCAACGCACTGAAATCAAATTACACATGGCTTTGTGCTTTCCGATAAACTAAGTATTAGTTTTTTTTTATAAATTACATTTGACGCCCGTACGCTATATACCTTAAGAAATTTGAAAGTTTGTCTGGGCAAAAGTTTGAAAGGGCTATTAGGACCTCTGAAATCTGCTATTTTCAAGGTCGCCATGGCCATGATTAGCTTAACCGTACTTACCTCAAGAGCAAACAAACTTTCAGCGTTCATAATAATTCAAAAACAAAGTACGTCTGGCAATGCAGTACTATGAGTTTTTATTTTATTGAGATTGTCGAAATATGCATGTTCAACTGTAATGTAGTCTATTACGTAAATTTAGAAGTTTGATTTTTTTCACAACTTCATGAGACCGTAGACCTTAGTATACGGTTAACTTGACGCGTTTCTGAAATATACCGGACAACAATGTGATCTTATAAAAGTTCAGTTTTTTACTTTTGAGGTATGGTACGGTACCCTAAAAAACTGTTCTAAAGGTCATCCAACAAGCCTAGCACTAAGAGCTAGCTCAAACAAATAGCAATCGTATTTTGCGGCTATTTTGGGCGCCACGCCGTATTTTCACGACAACGGGTTAATAGCAACACGCGCCTGTAGTGTTTCCGTCAGCGAAGCAACGAATATGCAATAGCCATAATACGAGTTCTTGTCAAATTCGAGTAAACTCAAACGTATTGTTGTAGTGGAGATTTTTGTGACAGAGTTCGTTGTGGAAAGTACTGTCGCCATGCATGTATCGCCAACGAACTGTGTTTCGTTTTGATTTTTTTTTTTATTTATGATGTCACGGGCATGTCTCTAAAAAGTTCGAAGTGTTTATTAAACGCAAGCTCATATAGTCCTATCATAGAGTTAATGATTATATAAATGATAAAAAGCTTGGTGTTGAACTGTACTTTTGTGGTTAGTTCTAGTTTAGTCTATAAGCTTGTAAAATGGTGGTTGGTAAACAAAAAAAAATAACCTTGGCTGAGTTTATTGTAGGCTCTTCTCGGACCAAGGCGCATTTGAAACCCTCGTCACTTTAATTTTAGGTTTTCGATTTTATTTAGGTACCACAATTTAATTAAATCATGACATAACTTGATGTTTCAAAAGTGCTTGTAAAGTAAGCCTAATTGAAATAAATGAATTTTAAATTTTGATGGTTATGGTCAACGTTGTAATTACACGTACATGACAGATATAATACACCTATACATATAATAGAGTATTTTTACTATACATATAATAAAGTTTTTCTATATGAGCACCCCACTGAAGTTTACAATTTAAGGTCATTCCCAGGAAAACTATGGAATTCTCCATTTTCAGTGTTTCACCATAGATACCCTGTTACTTTTAAAAAATTGCTTTACTATTAGCATTCTCCTAATTTATATATAATTTAAAAAACTGTCATCATCCCTATTGTCAGATTAATTTGAAGATACGGGTATTCGATATACAAAAATTATACGACGGTTTCGAGCTAATCTCTCACTAAGGCTCTGTTTTAGTCTCGTATGAAATCACTCGCAGTGACGAGACTCGAGTTTATTGAGTCAACTCTTCGCTGTAACATGTTGCTGGCGTTTAAATAGCGTACGCTCACATTATGGGCAAGTGTGAAGAACCTCTATGACACTGTTCTGAAAAGTTGTTCTGTTGGAAAATTCTGGCATGTTGTTATGGCACTATTCAATTCCTAACTTAAGATCATTACAGCCGATTATAAACTGTTGAACATAAGCTTTTTGTCTAATTTGTGTTTTTGTATAAAAGACTTTTTAAGGCAAAACACATTTGCCGGAAGATATCGAAAAACCGGACAAGGTCGAGTCAGACTCGCCCACCTACTGTTCCGTATGTAGATCATTATAAATAGTTGAGGAATCGAATTCCTCAGTTTCCCAAGCTTTTCCCGAAATTCAGCTTTAAACACTTAACTTTTCTTAAAGATTTAATTTCAAATTTATAGTTTTTGTAGTCTAAATATTCATTTTAATAATTTAATCCATGTCTATTAAAAATACCTAAATACATTAGAAAATATTAATGGGTGAACAATTATATGCACATGAGTGAACAATTAGATGTTGTTGTCTATAACGATATTACTTTTAAATTTTCATTATTCGTCATCAACCCATATTCGACTCAGTGCTGAGCTCGAGTCCACCACGCTTGACCAATGCGGATTGGCAGACTTCACACACGCAGAGAATGAAGTTAATTCTCTGGTATGCAGGTTTCCTCACGATGTTTTCCTTCACCGATTGAGACACGTGATATTTAATTTCTTAAAATACACACAACTGAAAAGTTGGACGTGCATGCCCCGAACCGGATTCGAACCCACACCCTCCGGAATCGGAGGCAGAGGTCATATCCACTGGGCTATATGTATATTCATTATTCTAGGTCAATGCAAATATTCTATGAATTTTGTGTGAGAATTACGAAATATATATTTTTTAGAATAAAATGCCGTATCTTATTTTTAGGTAAGCTTAAAATTTTGGTTTTTTTATAACTTTATGAATCCTTATACGGTTTAAATTTCAAGTTCATACCTACACGCGTTTTTGAAATATACCGAACAACAAATTGATCGAGTAAGAGTTTCGTTTTCTTCCTATTAGGGAACAAAAAAATCAAAAAAAATACGTGTGCCAATCGGGGACTGCCGCGTTAAAGCTATTGCATAGCATTTTTCATCAACTGCAAATTATAATTATTTACTTGTTTTTACTATGCAGTATTTTTTTCTTTAGAAAATTATAAAATTAAAAAAATTAATAAAAAAAAAATAAGAAATTTTCGTTGAGCAGGAATCGAACTCTAGTTGAAAAAGTTTTGCCCCTTAGTTTCAAAACCACTTGTACAGTTGATTCGATATGTTAACGTCGAAATGTGTTACCTTGATGCACGGCTTGGTTGTTAGGTTTATTTTCGTTACGGAATATCTAGATTCGGTCGCCGCGCTCATAGCCCGCGATAAAAGCTATACGAAGGCTAAAAAGAAATGAAGTTTAAAAACTATAACCCAACTACGTAAAAATGTTTCTAACGAACAAGAAAATATTATTAGTCGGGTTATAGTTTTAAAAATTATTTTTTTATTTAATACTTTTCCATTTCTTGATTGACCTTACACTACACTTGCCCTGCAATATCTTCGAGTACCTAGTTACATCGTCGCATTCTGATATGAAACGACTGGACCGCGTAAACTTTACGATCGCATTTTAAAGATATATTTACACTTAAATAATATAATTTATATACATATTTGTAATGTGCTCGCCAAGATCTTATTAATACTAAACACATAGTGATTATCCCGGTTTATTTTTTTTCGAGATTAAAATATGAGGTTTAAATTCCGTCATATAATTTTTTTAATCTAAAGTTGTATTATTACGAATCTTTTAACACCTCTTTCATTAAAATCGATTCAGTAGTTTAGGCGCTACGGTGGAACAAACATACATACATAGACTGCCAAAATCATTACCCTTCCTTTTGGCTTTGCCGTAGTCGGGTAAAAAAGAAGATGCGCATAAAACATCGCAGAAGTAATTCGCCCTAACGAAGTTGCAAAGACTGCTCTGCACTTAAAGACACCCTCAATACACGGACAAAATCACGGGTATCTAGTACCCAGTGGCTCATAAAACATTCAGATAAGACTTTTTAACGTACAGTGAGAGCTCATTAGATATTCAGAGACGTCGCGAACTCTTTTTGAAATGCTGCTCCCCGATCCGAAATTCCACCTTGAAAACAAAATTAAAACTTCTACTCGTTACTTATACCGCGTACTTCAGCAAATTTGTGCATTTTTTAACCAACTCTGGCTAAACCTGGGTAGGTAATGTTTTTTTTTGTAAACTAATATTATTAAGAGGTAAAATTTGAGTTATTGTTTGTTCTTTGCGATGTAACTCAAAAGTACTCGACTAATTTTAAAAATTCTTCCTACATTTTAAAGCCACATTTACCAAGTAGCATAGTAAATATTATTCCCCATATTTCTACGGTAACGTGGACTGCGTGGATAAAACCACGGGTCGTCTGCCAATTAAACAATATTTGTTATTTATTTAAATCTATACTCATATTATAAAGCTGAAAAGTTTGTTTGTTTGTTTGAACCTTCTAATCTCAGGAACTACTAGTCCGATTTGAAATATTCTTTCAGTGTTAGATAGCCCATTTATTGTGAAAGGCTATAGGCTGTATTTTATCCCCGTAATCCTACGAGAACGGGAACCACGCGGATGTAACCGCAAGACGTCAACTAGTATACTATACCCGTTTTCCCCGTTAAACCCGACTACGAATATATTTATTGTTGTAGGTACTATCCATGCTCTTACAAATAAAAGAGAACTTTAACGTAATACTAGCGGACGCCCGTAACCTCGTTAGCGTGAAACTCAATTTTTCATTAATCCCGCGGGCACTATGGTTTTTTCCGGGATAAAAAGTAACCACATGCTGCTCAATAACCTACTCTATCTATCGTGAAAGTCCCATTTAAATCGGTTTGTTATCTTAAAATCACAGACAGATACTACAATTTTATTATATGTATTGATGAATATAATATCTATACAAATTAAATCTGTACGCGCCTGTACAATACAGATGGTATTAAAATGTTGCCTCTTTTCATCTGAAATTTAGTCACCTTTAAAATTTCACGGACAATTTATTTTCCTTCTTGAAGTCCGTTCATTCGAAAATATCCCCTTACAAATATTTTTAAGGAAATAATAAACGCTTCGTCTCACCGACGAGACTTTATTTTACAAAAAAAATAAAAGTGAGAGAATTCTAAAAACAAGTTTTTATAGTGCTCTTAAGAGATATTAGAATACTAATTCTGTTATACTAGTATCAGTCTTTGAAACTTGCTCAATAGAATTCAAAAATACTTAACGTATTAACTGCATGTCAGCATTCGACGAGTAACTAATAAAAATGTTTTTTTTTTATAAAATACATTTATATGCAGAGCTGTGAGCTGTATTCTTAAGTATGCTCCTGATTAAGCATGCTCAAAGCAAACATTCCAATCACATAAGCTAATTTGTGTCTATCGCTTTCTGTCTATAGTATCGTGTTAGAAAGGGAGAGACGAAGGTGAAGAGAATACAGAACAGCAATGCTGATCGACTAGCAAACTCAATAAGCAAACCTGTTTAGACGCGCTAAAAGCACGCCCCTTCCACCCGCGCATCAAGTAGCATGCTCATAAATTGCACGACTGTTGATTCTTGAGCAAGCTCGAAATAAGCATGCTCATTATTAGCAATTTTGCGATACACATGATAATACGTAGCAACTGCTCAATAGTAGCATGCTTTCGTGCTTGAAATGAGCATGTGTAACAGTGGCTTTAATTATACTCTTGATCAAGTCATCAATATTCTCTTTCAGTGCGCTTTAATTTGAGACACCACTCGAGTATATTTGCAGACATTCGGTTGTTTTTTCCCACTTTCAACCCTCACAACTTTTAAACGCTTCAAACGATTTTCATCAAACATGTCCAAGAACATTCGCCCGTAGGTAACCTTTAATACAAAAAATACTTAATTACAATTGCTTCATCCGTTTGGGAGCTATGGTGCCACAGACAGACAGATAGACAGACAGACACGTCCTTATAACACCCCTCATTTGCGTTGGGGATTAAAAAGTAGGTACCTACCAAAAAAGTAATAATCCAAGTTGAAATCAATAATTTAGTAAAAATTAGAACCTGTTCTGCCCCGCAGCTGTGTCATTCCTGAAATTTGATTTCAATTAAGGAAACAAAAGCCAGAAGTTTTATTAAAAGGGAATATCTTGTGCGGTCTCGAGGCGTTCAATATTTAAGTATGGCATTCTCCGAGCACGGGAGATATCTAAATTGAATTTTTCTTTTATATCATCAAAGAATTAAGGCTTTATTGTTCAGAGTTGCTGCATTATCATCATCATTTTCTTAATCATATATCAACATGTATGTGTGCCTATCCACTAAGACCTGGTCTTTCTTATTCGAATAGAGGTCATCTGGATTTTAAACCCACCAACTGCCTATTGAGATTGGCGGATAAATGTTATCTATACTTACATTGGTGGACTTGACATGACATCAAGCGAATCGCAGGGATTCGCTGGATGCAGGTGGCTCAGTATCGTGATGTTTGGCAGTACCTACAAAAGGCATATGTCCTGCAGTGGACGTCCATCGGCTGATTTGATGATGATGATGATGATACTTACATTATAAACTTGAAGAGTCTGTTTGATTGTTTATTTGTTTGTTTGTTTGCTGCCTGAGGTAAGTGCGTTAAGCACTAACCTCAGGAACTATTGGTCCGATTAGAAAAAGCCTATTTATCGAGGAAGGCAGTCTATAATTTCTCATCATATTCCTAGGGAACGCTAACTATGCGGGTGAAACCGCGGGGCGTCTGCTAGTCTAATAATAATGACCGGGATCGATGGTTAAAATGCTCTCCGAGACATAGCGATGTAATACCACCTTACTTTTTACGACTTTTGACGATCTGCGTGGCGCAGTGGTATGCGCGGTGGATTTACAAGACGGAGGTCCTGAGCCGATTGAGGTTTTCTTAATTGATCCAGGTCTGGCTGGTGGGAGGCTTCGGCAGTGGCTAGTTACCACCCTATCGACAAAGACGTACGGTAAAGCGATTTAGCGTTCAAGGGGTGTGGATTTTCATCCTCCTCCTAACAAGTTAGCCCGCTTCTATCTTAGATTGCATCATCACTTATCATCAGGTGAGATTGTAGTCAAGGGCTACCTAAATAATAAAAATAAAAAGCAGATTTTCTTTAAAAAAGAACATTGTGATGTCTCGACGGGCTCTCTGGCGCAGTTGGTAGTGATGTGGTACTTGACAGAGAGATCGTGGGTTCAATGCCCATTTCGGCTGAGTTCACTTTCATCCCCCACAACTTTTAAACGGCTCAATCGATTTTCACCAAACAAGTCTAAGATTACTTGTCCGTAAGTCACCTTTAATACAAAAAAAACTAAATTGAAATCGCTTCATCAGACAGACTGAGCCACAGACAGACACGTCAAACTTATAACACCCCTCTTTTTGCATCGGAGGTTAATAAACTTATACCTATTAACCCCGCTTTTATCTTAGTCTACCTTGTCAAACATCAGGTTAGATCGCAGTTAAGGGCTAATTTGTCATAGAATAAAAAAGCTCAGAACCTAATTAGTAGTTGCATGGTCGACTGGACGAACGAGTCAATTATATTTGCGCTGAAATTATAAAGAATGATGTCACAAGTAATTGTACGTCGGAGTTAAATCACTTGAAAACGTATAATAAACTATAGTACGTAACTTCTCTAACTACCTCAAAGCACTTGATAATTGTATAGCCAAAGTACTATCCAAGAGTCGCCGAGAATTCATTTAGCACACTTACCTTGAGAGCCAACTTTAAATAGAAGCCAGGTAATAATTTGGTCCACTTTAAATGAATCAGTCACTGTCGACCCCTTTCTGTATCAACTTTGAGGACCGATTTAGTTGCCAGAATCAACTGGACATATTCGGGAACTAAATGGAATGTAATTTGGGGCGGACGTTTACGAAACTTGTGATTTTCCCCAAACTAAGACCTTGTATTGTATGTAAGGTTTATAACTAATTACAATCCGTACCTCAATAGGAAAAATCCATGAGAAGTGTTTTTCGATTCCTGAAAAAGATCGTACGGCTAAACTCTCAGACTAATTACATGAGGACTAGTATCGCACCCAAATTCACGAACAAAACTGTCTGTCATATTCGGTGGAAAACGAGCTTAGATTTGGCATCTATCTTTTACTAAACTAAAAGTTTTTGCCCGTCTTTTACACCAATTAACTACACAAAAAGGTATTTTTACGGATCTCTTTCACAGATGAAACACAATTACAACTATGAAACATCGATCCTATAGAGACAGTTATTATAATCGCATTAGATCGTTGATCATATACTTTGACAGAAAAGTAACGTCTAGCGAGGCAGGTCCATATCTAATTAGTCTGAGGGCTAAACTAGTGTATTTACGTTGATGACAGGTTCGACTGTCCGTTTCGGCATGAAACCAATAAGATACCATATTATGACCGAACAAAGCAGAGACAGAAACGAAAAAGAAACAATGCGTCTACGCGTCTATTCTCAATTCCATAAACTAGTTCCTTGTTATTTCTTTCAAAAAACAAAAAAATATTTGTGCAAGCTTGTGTTAGGAGTTCTTTGAATACGGGTGTAATTGACATTATTTTTTTTTATTTATTATAAAAAGTGTATTTGTTGTTATAACACTGAGGATATAATTAAGAGGGTATTTTATATTACTTGAGTTCAGTTTTTTGTTTTGCAGCGTGACGGTGTTCACGAAAGAACCTGCGCAAGGTGTTTACCTAAAAATGATGGTACAATCACTGTCACTGCTACCCGTCCCGTCATACTTGTTTAATATATTTACAAGTGGATACGGTTATCCAGTCCAAACAAATATTATTTCCACCTGTCATATACACATTACATAGGACAAAATTGTTCCTCGCGAAAGCATCAGCTAATTACGTGTCAATTTGAAAAGGAGTACTTTTCTACTTAATCAATCGATCGTATGACGAGATAACAACACGTAGTCCCTAAAGCTTATTATTGAACGGTTCAATGCCTCGTTGTTTCAATGGCTAGCTGATGTGACTTCGCATCACGAAGTCATGGATTCGAGTTCTGGGTCATGAGATAACTGAGATTTTCTTTCTTTCTAGATATTTTCATAGTTTTATTACACCGCTGTTCCTTGGTAAGCACGTTACCCGTCATTCTCGTCATGGTTATTAAAGAAACATTATCACTCTAAGCTGGCAAACTTGTATTAACTCCATATTTTATAGAGAGAGAGGCCTGGCGCTGCAATTCGCCGTTAAAATAGGCTGATAGTGATAAAATAATCAACCGTTATAATGCTCTAATCTAACCGTACCAATATTCATTATTTAATAATATATTAATTTTTTTTCTAGTAAGGGGGATTCGTAATTTAAATCCACCAATCATGTTTCCCGTGCCGTGATAGCCGAGTGGATATGACCTCTGCCTCCGATTTCGGAGGGTGTGGGTTCGAATCCGGTCCGGGGCATGCACCTCCAACTTTTCAGTTGTGTGCATTTTAAGAAATTAAATATCACGTGTCTCAATCGGTGAAGGAAAACATCGTGAGGAAACCTGCATACCAGAGAATTTCTTAATTCTCTGCGTGTGTGAAGTCTGCCAATCCGCATTGGGCCAGCGTGGTGGACTATTGGCCTAACCCCTCTCATTCTGAGAGGAGACTCGAGCTTAGCAGTGAGCCGTATATGGGTTGATAACGACGACGAATCATGTTTCGTTACAGCGTGCTTTAAGTATTAATGTTAAACTCTGTAACGATCATTACTATCGGATGTTTTTGAGGTCGTTGCAAGCAATGGATCAGGGTGGATTTTGCCATAATGCGTAAAATAACTGTTATATATTGTCGAATACTTGGCAAGCGGAGTTCCGTTGATACTCAAGAAACACATGATAACTCTGGAGTGAGACACATTTAGGGCGTTTCTTCGTAAGATAACATTTTTCATTACAACATATCGCAGATCATCATTCACAGTTATTAGCTTTTTTTATGGCTCACTGTAAGTCCAAATCTCTCTTCTTTTAGGTGAGAAGAATTGGAGCCTAAACCCATCATGCTCTTTTAATACTATTTCACTGGCAAGACTGAACAACCAAAACCACAATATCCAACAGCGCAGGTAATCAAAATTAAATATTACCTACGTATTGAATGTATTATGATTATAGTATAATTATATAATTTATTTCTGAATCACATAATTACATTATATTCAAATAAGCCGATTATTTTTATACGAACCAGCAAATTTTCCTACAGGTAATCAATACATTGATACATATAAATGAAATAGAAGTGTCTGGCTGTTCTGTAACACAAGTTTTGTCTGGTTGTCCGGGCTTAACCTCTGGAACTACTAAATCGATTTTACTTGCACTTTCATTAAAAGATAGATGAGGTTATTGATACAGAGGTGTCTGATAAAGAACATAGTTTGTGGATCACATTTTGTATTTGTAAGTTTTTCTTGTACTGGGTAATAATAATACCTCACTATTTCTCTCAGTACAGTCAAGTAAAGGGACCTGACAGACAGATAAACGGATAGCAGGAAAGGAAAAAACTTTTTTTCCTTTTGAGACACCCTAAAAATAACTCTAAACATTTACACCCTAAAAATAACTCTACACATTATCATGTACGGATTCCATACAAAAAGAAACCATTTCTGGTTCCTATTACTTTTGATATTTCGCCAAAACAACAATTATAGAACATCAGAATCATGTAAACTAACTACAAAATTACATTCAAACAACTTCAACGAACAACGAATTCACATTTGATATATTTAATAACGAACTGTGCATGTAGATAGTTAGCGAGAAATAATTTAAATTTGATTATCGAATTTCAATTTATTGAAGCAGAAAAAACGGTACTTTGTTTAAAAAAAAATACAAGAGAACGTTTTCATTTATACGAACAGGACGATGCGAAATTCAATTAACAAGACAATAAATATTTTTAAAAGTCAGAAATTCCGAATTGCTGGAGGCAGTTATTACTATGGAATAAAGTAGCAGACACACAGGCTCCGGTGCGAAGGGTAAAAAAATGGAAGTAGATTGGAGGCGTTCTAGTGTCACACTACGCAAAATTAAAAAAAAAATCAAAAAATAGTCTATATGCACTTTTGAAGCGTCAAGTTTGATTTTACAAGGACTCTACCATTGGTTCGAAAGCCAGGTTTACTGATAAGAGGTGAATTGAGGACTTTCAGATTTAGTTTAAAATCGAAGATGACATATAATTTTACTGTAAAAATAAACAAATATAATAAATATCATGAGTTTCTCGAGTTCTATTTTTTTCAATTAAATAGAAATAAATTATTTAGTAGATATTTTATAACGATATTAGAATGATATTTAAAACGATATTTTAAAATACTGTACAAGTACATAATAATTTAAAATCAAACTTATGTATTAAATGTTTATTTATCTCATAGTACGAGATGCATATTACGTGAATTATATATTGTATTACGCATACACTTTATTTTTTAAATCATGGGATAAAAGTATTATTTTTATCTAATTTTTTATAAAAAAAAATTATCTACAAACTTTGTATAGCCCAAGCATATGTGTGTTATGTAAATAGTCAACAAAACAAACAAACATACCGGAGGTCCTGGGTTCGATCCCCAGCTGGGCAGATTGAGATTTTCTTAATTGGCCCAGATCTGGCTGGTGGTAGGCTGGGCTGGTTGAAACCGAAAGGAGTGTGAATCTTCATCCTCCTTCTAACAAGTTAGCGCGCTTCGATCTTAGACTACATCATCACTTACCATTAGGTGAGATAATGAGATTGTAGTCAAGGCCTAACTTGTAAAGAATAAAAAAAAAGAATTGGTCTTTTACTTGGGTAAATTATTTTGATTGTAAACACAATTGAATAAAGATAATAAAATCTGCTATTACAAATTATTATTATTGAATGAGACTACCACTGGCCTACCTACGCCTTAGGTTTCAGCCTACGCACTACTAAAAGATGTTAATTATTATCAAACTTGCTTCTTACTTCTCCTATAAGAAATAACTAGCTGTAGCCGCATGGTTTTACCTGCGTGGTTCCCGTTCCCGTAAGAATACGGGGATAATATACAGCCTACAGCCTTCCTCGATAAATGGGCTATCTAACACTGAAAGGTCTTTTCAAATCCGACCAGTAGTTCCTGAGATTAGCGCCTTCAATCAATCAAACAAACAAACTCTCCAGCTTTATAATATTAGTATAGATTTTAAACTTACACCCAAAATACTGTTCCAAAGCGAACTGACAGACATCATCAATATACAAAAAAAATCAAGTGTATGTCTGTGATTTCAAGTGCTTATAGCTGTATACATGATATTAAACATATTAATAGCTTAAACAAAATTTAAAAAATATATACTAAAATTAAATTTAAAAAATTAAATTCTCATTCTAAAGTATCGTGTTAAACAGAAAGAGATAGAGGTGAATTAGAAACTCGCACTTGCGAGATACAAAAATATCGTTACAGAAAAGCGCTCCAGAACTAAGATTTGATCCCGTGAGTTCAAGAACCGTAGACGCGTAGCGTATAACAACCGTATCCATTCGTCAATGTTCGTAGATATCGAGTTGCTACGCGCTTCCTAAAACGAGCTTATTATTACGATCTTAGAAAACGCTAACATGAACCCGCACTAAAAGCTCCGTTCTTACGTCCAAGGTGCTTTATTTTATAGCACGTAGAATAGCAAAAATTAAACTTTTCTGCAAAAAAACAGACAAATCCAAGTGAGAAAATCACGCAGACCCGTCATACTCGTAAAGCCCTCTACGTACGTTTTACTTGATATCAATCCATCCTCAAACGTTGACACTACGGTGTATAATCGAGAAGCCTAAATTTAGCTATTGAAATTCATAGGTTTTTCACATTAAATCGAAAAAGAAATCAATCTTTCATTGTTGATAGTGCTTCAACGAAACACTCAATTTTCATGTTATTAAAGAAAAATTAAAAGTAATAAAAATACAAGTCATGCGTATCTTGTAGGGTGAGGGGTGCAAGGGAGGGACGGAAAGGATACTGGGCTCCTGATGGAGGCTGAGTTAGTCGTTGTACAGAGCTTGTCGGTGACGGTTGTGTTCCGGGAGCCCATCGCAACTTTACATCTCGAATTCTAAGCGAGTGAACAAGTACAACGCATTCCGCGTGCAGTGAATACGAACTGAGTTTATATTATTTTCTAATGTAAATAAATTTATTTAAATGTAAATAAACTTCTTAGTGATATAATATTTCAAACTTTCTAAATGTTATAAGTGTTTAGACATTAAGATTAATTAAGGGTTGTTAGTTTATTAAGTTGATAACTTAGTGCGCGATACGAATTTTTGAGAACAATGTTTGCCTCAAAAATTGTGATCAAACTTACCGCTATAGTGATGTTGTTTATTGTAAATATGTATCATAATAAAGGACATGTTAGTGGGAGAAAAATAGACAAAGGTAAGTGATTGGTGTAAAAAAAAATTGTCATTTTTTAGTTTTACCTTAGTTTGTAATTTTTTTTGTTATTTAATTTACGTTAAGAATATTTCAGTTGTAGCTTACCTAGTATGTTTATTATTTTTTATTGATTTTGCTCGTATTTATGCTAGGGCTAAAATATTGAAAAATTGTTAAAGTATTATTCCTTTTGTGTGTGCATATTAGCTCTGCTTATTTGCTTGCGAAGTTATTGTTTGTTGTAATTCCTATAATCTCAATTATTTTTGTAAAATAAATACACGTTTCTATTTTGTTTTATTGTCCTATTTTTTGCGTTTGTAGAGTTTTTTTTATTAAATATTGAAATTACTATATCTTTCCATAATATTGATTTGTGAAAATAATTTTCTGAGTTTTATATTTTATTAAATGGATTTATTTTCAATTTGTCTTGAAATAAGATTAAAAGACCAGGGCAATTGTTGTCAAAAAAAACTTAAACACGGATATAACATGTTTTTTGATTTAATAATTGATGTTTATTTTAATAGGTATAAATAATATTTATTTTGTAAATTTTACAATAATATTAAAACTACGTAGGTACCTACATAACTACATATTATAAAAATTAAAAAATATTAATAATTAGGTAGATAAATAAAATATTTCGGCGCCTACACAAAATTCTATAGCAATTATTTTTAAACTACACTTTGCTACAATGAAAATTCAAGGTAATCAAACATGTACTCAATGTTATTAATAACGAAACTTCACTTATTTAAAGATTTTCTTACAAAATTCTAAACATCTTATTGTCAGCCATGTTTTTTGGATATTCGCAACATAATGATAAGTACGCCAAATGACAAAAGATCCCAACCGAGCCGATGTGGGGACCGGTGGGGGCGACCCACCCACGTACTCGTATATCCCGATACAACTTCTATCACTTAATGATGTGTGCGAAGGATTTGTCCCGAAAAATAAGGTTTCCATGCTTTGCGTAAACAAACAAAGTTATGAAATTTAAACAAAAAAGTAATGGTTCTCGAGTTATTAAATGCAAAGAACCAATACGGATAATACGGTATAATGAAAAGTACGGATAATATTTTTTAATCTCATGGTTTTACTGTTTTTATATTATCGCCTTTTACGAGAAGGCTAATATCGTTTGACTAAGCGGTCTGCTTACCACCGGTCATTTATAGGTACTCCTTTGTAGTTGTGAACTGCGTTCTTAAGGCAGGCGTCCACTGATCCGCATCGTACGTATCGGACGCATTGCATTTATATCGGATATTTAATCTTACCATAGATTCGTGCGATCCGTACTATGCCGATCGTTGGACGCGCTTGTATGACTTTCTATACAAAGAGTAGGTACTACGAGCTGTTTAATGCGATGCGTCCGATACATGTATCCGTACGATGCGGATCTGTGGACACCTACTATTATTCAGAAGGAAATAGCACCGACTCATTAAATATCAAAAGGCTTATAATACCTATTATAAAACACTAGACTTTTTTAAGAAACTATTTGTAAGCAATTTATGATTGGACTCATCTGGGAGCTACCGCCATACTTAGCATGCATGCGCAAAATATGATGTTTTTGCTATTGCTAGCATTTAGCCGCAATTTTCCAAGATCGCGTCACCACACACGATCCTCCACCTTTCTCATCCAACCACTTTCCACTACCTTCTTAATGTCGTCAGACTGTCTAGCTGGAGAGCGTCCTACACATACGCTCGCTGGTACATGGTCTCCTCTCCAGAACACATCTGTCCCAGCGGACATCTGTACTGCGATAAATATAAATATGTCCCGCCCACTGCCACTTCAGTTTGCCAATCCTTTGGGCTACGTCGATTACTTTCGTTCTCCTATGGACTTCCTCGTTCCTTCAGAGAGACTCCTAACATTATATACGTAATTATAACGGCATAATTATGTATGTAATTATAACGACATAATTATATATAATTATCTCGTTCCTTCAGAGAGACTCTTAACATAGCCCGTGTGACTTAATTAACAAAATTGCCTAAATAAATAGCCAAATAGTTTAAGTAGCAAACTAACAATGCAGTTAGGTTATACAAGTGTAATAGAAATTTAATGAGGTGTATTATAATGAAGTTTAGAAAGGGTCCCGTAAAGCCTCTGAAAGCAATTTATTTGAAGGCAACTGTTGTCATGATAAACAATACCTACTTTGTGAATTTGAAGTGGTAAGTAAGACTCCGTGAAAACGACCCTTAGGGTAGCTCTACATTAGGTACTATCGTTTTCAACTTATTGTTTCGTTATTGTTATCGATTTTATCTCTCACTGATTTATTTATCTTTTTTAACAATGCTTACAAAAAACAAAACACTATTAAAAATTAACAAAAAAACAGTCCTCACGATAAGGTTAAGGAACCTGTAGTCAGAGCTCCAGAGTGAGGAACCTCCTCATACTACACCCTTGAACTAACTGAACAATATTGCACGGCGCACTGACCGATCGACTAGCACTCAAGTCTATTGGCAACAATATAGCTGGCAACGTAGAGCAATGTACACAATTGCTTCACAAGAACTGATGCTGGGTCGTACTTATAGTAAGGCATCTCTGAATCGATAAGGCCATACTGAAGAGCAAGCAATTGACAGAATTTACAAAAACAGATATGAAAAAAATAGACTGATTTTCCGTTTTCGGCTTAATCTTACGAATCTGTGCGATAAGCTTTTTCACTTATACTGTGACTATTTTACACTTCCTTAATAGTTTACATTTAGTAAGAAAAACTTCATTGGAAAAAAAGATTCAAATAAATCAAACACAGACAATGGTCAGTGCACAAAGTCAAAGGCGGCGTTATCAAATACAGCAATCTTTTAACTGCAACTCGAGTGTGAAGCACTGATAACTGGACTTTGCAACATTACAATAAATAGATACTGCTAAGAAAGCTTATGTTTTCGCGAGTATATTGTATGCATGTATGTGTGTAATATTCTTTATTATACGCCGACACAGACAGTATTTGATAATCCGGCGGCCATATTTGAATTCTATTATCTCTTTGGTACGAACTGCATTCATAGACTCTTTGTTTACTTATTAATCTATGACTGCATTCTACAGTTTGAATGCTTTGTATACTGCATAGGGAAATATGCCAGTTTTTATATATTCCAAACCTTTGAACGGATTTACGTAATGAAGATACCTATCGTGATCAGTAGTTAGTCTAGTTTTATCACGCTCACGGTCTTTTTAGTCTTTTCCATTTCAAACACGTTTGTGCTGTCGTCTTATTTAAACATACAAAGCATATCTATAAATAGAACAGCAACTTTCATTTTCAAAAACAATCAATCTTAAACACAACACATTATTTTGTCTGTAGTCTAGCTAACCCAGACAGAAGATATAATGTGTGGTCAGCCTAAAACTCCGCAAGACCGACCCTTACCTAAACTTGCACAACTAAAACTTTGTTGTGAACGTCACTTCGACTCTTAACTCTTAAGTTTTAAGGAAATTTTGAAAGATCCCCTCGGTTTACGGACTTGTATATACGCTTCAGAGATTATCAGGGTTTAGGGTTACCACATAGGTACATCGTTCGAGGAATTCATTGGGGTTACAAGGGTTTAAAATCGTAGCACTGTACTGAAAGTATCGATGACATTATAATGACAACGATGTTGAAGGGACATCATTTACTGTTCTTTCATCATCTTCATCATCATTCAAATTTCAGACGATGAGCGTCCGTTACCGAACTTGGAATTTTTACTTACTTTACGGTAATCTTGAAAAGATTTGTTGCATTGTCTTCATCTATATCTATACTAATATTATAAAGAGGAAAACTTTGTTTGTATGTTTGTTTGTTTGTTTGTAATGAATAGGCTCAAAAACTACTGGACCGATTTTAAAAATTCTTTCATCATTATATACATTATCCACAAGTAACATAGGCTAAATTTTATTTTGGATAAAAATAGAGTTACGTAAGATATTTGGGTTTTTCGGACACAAGGTGTAAAAATCAACCAGAAATGTTACTTATTTTGCGTAAACCATAAAAGATAGAACCATAAAATGTTCTAATTAATTGCAGATCTTAAACATTTCTACAAAAATGTCCGCGACACATTATACCTATCCATGTCGAGTGAGGCACAACTACCATTTCTTTATTAAAATTTTTTTATTTTTTTTTGGACAACATTTAAACGCATTTATTTTACTCATGCTATTAATCTTTATTAAAATAAATCATTTAATCACTAAGTACAGTTTATGTAGATAATATTTAGTCTTCGAATGATTAAAATAGGACGTTTGGTTTTGAAGTTATGGCGAAATTAAAATATTACGATTTGTGCTGCACGGCCCGTTGCGAAGTGGGCGTCACCAAGGCGGGGGTGCGTAAGGTATATTTAAGAAACGTTTCGTGGTACGTTCAAATCGTCGTAGGGTAGGGTAGGGGAGGGATAGAGTAGGGGTAGGATAGGGATAGGGTAGGGATAGGGTAGGTAGGTAAGGTAGGGGTAGGGTAGGGGTAGGAGTAGGGGTAGTGTAGGGGTAGGGTAGGGTAGGGGTAGGTAGGTAGGGTAGGGGTAGGGTAGGAGTAGGAGTAGGGGTAGGGGTAGGGGTAGGTAGAGGTAGGGTAGGGGTAGTTGAAAGTTTACATCGAGTTTCACGCGGACGAAGTCGCGAGCGTCCGGTAGTCTATCATATAAGAACAGTCACGTTCTTAATGAATTAAAACTAGACAAGTGTGATTCGAACTCACTCGCCGTAGGTTTCGTACGGAGGATCATTATAAATAATTCAGGAATCTAATTGCGCAGTTTTTGGCGAGCTTTTCCCGAATTTCAGATCGTTTGTTTTTTGAGATTTAAATCAAGAAAACCTCAATCGGCCCAGCTGGATCGAACCCAGGACCTCCGTTTTGTAAATCCACCGCGCACTCCACTGTGCTACGGAGGCCGTCAAACACGCCGTTTGGGTTTTGACAAACAGTCATACAGAGTGATCTTAAAAGGGTTCCGTTTTCCTGTTTAAGATATGGGGCCCAAAAAATGATTGCGACTGACTGACAACCATTACAGGAGGTTCTCACGACAATCCTTTAGCCAGAAAAAAATAATTTGCATAACGCGTAACAACAATCGTATAAGAAAATAAAAGCAAGATAATATAAATATTGGAGATACGCCAGACTACAAAATGAGAGTACAATATATGAATATGTAGAGCATTGCAAGATTTATGAGTGAAACGCATAATATATTATTATGGGCCAATGTAGGCCACTGTGGTGCTTACTCGATGCGTTCTTATATATACGAAAATGCGCGATTCTATAACAGTAGGACGGAAAACCAAATGTCATATTTTACACTTTCGCCGTTTTACCATAGGACTGCTAGGCATCGCAGAGATCTGCACCGCTACATTGTCGAAATCCCTCGGGCGATAACTAAGCGGTTTAGTTCCTCTTTCCTTATACGCACTGCAAAGATGTGGAATGCTCTCCCAGCTTCAGTTTTCCCCACCACCTACAATATGGGTATTTTCAAGTCAAGAGTGAATAGGCATCTTCTAGGCAAGCGCGTTCCACCATAGGCTGCATCATCGCTTACCATCAGGCATGATTGCAGGTAAGCGCTTGCTTATTCAAAATAAAAAAAAACACTTTGCCCTATCATATTCAGTCGATAACCAACCACTTCTAGACAGTGGCGTGCACTTCGTACATGCAGTAAAGTTGCATACCCTAAGAGTCTACAGATTTTTCCAGTTTGCTTAATTTTATTACTAGTGCATACCCTGATCGACAACCTTATGCACGCCGCTGCTTCTAGACATAAATAAATTAAAAAATCTTGTACTGTTGTTTTAGTTGTTACAATTTGAATTATGTCCACGTTAAAAATCGGCAAACGATCGTTATTCAGATTCAGCTTGTATAACAATATAGGCATTTAATACGGACTTATGGACAAAAACAAAGTGACTATATAGTTTAGCAGTTACGTAAATACAAACATACATATACAAACATAACATAACTATACTGCTAAAATAATACCTTTCCTTTTCGCTTTATCGGTGTCGCGTAGAAACTAATTGAATTATACACTACTTATACAATTTAATAAAAAAAATAAGGAAATACACTAAATTTAAAAAAATACATTATAATAAATAGCGACAATAAATAATAGAAAAATAATTTTTAATTTATTTTAATTTTGTAGTTGTAGTTGTATTGATATTTCCTTATATTTTATTTTTATAATAAGTTTAGCCTATTTATGTATTATCTTCATTAATAAAATTTGATTCTATAGAAAAAGGTAAACCGACTGTAATATTAAATAACAATTTAAAGTAAATATTTTTGAAGTCATTGCAAGTCAATCACTTTGGCTATATTCAATGATTGGCATAAATATCAAACTTTGAAATGTAAAATGAACGTAATTTTCGACAGCCATAGGAAATAACATACCAAAGCTGTCTTGCATTAAACCACTTACAGTATACCCGACCCGAATTTCAACAGAACATAGTGAAGAGGCCAAGCCGGGAGCATTCCGGGGCGAAACGGAAGTCCCTGTCATACATAGTAACATGGCCCAGGGCAGTGACACGTTACATAGCAAAGCCTCACTATTATACCCTCTGCCTACTAGTTTAAAAAACCGTCCAACTTTAAGTCAGATTCCATAATAATAACCCTATGAATTATAACTTTTTCCTAAAATATTTTAAATTTTAACTGTGTCCTTATCAATTCCCAACTACCATATACTCGTATTATGTGCATTTAAATAAATTAAATATCACGTGTCTCAAACGGTGACGGAAAAAATCGTGAGGAAACCTGTATATCAGAGAATTTTCTCAATTTTCTGCGTAAGTCTGCCAATCCGCATTGGGCCAGCGTGGTGGACTATTGGCCTAACCCCTCTCATTCTGAGAGGAGACTCGAGCTCAGCAGTGAGCCGAATATGGGTTGATAACGATACGATACGATATACTCTTATTATGGATTGGATGGAAACAAATCAAATCAACTCAAAAAGAAGGCTTTGTTACAAGTAGTACCGAATCGTAAATCTATGGTTACAAGTAATTTCGAAACGTCAAGACATATTTCCGTTTCTTTTTTCTGGTGGTACTCTTCCATCGGTCCAGAAGGCAGGTTCTGCTGAGAAGAGCTGGCTAAAGCCGAAGATCAATATTTTTAGGGTTTCGCAGTCCACAAGGAACCCTTGTAGTTTCCAGTTCCGCAGCAACTCTTCAAAAACTCCGTTGTAGATATTTTAAAGTGATCTTCAAAGATCTCTATTAAGAAAGAGTTGTTAGGGTCTAAGGACTGACATCTACGACATGATTGAGATGAGACATGATTCCTCATGACATCCCTTGAACATAAAGATCTTGACCCTCGAAATTTGCTATCTTCTAAAGCCGTCCAGGTATAAATTCCATAATTGGTTATCATACTTACCTATGGTACAAATACCGTAGATACCTAGGGGTAAGGACTGACAAACTTGCAGCTTTCATAAAATGAAGCATATCAGCTATCACAGGCTCTACTTCTAGCAGTATTAAAATAAAACTTGCGTGATTTATACCGTTTTATTGAATTATCTTGTAAAAGTCTGAAAGCAAAGGAACTTTCGGTACAAGCCAATAGCTCTATAACTTTTGTTCCACAACTTCAAAATTGCCTTATAATTTTACTATGCAGAGTAATAAAATATCATGTACATTGTTCTAAGTCCCTGGATAATAAAATTTTACTATTATTGTACGTGGGTGTAAAATGTGGACTTTAATCCCATAATTTCTGTAATAAAATCGGACTATCGGACTCGCTTGGGTTATGCGTTAGTGCATCTATTTTTTGTTCTCTATACCAAATTATGGCACACTGCCTCGTTGGCCCAGTGGTTAGCCTTTGTAGCTTCAAACACGAGGTTCTGGGTTCGAAGCCAGGGTCGGGCGATGAAATACTGAGGTTTTCTACCTTCTATCAATTCTGTGTATATAAACAGGTAAATCAATACTAGAAAATGGCATTGGTCTGGTTAATTAATTGAAGTTTAGTTAAAATTTCATTACACATTGGGTGATACAGGGTTATTTGATAAAAATCAGGTTACTTTATCGTTTATGTAATCACTAACACTACAATAAGACTTTTCAAACAATAAAAACAATAGAGTCATCTCGAGCTATCAGAAAATACTTGTAGATAATACCTATTAGTGATGTGCCGGATATCAATATCCGTTCCCGCTACTTTCCTACCTAGATCTTTTGAGTTATTAATTTTCTTCTTTGTAGATATTTATTTAACGTAAGTAACGATAATTCTCATTAACAATAATTATTATAAAGCAAAAGAAAATGCTGATATCCGATTTACTAATGGAACGACAAATTGGGCCCAAAAATGACGCCTTACAGAAGTACAGAAATATATATGGAAAAAATTACTATGCAGGTACGTATTAAATACTGGTCACTATTACTTCTGTACTGTCTATTTTAACTTGAACACTCTGTATATGAAAAACGGGAGTCGGAACAAATACGAGACAATATTTTTTAGCTCAGAAAAATGCCCATGTACTATATTCACTATAACCTTCACTAAAACGTAGATTAAAAAAATGGCTTAATTGACAGAATAAATTTGACATCAAAAGTTACAGAAAAAATTGCGAACTGTGGTATCATGTTTCAATAGGGGCGGCAAAAATTCAACAGCTTAGTTGCGGCAAAATTCGCCACTGTACCATCGAAGTGGCGTGGCATCAACAATCGTATTGTCGTCTTGCGTTACAACTCAGTATCCGCGGATCTTGTCATCAAATATCATTTTTAACGATCTGGCACATCACTAGTACCTATGGATACATTTTTAGGGTTCCGAACGTACGTAGTGCAAGGAACGGAAAGGTCATTTCTGGGGGGCAAGATGGAAATTAGCTTGGTAAGAAATAATCCCAAATATATTTTACTTTTATTTATTTTTATTTTACCCCACCTCCTTTCTCCGAAACCACTAAACTTAAAATTACTCCTATACTAACTAACGTGGTAAATCATTCTATATGGGGCCTACCAACTTGCATATTATTATTGAACCTATTCCTCAAAACTAATGTTATCATCATCATCATATCAGCCGATGGACGTCCACTGCAGGACATAGGCCTTTTGTAGGGACTTCCAAACATCACGATACTGAGCCGCCTGCATCCAGCGAATCCCTGCGACTCGCTTGATGTCGTCAGTCCACCTGGTGGGGGGTCGGCCAACACTGCGCTTACTAGTGCGGGGTCGCCATTCCAGCACTTTGGGACCCCAACGTCCATCGGCTCTTCGCACTATGTGCCCCGCCCATTGCCACTTCAGCTTCGCAACTCGTTGAGCTATGTCGGTGACTTTGGTTCTTCTGCGGATCTCCTCATTTCTGATTCGATCACGCAGAGATACTCCTAACATAGCTCGTTCCATCGCCCGCTGTGTGACTCTAAGCCTTCTTATGAGGCCCATAGTTAGCGACCAAGTCTCGGAACCATAGGTCATCACTGGCAACACGCACTGTTCGAAGACTTTTGTCTTCAGGCACTGAGGAATTTCGGACGAAAAGATGTCGCGAAGCTTCCCGAATGCAGCCCAGCCGAGTTGGATTCGACGGTTCACCTCTTTCTCGAAATTGGACCTACCTAACTGGATCATATGTCCTAGGTATATGTATTCGTCTACAATTTCGAGTGCAGCGTTCTCAACTATAACTGGGTGGAGCGATACATGAGCATTACACATTATTTTTGTTTTGCCCATGTTCATTTTCAGGCCCACCTGTTGAGAAACGCTGCTGAGGTCATTGAGCATGGTACTAAGGTCATCCAGAGTCTGTGCCATGATGACTACATCATCCGCGAACCGCAGTTGAGTGATGTACTCGCCATTGATGTTGATGCCAAGTCCGCTCCAGTCCAGAAGCTTAAAGACGTCTTCCAGTGCGGCGGTAAATAGCTTCGGAGAGATCACATCTCCCTGACGCACTCCTCGCTGCAACTGGATTGGCCTCGTAGTCTGATCCTGAATACGGACTGACATAGTGGCGTTTTCGTACAAGCACTTCAACGCTTGGATATACCTGTAATCAATTCGGCATCTCTGCAATGACCTTAGCACAGCCCAGGTTTCCACCGAATCGAAGGCTTTCTCATAGTCCACAAACGCTAAGCAAAGTGGCTGGTTATACTCGTGAGTCTTCTGTATAACCTGCCGCAGCGTATGGATGTGGTCTATGGTACTAAAGCCTTTTCGGAAACCGGCTTGTTCGGGAGGCTGGAAGTCGTCAAACCTATTAGCGAGACGATTCGTAATGACTCTCGAGAACAATTTGTAAACATGGCTTAGCAGCGAGATGGGTCTGTAATTCTTCAGCAAGGTGTTGTCACCTTTTTTGAAGAACAGAACCACCACGCTCCTATGCCACGCCTCAGGCGTCGTGCCCTCGTGAATGACGGAATTGAACAATCGCTGAAGGACTTTAAGTATCGGTTTTCCACCCGCTTTCAGGAGTTCTGCTGTGATTCCGTCCTCACCTGGCGCCTTATTGTTCTTCAGGTGTTTGAGAGCCACACTAATCTCGTATAGGCTGACGTCCGGGATATCTTCGGTATAGTGTGTAAAACTAATGTTAAGTTTCGCTAAATAGGTACTATACTAATATAATATTATAATAATATAAGGTTTAGATAAATATATATCGAAACAAATAAGCCCACAAGAAACGGAAGAAAATTTTTAGACCAGTTTTCAAAAACGTGATAGATTAACAACGTTCGGAACCCTCGTCACGCGAGTTCAACTCGCACTTGTCCGGTTTTTCCATTTGCATTAACGCTACTCGTATGACCCAGTTGGATGTATCGTTAAATTGTAACAAATATAGGCAAGCGAACTATGAAGAGTTCCGAACCCTTATGGGAATAAAGTGGTTAGGCAAATATTGTGTTCTGCTTTCCGTTGCACGCTGTAATTCAATGGCTAGATTAATGAAGCAGAAAAAGTTCTTCCGTTCTCCGCGGTTACGGCGCGATCATTTTGCGAATTCAATCGTATGGTATTTAAATGTGGTAACATTTTTTTTTTATTAATAGTTGCCATATATTTTTAAATACGATCAATATTTCCGTTCCCCCCAATTAGTCAGATGAGTCTGTGTTAGAAATGGGACTGACGTTATTCTAGCTCATGACCGCTCGATGTGTGTGTGGTGGAACTATTCACACTTTAAGCTCCACGGTAAAGGAGAAAACACATAGATATATCTCTCTGCATACAAGCAAAAAACGTACATCTGACGTACATGGTATCTGCATATCGTCTCGTCTTTGCCGATTCGGCAACAGCGACTGGAGACTCTGTCAGATTACACGCGGGCTTCGATCATGCGCCCTCATATGACTTATGTACCCTATTTTTGCGCGGAATGTCCTGGAGCAAACAGGACCGTCCGACAAAGTTAGGGTACCGTCCACATAATTATATGAGATTTTGGAGGGTGGCTTGGCCTTAAGTTGTTCACGACAATTATCCAGATCCCGCCTCCGCCTATCTTCAAAACCAAAGGTACTCCGCTGAACATAGGACCTCCACTCTGACCGATCTTTTGCTAACATCTCCCAACGATCCCAATCTATTTTACGGTTAGCCAAATGCCTCTTCTGGCATCCTTATATCTCAAGAACTGTCCACCTTATTTCCGCTTACCGTTCATGAGCTCCGTATCTGCAAATAACTCGGTAACAGTGATACCTAATTTAGGGTATTCTAGTAGCAGATTATAAGTTATTAAAAAGTTCGCTTTTAACATTTAAGCACGGACGTTATTTTTGTAACACTTTAATAAAAAGTAATAATCTAATCAATACATTATTTCCTCATGAATTGGACTTTAAAGTATAGCGGTCCGTAAGACCGTTTGTCTATAGCTAAAGGTTAAGGTATGGATTTATATAAATGAATACCATTGTGAACCACCCCAGCTGTTCACTGAGTCTGCTATAAGACTCAAGTTCTTGATATTATCCAAACGCTGCAAGTTCAGACTTTGCGTAGTTTTGCTTGTTAGCCACTAATTTTCAAGTTTGCAACCGATCTTCCCGTATTAAGTTACAACGTAATTTGCTGTAGCTTAAGTTATCAAGTTGTGATTTAACACCACTACTCGACTATACGCCACTTATCTCGACGCCATGTTGTTTGAAACCTCAATAGCTTAACTAATGCAGAAGTTACAGTCTTATTTCATGATACCCACATTTTATCTTCAGAAAACGATGTCTGAGATTGCACACATTACGTGGACGTGGTTTCTTAAACGCCAAGAACCTCAGTAATGGTTCTTGGCGTTTAAGAAACCACGTCCTCTAGACTTGCGTTGGAGGTATAACCTCATTACAGATGAACGATGATGCTTTTGCGGACTTTACATTACTTTTAATACATATAAAAATTTTAAACGACTTAAAAAAAAGGAAATAACATTTACTTGCTGTATGATATTCACAAAGAGTTGGCACCGGATGACATTTTTTTTTTTATTCTTTACAAGTTAGCCCTTGACTGCAATCACACCTGATGGTAAGTGATGATGCAGTCTAAGATGGAAGCGGGCTAACTTGTTAGGAGGAGGATGAAAATCCACACCCCTTTTGGTTTCTACACGGCATCGTACCGGAACGCTAAAACGCTTGGCGGTACGTCTTTGCCGCTACGGCCGAAGCCTCCCACCAGCCAGACCTGGATTAATTAAGAAAATCTCAATCTGCCCAGCCGGGGATCGAACCCAGGACCTCCGTTTTGTAAGTCCACCGCGCATACCACTGCGCTACGGAGGCCGTCAAAAGTTGCTAAAAGAATCTTAATTTCGTTTATGTGAACTTACACACGTCATAGTTAGTGAATTACCCTGCCAGACCTGTACCTGGTGACCTTGGTCGATAAAATAGCTGCTATAAAGGGCCTGTTTTAAAATTAAAAAGCATGAAGAATAATAATCATATATATTTATTATTTAAATAAATATGACGATTATATTAATGACATTATTAATGTAATAATGTTTGACATTATAGAAATATAAAAAAAACAAAAAGCACAACTGCCTGAAACGATTTCTTAGTAAATAAACAAAAGTAAGCATACCAGTCCTGTTACGTAAGTATTAAATTGACATTGAGCATTTCGCAATAATTGTAAAAAAAAGATCAACATGTATCTAAAGGAGATCATTCACGCTCCATACATTTTTGGGCTCTTTTTGAAAGTGCCGGCCAACAAAAAAAAATGGCACGACTCGTTAGAATTAGCTATTTGGAGCAATAGTTAATATGGCATAAAAGTTGTCAGGTGGCTCTGAACCAAGTTATACAGGTTCGACGATTCGTTATTTCCATACATTTTGTCAATTTTCAAAAGTGCCCGCTAAGAAAAAAAACTGATACGTATCGTTAGAACTGCCCATTTGGAACAATAGTTAGTATGGCACCAATGTTGTAAGATTGCTCTGAATCAAGTTATACAGGCTCAATGACTCGTCACTTCTATACATATTTTTTGAGTTTTGTAAGTGACCACCTACAATATAAATAATATGTATCGTTGTAACTAGCATTTGCAGCAATAGTTACTATGCAATAGCAATAGTTACATAAACATTTTAGTATAGCTCTGTGTCTAGTTATGCAGTTTCGATGATTCGTCAAATCCATATGTTTTATTGATTTTCAAAGTGCCGTTTTACAAAAATATGCACTTATCACTGCACTTATCGTCAGAACTGCCCATTTGGAGTAATATTTAGTATGTCACGAATGCTGCAGGTTTGGTCTGAACCAAGTTCTCATCTCGTCACTTATATGCATTTTATTGAGTTTTGTAAGTGCCCACCGACAAAATTAATGATACGTATCGTTTTAACTGGTCATTTGTGGCAATAGTTAGTATAACACGAATGTTGTAGGGTTGCTCTAAACCAAGTTATACAGGTTAAATGGCATGTCATCTCCATACATTTTATTAATTTTAAAATGTGCCTGCCAATAAAATTCTTACAGGTATCCTTTTAACTGATAATTTAGACATACTTCGTCAGTTAGTATGGCAGACACGTTGTATAAATGCTCTGATCTAAGTTATACAGGTGTGACTATTTGTAATATCCATACATTTTCTTGATTTTTAAGTGCCAACTATTAAAATGGTACGTATCATTAGAACTGGCTGTAATAGGAACGGGGAGTAATAGTTAGTATAGTACAACAATCGTTGTAGGCCTGCTCTGAGCCATGTTATACAAGTTCAATGATTCTTAATTTCTATGCATTTTATCGATTTAAGTAATACAGTTAGCAGGTAGGTATGACAGAAACATTGTATGATTGCTCTGATACAAGTTACTTGCGTTCGATGATTCGTCACTTATGTTTTTGTTGATATCTGAATGTAAAGGGGAACAATAAATAGGTAATAGTGATGAATACTTAACTAATAATATGAAACAAATGTCATCATGGTGTAAGAGCTGTGTCATCATTATTTGTTATGTTCTTCCTTCTAGACCGTTTCTGCACTTGGCCATGCGATTCGCCGTTGTGCGTGTATTTGTTATGTTATTCAAGCTTGTAAACCGAAATTACCATTACTTGAAGAACTTAATAAAACGTTTTTATTTCTCTCAATGCACAATAACACAATTTTTACTTACATTTGCACCATAATGTTGAATTTGTGCAAATACTTAGAATCATTATTTCTATATTTTATATTATTG
This sequence comes from Bicyclus anynana, assembly GCF_947172395.1. Classification (NCBI taxonomy): domain Eukaryota; kingdom Metazoa; phylum Arthropoda; class Insecta; order Lepidoptera; family Nymphalidae; genus Bicyclus; species Bicyclus anynana. Next base: position 20,529,529 of record NC_069110.1, read on the forward strand.
CTTTTATGTTTTCCAACTTTTTTGGAAATCAATGAATGAAAGTTATATAACTTGTTTCAGTACTAGAATTTTTTTTGAAGCGTGTGCAAGTAACTATTGCTCCTAATGACAAGTTTTAACGTTAGGTACCATATTTTAGGTGAACGGTACTTTAAAAAATTAGTAAAATATATGGATGTGACGAATCATCTAAACAGTATAACTTGATTCGGATCTATACTACAACGTTTATGCCATCGTAACTATTACTAAAAATGGCTAGTTATAACGATAAATAGCATTTACTTTGTAACTTACAAAACTCCATCAAATACATTGAAGTGACGAGACATCGAACCTGTATAACTTGGTTCAGAACAATCTTGCAACATTTGTGCCATACTAACTATTACTCCAAATGGGCAGTTTTAACCATAAGTACCATATTTTTGTTAAACGGTACTTTAAAAAATCAATTAAATAAATGGATTGGGCGAATCATCGAAACTGTATAACTCGACACAAATCTATACTACAATGTTTATGCCATAGTAATTGCTGCAAATGGCTAGTTATAACGATACGTATGATTTATTTTGTTTGCGGGCACTTACAAAACTCAGTAAAATGTATAGAAGTGACGAGTCATCGAACCTGTATAACTTGGTTCAGTACAGTCCTACAACATTTGAGCCGTAGTAACTATTGCTCCAAATGAACAGTTCTAACGATACGTACCAGTTTTTTTTCTTGGCGGGCACTTTTGAAAATTGACAAAATGTATGGAAATAACGAATCGTCGAACCTGTATAACTTGCTTCAGAGCCCTCCTACAACTTTCATGCCGTATTAACTATTACTGCAAATGACTAGTTCTAACGATTCGTGCTATTTTTTTTCGTTGGCCGGCACTTTCAAAAAGGGCCCAAAATGAATGATCTCTTTTGCTGGATATATTAAAAGCAACAAGCTTATTTTATGCGTTCAATGCACTCAACTCAAGTTTCTGCTGACAGACGACCACGTGCAGCTTTCGTTTCATAATTATGTCACTCCCGTTTTGTCAGCAAAAAATTCTCTAGACATTACAAATCATTTTGCTTGTAGGTTACTAAAGAAAACTAAAACCCACGGACTATTAACTAGTAGACTATTAACGTGACATTGTTTATTTATTCTGTACTATGAAAACCTATAAAGGCATGTTTTTGGTGTCTAATAATAAATAATACGCTAAGAGCTATCATGGCCAGGCAAGCTTTCAGTTATATTGTCATTATATAACTGAAAGCTTGCTTATGCTGCTACACTAGGTGCACCTCGGTATCTATGGAATTTGGACTTGGGGACATTGGGAGGTTTCAAGAGTCTAGATCCTCAACCATCCAAGTATAAAAGAGATGGTCCATTTCAGGTCCAATCTTGTGGTCCTATCATTTAAATTTAAAAAATACAAGGATTTTATTTTCTATATATTTTGTTCAGATATTTCAAGATAAATTTATATTTTCTACGGAATATTTATATACCCAGTTACCGGAAACTAAGCTTCGTGGCAATTTTTCGTTAGATACCCTGTTCGTTAGATAACAGTTTCATTCGAATGGTTACCTCAAAATTGGGATTATTTCATAATGCCTTATGATATGTACAAAACGCTTTTTACTGGGACGGTTGAGGGTCTGCCACCTCCACCACAACGCCCTAAGCTCCATAGTTGCCTGCTGTACATAACTCTTGTTTTAAAAACTTTTAGCTTTACAGTGACGAAAGTCTGCCTGTCACCGGCTCTCAATCTATACGTCATAGGTAACCACTTCAACGTGACATATATGTATAACAAATCTGTAGAGAGGTCAATTTAGTACATGAAATATAATTCCAAAATAACTATTACGGACTGATTAGTGATCGATACTGATGCCAAAGATGCAATCAGTAAAATTTTTGCCTGTCTGTCTGTTTATATGTTCGTTATAGAAACAAAAACTACTTGACGGATTTTAATGAAACTTTGTGCATTTATTCTTCATACTTCTGGGCAGGTTATAGTATACTTTTCATTACGCTACAATCAATAGGAGCAGAGCATTGAAGGAAAATGTTGGGAAAACGGGATAAGTTACTCCATTTTTACTGTACGGGCTGGATTAAAGAAGATTAAAGATATTAATAAAGTTGTGCTGAAATTATCCAATTAGACATTACAGTAACGATTCGGAATAAGTATTGATTTCATATCGCTAATCAAATCCTCCACGGTCAAGTAAGACTTTCTTAACTTTGCCCTGGCTGCCTTAGTTAGTCTGGTTTTCAAAACGAACTCAATGAGGACAGGCTTGGAATCTTCTCTGATCATAATACTGTATAACTTGATGCCCTCGATCAATTTCTTTGTGACATGTGAAGTTCCTGTCATAACGGGCAACATTGCATTTGCGACGTTGATGTTGAAAGAAGCCGCCATTGTTTTAAAAACTGAAGTTAGTGACTTATTTCCCAAAGTTTAAACTAATTGAAATTAATGCTAACTGTCAACCCTTCAGTGTTGCGGTTAATGTTGAACTGTTTTCTTTCTCTGATACGTTAAAACAACCCTAAAAGATTATTTTGACTACCAGTCTGTAGCTCAGCGAGTCAAGCACTGGACCTGCTCCTCAATGCAGCAGCAGCAGTCGTTGACTCTCTAAATCTGAAAATAAAGACATAAAAAAAATATTATTATAAAAACAAAAAACTCACCTTGACTTAATCTCACCTGATGATAAGTGATGATGCAGTCTAAGATAGAAGCGGCCAAACTTGTTAGGAGGAGGATGAAAATCCACACTCCTTTCGGTTTCTACGCGGCATCGTACCGGAACGCTAAATCGTTTGGCGGTACGTTTTTGCCGGTAGGGTGGTAATCAGTCAGACCTAGACCAATTAAAAAAACCTCAATCAGCCCAGCCGGCGATCGAACCCAGGACTTCCGTCTTGTAAATCCACCGCGCATACCACTGCGCCACGGAGGACGTCATGTGTATAAACTCTTGACTCTTGGTTGAACTCTTGACAACCCATTTCCCTGGTTCTCGTGATTCAAGCCACTTAGGCTAACCAATGTACCATTGAGGCAGTTTATATTCTTCTAGTATGTAAGTTGTGTACACATATACATTGATTATCAACCCATATTCGGCTCACTGCTGAGCTCGAGTTTCCTCTCAGAATGAGAGGGGTTAGGCCAATAGTTCACCACGCTGGCCCAATGCGGATTGGCAGACTCCACACACGCAGATAATTAAGAAAATTCTCTGGTATGCAGGTTTCCCCACGATGTTTTTCCTTCACCGTTTGGGACACCGTGATATTTAATTTCTTAATATGCACATTTATATATAATGAATAGGTTTTTTTACCTTAAAGTTGAGAGACAGTGCTGTCTAGTGTTGTACAATACGTTTAATTAAATGTTATATTACCTTAGCCTTTAAATAAAGCATTTTTTTATCAATATACAGCGGGAACTTATTCAAGGTCCTAATACATACCTATTATACAAAAACCATCCTATCAATTTCTGAAAACTGCATTAAAATCCGTTGATTAGTTTAAAAGATCTAACTTAGCGAACATCCAGCAGAAACGACTTCATTCCGTACTATGTAATGAATGATAATGAAGTAAAGATTCTATACAAAGTATTTTATCAATCTTTTACTCTGATTTTCTTTTCTTAATTTTCTACTATGTTCATAATTAAAAAAAATTAAAAAAAAAATCAGCTCTCCTCTTATTGACCCGGGGTATTTTAGTGTGCAAGCAACTGGTGGTCTGGGTCCAGAGTGAACCTACTCACAATACGCACTGTCTCAAGACCATTGATCCAACAATCAAGCAAAAGTTTCTTAAGATGTTGGTCAAAGCTTTTCTCTTTATGATCATAAACTGAAAGAAAAATAGCTATCGAAACAATTGCTAAAGATCTGAGTGATCTTACAATGGTATTTCCTTTTGTATCCATTAAAATTGTATCATTAAGATATGTTTATATTTATGTTTTTTAATTGCATATTGGTAAGCGACTAGGTGATATATACGAAATTGAGATACTATGTAATAAATGTCATCCGGTGCTTACTGGTGGATATCATCAGTAGGTTTCTCAATAGATTTGATGTTTATAATAGGTTGATAATAAAGACCAAAATGGTGAATAGAGCAGTGACCTTGTAGTGTAGTGTAGTACATTTAAACATTACATAGTTACATAAAATAATTTTTATTTACAAATAAAAAAGAACGACTGCTAAGTTTTTCTCTTACACTGTCTTAACTTTGCTGAATTAACTACTAGAGCCATTATAAACTAACTTGACATCTCAAAGGTAAAATAAACCTATTTAAAATAAACGGATTTCCGATAAATTTCTCAATTTACTCAGGTAATATTGAAGCTATGATCTGCTTACCTTGGATACTATTAAAACTTGGCCAAGACTTCCTGTAGGTTTTCCTACGGGATTGAGTTGCAGATATATGACGAGTAAAGTTTGTCTGAGGAAAATTAACAACTTAACGCTTGTTCACTTGGATAGATGTTAACAGTTCAAAAACCAAAGTCCTACAAGCTTAGGTGCTGACAAATTGATGATAAAGAAAGTTTATATGGAACTGTTTTGAGTAGTCATCATGTATCATTTTACATGCGTGTGAACTTTATGCTGCAGTTAGTTGAGTCATGTTACTTTCAAATTAAAATTTCGCACAAACTATAATAATCATTCATTAAGATTCTCATGTTAATAACTTCAACATCATGGTTCTTTTACTTTTGCGCAAGGACTAGCAATAAGTACTTAATTTGTAACAAACATAAAAACAAACATTTGATTTTTATAAATTAAATAGTCTTATAAAAAATTTTAATAAAAAAAATACAACCGACTTCAAAACCTAAAAACGTACCCACTAAACTAAAAAGCGAAAAATAACATCATAATATGTTCTACCTGCTGATCAGTGTGAAGGCCTAAGGGTAGGTCCTACTGAGGAAAATAGGAATAAGATGTAGGATAAAAGAGGCTAGTGGACAACATATGGACTTCTCTATCCCGGCAGAAACACTATTTCTCGCGGGATTAGTGAGAAATCAAATTCAGGTCGACGAAGTCGATGATTGATATAAAACACTTTTCATCCTTTAAACAGAAGATGAGTGAAGGTTATTTCTAGAAACGAAGGTCGTTTCTGTTTAATCTCATCTGTTTAATGTACTCGTAATTCGGATCTTCTACTATATAATTACTGAACAAAACTGTCCGTGTTAAGTTGAACTTTTGTTTTATTATATTTGGAGTGTCAATTTGAAACAGACCTACTTTTTGTAGCGTGAAATAGAGCGATTGCGCTTGACGTTTACGATGCCAACTTGAGTGTTGGCAACATGTTGGTATCCTATTATATATTGCAGTTCCATAGATAGAGAAGTAAATAGACGGAGAGTTACCGTATATCGCATTACTTTAAATAAATGACAAATAACTTTCTTATTCACAGTACAGCTGAAAAATCATTTTTTATTAACAAAAATAACGAAAAACCCTTTATTGATACTTCAGCCACTTACTGTTTGTATATTTAGTTTTATGACGTTGCTCCAATGACATAAAATGTAGTTCACACTGTCCTCTACATTTTTTGTTCAATAAAATTTTCCCTAAAACCCATTGATTTGGAGAAAAACGCGTTTCAAAAATTATTGGGATTTTCTCAAAAACAGCAGTAGGACCCCGCCGATCTACAGTTAACATCATACACATGTCTTTTTCTTGAAATTATCGTGAGGGTAGCATTTATTTCATTACACATTGACTGAACTAATAGTCCAATAGGCTAAGGGCTCATCACGATGTATCTCTAGAAGATAGAAAAATCATAGATAGAAAAATATCGCTATCTTTTTCATTCCTTCGAAACGATGGAGAGAACAATGTTTGAGATTCCAACGCTCTTAGTCGCCATTTTTCTTTATTTTTTCTCGAGATAATAAGTATGTCTTCATGCGCAATTTACGCTTACAGTGCCCTGTTCCAATCCAATTGTTCGGCAAATGTTCAACTGTAGCTATGTTCAGTATGTATCAAGATCTGCAGATACGGAAATTATTTTATTTATTTAAGTTTTTTAATACACACAAAAATGAAAATGATAACAGAACATTTCACTCGGCTGAGTGCTCTTTGTTTGCAAAGTATTATCAACGATGATTTTGTGCCAAAATAAATCCTAGGAACTAAATCAAAACCGAAGCTCTTAATCGGCTTTCACTTCCAACGTCGGAGCGTTGATTTATTTCCACTGACACATCATCAGTGGCAGGCACATCGCTTTCACTCAAATCACTGGAAAAGCGCCTCCACACCATACGATGCGATAGGGTAAGTCTAGGATAGATGCCCCACTTTTCGAAAATGCTAAATAACTCCGAATTTTATAATCTTAGAGCATTGCATTGGGAGATATTAAATATATTTCTTAATGTTCTATATTATCTGAATCGTTCTGATATAGATTTTGTGTAAATTGTAATTTTTTGGACCTCTAAAAAATGGGATAGACGCCTACTGTGGCGGATAGAAGACTTATCATGAAAAACTTCTGAGGATAGGTGCCCTTAATGGGATTTGGTGACTTAGTTTGAACACTGTAATTGGTTTGTTCTGAAATCAAACAACTATATTATTATAATCAGTCTTTATGGTGTTTTATATAACTTTCATTTTCATTTCTTGGCCATCTTTGTCAAAGTTATGCTTTAGCTGTAGTTTTTTAGCTGGTATGCTAACTGACGAATTGCTGTTCGGTCCAGCGGAAATCCAGCTTCTCCTAACTTCAATGTAAGAGCCACGAGTCGTTTTTTGTTATTACAGCATGTTTTCATAAAACAAATAAAAATAAATGCTGGATATATATAATTTTTTTCAGTAATAATTATGCCAGACAGTAACTACTACTATTATGATGCAATATAATACAAAGTAAAAGTAATTCAAATTTAAAACAACAGTACACATACAGTAACTTTGAAAATAAGAATTGCTGTTAATGGCAAATCTTCGTCTTAATATTTTAGATGGTATTCCTTATATCCTAGAGATCTGTTTTACGCCTTTCTCTTCCTTTTTCATCTCTTCAAACGCTGCTAGCATACTGTCTTCGGTCTAGGTTACAGTACGAGGGACAATACCCTGTTTCCTTTTATATTTACGAGGCATTTTGCTCTCCTGCAACAACGCAACACTTATAATAAACAGTTGGGAACAGTTGCCCTTAAGGGCATCTATCCTAATAAAAAACGGGGCAACTATTCTTTTTGTATGGGATAGATGCCCTTATTAATAAAAACAAAAGTTGAGTTTAAATTACTATAAAATCTATCAGTTTACATAGGCTAATCTTCAATGCAAGCAGACAAATAGAAAAAAAATTGACATTATAAGCGAGAGAAAAAATGCACTGTTGAAAGTACTTACGAATCTTATTTTGGCGCCTTTTGTCGTCTCACCGCGGAACATTTTTACACACACAGACGAAGCGCATGCACTCCGGTCGAAATTCCTCCCGGCACTAAGGTTTGCAGGGGGAGGACTCGTTACTTACAGTAAAATTTAACTCCTACAGTGCTCCTAACATAGTGAAATAAGAATCAAGTCATCTATCCCACTGGGGCATCTATCCTGGACTTACCCTACCGGACAACCGATAAACCTGCCAACCAACAGTTTTATTCTCACAGGTAGATTTTTTTTGTGAGATTGAGCACCAGTGCTTTCTATTTTAGGTATAACTATTTTAAATATTTACTGAACATTATCATACTAAACACTTATTATATAATGAAATTTTAACAAAAGCTTTGTTTACTTAATGGCGAGATAGCGATTATTGTGTAGAATTTTTAGAGTATACAAGTGTGAAAGTGTCTATTGTTTTCCATCAATGTATCTTAGTGATATTTGGCAAAAAAACTGTCTTACCTGCAGGCCACACCATAGCATAGCGATATTTTGGATTTTGATCGTCAATTTGTCTTTCTTTCGTCTCAAGAGATAAAGTGGTGTTCATCTGATGCCTACTGGTCTTGAGAGAAACTATTGCTTAAACACTTGAACTCAAAGACAAGGTAATATTCTATTGTGTTAAAAACCTATGGCTTTGCCTAACGCCTAACGCCTAAAACCTATTTCTACTGAAGAGTATTATATAATACCATTTTGGCAAAGTGCATACAAACATTAAGTAGACTTGAATTGGCTTGAGTTCGAGCCGTATCGGAAGAGTTCGACCACCAACACCGTGTTACGACTATTTTATATATTAGGATTTCGACTTCGTCCGCGTGGATATCAATGTAAACTTACAACCTCTATTTCACCACTGTAGGGGTTGAATTTTAAAAATTCCTAAATCACATTACATGTCGTAATATTTTTTATTTCATATTTTTTTATAACTGTCTGTTTAAAAACATAGACTCGAATTGAGAACCTCTTTTAAAGTCGGATAAAAATGGACGACTATACAATCTTTCAACCCATATTTCACCCCCCTCCTATTTTTATGTTATAGATAAAATGTAGCCTATGTTCTGTCCCAGGGTCCCATTTGTCATAATACCAAAATTCATCTTGAACATTTCAGCCGTTTAGCCGTGAAAAGGTAACGGACAGACATACTTTCATATTTATAATATTAGTACAGATAACGTCGTGTCGGAATCGTTTCGTAATCGTTTATTATAAATTATAATGTAGCCCATGTTCTGACCCAGGGTACCATTTGTCATAATACCAAAATTCATCTTGAACGTTTCAGCCGTTTAGCCGTGAAAAGGTAACGGACAGACATACTTTCATATTTATAATATTAGTACAGATAACGTCGTATCGGAATCGTTTCGTAATCGTTTATTATAAATTTTTTGTAATGGCCGCAAACAGCCGGCCGACGCCGAAATACTTCTTGTTGGCCTTAATAACTCGCCGGTAAGCGCGTCGAAATTCAGAACGCTACAGGTTCTTACCGTACATTGTTAGCAGTTAGTTAAACAGTCTAGAGGGGAGTCAAATAATACATAGAACAAGCAAATGCAGGAAGTCCTCAGAAACATTCCGATTTAGATGATTTGATTGATTTGAAGTCATGTTTTTTCATGTTATTTAAAATCAGAAATATTTTGGTGCGGGGACGAAACTATTTATATTGTTAAAAAATATCTATGCTTTTTACATAAAAAATAATTAAAAAATACTACCCACTTCAAAAATACAAACATATGCAGAAAACTAATAAGCGACAGAAAATATTATTATATTTTCTTGCTATTGATCACTTTCAATAATTAATAAATTTTAAAAAACAATTTCAACCCTAAGGGTAGAAAAACACAAGATGACTGATTGTTTTCCTATTAATTGTATTGTAAAAGTATGCGTAACTATGTCTCGAGTATGTAGTAAGTATGGTCCGATTTCGATAATTCTTTATAAATTGTAGAGGGTATATTTTGAAGTAGGTCCCATATAGATTTGGGAAAGCAATTCCAATTCCAAAGGTGGAAAAAGAGAGTACGATTGATTGACTACCCATTAATTCTCCATTGGCACCGGCTTCAAAGTAATCAGTAGATAGAAAATATTATAATGTTTTCTTCTGGTTATTAGTTTCCTGCATAAGTTTGTGTTTTTGGAGTCGGTAGTATTTTGTTTTTTAATTATTTATTATATAATATCAAGAAACAAACTGAACAAAAAAAATCATCAAAATCGGAGCTGTTTCTGTGCTGTGTGTTTCGGGGGTAAATATCCTATTGATTCGGCTAATAGACCATTATAAACGTGTTAACATCTAAATCAATGTTTTAACATTTAAAAGCATCACATAAATTGAGCAGCGCAAATAGCAAAGGTCGTTAACATGTACGTGCGAGCCAACTAAAACTGAAAACTGTCAATAGATGGCGCTGTATCATTTCACATCGCGCTTCAAGAGTTCTTTTAATATTATATGAATACTCCATACTACGACCTCCTCAAGAGTAATGATTTCATTTTCAAAAATTAAAACCAAGTGAATTTTTGACACAGATACCCTTCGGTATCTGTTAAGAAATTTTCCGTCTATTGTGTTAAATCAAACTAATTTATCTCATTGTAATTTCTATATCTAATATATAAAATTCTCGTGTCGCGGTGTTCGAACTTGAACTCCTCCGAAACGGCTCGACCGATTTTGTGATCCTTAGCGTGATTGTCGGCCAGGGTGGAGAATCGGCCAACATCTATTTTTCATCCCCCTAAATGTTAAGGGTAGTCCACCCCTAAATTTTTTTTTTATTTTTTAGGCAAAATTTTTTGTTTTTATTTTTTTATGACACAGCATACAAAAATACATACAACCCTAAATTTTCACCCCTCTACGATCAACCCTTATATTTTATTTGTTAATTAAAAACTATAACTTTTTTGGTAAAATTTTTTTTTATTTTTTTATGACTTACAATAAATAATCTCATAATACTTTCAATTTTTCACCCCTCTACGATCAACCCCTATTTTTTATTTGTTAATTATAAACTTTAATTTTTTGCCAAAAACCCTAAAATAGCCCTTTTCTTTTTCCCATACAAATGATTTGTAACTAAAACGTAGTCAATTTGAGCTTTATTGTTATTGTATAAAGTTCATATTAATAATAATTAGAAAACGGGGTAGGGGTAGGGTAGTGGTAGGGTAGGGGTAAGGTAGGGTAGGGGTAGGGTAGGGGTAGGGTAGGGTAGGGGTAGAGTTGGGGTAGGGTAGGGTAGGAGTAGGGTAGAGGTAGGGTAGGGGTAGGGTAGGGGTAGGGTAGGGGTAGGGTAGGGGTAGGGTAGGGGTAGGGTAGGGGTAGGGTAGGGGTAGGGTTGTATAAAAAATCTCATAATACTTTCAATTTTTCACCCCTCTACGATCAACCCCTATTTTTTATTTGTTAATTATAAACTTTAATTTTTTGCCAAAAACCCTAAAATAGCCCTTTTCTTTTTCCCATACAAATGATTTGTAACTAAAACGTAGTCAATTTGAGCTTTATTGTTATTGTATAAAGTTCATATTAATAATAATTAGAAAACGGGGTAGGGGTAGGGTAGTGGTCCTGTCAGAAATGGCTTAAATTAAGACAACACCGGCTAAGCACCGCCTTCATACTGATCAGCAGGTAGAACATATTATGATGTTATTTTTCACTTTTTAGTTTAGTGGGTACGTTTTTAGGTTTTGAAGTCGGTTGTATTTTTTTTATTATTTTTCCATTTTTAGTGTAAAATTTCATCTTAAACGAATACATCAGACTCCTAATGACAGTCACAACCCATCTTGGTACAAATATCTCAGTAATACAAATTAATCAAGCCCACGCACAAGGTAGCTACCGTAAACCGTTAAGGGGTTCCCTTAATTGACCATGGTCTTCATCATAACAGACCCCTAATAAATGATCAGTATGAAGGCGGTGCTTAGCCAGTGTTGTCTTAATTTAAACCATTTCTGACAGGACCACATGAAACAACACTGTCTGCAAAATCTAAATCTATAAGACATCTATAAGATTCTCACATGGCTTGAATTAATACATCACCGGCTTAGCACCGCCTTCATACTGATCAGCAGATAGAACATATTATGATGTTATTTTTCGCTTTTTAGTTTAGTGGATATGTTTTTAGGTTTTGAAGTCGGTTGTATTTTTTTATTAAAATTTTTTGTTCTCTCAAATTCATATATTTTTTTTAATCTCGGAGCAATTTTACGTCCTAAGTGTAAATGACACCTTATGACGTAAACTTATAAAATACACCTTTTGAGTAATTTTAATGAGACCCTTTACTTAAAGGATACATTTGTACGATTTTTTTTTTAATTTTCAATCTTGCCCCCCACAAGTGACCTTCATATTTAAAAATTTCATATTTATGAGGTCTTCGGAAATCTTCAAGTAGAAAGCTTCCTTCTGTATTTTTTTCAAAATTTTAAGTTTGGTTGTTTCAAAAAAAAGGGGAATGGTCTATTTTCTTGAATAACTTGGAAACTACTTAATTCAAAATTATAAAAAAAAATACATTTGAAATCCTCTTACTAAGTTCGTTTATTGGATGTATCACACGATGCAATTTAAAAAAGTTTTTTTTTAATTTCCCATCATGCCCCCCAGTAGTGCACATTCATAGTCAAAAATTTCATATTTAAATAAGTATATTCTGTATTTTTTTACAAAATCTTAGTTTTAGTAGTTGCGGAGAAAAGGGGGAAAAAGGTATATTTTCTTGAACAACTTGGAAACTACTTAATTCAAAATTATAAAAAAAATACATTAAAAATATATTTTTAAAATCCTCAAGACCTTTCATTTGATGTGTCGCATAATGCAGTTTGATAATATTTTTTTTTGTATTTTCCATCTGGCTTCTAAAAGTTTCAAAATTTTCCAGAAATCTTCAATTAAAAAGCTTATTTCAGTTTTTTTTTTCAAAATTTTAGACACAGCAGTTTCGGACAAAAAGGGCATGGTCATTTGTCGTCTATTTGCTTATATAACTTGAAAGGTATTTTGTTTTAATTCCAAAAAAAAAATATATAAAATCCTCGTATCACACGATGAAGTTTGTAAAAGTTTTTTTTTCAACTTTCATCTTAACCCCCATAAGGGGGCACTTATATTAAAATTTTACCTATTCGCAATACGTCCCTGTATTTGAGTCACACCTATTAATATGTGTATCAAATTTCAACTGGATTGGTTTGGTACATTCGGAGAAAACATAAAACATAAAGCATAAAACCTCTGCTCCTGATAAAAGCCCGCAATCTTTCAGGCATATTCGAAATGCAGTTTCTAATACAGAATTGAGAGAAAAATTAAAAAAAAAAAATTTTTCATTTTTGATAAAAATTATGACATTTTCAGAGCGAAATTCTTGCTCCTTTAATTTTTTCATAAATTCGAACAAGTGGGAAAAAAAAACGGTTGGCTGGATTAAATTGAAACTTTGTAGGGTTTTTGTGGATATATTGAACAGTAAAAGGCACACTTAACGTCAGTGGTTTCCGCAATATTTTTGATTGGGCACTTGATTTTCCAAAAAACGACAAAAAGCCTTTTTTTGGATGCTTTTTCAAATTCATGTAATGATTGAAAAAAAATATTTTTTTCAAAATTCAATTGCTAATCCTTGTAGAGAATTTATTGAAGTTTTTAAAACTAACCTCAAAATTTCTGTGCAATCTTTGGTTGCTGAGATATTATTAATGAAAGACAAAATGATCTTTTTCCATTCAAACATCGATATCTCAGCGAGAAATGCTCGTATCGAGATTTAAAAAAAACGAAATTAAATCTGAATAAACAAGATATCCGGTCCATATGGAGGTTGAGTTGGTTGAGAAAAAATTTTTTCCACGTCCGTAGATTAAAAAAATAACCAAAAAAATTTGGAAATTTTTTTTTTCGGGGGTTTTCTTATGATTACTCGAAAAATATTTTCAAAAAAAAATTTTCAAACTCAGATCCAAAACTAAACACTTAGAGCTACAATTTGCTTTTTTTTTGCTGTACGACCATTTTTGTATAAGTTACAGCCTGTTGAAAATCCCCCAAAAATTTGGATTTTTTTGTGCTCCTTTAATTTTTGTGAGAAGCATACATACATTAAAATGTGCGCGAGAGATATTATAAGGGTTCCGTTTTTGTACTACATACTTTCGGAACATTAAAAATGAATGCTTTCATAAAAAAAGTTTAACCCTTATTTAACCCCGTAGGGGCGAAATTTTCGAAGTTCTTATGTTAAACCGTCTATTTGTAGACCGTTTTTCACAAATATAACTTGAATGCTAATATTTTTTTTGTTACAAATGTCAAGCCCTTTCTAGCCTTTAGGGGTTATATTTAAATCCTTGAACTACAATACATTCTGTATTTTTTTATGACTTATGCACAAACTTTTACAACTTTAACTCTAAAACGAATGACTTTCTATAAAAACTTTCAACTCCTATTTTACCCAAATTTTCTAAATATGAAGATATTAGTACAGAATTTGACTTGCTACAGTTTTATAAGTATAGATACCCCTTCCCAAAGCTATGGAGACTACGCGGATGAAACCGCGGAGATTTGCTAGTTCTTCATAATTTTTTTAAATTTAGTCAACACAAAATATAACGATAAGCGCACAAAAGGACAACTTACTTTGGTAAGAGATCTGAGTCACGTTATAGATAGGACAATGACAATGAAGTCAAAATTCATTTATTTCAAATAAAGAAAATGTAAAGATAGTTCGAAGATAGCAGGACGGTGACAGCACTTTTTATCAGTTCAAAGATTGTCATGAAAACGCATGATAAAAATATTGGATGCTATGAAAAAAAGAATGCCCGTGCATTTTTTGATGTTTGAGCTTGGCGATGGAGCAGTCATTATAAACCAATTAGCAGACTCAGCGTTTGAAAAAGTGGTCATAAAGTATCTACGCTTACTAGAAATAAACAATTTTGTGTCCTTTTTTCAGTTTAATTAATTTGCACATAGAATGTCGAACTGTTGAGTTTGCGAGTATGAAGTTTTGAGTTAAGTACATAAAAAGTGCGCATACGGAATAGTTCCCTTAGAAATACGAAGATAAAAATATACTACTCGCTGATAATGTACTTTCCGTTGGTGATTTTTTTAAAATAGGTTTAGTAGTATAGCCGTGAATGCATATTCGTATTTATAATAAATTTATGGATGTTATGTTGTGTGAATATTAATAATATTCGATGTTGCTAGAAGTCAAAGTCAAGACAGTACCACTGACATCCTTCCTCTGGATTGCTACTTAGGACTTCTAGGAAAACTATTCTAGGTAAGATAATATGACACCAGCTGAATCTCCCACAGCTATCACGTTCCCCGATGAATACTCGGGCCTTCTTATATAGGTAGAAGCTCCCAGCTTAATTATTTATGTAAACTTGGTAAAACAATGCATTTTTATTTCATTTATTTTGGTTTCATTGAGTTTAATTTTATTGAATTTCATTTCATTTCAATTCGTTTCGTTTCATTGCGTTCCATTTCTTTGATGATTATACTTGGACGTTTTATACTTGAACGGTTGAGGGTCTGGACTCTTGATACCTGCTATCTTCCGATGCCACCATAGTCCAAAGTTAGCTGCCGTATTAACATATAGTAGAAGCATGGGCTGACAAACTTTCTTCCTTCCTACCATGAGGTATATGTACAAAGCTCGTGCGGATTAACTTGACACCTTGCTCGAATGATATTTGTACCAATTTTCATCATCATCATCATCATCATATCAGCCGATGGACGTCCACTGCAGGACATAGGCCTTTTGTAGGGACTTCCAAACATCACGATACTGAGCCGCCTGCATCTAGCGAATCCCTGCGACTCGCTTGATGTCGTCAGTCCACCTGGTGGGGGGTCGGCCAACACTGCGCTTACTAGTGCGGGGTCGCCATTCCAGCACTTTGGGACCCCAACGTCCATCGGCTCTTCGAACTATGTGCCCCGCCCATTGCCACTTCAGCTTCGCAACTCGTTGAGCTATGTCGGTGACTTTGGTTCTTCTGCGGATCTCCTCATTTCTGATTCGATCACGCAGAGATACTCCTAACATAGCTCGTTCCATCGCCCGCTGTGTGACTCTAAGCGTTCTTATGAGGCCCATAGTTAGCGACCAAGTCTCGGAACCATAGGTCATCACTGGCAACACGCACTGTTCGAAGACTTTTGTCTTCAGGCACTGAGGAATTTCGGACGAAAAGATGTCGCGAAGCTTCCCGAATGCAGCCCAGCCGAGTTGGATTCGACGGTTCACCTCTTTCTCGAAATTAGACCTACCTAACTGGATCATATGTCCTAGGTATATGTATTCGTCTACAATTTCGAGTGCAGCGTTCTCAACTATAACTGGGTGGAGCGATACATGAGCATTACACATTATTTTTGTTTTGCCCATGTTCATTTTCAGGCCCACCTGTTGAGAAACGCTGCTGAGGTCATTGAGCATGGTACTAAGGTCATCCAGAGTCTGTGCCATGATGACTACATCATCCGCGAACCGCAGTTGAGTGATGTACTCGCCATTGATGTTGATGCCAAGTCCGCTCCAGTCCAGAAGCTTAAAGACGTCTTCCAGTGCGGCGGTAAATAGCTTCGGAGAGATCACATCTCCCTGACGCACTCCTCGCTGCAACTGGATTGGCCTCGTAGTCTGATCCTGAATACGGACTGACATAGTGGCGTTTTCGTACAAGCACTTCAACGCTTGGATATACCTGTAATCAATTCGGCATCTCTGCAATGACCTTAGCACAGCCCAGGTTTCCACCGAATCGAAGGCTTTCTCATAGTCCACAAACGCTAAGCAAAGTGGCTGGTTATACTCGTGAGTCTTCTGTATAACCTGCCGCAGCGTATGGATGTGGTCTATGGTACTAAAGCCTTTTCGGAAACCGGCTTGTTCGGGAGGCTGGAAGTCGTCAAACCTATTACCAATACCTAGTACCAATTTTACTGATTGCATTTTTGACATTAATATCGATTACTAATCACCCTCTGATAGGTATTTAAGAAATATATTTAATGTACAGAATTGACCTCTTTACAAATTTATTATAAGTATAGATAGATAAACTAGAAGATACCCGCTACTTTGGGTTTCGCGTAAAACGAAGTTTTCCACAAATCCCGCGGATTTTTCCGGAGTCAAAAGCCAAGGTACATTGCTAAATAACCGTCCCAATAAAACCGAACAACAGACCCAGACCTGACGAAAATTTAAAATATATTTGTGTTTTGGTAGCATGTAAATTACTATAAGCACTTGATAAATAAAATTCACCTATTTTGAAATCACATGGCAGACATTTTTTTATCTAATAAGATAAAGATAAATATTACAACAATTTTAGTTGATGACGTAGCGAATGTGGATTGGGTTGATAGCTCCAATAATACTGTAATAATTTAAAATTAAAATTTTGCCGAGTTTCGTCAAATTCTCATCACAGAAGGTCCTTTAATAACTCTTAGATGGTTTCGAAGGGTTTGCAAAATCCGATAATCCTCCACTCATGAAGTTTCTCATCATTTTGATTTCACGCCGTAGATATAACTTTATGTAAATCCTGAATCCATTTTGTTCCTTCTATGTATATTCTATTACTGAGTACCTCACAGGTCCCGTGGTTAACTGGTTCAGCTACGGACAATAAGGTCCAGGGTTTTGAACGCGGGTCAGGCCAACTAAAACAGAAATAGGTTATTGGGATTTTTCTTATAAGAAAAAAATTAATAGCAGCCTGGAGTTGGAAAGTTGGCGGTGTTAGTACACCCCCGTGCCTCGGAAAGCACGTGAAACCGTCGGTCCTGCGCCTGATCTCTCACCGGTCGTGTCGGTTTGTCGTCCCATCGAATTTTGAGAGTGAGGGAAGAGAGAGTGCACCTGTTGCTCACACACATGTGCTAAAAATCTAGTAACTGCTTAGTGAACTTAAGTAAAACTAGCGGACGCCTGCGACTTTTTCCACGTGATACTCGATGTTAACTTTCAATCTCTATTTCAACCCTTTTATTACTTAATATTTTTTGTGTATAATAAATAGTCCACTAATTATTTTACAAAAATAAACTTCAAGAATTATGCGAAATAATAATAAAATATCAACCCCTTTTTAACCCTTTAGGGGTAGATTTCTGAAAAATCTTGAATTGTATTATTTTTAGTATTATTCTGATGTCTGTATGTCTGATTATTCTGATGATTTCTATACCTTTTTAACTTAAGAAATGTCCTGTTGAATTTCCATAAAAGCTTTCAACCCTTATTTCACCCCTTTCTGATTTTATTTTCGCTACAAAAAGTATCCTATAACTTTCTTCCTATTATGGTCGCAAATCGTGCAAAGTTCTATTTTAATCCATTTTAGCGTCAACCCGGTCATGAAAAAGCAGACAGACAGACCAAAAATTACAAAAATAAATTATTTTTGGCTTCAGTATTGATTATAGAATGCCCTCCAACTTACTTCGACAATATTACTAATTAGGTAAACGCACGACCTACCTACGTACGTTGCGTTGTTTTCATAGAAAAGGTAAATAAACGTAAAATTAAAGAGCGTAACCATTTATATAGAACTAAAAAGTTCAGAAGGAACCTATCGTCATAGAATGAACCACGAACCAGTGAAAGACGAAACAATAGTGCGACTATGTACCGCCAAACGTCTTCAGTGGCTAGGGCACGTAGAGAGGATGCCAAATACTGGAGGGCGTAAAGTGATGACAAAATGGAGACCACAGGTAAAAAGATTCAAAGGGAAGCCTAAAAAAAGATGGCTATATTGTGTTAAAGACGACCTGCAAAAAATGAAAAAATTAGCTGCGTGGGAGTAAAATGCAAATAATAGAAATGAATGGAGAAAATTGATAGAGGAGGCCAAGACCCAGAAAAGGGTTGTAGCGTCGAAGGAAGTAAGTAGTAACCATTAATAAATACTAGATTATTTCGTTGTTATTTTGTCGTGTACTAAGTTGCTCCGCCCGCGCCTGAAATAACGAAATGGGACTTACTTACGAGAAGTACAGTCTACAGCAGCGTGCGAAACAACAAACCTTTCATAAACAAGGTTGCCATCATTATTATTTAAGGCTGCGATACTTGCCTGACCTCTAATCCATAACTTAATCTCGTTTGAATGGTCCTAAGCCCCGGTTCTTAGGTGCCAATTAATGTACACACTTGAACCCTTCGGTTAGAACAAAAGCGCTTAGAAATTGGGTCTGCAATACCATAATCTGTGGGTTTGAACATGCCCGTATGCCATTATTGTGATTTAGAATGCGGCTGTACAGAGAATATGGACCAATAAATTAGATCTCAATCAGACTCACTGTCTGAAACCTCCATTTCCCAATTAGCTATCGTATACGTAAGTAGCAAACACTTATCACGAGGCCACGAAACAGTCGCTTTGCACCTTCTGTTATTCGTGTCATTTCTTTATTTAATAAGTATGAGTGTCATTTCTTTATTTAATAAGTATGAGTGTCATTTCTTTATTTAATAAGTATGAGTGTCATTTCTTTATTTAATAAGTATGAGTGTCATTTCTTAATTAAATAAGGCTTAATAGGCTACTATAACGGTCAGTTATGCCGTTTACGAATGAAAATGCAAAAATCGATGCTTGGTAGGAAGGTAGGTGTTTTAAAAAAATAATTAAATCTGTAGACTTAAAAGGTAAAATTCTATCTTCTCTATTTTTCACAAACGGATGTTTTTTATGACATTTATTAGTTAATATGTGGTTTAGACAATTAGTCTAATGTAATATGTTTTATAGTTAATGTATTTTTGCGTTTTAGCTTTACGTGACCCTATAATTAAAACGATTTACTTTTTGGACGCCTCTACAAAAAGCCCATGTCCTGCAGTATAACATTTAATTTATCATAATAATCACAACTATTATATGTATTATCTATAGAAAATGCATAAAAGCTGGTATACGTAGCTCAGAGGAATTCATTTCCTTTCTGGTTTTACCATAAATTACTTTTTGGTTAATTTGTAAGCTAACAGAACTCCGGGGTTTCATGCGCATAGTTGTAATTTTTTATGAAAATACCGGGATAAGCTATGTTATGTTGCTTCCTGATAATGTAGCTTTCCATTGGTGAAATGTTTTTTCTAATTTGCCTAACAGTTTTAAGTTTATTCGTTACATACAAACATACAAATCTTTCTTCTTTATAATATTAGTGTAGATTACTTTTAAATCACATTCACATACACATACCTACACAAAGTCACTCAGCGAGCGATGGAGCGAGCTATGCTTGGGGTTTCTCTGCGTGATCGAACCAGAAATGAGGAGATCCGCAGACGAACCAAAGTCACCGACATAGCTCAGCGAGTCACGAAGCTGAAGTGGCAATGGACAGGCCACATAGTTTGAAGAGCCGATGGACGTTGGGGTCCCAAGGTGCTGGACCTCGCACCGCAGTGTTGGTCGACCCCCCACTAGGTGGACCGAAGACATCAAGCGGGTTGTTGGATGCAAGCAGCTCGAGACCGTCTTGTTTGGATGTCCATGCAAGAGGCCTATGTCGAGAACAAGAACTTAATAATACCATAACGAGACTTATTACATATGTGCCTTGTAATACCTTGTAACTATTTAAGGTGCAATTTGTATAAAATCAATAGACAGTGATACTTAATTTATAAAGTCATGAGTAACATAAAGGCAAAAAAACAACAAAGGTAAATAAATTATAATCCAAAATTTTCATCAGAATAATTTATTAATAAATTACATCAAAACTTAACCAAAATGACATGAAATATATAAGACTGTTACAAGATAAGCAAGTGTTAGGCAAAGTATAGGTTTTTCTAGGTTTTTTTTTAAGGGTTACAGACAGACATACTATCTTTAGGGATGGATACGGTTTGTAACTTTTAAATTTGAATAAAATTATTTTCTTTCTTTCTTTCTTGTATATATAAGTATATTGAATTTAAAATTATAAGTGCACCTGACCAGTTTCAACTGCAAAAAATCTATATATTGTGGCTGCGATTTGTCTCTCGACAGTACGAGTATATGCAGACATGATTAAAAGCGTTTTTATAACGAGAGTACGTCTCGAGTCCGAGGAAAAAAACCCGAGTACTATAATAATTATCATTTAAATTAATTAAATTACTAGCCATCCAATGGGGATGATGACTAGGTTTGAATATATTGATTTTTATGATACATTCGGGTAATTGAGGTCAATGTTAACTAATTTATACATTAAAAGCAAAGATTGACTGAATATTTGCAAAATAAATAAGATTATAAAATTTCAAAATCTACTAAAAACATTTTATCGTAATTAGATGAAAATTTATACAGTTTTAGCTTCCTTACATTAAATGTGACATTTTTTAATAAATGAACTATAAACATAAACGCACAAATAGCAAATATATTAGTAATTTTGTTTGAACGCCCATACAAAACCTAACGATCAGCGAGCCAACGACGTCACTAAATCGTGCCATTTTGTATGGAGCGTTTTTCAGGGATCCGCGGCAGCGCCGCAAATCTGACCCTTTAAATCCCTGTAGCTCCGAAAGTAATGATCGCAGATACCCTGTTTCAAAATTGCTTTGCTATTAGTATACTCTTAATTTATATACAATTTAAAAAACTGTCATCATCCCTAATAGATACACGACATATATTATACTGAACACATAATATTGTGTATTACGCACAGTTTCTATTAATCCAATACAAGTTGACATTCTGCGTATTTACCCGAGTAGTTCCCGTTCGCACAAGAATACGGGGGTAAAATTACAGCATACTAGCGGACGCCCGCGACCGCCCGCGTTCGCGTGGAATGTAGTTTTTCACAACATGGTTCCCTCGGGAACCATGGATTCTCCGGCATAAAAAGCCTATGTGATAATCCAGACTATCTATTAATCTATCTCAACTTCAAATTTCAGGTGATTCAGTTCAGTAGCCGAGGTTTAAAAGAGTAACAAACATTCATACCATAAAAATCATTAGGTTTCGCAAATCTCGGGATCTATAGAATTTTTTGTACCAAATCACTTTAGTAGTAGCGGCGTTAAAGTGTAACAAACAAACATTCAAATAAACATCCATAGCTAGCCGGTTTCATGTGTTCAATTTAAAAGAATAAATCCGCTTGGATTCGGTGTTTTTTGGCGTAAAATACTAAAACAAATATATTATTCATATTTTTTTATATTTAAATCAAAAGGTAAGCAAATATTAAGTATATTATATCAATTTATTTAAAAGAAAAAGAAATGATTTTTTTATTATACATATTTAAATCAGATTTTGCTTTTAAAAAATAATAAATCCAAATCCATTTATACGAAGTAGGCTTAATTTACAAAAGCTTTTCAAAAGTCGAGCAAATAAATCATGAAACGTCCGGGTCCATGAAATAATCCTTGATGTCATAATAATGTTTCTTCCACTTGCTCGGAAATAGCTTCAATATTTAAAAAAGAAATGACAATCGGCTCTTTGCTTTCCGCACGACAATTTTATTTAAGAGGATAATAATACAGAACTGAAAGACGTCGTTTAAAAATTAAGTTCTTTGAATGTTGACAATATTTTTACTTCGAAATAGCATATTTTTTAATAAATACCTTCTAATAACCGTCTTCTTGAGAATATGTACTAAAGAAGATGGTCCAAAATAGTATGGCGCCCAGGATCAGTCATTGTACCCTGACGGAAATAAAAGGAAATGAGATTTTTGACTATTTTCAATTATACAAATCTACGAATTTACTTAAATCCTTTTGAAATAATATTTTACATTCTCTCCCAAGAAGTGCAACACTAATATTGGTAATAATGGATTGATGACGTTTTCAGTAGTTGATATGATGTTTGCTGTCAATTGTCATTTCATAGTTATTCTAAGGGCGCCATCTTGATACAACTCAAAAACTTGTGTTTTAATTTTATTTATTTATTTTTATTTAGTTAGACTTATTCACATATTTAGATGTTAATAAAATCCTTGTATTTTTAAATTTTAATGATACGGGGTACAAGAGTGGACCATCTCCTTTTCAACAATAACGTGTATATCATAAAAGAGAAGAACTCCAAACAGAGCCCGGGACTTGTAACCCGGGTGTAGTAGGGTTAAGGATCCTTGTAGGCTTCGGCCTTGGCTAGTTACCACCCTATCGGCAAAGACGTACAGCCAAGTGATTTAGCGTTCCGGTACGATGTGGTGTAGAAACCAAAAAGAGGTGTGGATTTCATCCTCCTCCGAACAAGTTAGCCCGCTTCCATCTTATACTGTATCATCACTTACCATCAGGTGAGATTGTAGTCAAGGGCTAACTTGTAAAGAATAACAAAAAAAAACCACCAAAAAGCTTCATCTTCACGAAGTGACATAGGCGGTTTTTTTTCTGTGTTGTTATGGAAACGGAAACTACTAGGCGTCGGCTAGCTAGCAATATATTAGATTAACTACATTGGCGGTGATTTTGCTGAAAAGTGCATACAGTTTGCAATTGTAAAATATCTGGCACGACTACCCGGCTACCAGTAAAATATTATTGTGGCTTATCCGTCGATGCCGTTCGATCGGCTCGCAACTCGAAAGTAGCTCGCTAATGTATGGAGAGATGCGAACTGGGTCTCCAAGTTAAGTATATCGAGCCAAATAGTTACAATGGAGATTCTTTGTCAACGGAAGAAACATACTCCAATTTGAATACTTGTCTGTAGAATCGTATTTAGACTTGATTTTATTTTTAACCCTAAGAAGTAAGTAAAACTTTCAAAACAACATTTTGTTGAGATTTGGTTCTATTATTATTGCGAACACACATTTTACTTATAATTAACTCTGTCACTACAATTATTACAAAACAGAGCCTCCCGTCATGCCATTTTGTTTGAAATTTAAATTTATACGCAGACAAACTCACGTCAAAAAGTAGTATCTATACTAATATTATAAAGCTGAAGAGTTTGTTTGTTTGTTTGATTGAACTCTCAGGAAATACTGGATTGATTGAAAAATTCTTTAATTTTTAGATAGCCCATTTATTGAAGAAGGTTATGGGTTATATATTATCCTTGTATTCCTACGGGAACGGGAACCACGTTAGTATACAATAAAAACATTTAGATAAATAATGAAATGCATAAAATGCTTTCGTTTTATATCGTTTATTTATGTAACACAGTTTTTCAAAGCTTGATTGGGTTTTAATTGTTGCCCGCAAAAACAAACGGAAGCGAAATATAGATTCGTACAGCTGCGGCATTTCAAAAAGCCATGGTGTAAAAAATCTTGTTTTATCTAAAACTAAAATCTCCGTGTGCGATAAAATTGGCGGAAAACGCAAATCCTTTGAATCAACGTGTCAAATATCTCTTTTTAACAATGCTTATATACATTTGTATACATGCGAAACAAACAACTATACAATGTTTTCTGATACTGGATGTTTTAGGTACTTCATATCTCGTTGTTGTTGCATGTAATGATCAATATGATCATGATCATGAGTTAATAGATTCGAATCTTGAATCGATATAAAAAATGTTCTCGCTGGTACAGTTATTAGTGCTTCGATGGACATTAAATCGATTTCTTTTAAGGGTTCCTTACCTCTAAAGGAAAAAATGGATATATCTTACAAGATCACTTTGTTGTCCGTAGGTCCGTCAGTCTGTCTGTTAGATCCTTTATTTCAGGAATGCCTGGAGGTATCAAGTTCAAATGTAAACTGTATACTCTACCGTCTATGGGCCCATTAAGTATCTAATGTGAAAGCCAAATTTCTAGCTTACGTAAAAAAGATACGGCGGTCTATTCAGCAAAATACGCATATTTATTTTGTTAGATATAAAATGTATATGTAGTAATTATGTCGTAAACAGTTTTAATATTATTGTACATATTTTTATAGTTTGGAAGCCTACTTGAAATAAAAGCTTTTATATTTCCTTTAAAAAAAAATTTAATTTCTGAATTTCGGGAAAAGCTCGACATAAATCAAATCTTGAACTATTGAATAATTAACCTTCATACGGAACCCTTGGTATGGAGTCCGACCCGCACTTGGCCGGTCTGGTTCGCTATCGTTTGTTTATTATTATTTTTTAATAAATAATTAATGTACAGACGATTCCTTATAATTTTGACTTATCTATACGAATGATAAAATAGAGGTTATTTCAAAACACAATATTATACCTAATGTTAATTGCTTCTGACGTCAATGCTGATACGTGCATATTTAGAAGCGTACGTACTTCGAGGAATATTGCGACATGCAAAGCTACACATTCTGCAATGCATGCAGCGACTCGCTACTTATAATATAATATATTATAAATATTGATATCATATTACTATGCCTAATGTGTGAAGTAGTCAACTTGTCCACTTCAATATAATAAAAATAAATCCGGGTCAAGGCAATGTACCTCTTACTTTTCAGATAAGTGCATTTTAAGGTTTTTAACCAACTTCAAAAAAAGGAGGAGGTTATCAACTCGTCTGAATCTTTTTTAGGGTTCTGAACGTACGTAGCCGGAACGGAAAACGGAACCCTTATAATATCACTTGCGCGTATTTTAATGTTCGTCTGTTTTCTCCGAATGTACCAAGCCAGTTGTTTGGTACACATATTGTCAATTCTTGCTACCCAAATACACGGATGTATCGTGAATAGGTAAAATTTGAATATGGGGCCACTTATAGATAAGATGAAAAGTTGAAAAAAAAACCTTTTTAAACTACTTCGTGTGATACATCAAACAAACGAGCCTGGTAAGAGGATCGCAAAAATATACTTTATTTATATTTTGAAATAAATAGTTTTCAAGTTATTCAAGAAAATTAGTTACAATTTCAGGTCAATTTTCAAACATGATAGATTAACAACGTTCGGAACTCTCGTCACGCGAGTTCGACTCGCACTTGTTGTCGCCACGTTGCAACGCCGCCGCCGCATTTGAATTTACATCTTTTTGATTAGTAGATTATTAGGTTAATTATAAAATATGAAATATAAATGTATTGTATAAGTAAAATAACAATATTAATATAGACTAAAAATACTTGAGTCAAATTGGCAGCACCGTCTAGTGCACTTGACAGCTTGCAGCATCGCTATTGGTTCCCGCCAAAAGCGCTGAGTCGCGATTGGCTGCCGCCAAAAGTGAATGTTGATAAAAAGAAGTATGGTGGGAGGGCGCGACGGAGACGGTCGGGACCTCCGATAATTTAGTTAGTTGAGTGTCGACTGTCGTCAAATATACGTGTTCAAGTTAAAGTATTTCATAGTTAAATTAAACTAAAGAAGTTAGGTTGTGAAAGTGTTGTTTATAGTCTATAGTGTATCCGAGATATATAATTAAGTCAATTTAATGTAGTGATGAGTGGCTAAGGACACTGTGAAGTAATGTTAATATGGTTAAATGTTTAAATAATATAATTCTGTTTCTAAAGTGCTAGTTTTATTGAGAGTACGATAACACACTTGTCCGGTTTTTTTTATGTATAATTAATAAAATTATGTGTGCACATCGAGTATGTCTGAAATAGGCGAAAGTTCCAATAACCCACTCCAAAATTTGTAGTGCAAAACGTTTGATGGGTCATCTAGTTATTAAAATGAAATTCCATTTAAGTTTCCTTTCCAGTATGCTGGTTTCACTCCCATGCCATACAGCGATGCAAAGAATCTCGTAAATAATAACTTCATGCATAAACAATGAACGGTACTAACGTTCCCGCATTTTAGTGACTTGTTGACGGATCTTTATAGCCGTGTGCGATGCAGGGGTACAATTGTATTTTTAAACATTTTTCTCGTAGTTAGCCGTTTTAATTTACTGAATGGTTTGCTAAAGTCTAATACCTGGCTGGTTAGGGCTTGGGCCGTGGCCAGTTACGACCCTACCGGCAAAGACGTACCGCCAAGCGATTTAGTATTCTGGTACGATGCTGTGTAAAAACCGAAAACGGTGTGGTTTTCATCGCCCTAACAAGTAAGCCCGCTTCCATCTTTTAGCGGACTCAAAAGTGATTACAAAAATAAGAGACTAATGTCGAACAAAGGTTATGATTCACAACATTTGTCAGTACAACTTAATTAACAAATCAAACTGTAACCAAAATAAGACCCTAGAATGGCAGAGAAAGACCTTGAATGAAGTCACGCACTTGTGAACGTTGTGTGTAGGGTTAAAGAATCCTTTGACTGTTAACAAACACTCCCCTTTTCCACTCAAGTCACTCTCTCCGCCTATCCCAAGTAACCCATAAAGAATTACACAACAAGAGATGTGAACAGCTCAAACGCCACGAGCACTCTGAAGCCGTCCGTACTACAAGTCGTGGCAACGCGGCGATAACACATCTTAGATTGCATCGTCACTTACCATCAGGTGAGATTGTATTCAAGACCTACCTTTTTAAAACTTGAAAAAAGTTAGACTCAACCAAATATTTTACAATAAGCTTTAGTTTCTGATTCTTTATGAAACTGTAGTCGAGTCTCAAATTAAGTCAGTCCATTTAAGATTGTAGCAGTAGGTAGTCAGTTTTGATTTGCAGTAATAGATACATTTATGATTTTAGAATTTTAAATTTAATTATTTCAAAACAAAAATTCTAGATTCAATTGTAATTCAATTTAATAGAATGCCGATTCTCCACCCTTTTATGGTTTCGCTTCTGTGGACCAAATTGAGCGAATGGAAGGCGCGGGAATTCATTTGCGAGCCAAAACATTTCTTTAATTAAGACTTTTTATCGCTTAACGGCGAAAAATGTCCAGTGTCCGTAATTAATGCCTTTGTGCCATACTTTGGACACTCTTTTTGCAATAGAATATATTTTATTGATTTCAATTCTAGCGGATATTTGTTCGACCTTTTTAAGTCGTGCTACGATGAATTGTCACGGAGCTTATTGTTTTTGTTATAGTTATAATTGAGGGACAGTAAAGAAGCTCTGTATTGTACATAAAAAAACCTTGGCTGAGTTTGTTGGGAACCTTAAGTTTTCGACTTTAAGTTTTCGACTATAATTATCACCATTAATTTAAATTAAATTATGAAAAAACCTGACCTTTGAAAAGTGCTTGTAAACAAAGCCTAAGTGAAATAAATGAATTTTGATTTTTTGATTTATAGAATGAGAAGGCTGAAAGATACGGTACGGTATACAGTAGTCGATTATTGAGTTTGGTCCGAAGTGGCTTTGGAAGGTAGCAGGTTTTAAGGAATCCTCAATTATTGGATCGAAGCAGGCGTTACTTTGCGGAAGTTCATTATTTTGCTATCATCCGCGAAAAGCCGACGAACCTGTGGGACCGTCGGTGTTACCAATAAACGCGTTTCATTGTTCATCAGCGGGCTGGACCAGCACAATACTCAGTGACCTCTATTCAGAGCGACATAACGATGACACACAGAAGTTTAGTTCCTCCAGCAAAACACTTGCTGTGGGAGACAAAGCTGAATACAGCCATTGTGAAGGGCCTCACCAGTGCGCATAGCAATGCATGCTATTGATGTATTGACTAGCCATGTTGCACGCGTATAATTAGAAATCACGGTTGGCATGGGCCTCACAAAGTTTGTCTCTACTCACACATCACAGAATATATTACTCGTATATATCACACTATTATAAAGGCGAAATTTTGTATGTATGTGTATATTTTATTTCACAACTTTGTTTATGTTTAATTACAGCTTTTTGGTAGTGATAGTATCTGCGCTCAGCCGCGGACAGACAGATGCACATGGCGAAACTAAATGGGTTCCTCGTGGACTTCGGAACCCTAAAAGAATGTTAGTAGGAAGGTTTAGGAGATTCTGGTCTCCACGATACAGATCAATCTAGTGTGGAGACCACAGGCAATGTTATGGTTTTTTGTATATTTTTTTGGTGAATAAAGATTTTATTTATTTATTTATTTATTTTATTATTCCCATGTAGAGAGTGGACGGCCATCGGCGGATTCTGATGATGATAATTAATAATAATGACTGGGACCGACTTGCTCTCCAAGACTTCATGATCCGTATTAAAATAGGCCAAACACTCAATCATGCGTACAATTATATGTATAGTAATTGATAGCAATCGATCAAAATCCATGTGACAATCAGCAATCAACAGTCAGTACACGCAATAAACGCTATTGCTGCGATACGCAACGTAATGTATCGATATACTGTAAAGGCGTGCGCAAACTACCGTATGGAATTACATTATTATTACGTACTAGCAAACCCCCTGCGGTTTCATCCGCGTCGTTCTCTTTGCCGTGGAAATACGGGCATAAAATATATTTTACAATGGTCAATGAGATGTTACAATACATTGTTCTATTGTAACATCCACATGCATTATTTTTTAAGGTCTTAAAAATTTAATTATTAATTTAAGGATTTAAAGTAACAATAAAAAAAAATTACTTGATTTTTACTGATCAGATAAAAAACCATATTATATTTTAAACTTCCTTACATTGATAACGCAGATACACTCGAAGCATAACTCACTCCATCTTCCGTTGAGTGGCTCTGAGGCTTCATAAAAGGCTTACAGTTAGCAAGCTAGCTTGTTAGTTAGTTAGTAGCTACATATTAGCAAATTTTTATTATATGTACATTAAAAAAATATATGAATAACAAACAGACCGATTCCAAAAACATCGGCTGATAACATCACAACCGGTACAACGTGGCCCGCAACCCGCAGTGTGCGAGGGCGCTAAGAGCTGACGTATGTGCTGATCCATTTGATGAATCGTCGAGATTTCTACGCCACAAACCTATCTCTGCTACAATACTCGATGTACAATACGGCTCAGGGATAAATCTTTTAGATTTATCTGTACAGATGTGATTTTACTCAATATCGTTTTTTTTTGTATTGATATAATAGATTTATTTTTGGAAACATAATTATTGGGACATACAATAAACATTTTATAGAAATCGAAAAAGTATCAAAATCTTGTACCTTGCGACGAGATTACCGCCATGTTTTTGTTATTGTTCCGATAGTTGTTTGGGGTCTTATGGCAAAAAACCTTCCACCAACATCTTACTAAGTTTTCATTAGACATTTGAGTCAAGGTGGTCAAGTGTACAATTTCTTATAAATGTTTAATTGTATTTTTTATTAACAACACCAAATTCCCAAGTCCAATTTAAACTGAAAAGTTTCTTACAAGAGATGAAACTCCATATCTCATAGAACCCAGGACTGGAACCCAAAGGCCTCGAGATCCGACTACAGAGCTAACCACTGGACCACGGGCAGTTACAAAAGGATATTTCAACTTATTTCTAAGTAGCGGTCCTACTAAAAGCCAGCGAGGGCCAGACACGAT
Source organism: Bicyclus anynana (assembly GCF_947172395.1). Classification (NCBI taxonomy): domain Eukaryota; kingdom Metazoa; phylum Arthropoda; class Insecta; order Lepidoptera; family Nymphalidae; genus Bicyclus; species Bicyclus anynana. Next base: position 20,559,554 of record NC_069110.1, read on the forward strand.
CGAATGTGATGCAGTTGCTTCGAGCCGACACTCGGTGGCTAATGGACCGTGATCGTGTTTGAAAGAACCGCCGGCTTTCGTGTTAAGTGACTCGAGAATATGTTGCACTAGCGAATGCCCGCGACTTCGTCCGCGTTACTTTTTCACAAATCCTTTGAGAACCATGGATTTGATGAAATGTAAGTGTTAGTCCAGAATAAAATCTTTTTCCATTTCAAATTTCAGCCAAATTGGCTAAGTAGTTGCGGCGTCAAAGAGTAACAAACATCCAAACAAACATCCATACAAACTTTCACGTTTATAATATTAGTAGGAAGTAACAACTTACTAGTGTAGAAAGTATTATTTTAACGAAATATAATCAATAAAAAGGTAAAGGAAGGATACGATATATATCCTTCCTTTACCTTATCTTATCGGCCGATAGACGTCCACTGCTGGACATAGGCCTCTTGCATGGACCTCCAAGCACAACGATCTCGAGCCGCCAGCATCCAGCGGCACCCTGCAACCCGCTTGATATCCTCAGTCAACCTAGTTAAGAACCTTTTGAGTAGACGCTTTTAATAGTTTTGTTATTTATATTTTAAAAGTGAAACTTTTTTCTATCACCTCGTATTTTGCGTCCATTTATCGCATGTCGCATGTCGCATTACTGCCAGCCGCGGAATAGGGCGCTTGGCGTAGCAGTCAAAGCTAATAGTATGAGATCCGGCGTAAGAAATATATACTCATCTGTTATTTAATTGGGATTAGAAATAAATGATTGAAAATATTTACATTGACTCATTACACATAGGTTGCCTAGTTAAATTGCGGTAGTATTAAATGATATATATTTTTATTTTATTTATTCGCCTTCTCTCATTGGTTAATTTAAAAAATACTACACTAATTAATAGAATATACTCAAAATAATTGAGAAAGTAAAGATGGTGCTTTCACACTACAACTTTAGGGTTGCCAGATATAAACAGTTAAGTAACGTTATTTTTAGACCGTCATCACTTATTTTGTCGCCTAATATGTCAAATGATAGCTTATTTAACTTTATTATGTTGCCTTTGACCTAGTTCGTAGTTTCCTAGATTTAGTATGACAAATCTGTTTGGTCGCAATTTAACTAGGCAACCTATTTGCTTTGTGCCACTCTAAACATTATTATCTATCATTTATTGCTTAACATCAATGAATAACAGATGAGGGTATATATTTCTAATGCCGGATCTTAGACCATAATTTAACTTGCACCGTTGGTGTCACATAATGTATTTTTATTTCTTTTAAATTACGAAACACTAAATAAGTAAATCGATTGCTAAGGTATTGTCATATATCTATTATCATCTATGGTGTTATCCCTATTACGAAGTTTGGTGAGCAGTATAAGAAAGAAGAATAAGAAATGTTTATTTGAAATAATCAGTATAGAATTACAACGTCCTGGCTCTTAAACTAGGTAAACCCGTGTCTTGAGAGTCAGTGACTTCCCTTGTGCATATTCATAGGTACAATAACATAAATTATGCAATTAACATTAAATATACAAATCGATATAATTTTTAAATTAAAAGAAGATTAAAAATACCAAACAATATGCAAAAAGCTTTTTTTTTCAATCAATCAATTTATTTATTTGCAGATACATGAATGATATATATATATACAGGTGGTAGGTAGATGTAGACGGTAAATGTATCTTGCCAATTTGGCATGCAAATTATTTATTATATATGTGTATTAAATTAATTCAAAGAACAATTTTATCATTTAAAATTTATATTTTTAGAATAATTTTATAAGTAAATATTTTATAATTTCTTTCTTTCTTGTCTTTTCTTCCGGTTGTGGGTCCAACCAACTTTTCCTATGACAAGGTTCTCTCTTGCCCATAACCTTTCTAAAGAAACTTAGTTTTGTTGTGAGTTGATGTTGCATAAGTTCTCTTTTTACGTTCACATGTTCTAGTACCCCGATATTAAGTGTGAAGCAAGAAATTCTCGAGTAGTCAACCATTATTATTGCGAACAAATCGGTTAACCTTAACACTAACTTGTACAGCAGTGAAGTGTTAGGTCGTAAATTGAAAGTCCTAACAATGTAAATAGTTTACGGAGTGATATTACAAACTGTTTACTCCTTCACAACATTGTGATACTGTTGGTAAATACGATACTGAACGATTTTGTGGACTTTCGTTAATTCGTTTACAATTTGCAACAATTATTGCAAAGTAGAGTAGGTACGTGTATTTTTAAAACATTTAACAAGATCAAAACATTAGCTACATGAATTATACAGTTAATATAAAATATGCAAATCGTTAAAAAAATTAAAAGCAGATAGCAATATGCAAAAAGTTTTCTTGTCTTTTCTTTCGGTTGTAAGTCCAACCAACTTTTCCTGTGACAAGGTGCTCTTTTGCCTATAAGCTTCATTTCTGTTGTGTTTATAGACGTACTTTTATAAAAATTACGTGTGACACTCGTGGACTGCCGCGGTAAAGCTATTGCATAGCATTTTTTAACAACTTATGCACTTTTATTTTATTTATGCAGTTTTTTTTACTTTATAAAATAGTAAAAAATAAAAGAATAAATAAATAAAAACTTAAAAAAAAATCAAACTCTGGTTTAATAAGTTTTGCCCCTTAGTTTCACACCACTGGTCCAGTTGAGTCGATTGAAATAAATGAATTCTGACTTTGACATTGACTTTTATAGAATAATATTGAGCTATTCTTGCTTGCATTTTAACTTTTTTGTAAGTAGATTATAATGTTGTTATTTTCATTCCTCAGTCGGGCATATTTACCTACTAATTTCAACTAATTTTAAGCATTTATAGAGCTTTGAGCGCGGCGACCGATTAAATTGCATTAAGTTAACACATTTCGACATTATCCTAGTCTCACTTTACAAGCACTTTTATTAGATATGATTGGTGATAATAATTAGTAGAAAAATTAAAATTAAAGATACGATGGTTCCAAACGCGTGAACAGGAACTCAGAACCTCAACCTTCGTAGTAAATCAACCTCTGAATAAATGTAAGGAACGGGTAATATTATAATACCAGTAAAACTTTATACTTTCGAAGGTTTCTCTTGGCTGTTACATCACGGGATCCAGAATACAGAAGAAAGTAATCCGCGTGGAAATCAATGTGAACTTTCAACCCCTATTTTACCACTATAAGGGTTGAATTTTGAATCACATTATATTTCGTATTTTTTTATGATTTGTGAAGATATTTTTTCCCTTCTATTTTTATTTTAGGATCAAAAAATACCCTATGTTTCACTCCAAGGTCCCATTTACCGTTATACCTAAAATTCATCTTGATCGCTTCAGTCGTGGAAAGGTAACAGACAGACCGACAGACTTACTTTCGCATTAATAATAATAGATTGTGAGTTCTCACTCTGAAGCCGCGCTCAGCTCACGATTCGCATCCAAAAAAACCGGATTCCTTTAATATTTTTAGTATTTTATTACCTATATTGGATGTTATTAAACCACATTTTAAAAAATTGACAAAAAGGTGTAAACAAAATATTTTTGTAATTTTACGCAGAAAATTTATGTAGCCAACTAAAAGGGTTATTGGAATTTTTAAGTCAATCTGTCTGCCTCTAAAAACCGTCACGTAAAAACCTCTACATGGATTTTGATTTTGTTATCACTTTTCCCGATATTTCTAGCTTCGACATACATATAGTCAAATACGCTTTGTCTAGTAATAGTATTAGGGCTAGATAGAATCAGCTTTTAAAGTAAATAATGTGTACAACATCCTTTAATAGGGTATGCACATAAATAATATGTTTTTTATTTATTTTTATAGTATAATTAACAGATAATATTTTATGATTAGAGTAGGCATAGCTAAAATATTATTAGAACAGCACAGAGTGCGTGTAGATGCACTGAGGGAATTCATTAAGCTTGTTAAATGGTGTCAGACAAGGAAATGTCAGCGTTTGAGAGCGAAGACAGAGTCAATTTAGTTTGGATCTGGAATTGACAGGCATTAATAGATGTTGAGGCCAGGCTACTTGATTGATACAGAACATATTATAGTGTACTTGGGGTACATTTGACCCCCGACGTATAAGGAGAGGTGTTAAATGTTTTTGTGTCTCCGAGTGTCTGTGTGTCAATGAGTACAATTTGTATCCGTGTCTCTGTGTGTGGCGTGGTGACATCTAAACGAACAAAAAATTTGCAAAAGATGTACTGTATGTATTGTAGGAAATACATCGATCTCGTGCTCGTGGCGTTCGTGCTGACGCTAGGTGGCGCGACTATTTCCGTAAAGAGTAGGGAGGGAGCCGACCGTACGACAAGTACGTCCCTTACTACCCTCGTCGTACGGTCGGCTTCAGTATGCTCGTGGCGTTCGAGCCGTCCACATTCCTTGTTGTGTAATTCTTTATGGGTTACTTGGGATAGGCGGGGAGAGTGACTTGAGTGGAAAAGGGGAGTGTTAGTCGACTATCAAAGGATCTTTTAACCCTACACACAGCGTCCACAAGTGCGTGGCTCCACTCAAGGTAATTTTCTTCCATTCTAGGATCTTATTTTGGATACAGATTGGTTTGTTAATTAAGTTGTCCTGACAAATATTGTGGAACCTTTGTTCAACATTGGTTTTATCATTTATTTTTCAATCCATTTTTGAAGCTTCTGCTAAAACTATACTGTAAGCTCTCATTCGCACGAGAGTTTTTTTAATGGAAGTTAAAAACAACTTTTAAATACAACAAATGCATTCCCAACTATTTGTTCACACGGGAGCTTTTTAAGAAACGACGCTTTTGTTTAAGCAGTGTTGCATTTTCAATTTTGGGCGTTGGAAATATAATTTAACTTCATACCATAATTGTACGCTTTTTTGACGTCCGTTAAAAAACCTCTCGTGCGAATTAGGGCTCACGCTCACGATTTTTAATTAATCACAGCTATTTAAGTTATTATTAAACAATTTCGTTTAAAACATTAAATTATTAAGATTTTAAGAATCATCCGCACTTTACACGTACCTAAAAAATTTTTTCAAGATTTTATTTTAAAACATTTTTAATGTCTGTGCGCTAAACTGCGGATAGACAGATGGATATGGCAAAACTATGAGGATTATTTGTAAATTACGGAACCCTAAAAAGTGGCATCCTGTAACAAAAAAATAATAATTATAAATTATTATCAAAGCTTCAACTATGACACTTACGTAAACGGTAATTTGTGAGACCATAAATTACGTAAACTTATGGTCTCACAGGCCGGGTTGGGACCAAAACTCCAGAACCTGTGCATACTTTGACTATCCAGGGCAATGATGTTAGAAGAACGCGAGTGGACGTTGGAGGAAGTGTAATACGATAGCTACTTGAAATCACAACGAATATCATTGGCGGTAGCAAAAGTTATTCAAATTTTTAAAATCACCCGGTCTTATAAACATATGCGTCACCGTTAGCGGGTTAAGGAGTAAACTCCAATAAAATCCAGAAAAAATTACAGGATTTCCAGTAAGTAATCGCTAGTGTTACCACGACTTAAGTAGCGTTCTGAGTATGGGGCACTGCATTAATTTTGCGCCACACTGCAAAGTGAAAAGCGGAGTACTGTCTCTTTGTAAATGAACGATAATAAATCGCGTGTCTCCGTTACCCACTGTTGTGAGTATTTATTTTTATTGCCGCATTCTACTGGATTGATGTATATGAGTACTTGTCTGAGCACATAGTATATAGGTAGCAGTGGCAAAGGATGGAATTTAGATGTAGGTAAGCCGTCCCAAAGATAAGGAAATTCATAAAGCGTGATACAAACTCCGGTTTCTCAAATATTATCTAGATACAGTACAACAATGAATATGCATGCATTTTTAAAGGTAACCCGGCAGTAATCGGTTTGCATGAACTCTTCGCCGCTGATAGGTAGGTAGCAGTATCACTTGTTTTGTATTCTAAACATCTTTATTATCACACATAACGAATACAAAAAAAATTACAAGCAAATGGTGATCTTATCACTAAGAGTGATTTTTTCCAGGTATTCTAGATTAACGAACTAAAAACATTCGAAGACTGAGATAGTCCATGTATACAATACTAGCTGACGACGTGCGCTTTCACCCGCGTGGTTCCCGTTCCCGTAAGAATACGGAGATAATATATAACTTATAGCATTTCTCGATAAATGGGCTATCTAACACCGAAAGAATTTTTCAAATAGAACCCGTAGTTCCTGAGATTAGCGCGTTCAAACAAACAAACTCTGCAGCTTTATAATATTAAGTATAGATAAACAACACTAAAATTAAAAATGCGAGAATGTGTTTGATCACGACTCCAATTCTACAAAAATTAGAGAGTTACATTATCAGCGAGTAACATAAGTTATGGTATATATAGGTAACATTGGTGCCAGTAGACAAGCCAGAGCTGGCTTATGGCTGGTAAATATTTGCACACCTAACTTTATAGTCGGGGAGCCGAAGGGGGGATTTTTGCAGTTACTCGAGCAGTTGAACATAAGATACTATACCTTGCACGTTGTTGAGTACCTCCACCAAGTATGAGCTCTTAATATTGGTGGGTCAGACAACCAAAAAAAAAGTAGCTTCAAAAATACAACCAACACGTCAGATAAGGATAAAGTAAATTGGTTGATAGCTAAAAGGTGTGCATTACTAAAATCTAATGTGTGTCTTTTCTAAAATCTAGTGATTTGACCGTAACGTAATAGAGTGGGAGGGCTCCAAAGTTACAACATAAAGCTTATATTTTATTACGTATCCGAGCCACAAGCGCGGTTATTTTTTTAGTTATTTTTATGGATGTCCAATAAGCCGAAGAAATCAAAATTGTCTTTAAAGTCTTTAAAGTCAGCGGTCGGAAAGAAAAGCATGTTTCTTTCTGAAAACGAAAGAAAGTACTCGTATATAACCTTTTTCCTATCATATAATCTACCAAATCTAAACGGTCCCCATGACGGTTTAATAACTGCAAATCTAGCATCTCGGGATCCCCTAATATTTTATAAGTAGCATAATGTTCTCCTTTATATGAAAACATGAAAAATAAATTCAGCTGTTTGTTACATTCGAACTAAACTTTTATAATGAATATACTATTCAATTTCCCCGCTAAATTATAATGGTACTTCCACCAATAAATCCGGTTAGTTTAAGCCAAAAGTTATAGTACTAATGCTGTTAACTAACCCAACATAGTCCGTGCTCTGTGAGTTTTTGGAGATTATTAAATATGATGACCGTTTAACTTCGAATGCAGTCTGTACCTATTGAGTCCGGGTTTGCAGAAGTTCATTTCTCATATTAATTTTAAATAATTCTAGCAGTACTTCACGGTTTTACTTGCGTAGTTTCCAATTCCGTGGGAGTACGGAGATAAAATATATTCCCTGGCAATGTAGCTTTCTATTGGCGAAAGATTTTTTCAAATCGGTACAGTTGTTTTAAGTTTGTTCCTTACATACGAAAATACAAATGTGTCCTCTTTATAACATGACTATAGATTTAGATTACTAACTGTCGTTAGCGTATATTGCTTATAGCTTATAGCTCTCATTAGTCTGGCTATCACAATACAAAACAATGTATAAAATCGGACTTAGTGTTAATGAATGGAAATTAGCGCATTTAATCAATGAAACTCTGACAGGTGACAGAGGGGCTAGCTCATTTTTTGCGCAACCTGACTGTCCAGCGCCGAAATGCAGCCAGTATTCTTGCGACCACACCACGTAGGCATGATTTTTATAGTTCCTTATTGTGTTTTTTACAATAATAAACACAAACTCTTTGAGATATTTATTTATTAATGCGTCAATCGTTGCGTAATTTTAAATATTTACGATTGTTACAGAATAGTTAGGCTAAGTTAAGGCTGTGATAGGAGTGTGCTTGGTGATGGCGGTAGCTGACAGACAGTCAGCTTTTTTTGAAACGACTAAATGCTGACTACATACTGGCTTGTAGTCAGGTTTGGTCAGGGATTGTGTGAAACGTGTGACTGTTCGTTACGATGGGAGGAAAAATACAAACGATAGCTCATTTGACGTGAAATAAAAAAAAAGTTAAAATATCCCGACTACGTAAAAAAGGAATCTAATATGGACAAAACATGAAAATATTTCAGATAGATATTGATAAGTCCCTATGTAGAAAAATGGCCCAGGTTGAGCCGTTAAACACTTAAACTATCAGTGATATTGTAAAAATAAAAGTCTACTCTTGAAGAATCGAAAACATTCTACAAAAAACTGTAACTGTCAGAAATCTGGCTAAACAATTATTGTCAGAAAATACGCCTGTCTCAGAATATTATTCCGCGTCGAATGAGCTATCCATCTGTATTTTTCCTGCCATTCTAACGTTTATTCACAACATAATTCTTTCTCGAATGGACTAATAGTTTCTTCTAAATTCTAAATAGACAGTCGCGCATGCGTGAACCGCGTCACACAATTTTCGGTGTTAATTTTAGTTAAGCGTTTTAATTGACGTTAAATGTAGTTCGCCATCACAGCCACATCGTCGTGTTACAAGCGGGTTTATTCTCTAACTTTGAGCCATTACAGTTTGTAATTGCGTGAACTGCTTTAATTTAATGTTCTGCTGTAACAACCGGGGCAGTAAAACACACTGAATGCGAAAGGCGATGATTCCCGCTCGTTGCTGCAAATGTTATTCGTACGAGAGTCGGGCCTCGGCTTTTATTGCTTGCATTGATTCCACTGTGTTGTAGACTGTGGTGTTACAATGAAACGCTTAACATAATTACCGACTCTTCTCTATAATCATTCTTAGTAAAAGTTGTTGTCAAATTAAGATAAGACAGATAATTAAATAATTAATTAATTTAAAAATTAATTAAGATAATTAAGATAAGATTAAGTCAAGTCTTGCATTGAAACTAGTTTCGTTATGAATAGTCTTCTAGTACCTATTGGCATATTACCGCTATTAAATACACTCAGACGAAAATTTATGAACATACTTCATAAGCAGACACAAAAATACATAAACATAGACAAAACTTAAAAAAAAAATACATAAACAGACATTTAACTTCATAAGCAGAAATAAAAGTACATGAACATGCATACATTTCAAAAACAGACTTAAAACTACGTAAACAGACATACAGATACATAAACAGACACTAAACTTCATAAACATGTACAAAAATAGATACATGAACATCATATAACTTCATAAACAGACGCCAAATACATACACAAAACTTCATAAACAGTCACAAAATACACGAAAATACACAAAACTTCATGAACAAACACAAAATTACATAAAAAAACACAAAACTTCATAGCCAGACACAGGAATACATAAACAGATACAAAAATACAAACGTTCATATCTATAGCACCAGTAGAATTCACTGAAAGTCAGAGAAGAAACTCCGCTATTGAATTAGCTCCCCGCATTAGGCCGATTGCAAATGGCGCGATTAATGCAAACAACGAGCTTCACTGCGTACTCTTTGTTTGATAACGGCGCTAATTCCGAAGGTATTGCTGAGTACCCCATGCGCTGTTGGCTTATTACGACTATTAGATACGCTGCCAATGGATGTCGTGATATTTCTGAAACTCGCACAAAGTCGCATAGAAATTATATCTTTGTTACATTTATTACTAATTCAATGTCATTTATTTTGGGAACGTTTGTTCTCTGGCTTTGGTTATTATAATTTTAATAAGTTTAACATTTTAATTATTCACTCCGAAAGTGTTTACAATGTACTTTAAATAGAAGATTATAAAACTGTTTTACAATCATCACTATTTACATTTTTTTTTTCTTTAGAGTAGAAGTAATAAGGAATCATCATTTTTAGCCTATGATAACAGTCAGGCTACTAATGGAGATCGAGTGCTTTTCCATTGAAATTTGCAGTCTTGGGTGTTAATGTGATTTTGAAAGAAAAACAAAACAATGAAAGCGTAAAAAGAATCTGTTAATTATTATTTAAAACACTTAACGGACACCCGCATCTTTATTTATTTTTTATTCTTTACAAGTTTGCCCTTCATTACAAACTCACCTGATGGTAAGTCATAATGCAATCTAATGGAACCGGGCTAACTTGTTAGAAGGAGGATGGAAATCCACACCCCTTTCGGTTTCTATTGAGCGCCTCAATTTTCATTCGCTAGTAACACATCTATTTAATATCATTGATCATTGATCATAACGCACAAACGCGGAAACCGACATTGTCTGAAAGACATATAGATAGTTATTATATGTCATCATCTTTATCATCATATCAGCCGATGGACGTCTGATATGATATCAGACGATGGACTTCAGGACATAGGCCTTTTGTAGGGACTTCCAAACATCACGATACTGAGCCACCTGCATCCAGCGAATCTAGCTTGATCTCGTCAGTCCACCTGGTGGGGGGTCGGCCAACACTGCGCTTTCTAGTGCGGGGTCGCCATTCCAGCACTTTGGGACCCCAAAATCCATCGGCTCTTCGAACTATGAGCCCCGCCCATTGCCACTTCAGCTTCGCAACTCGTTGAGTTATGTCGGTGACTTTGGTTCTTCTGCGGATCTCCTAATTTCTGATTCGACCACGCAGAGATACTCCTAAAATAGCTCGTTCCATCGCCCGCTGTGTGACCCTGAGCCTTCTTATGGGCCCATAGTTAGCGACCAAGTCTCGGAACCATAGTTCATCACTGGAAACACGCTCTTTTCGAAGACTTTTGTCTCCAGGTACTGAGGAATTTCAGACGAAAAGATGTCGCAAAGTTTCCCGAATGCAGCCCAGCCTGGATTCGGCTTATTATATGTACTTAGATATAAAAATAACTTATTTTAAAACAAAAGTAATTTCCAGTGGACGATTTTTCCCAAAGCTAGTAGTTTAATATATGAAAAGTATTATTCATAAATCGTAATGAATGCACCGGGTACGTGCAACTCGGCGGCCAGATTTAGGATGCGGGTCGGTGAAGTTACTATATATCTCCATGAATGCAGACAACACCGGGGAACACTGGGCGAGTATAATGCATAATTATAGCCTCGTGGCTTAGGTCAGGAGCTAGCAACTTTTATCAAATAGTTATTAGTCCACTGGGGCATGTAATTTTATTTTCCTTCCAACTCGTCTAACTCTGCCGTCGGTGGTGTAAAGGTAAAGCTCCATATGCGCTTTGCTGCCTTTGATAATACTGCATCACTTTGTATCCATCAAGATATATATATATTTTTATTATACACTATTTTATAGTCCTGGAAAAATAACTCTGATGATAAACATTGAGTCATTTTAGAGCTAAATCACCTTTACATAAGTAAACATTTAATCAAAATATATTTCGATATTCCTTTGTAACCTCCTTGTCATACTTTCTTTCCTTTTTTTATTTTTTTATTTATTTATTTACAAACATACACTAACATTACAGGTTATCCCCAATTCACTAGTGTAGCCATATACACTTTACAAGTAACAAAAAACTAAAACAATAAAAAATCGAAAACTTATTTTTATTTATTTTTTGTCGCCAGTTAATCCAGAAAAGGAAATTTATCGAAGATTTGTTGACAAAAAACTATAAATAAATATACAACAAACACAATAAAAGTATAACTAACAACAACACAACAGAAGTATATTGGTAGAAATAATATGACAAAAAGCAAAATGTCAAATAACTACGTGGTTGAAAAATGTATGTTCGCAAAGTAGTAGCAGTATAGCATAGCTTCAATGGAGAGACGGCTTAGTGCAAAAAGTATAAATTCTTCCCGGTGGACGCGATAGGCTTATCTTCGCAAACTTCTAGAATTTTTAAGACGCGAGAAGCGAGAATTTTCATAATAATTCTTTAGAGCATTATAGTATCGGCAGTAACTTACCTCGTTTACATTAATACATGCGTTAACCGTTTAAAGTTTATCATTACTAAGCTTCTTTTATGGTTAAAAGAAGCTTAGTATAAAGAGGGGGTTTTTAAGTCTGACGTGTCTGTGTTATCTATGTAACAGTGTGTCATCGTACCTTCCAATCAATTTTTTAAAATAATATTTGTCATATCTCTTAAATATGATCAATATCATCATTCCCTACCAACTAGTCGCATAAGACCGTGTTAGGAGTGGGCATAACAATATTACAACGGGCTTACTTTCGGTGATAAATCCGAACCTTTTCGGAGAATTTAAACCAATCCAACGGCCTTAGATGCAGAAGGCAGGGGGTCACTGCGCACTGCTCTGTAGCGAAGTCGTGGGCTGAAGTAATTGTACATAATGTATTCTGTGGCATAAGCAGTAAATAAATAAAAATTAAATATAATTACCATATCATACACACGTCACTATTCAGCCCCAAAGTAAGCGTTATTACTGGTACTAACATATCAGATTAAATATATATTTAAACACTACCGTCTTGTTATATCTACTGTGCTACCGTCACAGTAGATACTACCGTCGTTTGCCGCTAAGCGTCAACGCTGTGACAAAAAAATGCGTGTCAAAAAATGGGAGACCGTCAAAATAATAGCTCGCAGTTATAAACAGAGAACTCCGCATAAAAAGCATAAAATTATCCGCAAGTAAAGAAGCGGTTGTAATTAGTGGATCATTAAACTCTTCGTCACTTACAGTTCGAAATTATTTTTCGATTCCACTCCCGTTCTCAATTTGTACTTTTTCACAATTTCGCCCATTCTATGCGGGCGGTCGGCTACAATTTTTGTTTTCCCTTTTTTTAATTTAAGTTTGTCTAATGAGACGTGGCTCTATTAGGAGTTTATAATTGGAAATCTGTAGAAAGTATTTGTACTTATTGTAATAGAACTGAGAAGTTAGTTGTAATTTAACTTATATTGTGTATACCTTTCTTTGGATGTTTCGGTACTTAAAAATCTAGTATGGTGCTTGCTTAGAAACTTGAGTAAATTTTATAAAACGATAGTTTATAAAATTTACTGTAGTTGAAGTTATCAAGAAAGAAAAACGAAACGAGTTTTTAATAGAGATTCAATGTGCCGAAAATAATTAAAAATCACATAATATGTAAGTAAATAAACGTACCGAAGTAAGTAATTTCCGTTGTATAAAACTATGGTATTCTTTTTCCTTGTTAAAGATAGATTACTATGAAGGTTTTTATTAAAGAAGTCGAAAAAGTTATGCTCTCTTATAGGCTATATTTTATCCCCGGGGAATCTCCTCACGGCGATAGTAACTACGCGGGCTAAACCATGATTTCTGCTAGTTACTAAATTATATCTTATCAGCCGTTAGACGTCCACTGCTAGACATAGACCTTTTGCATAGACCTCCAAGCACAAAGATCTCAAGCCGCCAGCATCCAGAGGCTCCCTGGAACCCACTTGATATCCTCGGTCGACCTACACTGCGCTTTTCGATGCGTGCTCGCCATTCCAGCACCATGGGACCCCAACGTCCATCAGCTCTTCGAACCATGTGGCCTGCCCATTGCCACTTCAGCTTCGCGACTCGCTGAGCTATGTCAGTGACTTGGTTCGTCTGTGGATCTCCTCATTTCTGATTAGACACAATACATAAACACACAAATATTAGTATGTGTTTCTGGGTCTTAGTTAAGAATAGAAGATATTCTAGGAACTGCAACATACACTACTTGGTTGGCAACTGTTTACTAGATACTATGCTAGATAATAAACTGTGCATATTCAGTCACTTCAGCTGTGAAGTGGTCACAGGTGTAATAATTTCGGAATCAGTTACGTAATACAATTTAGCAACATCGCCTTGGCGTGACTCCAACTCTTACGTTACCCCGCACACATATGTACATATATGTATTCGTTGGACTAAAAAGTAAGGAAAAATTGCCTATTACGGTCCACTGCGGGAAAACTGCCTCCTTTTGCCACTAACTGGGCCACTCGAGAACTTAAACCACTTTGCCAGTCGCTCCATTACTCCGGTGGTTGGTTTGAAAAGGATTTGTTATTTCTTTATCGGTTTATATAATAAGAACTTTTTCAACTGACTTTTATACAGAGTGAAATAAAATAATAGTACATTTTGTTATAAGTGCGGTAGGCTGAAAATTACAGTCGAAACAATATTGCAAGCTCTAGCGATAGTAAGGAAGCAGAGGCTGTAATTATCAAAACGCACGTATGTCATACGACGTTTTATAACACAATTGCGAGGAAACACATTTTGAATACACTTTTTGAATATGAATTTGCATCTTTGCCTGTTTTCCATATGATGACATTTTTATACGCTTGTCATTTTTGCACAGATAGCCAAGTGCTCACACCAGCGTTTTTTTTTAGGAAAATGCACCAAAATCAGCCAGTATTACTTATAAAGTAATTATTTATTTTTGTGTTTCTGTTAATTATAAATGGTTGTCATTTATTGTCAAAATTATTAAAATTTAAGAATTAAATTATATTTTATCTCACAAAGTTAATTTTATACATAAAATGTTGAGCACTTTCAGTCATAAAAACTCTTTGCTAAGATTTTAAAAAGTACCGTTCGTTTTTAAACAGATGATAAAGGTTATATATATATAATATTTATATTATATATATATAAATGTCTTGAGTGTGTGTGTATATGTTTGAGTGATCTTAGTTAAGAATAGAAGATATTCTAGCAACTACAACATATTCCAATATACATAACAGGTAGGATAGTTTCGCCTGGCGGGACACTACTATGTTTAACGTTCAATTAGTCCTCAACTCATAATGAACGGGACGGGAGGATTGGAGCTGGGAATAACGTTGAATGCATTAATTCAGTGGTCATAACTGATACTCTAGACAGATGACAGTTCAATTTAATTTTACAGTAGCGGAACCTTATTAGAAACGATCTTCACACATCAATAATTGGATAAGTATGTACAAGTATTTTATGTCAACACCATCATATAATTTTCCTTCTTACCGGGTGTATTTTCAAACCATCCAGATACCAATTGAACACACGAAATTTTAACGAAATATTAGTAAAACACTTAAAAATATATTGCAAATAGTTTACCTACGAGTATATACATATAAACTTTTTGCCTAAAACATTTTGGCCAAACTATCACTACGAATGGTTGCGCCGCGCATCTACGAGTACAATGCTGACAAGGATTTTTTTGGCAACCAAACAGACAGACATGTTTGGCATTTATAGTCGTCATCAACCCATATTCGGCTCACTGCTGAGCTCGAGTCTCCTCTCAGAATGAGAGGGGTTAGGCCAATAAACCACCACGCTGGCCCAAAGCGGATTGGCAGACTTCACACACGCAGAGAATTAAGATAATTCTCTGGTAATGCAGGTTTCCTCACGATGTTTTCCTTCACCGATTGAGACACGTGATATTTAATTTCTTAAAATGCACACAACTGAAAAGTTGGAGGTGCATGCCCCAGATCGGATTCGAACCGACACCCCCCGGAATCGGAGGCAGAGGTATATCCACTGGGCTATCACGGCACGGCACTATTTTGAACTCAAGACCAGATATTTATTATTTTCTGAAATACTTTTAGAAGTTACAGTAATGAGGAGATAAACATTCCGGAAGACGACATTACAAATATGATGATCTAACAAATAAACTAGCTAAAGCTATTCGGTTAGTTTATACGTTGTAGAGGTGGGTGCTTAAAACCTTGGCTTTATCAGAGCTGTAGCAAACTTTATATTTGAACGAGTATCCAAAGAAGATATCTTACCAAATTCGGCTGGGCAAAGCGAACAATGTGACAGGTAGTCCTTAACCCTACACCCGTGGTCACAAGACCCAGGCTATGCGCGACGATTTGCTCACTGTCACGACGGACTGCGCGATAACTTTAATTCTGGTAATACCAAGATCTCTAGTTTCATATTGTGTGAGGTTTTACTAATTTAGAAGTAACCTGAGATTTGAGCTTCTGCCAATTCTGCTTCATTTACCTATTCAATATAAGTAATATCAGAGGTATGAAAGGAAAGAGAAGTGCCTGCATCGTAAAACTGACCTCAATCTTCGTCTATAGTTGGCGGTTTCAGGTAAACCAACATAAATAGCGTCAATGGAAACGCTCGTTAGCCATTGGTTCTGCCAAACGTAATCGGCAACAAATATGAAACCTCACAACCTTGCACATAAAGTGCAATTTCGAGCAGCAAATAAAGTTAACCTCAGTTGTACGGCAGTAACCGCAACGTTCAAAATTGGCCCATGTGCAAAAGTTAATTCAATTAAGCAAATTTTTTTGTTCTCTTTATTTGTAAAATTGAACCTACATGGTAACAGTAATAATATTTAAATTAAATTCAAATATTCTTATTATTGTTTATTATGTAATAATTGTGGAATGGATGTGAATTGTGTAGTTCATACCTACTAGGTTGTTGTTGAGTTGATGGAATAAACTAAAGTTTGCATTAAAATACAAATCGAGTGTTTTTAAGTTAGTCAAAGTAAAAGATATTGATGTCAAACATCTATTGGCGCGCCTTTAATCTAGTGCGTCTATGTATTCAGTCTGTAAAAGATAATTTTGCTCTAAACCAATTCAAAAGCATTCATCCAGAGAGGTAATAGTGCCAGCGTATTGGGTACCTTGCCTCTGGGTGAACAATTAGGTGGTGTATATTTCTTATAATTATTTTATTTATTATAAGTTTAAATTTAATATACTGTTAATTTAAAAACATAAAAGCCTAAATTAACTAGAGTTACAGCTGGTAATAGAATCCTAGATTCCCATTTTTTTCTGACACAATTCGTTACCAACTGTGCCCGAGAGGTCATTAAAGATCATTTGACCTTAAATTAATTTTAAAACCTCAATTTATCCTAAATGTACTAGAGCTCGGAATGAAACCTTAATTCCATTTCATTCTGAAGAAAGTTGTTACCAAAAACGCCAAAGAAGTCGTCTATGCCATCATAGATGTTAAGGTTCATTCTCTCATTCAAACCACTGAGAACGAAACCTTGCGTCATGACTAATTACGAGCAAGCCTAGCTAGGCCTAGCATACGTTATCGACATATCATCATTAATGATGGTACTCGTATCGTATAACGACAGAGATATTATTGTTGACCGATAGCGGCAGTGGTCAATTAATAGTATCTAAATTGATACAGGTAGGTATCTTAAGCGTAGGTTTGAATCCGGCCCGGAGCATGCCCTCCAATTTTTCAGTTCATTTCAAGAAATTAAATATCACGTGTCTCAAACGGTGAAGGAAAACATCGTGAGGTAACCTGCATACCAGAGAAGTTTCTTAATTCTATGCGTGTGTTATGTCTGCCAATCCGCATTGGGCCAACGTGGTAGACTATTAGCCTAACCTGTCTTATTCTGAGAGGAGACTGGAGATCAGCAGTGAGCCGAATATGGGTTGATAATGATGATGATGAAACTGATACAAAATAAGAATTAAATAAAAAAGGATAACTAAGAACTTAGGAAAAAAAATTAAATTTAAATTTAATCCTACCTACTAATATTATAAACGCGAAAGTTTGTATGGATGTTTGAATGTATGTTTGAATGTATGTTTGGATGTTTGTTTGTTACTCTTTCACGCCTCGACTGCTTAACCGAATTGGCTGAAATTTGGTATCGAGATATATTATAGCCTGGATTAACCCATAGGCTACTTTTTATCTCGGAAAATCCATGGTTCCCGAGGAATTTGTGAAAAACTAAATTCCACGCGGACGAAGTTGGGAGCGTCCGCTAGTATTCTATAAATACTTAGCGGCAAAATTAAAAATATAACTATATTTCAAACAAACGTAGACAATTTTCTAATGTGTAGTGCGCATCCAAGACCTACTAGTGACGCGGTGAACTTGATGAGACCGTATGTCTATAGGATTCCATTTATATTGGGAGTCCAAGTAAAGAATACTAAGCGCTTAAAGCGAGGTTGTGCTGTAGAGTTATTATTTACTATGTTTCTCGGAGTACTATTCAAATAATGAGTCTCTACATTGTTTTTCATCGTATTTGCGTTTTTGTGATCATCTAACATGTTTTTTTAAAGAATATTACTTTGATTACAAAATTTTACATCAAGTGGCAGTGATTTTATGTTTTTACGATCATCTTATTTATATTATCAAAGAAATTACGTAAAATATAGTTTTTCATTGAATTAACATTACTACTTGCTACCACCACTATCATTGCCGCTTTATGTAATATGATTATGATTATAATTAGGTCATTTCGTTAAATAACTGAAAAAAATAAAATACGATAAAAAAGGATGTAAAGACTCATTTTTTGAGTGATACACCGATATACATGAATGATTGGTAGACTGATGATAACCCAGCCGAATTATTATCGGTCGGGTGCTGGGTGGCTCCAGTGAGCTATAACTCTTACACTCGAATGTACCCCGCTCTTCAGTCCTGTCTGCCGAGTTCCGCTGCAAGCGGTAGCCTCGAGTGACTCTCAATTCATTAATTATATGGATTATTACATAATTTAGCGTAACTTCGAGGATGCGAAGGGACTGGAAAGCGAAGGCCAGAGATTGCTCCCCGTAGCACTATTAATACTAACTACGAATAGTTTTGCGAAATACGATAACGTCTGGGCTAACAACTCGCTAATGCTTACTCGACTGTGAGACGCAAACTCGTATAGCATTATATTACTTTAGTAATAACTGCATCGTTGTATCTGGAGGCACACATACGACTGCATTTAGGTTTTTAGGGTTCCGTAGTCAAGAAGGGTCTCTTTTTAACCAACTTCAAAAAAAGGAGGGGGATATTTTTTTTACTGACCCGAAGACGCCTAAACCGATTTGAAAAAAAAAATCTTTGATAGGGTTTGCTTTAGGATCTGATGATGGAATCCTAGAGAAATCAAGGGGAATGTTTGAATATTATAGGAACAACTAGTACGTTTGTCAATATTTTCAATATTTCAATAAGTATTATAAAGTGTTATTTTCACTTTTTTGTTTAGTAAAAACATTTTTGTGATTTTGAAGTCGGTATTTTTTATTAATTTTTTTTTTTTATTTTGTTCGTAGTTCGCAATTATCTTAGGAAACTATATTAAAATATATCTACTTGTCATGGTTCCCGTGGTATTTGTGAAAAACTGAATTCCACACGTAAGAAGTCGCGGGCGTCCGCTAGTATAATATAACGTAGATTTGATAAATAAAAAATGGTGGTTTGAATAAAATATTATATTACAAAGATATAAATCAAGCCATGTAGGCAATCATGACCTCGCCGACGAGGTTAATAATTTTCTCCACTTTCTCCTTCTTAGCCTTCAACAGGTGGTCTATTAAATGGTTGTAGTCTCCGGTCTTCCGTATCTGTGTAATGGCCACCTCCTTCATTTTAGCATCAAAGCCTTCGTATACCTTTTCCCATAACATTTTTAATACCATACCTTCTATTGTTTTCTTGTCGTAGGATTCGCTTTTTACCTTAAAAAACATTGAATTTTTAATTTTAACTGACGCCTAAGATTCTACAAGCCCATAAAACTCTGTCCCTTCTAACTAGACCTACTTGTAAGTTGCCATTTTATTAGAAGATGGAATATCCTTAAAATATAAACATATGTCATCGTGGACATTCCTAACAGAAATATGCATTTCTAAAAGAAAAGTTTGTATAAAACAAATACTACCTCTTTCCACAATTTCAACAATAATTGTTATATTTCAACCAATTTACAGAAAACCAAGACAAATTATATAAATAAACCTCCCTCAGGAATCTCTTTATCAAATACATAAAAATTCGTTTGGTAGTTTTCAAGTTTATCGCGGACAGACAGACGTAGCACGGTGGATTGAAATATATATTCTGGAATTCTGCCCTTAAAGAGGAGGATAAACAAATTATATGAAAACACCA
The DNA here is from genome assembly GCF_947172395.1 of Bicyclus anynana. Lineage (NCBI taxonomy): Eukaryota > Metazoa > Arthropoda > Insecta > Lepidoptera > Nymphalidae > Bicyclus > Bicyclus anynana. Next base: position 20,579,496 of record NC_069110.1, read on the forward strand.
ATTTCCTGGAAACCCGAACCAACCTGGAACGCAAGTTGATAAAAAAAATAAGTAAAGATATATTTTTGCTTACCCACAAAATGTTTACGAGAATAAAAAAAAAGAACAGCCCCCGAACACAACGCATGCTGACGGCTCCACACTTCACAAACGCGAACAACCCGAGAGTAATTTAAAGAATCTTCCAAACATCCTCTACACGCTATCAACAGTATTTACGGTCGGTGTAATGCTGTTCAGAGCCATAAAAAATAACGACACTTTAAAAGCGGCTTAAATATAAATTTTGTCAGATACTTACGTGTTTACTTGTAAATAACAATTAAAACCTTCTCCTCCTAAACCTCCAAAGTCTGTCAGAGTTTGTTTCTACCACTCGATGGACCCGGCACCCGTACGGGAATCCATGAATTGCTAAAATATTCGTCTCCCTCTTAACTAGCTGACCCCATATATCTAAAGGATGTCCATCCATGAAAAATATTTTTTTTTTTTTTAGTCTAACATTATTCCTGCAATCTGTTGTGAGACATTCAGCGGGATTTTAAGTATTTGAATTAAGGCGTGTTTGGTGCGAAATCCAGTGATTTGCCCAAATAGTGTAGTGTCTATTTCATGACATCTTGTGGTGCATGTGAATAATATAAAAATTATAAAGAGGTAAGAGGTAAAATGTGTGACCTAATCTTTGGATCGTTGTAGGGGGTATCTTTGAATCGATTTTACAATTATTTTTTTTACTAGCTGCTGCAGCAGAGAAGAATTGTATTTGTGAGTTTCCTATCCTTTCCGTAATTCCGAATTCTTACGAAAATGGGAACTACTCGTGCGAAACTACACGGTGTCTGCTAAATTTCTATATATATATATATATATAAAACTATTTTCTATAATATACAATTACCAAAAAATAAGGACCGTAGGAACCATGGCCATATTATCCGTATAAAAATCTACTAACCTAATGTTTAGTTTAGTTGTTTTTTAAGTGCAGAAGAAAATATGTTAACTGTAAGCAAACTGTAAATTGCAAGTTAAAGATGCTAGGCGTCCACTAATCTCCCTTGTACCCTATCGTAAAACTGTATTTTACGCTAAACTCTAAATCCTATCTCCGATAATGTGATACATGTATCTCATTTCCTTGCTCTACAATATTATTTTTTAATTAAGAAACCACCATAACAATATCACTTTACACTAGCGTTTGATGTGTATACCTACTTGTGGGCATGGATTGCAATTAAGACTCACGTCTTTCTTTCTATTCACGCTATCTAAACTGTTTAATGAATTTTCATGTGGTTTTACAAAAAGATTAAACTGTGCTTGATGTAAGATTAATTTTTCCGTTCCAAACATACGGTTTTATAATAACCATAGAACCATAATTCTGCCCCTAATGCTGTTTGGCGGCCTTAGTTCGATTATGTGTTGTGTTATAATGATAGATGCAAATATAAGTAATATTGACCGGGACTTGGGGAGATATTTAAACTAAATAGATATTTCAACTCGGGTATCCTAATCCAAGAACAAGGTCCCAGGATCCAGGATTTCGAAATTCAAAGCCACGTTGGCTTACCATTAAACCAACAAAGCAGTTAGAGCACATTAAACTTATTATATTTCTATATTACGCCTCATGCCCATGGTACAGGGGCCGTTTTTAATACCTTTAGAGGAAAATGGCTCATTCACTCGTATTTACTCAAGATATCGTCAACGAGGCCGTTTCATTCAAAATTTACATTTTCTTAGTATCTGAAAAAGACAGCTGTTAGATAAATTCACAAAGCAAAAACTTATCTATCTAGCCCGTCTCAGAGATTAAAAAATAAACATCTCTAAATATTTTTGGGAAAAAATATAAAGTTACTATCGGACGCCCGCGACTTCGTGCGCGTGAAATTTGATTTTTCACAAACCCCTCGGGAACCATTAATTTTTTCCGGGATGAAAAGTAGCCAGAGTAAATTCTATTTCTATTCCAAATTTCAGCCAAATCGGTTCAGTAGTAACGGCGTTAAAGAGTAACAAACATCCACACAAACTTTCGTGTTTATAATATTAATAGGATCAGCTAAATGTTTAATATTTTAATGCTTTTCCCTGGCATGACAGTTAGCGTTATCTGTTATACATTTTTTATACAAGCGTCAATGACGTGGAAACTTCCCGAGTATGAAGCAGGGCGTGAGATTTATGTGTGAGGAAGAATGGATCATTGATCGTGGATATAAGGATTCGAAGGGCCTCTATTTTTCCTGATTTTCTTCTGGTACTTAATGGTGATAATGGGAACGTTTGTGACTGGTTTCGTCACATATTCTTTGTGTTTTTAAGTAACCTACATGTAAGAAAAGCTAGCTAAGCTAATACTAGCAGGCGCCCTCGTTTTGTCTGCGTGAAAATCATTTTTCTTTTTTTCACAAGCTCGCAAAACCTTTGGATCTGTTTACTCCTGTTATGTCGCAAAAGCCGTTTTCAGTGTACGTTTACAAATTTAAATAAGAAATACTATTTAATCACGAAAATTTGACGATTTCAGCGTAACTTTAGGGAATGGGCGGGGTTTACACAATAAAACCATTGTATTTCTGTCAAGTTACAAGCACAGTTATATTAAATTATATTTTTTATTTTTAAGGATATAATCCTAGAATAAAATAAATTATTTTCAGATGATTTCTGCAAGTCTTGATGAGACAGTCTTAAACCATTTAATATTTATATCATTTTAATTACCAAATCTAATTGGTCCTTGCGACGCTCGAGTACATCGTATTCCCATTTAGCATCATTGGCTCTTTATTGCGTTTGAGTGTGTAGAGAAATAGAGAAAATAAATAAACGTTCAGTCTTAGAGAAATATTATCCTCCAGTGTAGGTATATTATTTTCGAAATATCTCAGGATTCAAAAGAGAACCGAGTAATTAGCTCGGAAAATATGAAATGGAAAATAGAGGAAGAATTTTAAGTTTGAAAACTTCAAGTTTTAATACTTCAATTCATGAGTATTAAATATCTCTTGCTGTTTATTGTTTGTTATTTCTAAATAATATTTCATATTATCAATTTGACCGTAATTAACAGTGTTTTGAAAGCCTTAGCTTATGGGTAAGGCTTTCAAAACACTGAGTAACGATTTTTAACCAACTTCAACAATATGACGAGTTTACATTTAAGTGCATTCTGTGCTAAAAATTTTCAAAACGTGTTTTGGATTATCACATTTTTTTATATTCACTAAACTGCACTTAAACGATAGAAATGACAATAGACCGCGTGAAATGTACCTTATTTAACCGATCTCGGGATATTCTCTAGATACTATTTGAAAATACATTGGAAATAGTTGAGATATTGGATCAATAAACTTAGCTCAAGCACATTGACAAATACTGGGTACGGTTTGTGGCTTAACGCACGAATACCATGCGGGCGTTGATATTAACAGAACACTATCGGAATAGACTGTTCAATGGAATATTGTATTGGAGAAACTAATTAATAATAACACAGTGTATCTTACATTATCTTATGACATAGAATTTAATTTCTTAAAACCCGCACGGTTTCACCCGCGTGGTTCCCGTCCCCGTAGGAATACGAGGATAATCTATAGCCTTTAGTGTTCTTCGATAAATAGACTATCTAACACTGAAAGAATTTTTAATTTGACCATTACTTTTTGAGATTAGCGCGTTCAATCAAACAAACGTTCACGTTTTCACTATTCGTGGATTAAAAAATTGCGTCCCAATTCCTATATTCGCGGCTAAATATTTCGTTATTCGCGGATCTGACAGACGAAACTGACGTAAAATCTGCAAATTTAAACTTTAACTTATTGCCGAAATTGCGAATGGATGGTTTAAGAATGCCACTGGTTAAAATCACTCTAAATAAGAAGCTTTTATAAAATGTCAAGCAAGAAAAAAAATCAAAATACTTCAAACCATTGTCTAAGACTAAATATAATAGTTAATCAATAACTTCAATTAATTTTTCTTTATGTATTTGTTATTTATTTTGTCACCAAAGAACGTATCCGTTATAATCCCATATAAAATACCATTCCATATTCACGGTTTCTATATTCGCGACACATTTAAAGAACGTATCCCCCGCTAATAATGAGCTTTTACTGTATGTTTCTAAAGTAATTTGTAAACTTACTTACAAATTACTTTTGAAACATGGAGTTTAGAGTGGTAGGTAGAGTATCTAACTCTACCACCGGTACAGAAAAATTATTATTGCCTCTCAGGAACTACTGGTCCGATTTGAAAAATTTTTTCAGGGTTAGATAGCCCATTTATCGAGAAAGGCTATAGGCTATATTTTATCCCGGTATTCCAACGGGAACGGGAACCACGCGGGTGAAACCGCGCGGCGTCTACTAGTTATTCCACATTTTATTGCCTGCTGAAGATTTTCATTATTCCATATTTTTAATTTAAACTTTTGCTATAACAATTTCTGTAATGATTTGAGGATTGTGCAAATATAATTCAACTCTTATTTTGAGTAATTATCACGTTGTACACATGACTGAGGATTATTTTCCATCAGAAATTAATTATTTGCAGCAGAATTAAATGACATTGTGTTTTTGTTGCAACATTAATTATCATGCCGGATTACAAGAATGTGAGTGTACTACATTTTGACGAACACTATGATTTTCAACAGCGACATCTTGATTCTCTATTTGGATCATTATATGATTTTTTAATTTTTTTTTAAAAGAAGATATTTGCCATATCTTTTAAATATGACCAATATTTCCTTTCCCCTCCTACTAGTCGGGAAAGACTGTATTAAGAGTGGATACAACAATAGACCAACGGGGCGGGAATCGAACCACCTCCGCTCGGTGATGAGCTCGACCGCTCTTACCGTTAAGCTATTGAGGTTATGCTTTACTTTCTAAATGAACTATCACGTTGGTAAAATGCTAAACCCGCCCGGTGTCCATTCGATGGTCAGGCTATACAATTTTGAGCTGTATTTAGGGATCTATGCCCTCAATTAATGAGTGCAATCAACTTACACTCACTACAAATATTTCTTTTGTCTCTGAATCTAGAGCAGGACGAAGAAGCCAATGTTGACTAAAGTCAACTGAGTGGTGAAGCCATAATTACTTTATTGTATAAGCCCTAGCCCGCCCGTCTCTCATTAGGGCAGTACGGTGGGTCTAAGCCCTAAGTACCCCTCTCTAGGGGGGTAATAAAGAGGGAGGCTAGGTCTTGCAGTTTTTAGCAAAGCCTTCAAATTGCCTTTATGCTATGGCCCGACTACTTAGGGCCAACACGACAAATACGCTAACAAAGGATTATAAGTAACTTGTAAAGGTTAAAAGGAAGTGCTATGGGCAAGAAGTGACGCTTTAAAAAATGTGACTTCCCGAAACTCTTAGGCTGGTGGGAGGCTTCGACCGTGGCTAGTTACCACCCTACCGGCAAAGACGTACCGCCAAGCGATTCAGCGTTCCGATGCCGCGTAGAAACCGAAAGGGGTGGATTTATTCCTCCTAATAACAAGTTAGCCCGCTTCCATCATAAATTGCATCATTACTTACTATCAGGTGAGATTGTAGTAAAAGGCTAACTTGCAAAGAATAAAAAAAACCTCTGATGCCGGTAAAAATTACGAAACGCAATAAATTACAACCTTAATTTAGAAAATGTACCGGCTCTTTGTCTCAAAATATATACCTACTTTGTCTGTCCCTACACGTCGCCAATATTTAATGAATTCTCTAGCAGTAACATTTTGTTAAAAAACATTCAATCCAAACCTTATCAAAAGATTGTGCAAATATAATCAACACTAATATTTTAAACCTAAAAGTAAGTCAGTGAGTTAGTCTGTCTGTCTTTTTTTTTAGTTGATTTAGGTGAATTTTGGCTCAGTGAAATGGGACTTTAGAGCATATAGGCCTATCATTAATTTTTTATCCCCGAAAAAGCTATTGATTCTGCGGGATTTGTGGAAAATAAAATTTTATGGGAACAGAGTCGCAGGCGTCCGGTAGTTGTAGATTTAAATTTAGTAACCAATTGTACATTAACTGTATTTTTCAAATGCTTATAGCTATTTACACAATATGAAAACATTATCTTTTTTAAAAATTTTGTCTGTCTGTCTTTTCATTTATCTGTCTGTCTGTTTGTCCGGGATAACGGCGATAACTTTGTTCACTAAAATTTACTTTACTTTGAATAAAATTAGAATGTTTAAATCATGTTTGTTAATGTAGCCGTTAGTGCCTATATATGGTAGGTATACGTAGGTATCGTGAAATCATAATAATTCGACTAGTTTGAGAAGTGAAAGTATAACGAAAAAATGTACCTGGTTCTAGGTCCTGGGTTCGATTCCCGGCTGGGCCGGTTGAGGTTTTCTTAATTGGTCCAGGTCTGTCTGGTGGGTGGCTTAGGCCGTGGCTAGTTACCACCCTACCGACAAAGACGTACCAGCGATTTAGCGTTCCGGTACGATGTCGTGTAGAAACCGAAAGAAGTGTGGATTTCCATCCTCCTCTTAACAAATTAGCCCGTTTCCATCTTAGATTGCATCATCACTTACCATCAGGTGAGATTGTAGTCAAGGGCTAACTTGTAAAGAATAAAAAAAAAAATTAAAAAAAAAAAAGAAAATCTACATTTGCGTTTATTATATTACTAAGGGCTCTTGTTTTATTTGTCCCATGCAATCTTGACCTACATTCATGGGTAGTTCTTTGTTATGACTAGCTTTTATTACCTCGCAGTGTTTGTTTGGGTCAATCTTACAACTGAATTTTAAAACAGTTACTTGAATCTGTAGAGTTCACTAGAGTACAAATTCTTAGTACTAGTGACTCAGCGTAGTGGGTCGATTAATATACTTGGTTCAATATATAAAGTGTTGATATTTACATTTATTAATTAACTTGTTACTAGTACTTAGTGAAATGTGAAAACATCCTTGCACTATCCACGCCTGTGGTTACATTCCATTTAACTTGAGCACGATCCCAGCGAGGCGCCCTTCTTCATGTCCTAACGAGGGTGCTTATGAATTTAATTAATCCTCCCGATGATTTAAGTACAGCCAAAATTATGTCTTTATTGCATTTGGAGGGCGACGATTAAATTTTAGATGGTACATAAAAGTTTTTAGGGTGAAGATATGAAATGTTTATGCACGCTCAAATATAACACTTCCTTTAGAATATAAGAAAATGAGGTAGAATATATTTTTTTTTTTGCATTTTTACCTATACCTACTTTTTGTTAATGTGACGTCCAAAAATAGTCACTGTGCTTGAAATAGATAGGGAGCTGAAGAAGAGATTTTGGGATTTACTCGAACTCAAGATAAGCTTAAGGCATTAGAAAATATAAAATCCTACATCGGTCCGAACTGGCCATCGAACCCAGGACCTCTCGATTAAGAACCACAATCCTACCAACTGAGATGGAAAGGTCAATAAAATTACTAGGAACTACATAATTACCCCACCTTTTATCCAGTCACATGAATATACCTAGTAGGGGATACTCACTACTTCTTCCGTGTCCGAGATAGCATCTATATGTTTACGGTATAATCTATCTGCATTGAAAATTTCAGCCAAATCGATTAGTAGTTAAAAGAGTAGGCGTAACAAACATTCATACAAACTTTCGCGTTTATAATATTACTATTTCAATGCCGTGGCAACTTCACCAGTTTAAGGTTTAAGTGTACAGTTACGCTTCATCATTATCTACCCATATGTGGATCAGTGCTGAGCACGAATCTCCTCTCAGAATGAGAGGGGTTAGGCCAATAGTCCACCACGCTGGCCCAATGCGGATTAGCAGACTTTACACGAAGAGAATTAAGTAAATTCTGAGGTATATATTTACGATGTTTTTTCTTTACAGTTGAAGACAAGTGATATTTAATTTCTTATAATGCACATAACTGAAAAGTTGGAGGTGCATGCCTCGGACTGGATTCAAACCTACGCCCTCCGGAATCATGCCCTGTCTGTCACACCTGATAAATGTACACAAGTGTATGGTTTACAAATTTACCTATCCCATTATATATTCTATCTCTTGACGTCTATACAGTGTCCCAATGCCTAACCAAATCTCTATTGTTTGCAAACGTAATAATTACTGAACAACCAACGCCCCTAGTAGGTACGCGACAATGTACGAGGCGATATCGAGTATCTAAACTATCGTACGACTATCAGTCGTCGTTAAAATGTTAAGTTAAATAATTTAACATATGTGTTTTATTGATGTGCCAGAGTTCCCTCATTTTACACATACAATAGTTACATAAGCCACTGTCATGAAATTTGGGTCATTGTAGCACGAGCAATTTTTACTTAGACAGCACGAGTGCTACAATAGCTAATTAAGTGATATGGCATACAATACTTTTTCCACATGTGTTATTGTTTGAGGTTATATATCGAGTAGGTTACGTAATGGGAGTAGAAAAACACGTTTTTCACCTTACTACAAGCAATGCCAAATCGTCTGCACAAAATGGAATAACTATACAACTCTACAGACAAAGACATGCAGTCAAGCAATGTAAATTAGAACGGTAGGGCGTATAAACCAGTCAGGGATGTGAATTTAATAACCTGGACCGCTTCTAAGTTAGTACGCTAACATCTTTTATCAGGTTTAGATTTGGTTTTGGCTGAATTTCGCAGAACTTTTAGTGGATATGTTCAAGTAATGGACTGATAGATAGAATACGAGAATTATATAAACCCATTAGGTTTATTACCCTGTAATGTTTATATGTTTAAGTATGTTTATTTATTTATGTCATAAATAAATAAATAATAAAATTTACTACATTTTGCTATCAAAGTTGTCTGTTGTTAAACTACAAAACAACACGAAAAATAAAGGACACATCCCAAATTGGGCCTTTATTATTTATAATTTATAGGTCAATAGTATTTTTTAAGAATAAAGAAACCTATAGAGAATTTCTCAGTCCAAAGCTGAAAGGTCGGTGCCCGAGGGGCACCTTAATAGATCAGTATCATCTAATAGTGATAATTACAAGAATTAAATAATATCATCCTAAGCTTACGCAAAGAAGCAATGCGGTGGGTCTCAGCTCCATAACAACTCTCCCAAAAGTAGGGTTGTTGCCAATGCCTACGAATATATCGGGCTGTTAAAATTATATTTAAGATACACAAATAGAAATCGTAAGCCTTGTGTGTGTGTGTTTCGCTAGTGGTTTTTTTATATATGTCATAGTTAGCAATATTGCTTAAAAATAAGCATGCCTGTAATTGTGTACAAGCTACCACTACATCGGCTGTGTTACAAAGCTCTCTACTATTGTCAGATGAATGTAGTGGAGGAGTCAATGAAAGATTTTATGGATTCTTTCGAGCTTATTGCATGAGAATAAGGGAACATACCTTGCGTGTTGTTGAGTACTTCTACCAAGTAAAGATGGGGAAATTTGGGCACCGCAATAAAAACAACTTGGAATTTTTTAACCAGCACGTCAGTGGGTGTGTGAGTGGGTAAGTTATAAAACTAAAAAGTTTGTGTTTTTAAAATTTAACGATACGATTCATCAATTTTTGAAGCAGAAATAAAAACTTTACTTTAAAATCGATAGTTTCTTTTGTCCACTTCTAAAAGAGGCAATAGTGTGCATAATGATTTTTAACCTACCACATATAATAGGTCCAGCAGTTTAATTCACTAACTTTGACGTATGTTAGTTGACATATACGAAATTGAAATTCTATGTAAGAAATGTCATCCGGTGCCTATTAACAAGCCTTCACGGTTAACACAAAGTAGGTAGGTGACATTTTTGATATTTTAGTAGGCCATCAGGTGACGCCAAAGTACATTCAAATTCTCCCCTATGGACTCCCCTACCAGTGGTCTCCCGCGAATATATTATCAATGATGTCATAATTAGCACGATTGCAGTCGTGACGTGTCCCCAGTGCATGCGTTAATGTCGCATCATATCATAATGTATAATCTTCCTAACACACGATATTAGTTGGACAGCAAATTAAACCCCTTAATAATTACCTACTGCCCGGACCAACTTCGTGTATACCCTAAATACATGACTGACTTGTTTGAGAAGATTCAACTGCTACACTCGTATGGGTTGATTAGCTACCTCTTGTGATCAGCTACCTCGTGGTTCAGTGGTTACGCTATGGCTGTCAAATTTTGAAGTTTTCGTTCATAGGATTTCTCAGTAGAGTTCCGTATAAATTCTCATATGATAAGTGTCTGACACAAGTCTAATTATTAATATAAAAATTAATCGCAAAATGCGTTGGTAAGCGCATAACTCAACAACGCCTGGACTAATTTGGTCAATTCTTTAAATGTTTGTTGAAGTTCTAGGATTGTTTTTACGGCGAGAAAAATTCGAATAATTGCTGGAAAACCCATAAAAATAGCCGTTTTCTTTTTCCCATACCAATGTTTTCTAACTAAAACGTAGTCAATTTGAGCTTTATTGTAGGGGTAGGGTATGGTAGGGTAGGGTAGGGTATGGTAGGGTAGGGTAGGGTAGAAGGTAGGGTAGGGGTAGTTGAAAGTTTACATCGAGTTTCACGCGGACGAAGTCGCGGGCGTCCGCTAGTTATTAATATAAGTACTACAAGTATAATAAATGCAAAATAAGCAATTATCTGTTTGTTACGCATTTAAAGCTAAACCGTTAAGCTAATTTTGATGAAATTTGATACAGAGATAGGGATAGATAGAAAATGTTACTTTTGACAAAGTTATGTAGCAGAAGTAACCTTTCGACAATGTAGTATAATTAATATAAGTAATATTAGGACCTTTTAAAAATCTGCAGAAGTAAATCTACTGGTGATAGCTAGTGCGGGGAAGTTGATGGCCTTGACTCGGGGATAGTTTAGCTTCCAAAGAGGAAAATAATTTTTCAAATCTATTCCGTAGTTTCGAAGCCTATTCAATGCAAACAAACAGACAAATATTTTCTCTTCTTCATCTATACTAATATTATAAAGCTGAAAAGTTTGTTTGTTTGATTGGACGCGCTAATCTCAGGAACTACTGGTCCGATTTGAAAAATTATTTCATTGTTAGATAGCTCATCTATTATCCCCGTATTCCTATGGGAACGAGAACCACGCGGGTGAAACCGCACGGCGTCAGCTTGTTATTATTATAAACAAATTAAATTAAATATCGCGATTGAAGCCATCTAGAAATATGGCCATCATTATTTAACTATCAAAATAATTATAGTATGTAGTAAAAAACTGAAAGTAGAAAATGAAATATTAGGTAGGTACTCGTAACATGTTACATGTTCAAATACAATCTTTAATAAATAGAACAAAGGTATTTTAAATAAAACGAGAAAATGTTAGGTAAACGAAGTAAGATTTAGAGAAAAAATAAAAATATATTAAAAGTACTCGTACAATGGAAACTGGCTACTAGTTAACGTACGAGTTTTCTAATTTCTAAACTTTGTTTTAGGATAAAAGGTTGCTGACCGTTAAATTAAATTGCTAATGGACTCGTGTCAGATTTTGGGGCATATCCATTTATGGCTAACGTATCCTATGTAACACTTGTTTTGTTACGTTTGGACTTATCAATCACCTGCCGTTCAATGGAAATTCATCATCATCATAACAACTGATATTCGATTTATAGTTGAGGACGACTTTTTTTTTTCTTTACAAGTTAGCCCTCGATTGGAAGCGGGCTAACTTGTTAACCCTATCGGTTTCTACACGACATCGTACCGGAAAGCTAAACCGCTTGGCGGTACGTCTTTGTCGGTAGGGTGGTAACTAGCCACGGCCGAAGTCTCCCACCAGCCAGACCTGGACCAATTAAGAAAACCTCAATCGGCCCAGCCGGGAATCCCCAGGACCTCCGTCTTGTAAATCCACCGCGCATACTACTGCGCCACGGAGGCCTCTTCTGAGAATGAGAGGGGTTAGGCTAATAGTTCACACGCTGGCCCAATGCGGATCGGTAGACTTTACACACGCAGTAAATTTAGAAAATTCTAAGGTTTGCAGATTTCTTCTTGATGATTTTCCTTTTTTCTACTTTCAACACACGACTGTAGTTTAATCTTAATCTACAATTTGCCTTAAAATATTTAAAAGTTATACCTATGTCAGTATGGTATATATGTATAGAATTAAACTTACTAACATGCGTCAGGATATCCTGTACCTCTAATGTATACGTATCGTAGAGTATAGTCCAAAAATATTTTATTTACCTATAGTATAAAGAGAAAAAAATGTATGCCTTCTTTCGGCCAAATGAGTCAGTCCTGGTTAAATACCCGTTGCCCTCTATGAGGACTAAGAGTGCAAATAAATTAGTAGCCATTCAAAATCTACATAGAAAACTTGTTAGACTTGGTGATTACAGCTCGTTAAGTCAATTTTCAGCCGACCCCGAAAATCTGAATACACGAGCGGCAGGGACGAGAACATTTGAATTTACAAAATGTACAAAACGTACAAGTATGAAATCCTAGACCCAGAGCTGGTCAACATGACCGACTGACTTATTCGTCATTCTTACGTTATTTTAATTCAAACATTGTTAAATCGATTCTTCAAAATTTTACCACAATATATGTTAACAGAAAAATACATTCAAAATGTATTTTTTTTTGTTAACATCTTTGTTATACCGATTATTAAAAGTGGGTTTCGTTCAATACATCATTTTAAACGGATTTTAAACTGCTGTTTTAAAATTATCTTATCATATTCTGGATACGAGAAATAAAATATTAATAACAGTAAATTATAAACTAGAAACTAAAAGTAATACACTTGAAAGGTTAAAGTTTGCGCCTTACACTTCAAAGCGAGGCGCTGGTACAAACTTTGAAACAATAATTTGTTCACTCGCTCTCGGTCAATCTATGACAATAGCTCGCGGAACACTTTCGAGTTGAAGCCGTAATTTATTTCGCTTTGTGATTTTTCATCGGACGGCGACATGGTGCCACAATTTATCCAGTTTGTGTTACTTTTGTACATCTTCGCGAGACCTTGCTGTTTACTTCAAAATTGCTTGAGGAAATAAACCAGTACTTACATACACTGTACGATTTTTTCGTTTTAGTCAATCACGAATGTGCAATTTTGCTTTTCTTCATCAGATAAATATTAATTATACTGGCTATATCGTAATCATAGTCATATATGTAAAACGGTATAATCAAAAACAATTGGACAGTAGTTAAATGTAAAATTGTTACATTTACTTTAGTAGTTTTACCTACTAAAATTTTGTATGTTGCCTAAATTCTGTCAGCTTGCTATTTTGTAAGTAGCACAGAATTAGAGGTTCAAAGCGAAACAAGTAACTGAATTAAATTATTATAATAATGTTTTGTCGACAATATTAATATGTAAAAGAAAACTGTTAACCAGCTCTTAGCGCATGCGTGACAAAATTAAAAGACTACTAAGTTTACCGTAGAACGCGCAATTATAACGTGTACATAAAAATTTTTGAAATTTGCAAAAAAATATTTATTTATTTTGTTTTTGCAGGTCAACGTCTCGTCCCGAAAGCTGAACGAGTGTATGAAGTTGCCATAGGTAAGAATATCTTTTTTTATAAAGGCGACTAAAAACGTGATTTCTTATTATTTTACGTAAAAGATTTGAGCCGTTTAAAAGTTATGGGCGGTGAAAGTGGGGAAGAACAATCGAATGCCTGCAAATATACTCGAGTGCGGTCTCAAATGAAAGCGCACTGAAAGAAAAACCCTCTCATTCTGAGAGGAGTTAGGTCATGATGATGATGATGATGATGATGATGAATGTAAATATTTAAATTAATAGTGCAAAGTTAAAAATAACACCGATAGCTCATTGAAAATATTGTTTTATTGCAAACAATAATAAACCTATACAAAGTCTTGTTGAAGTTGGACTTCAAGAAAAATATAGTATTTATAGGAAATAGTAGTCTGAGACTAACATGACGTCGCTCGATCTCGTGTTGACTCGTGCCGACGCTAGGTGCCGCGACTAGTTTCCGTAAAGTGTAGGAAGTTAGCGAGGGGCAGCGATCGGTTGGCGGGAACGACATGTGATATAAGGCTCGGAAGATGGCTTCAATGTGCTCGTGACGTTCGAGCCGTCCACATCTCTTGTTGTTTATTTCTTTATGGGTTACTTGGGATAGGCGGGGAGAGTGACTTAAGTGGAAAAGAGGAGTGTTCGTTTACTGTTAAAGGATCATTTAACCCTACATACAACGTTCACAAGTGCGTGACTCCACTCAAGGTCATTCTCTGCCATTCGAAGGTTTTTTTAATTAAGGTATCCTGACAAATATTGTGAATACCTTTGCTCGACATTGGTTTTCTTTGAAGCCTTTTGCTAAAAATAGATTATTATTTTGAACCATATTATGATATTATCACGACCGGCTATTGCGGTTTCATTATAAGTTTCAAACTAAATGTTCTCGATATGATATAGGTTAGACTTTATACAAACTACAAACAAGAGATCCCAACTGTCAAGTTCAAAGTATTCAATATACACGGAGTCCCGAGGAAGTGAATATAGGAATTGTACAAAGAACATCTCCGCTAAATGAACAAGCCTTCATATTCGCTGTGAGATTCAAATCTCATCGTTGAAACTATTGAGATAGGAATATAATATTTCAGGAATATTATATTTTATTATTATTTAAAGCAATATATTTTTATTTAATCATGGTCAGTCTATGTTAAGGGCCCGCTACAAAACCAGGCCACGTCGTAGGAAAAGGGATATGAAGCTGCACCAGCGCGGGTTGGCGGGCTTTGGATGATAATGCTCTAAAACGACCATCATATTTTTTTAAACAAAATATTGAAACAAAAAACAGTGCTATTGAAACTTAATATCTAATAAAAATTGTCATAAAAAGCTGAAACAAATGAACTAACAACCTCATTCGCGGTGTCAGTATTTAACACTGTTTTCCAGATGTTGATTGGCCTAAATGACTGGGACCGTAGGCTTAACGTGAAGCTCAGTATATTTTAGATCGACCCAGGTCTTGAACCCAGGACTTTGTGATACTATACAGTTGGTAAAAAGCTCGGTATCTTCAATGAAGTGAAGCGCTATTTCACGCCGAAACAGCTTTTTAGTCTATACCAACCTCAGGTTAGTACGTGTATGGAGTAGGTACTGCTCCCATTTGTGGGATTTATCAAGCTCGCTGGACTCAGTGGATCGCCGAATTAGACGGCTCATCGGTAACGTGACGTCAACTATTGCTAAATTGCAATCATTGGAGCATCGTCTAAAGAAGAATCGCTTGTCTGTCGGTTTTCTACAAGATTTATTTCGGAATGCGTCCACGAACTTTTCGATCTGGTTCCGTCTTCACCTTTTTACCATAGTACTGCCAGACATCGCAGAGGTCTGCATCCATACACAGTTGATGTCCCTTGGACTGATGCTCGTGAGGTCAGATTAGGATTTTAGTTTTGAATTTTGGTTAGTTGCTCTACCCACAAAGACATACCGCCAAGAGTTTAAGCATTTCGGTACGATATCGCGTAAAAACCGTTAGTCGTATGGGTGAAATGAACATTGGCTGATTTGCCAAAGTACCTTTATTTTAGGGACTAGTGGTGGTCAATATATTTTCTATCTGAAGTTTATATTTCATGTGAAATAAATTGTTGTAACATTTCCGTGGGAAATATTTTAATGATAATTTAAATTAACTTCGTCAAAACGGCTACACGTTAAATAATAACACACATAATAGTAATGTACTGAATAACCCAACAATTATTGAACCCTAGTTTCCATTAAGGAATAGAGGATTGGTAGGCATTAGCACGCGTCGTGGAGTATTCTAAGGGCAGTGCTATACGGCGTACGGGGGAAATACTGTCTATTGATCTTTTACTTCTCTTTTTAGCCTAACGATCGAAAATCAACTTTTAGCAAACTCAGAAGTGGATTACAAAAATAAGAAAACCAATGTCGAACAAAGGATTGATTCACAATATTTGTCAAAACAACTTAATTAAGAAATCAAACTATAACCAAAACAAAACCCTAGAATGGCAGAGAATGACCTTGAGTGGAGTTACGCACTTGTGAACGTTGTGTGTAGGTTAAGGACATCCTTTACGGTTAACCAACACTCCCCTTTTCCACTCAAGTCACTCTCCCCGCCTATCCCAAGTACCCATAAAAAATTACACATGAAGAAAATTTGTGGACTGTGGACGACTCGCAAGTCGTTCCCGCCAACCGATCGCAACCCCTCTCTAAATCCCTACTCTTTACGAAACAAGTCGTGCCACCTAGCGTGGGCACGAGCCAACACGAGATCGAATGACGTCATCATATCCGTTCCCAAACTACTATTTCCAACACAACTATAAAATATTATATTCTAGTTCTTTACCGCCGCATTGGAAGACGTCTTAGAGCTTCTAGACTGGTATGGATTTAGCGTCAACATCAATGGCAAATGCGTGCATTTTTATCGTCATGACATATTCCAGATGACCTCATTAACATGATCGCAGCTACAGCTTCTCAACATGTGACCTAAAAATTAACATGAGTAAGACAAAGATCATAAATGTAATGCTTATGTACCGCTCCAATCAGTTCTTGTTGAGGAATTTGCTCTAAATTGAAAATAAATATGTATACCTAGAAAAAACACGGTCGAATAAGTTAGATCTAATTTCGAGAAAGAGGTCAACCGCTAAGTTCAGCTCAGCGACATCTTTTTGTCCAAAATTCCTCAGTGTCTGAAGACGGGCTACAAGACTTGATCGCTAATTATAAGCCTCAGAGTCAATCAGGTGAGCAAACTGAACTTGAAGTTTCACTGCGAACGAAAAGCTCATTATTCTCATCCCGAGCCAGGACTCGAACCGAGGTCCTAGTGTTAGAGCAATATGGCGGGTAATATTTATGTTATTTATTATCAGGCAAGTAGTCTCGAGCGAAGACTAGCGTGAACTACCCCTAATCCATACATGCCGCTCCCCGCGGGCTATGGGCTAAAACAAACCGAATTAAATATATCGGTTGTGTGCGTACACAAATTAAGATTAATAACTGAGATAGCGGGTTGTTTCTCCTATCAATACTTTGGCAGCTACGCACTGATAACGAAGCGAAGATTGTACCCACATTAATAGAAAGCCCGCGAGACTTCTAATCAAATAGTCTAACATACGTATTAGTGCCTATCCCATAGTATTTTATTTTTTATTAACAACAGCGAATGTCTATGCCTAGGATCAGGCCATGAGTCAAAAAACCATAGGCTTTTAGACACCAACATAACCTTCGTGCTTCCCCTGAAGATATAATATAAGAGGACTTTCCCACGTAAAATAAATCTGATTTAACGTGAAGAACGCTTCTCGCGTTTGTACGCGTATATCTTTTAAACAACGTGACAGATTTTTATTCGATTTTCATGAAATAATGAAAAATGTCATGTTTATCAAGTAGTGTTAGCTAGTATTGTATATTACAATCATGGTAAAATATTTTTATTATTTTTATATTAAGAGCATTTATGACGCCTAAAAAATTCAATAAAAGCCCAAGCCCGGGTTCTCACTGCACCGGACCGGTAAGACTGCCGGACGGACTAGTGGAAGCTAGTACAATATGCTATTCACAATATCCCGGGTCCAAATTCAAATAAGTACTTGACTATCCTAATTTCTTGTAGGTTCCGCTACCATATTATAAACACCTCTGCTCGGTGTCCGGTGTCCGGAAAAACTCCGTCCGGGGTAGTGGAAACCTAGCCTAACTGTTTGTCACACGATAACTTTTGAAACACTTACCCGATCTAATTCCATTTTATTTTTATTTTTTTTTTAATACTAGAAGGTTCTAACGCAACGAAAATGGCACAGAAAATATCAAACTTTAAATATGGACATTGATTTTTCAAACACAGCTCGGCCGCTGAAAGAATTATACTTATTTATTAAATATGGCTTAGCCATTAAATCACTGCAAATCTACATTATCAGCGACTAACCTATGCTTTAGTTTATCAGAATATTTTCACGAGAACAGGAAATACGCGAATGAAACCGCGGTGCGTCCGGAAGTACAGTATATAGATATCTGACAAGTATTATGTCAGTGTGTACTTTCCTTAAGAGCCTGTTGCCGCGGGTGATGCTAAAAGCAAACCAAATTAACTCTATCGCATATACAGGGTACACAAATTATGATTAATATCAACGATATCGAATTAGTTTGCGTATTGAGACCCCGCTCACGCTGTACACAAGAGCAATAAAGAGTGTTTTAAGTGCTATAGGAGTTCTTTAACGGTGTCATAAATTTCACTCGTTGCTAGAAGGGTTGAATTTTGCAGGCTCTGTGCGGTTTTGCTTTGTTTAATATAATCATTATCATCATCATATCAACCGATGGACGTCCAGGCAGGACAAAGGCCTTTTGTAGGGACTTCCAAACATTACGATACTGAGCCACCTGCATCCAACAAATCCCTACGACTCGCTTGATGTCGTCAGTCCACCTGGTGGGCGTCTACCAACCCTGCGCTTTGTTGTGCTGGGGAAAAATAACATTATAATATTTTCTACCTATTAATCACTTCGGAGGAGGTGTCAATAAGATCCCTTAATTACGGACTAAATATAGTAACCGACTAGGTATTACATGGATCTCACAACTTTTTACGGTAGAACTAATGTGCTGCGAGAATTGCTATATTTTATAAGTGTTGTTTTTGATGGCACTACACTTTCTCTATGTATTGAGATTAACACATTGTACAGCAGACAACTCTAATACACTAACATAAATTTGTAGGACCAGATGGTCTATTATTTTGAAGATTGTAAGTGTGGTTCACATAAACACAAAGTTTTACTCTCTGACATCTTACAAATAGTGGAGGAGCCCGGAATACTAAATTTGCAGTTACTACAGCGTCATTGGAATCGATTAAATTTAGTTATTAGATGATAGAAAAAATAAATAGTTATACACTTTTTTTGCTTTCAGCGGTGGGGAAAAAGACTACAGACCTTAAAGACAATTTTTATTACTTTGGATTGCTGAAATCATCAGAAAACATGAGCGATTACTCAGGAGATTATTTCATTCAAAATAAGTAAAAATTAACCGCAATCGTGGCTTGTAAATAGAAATATAAGAGTTTTATTTTGTAAGTTTCCTTCGGAACCCTTCCATTCCCTTAATTTACGCTCAAATCGTCAGATTTTTGATATGGACACCTTTTAGTGCTGGTTGAGTATTTCTAAAGTTAGTTTTTTTTTAGTTGCCCTAATCGTACCCAACAATATTAAGGGCGCATCCTCGGTGGAGGTACTGAACAGCGTGCAAGGTTACTCCCATAAGTTTATCTGCCGCGCTCAAGTAACTGCAAAAATCCCATCTTCGGCTCCCCTACAAAAAAGTTGGTTCCAGTGACACAATTCATAGCAAGCCTTCGTTTAAATTGATAAAGTATGCCCATTATTTAGTCGTGATATTATTGTCTCGAGAAAATAACATTTATTTACAAAGTTATAAAACTTTTTAGCCTTCTTTAGCTTTTGCAACATACTTTTTTAATTACTTTATTTTTCCATTTAGTTAAGAAGTAGAGCTCTTTTGTGACTTTTCACGCTAACGTTCGATAGATCGCCAAGAGATAGTTCTACCATTAGCTTTTCAAATTAGACTGTTGATTATAAATTAATAACGTATTTTCCTTCATGTTATCATCATCATCCCAGTCGATGGACGTCCACTGCTGGACATAGGCCTCTTGCATGGACTTCCAAACAAAACGGTCTCGAACCTCCAGCATCCAGCGGCTCCCTGCAACCCGCTTGATGTCTTCGGTCCATTTAGTGGGGGGTCGACCAACACTACGCTTTCCGGTGCGGAGTCGCCATTCCAGCACCTTGGGACCCCAACGTCCATCGGCTCTTCGATAGTTTCCAATTTCCAGATTGTTTCCAGTTTACAGTCTAAAGGTGGTTTTAAACCAACAGTGGACTATAATGCTGAAAGCTATGTGGGAGTAAAAGCAGCCGAAGCCTTTGCTGAATATTTTTGTAGTGTCTTTCTTACTGATATTCCTGAACTGAATAGCGTGACAGCTAGTAGTTTTGATAATTCGCGCAGTGATATGCCGTTAAAATGCACATAACTGAAAAGTTGGAAGTGCATGCCCCGGACCGGATTCGAACCTACGCCTTCGAGTCAAAGAGAGAGGTCATATCCACTGGGCTATCACGGCTTGAGTATCATAGTAGAGTCAGTAACAGTCAGTATTAGTAGTATATATTTTTCCCTTTTTCACATTTTTTTTGTTACTTACAGTTGATCTTGTCAAGTTATACATCAATGAAGAGTGAATAAGTCATTCTAGGCACTTCGACAGTTCTGTCTATGCTGCATACAAGAACTCGATCCAAAAAATACTTTTGAAGTAATAACTTTTTAAACGTGAAAGTGTTTGTAACGTAACGAGTTACGTAACGGCTTGCTTCCCTTTCTCTCACGCATACGCCAGCAGGTTTTAGTTACCACTTCTGTCGAGCGTTCCGAGACGCACACATTTTTTTCCCTAGTGCGGAATATGTTATTTTATACCCGTTGTTATATGATTACAATAACGAACTCTTGGTCAAAAGAAGTAAAAAAGATTTTCTCATTTAATATAGTGGATGGTAGTGTACAAATATAATATTTCATATTTGGTAAGGGCTAACATCTCCCTCAAAGTAAAGTTAAATGTTATATTCATCATTTATTCCCGTGAAATAGACAAAGACTTGGCTTACGGCGCAA
This sequence comes from Bicyclus anynana, assembly GCF_947172395.1. Lineage (NCBI taxonomy): Eukaryota > Metazoa > Arthropoda > Insecta > Lepidoptera > Nymphalidae > Bicyclus > Bicyclus anynana. Next base: position 20,600,387 of record NC_069110.1, read on the forward strand.
GGGAGACATGTTTTGATATTTTCTTAGTAAATGGCGCTGCCTTTGTAATGTTTATGGAGACAAAAACACATAAGAACGCTTTGCGATTTTACCTACATAATGACCTTTCATAAGAGTAATAATGTCGGGTTGTTTCTTGACGTTTCAAAAGTACTTAAATAAACGAATTTTAATTTTCAGTTCAACCAAACCAAAATTAATTAATAATTTCCAATCAAAGAGAAAAGCAACTTATTAGATCGATGTTTCCAAATTAGGCATTAATAAGTTTGCTTTTAAATTTGCGTTTTTTGTTATCACTACGAATAATGTGACTATTCCTCCTATGTTTTTATGACTTTTCATTATAATTGGTTGGCTTGAATCGTCACGACCCAAGATAGTACGAAGTGGTTAGTTAGGTGGGGAGTAGTGGGCTGGCTATATAAGCGACTAACTCATTCTTGTCATGACGTTCGGTACGTCTACACAATTTGTTGGATAATCCTTCATGGAATATTTTGGGATAGGCGGGGAGAATGACTTGAGTAGAGAAGGTGAGTGTTAACTAGTTTCAAAAGACGTCTTTAACCCTACATACAGCGATCACAAGTCCGGGACTCCACTCAAGGTTACTCTCTGCCACTCGACGGTTTATTGGTAACATTGGGAATTATTTGACTAGTTTAGTACTAACTTTGACGTATGTTAATTTACATATTATACGAAACTGAGATTAGTATGTAACAAATGTCATTCGGTGCCTACTGCGGGATATCATACAGTAGGTAAATGACATTTCAGAATAGACCTGAGCTATATCGATCCCAGATCCTATCTGTTGAGAGTCTACCAACTGCGCCACAGAGGTCGTCAATGTATGGGATACCAAATCGCGTCGATTAGGCTCCAATGTCTTGCTCGCAGAGAGGGAGGGCACAAGTGGCGTGAAGTAATCACTCAGAATGAAAACAGCGTTCCCCAGTGACAATGAGGTGCCATCAGTCGGGCCTCGCTACGAACGTTTTAAACTTGGCGCGAATGCTAAAAATGGGACTGTATTTTAAGTGTTTTCCCCGAGGCTGTACGTTCGGAGATTTTTCAAATGCGTTGCATTATCCCAATGTAGGTATACGTATTATATATATCTCTAATACATAAAATTCTCGTGTATTCGCAGTGTTTGTTACAAAACTCATTCGAAACGGCTGGATCGATATTTATGAAATTTTGTGTGCATCTCGGGTTGGTCGAAGAATCGGCCAACATCTTTATTTTTACCCCTAATTTATAAGGCAAAACAGCGTTTGCTGGGTAAGCTTAGTAGTATAATGTATATACATGCATCGCTACACAGAGAGTAGAGAGAGAGAGAGAGACAGAGTTTGGCACCATCACACTATACACTAACTCAAATGATTTGCAAGTATTGAAGTTTGTTTTTGTGACATAGTCTCACTGAGAAAGAGTTATTAATTTTAGCATAAATAAGGATAGAAGAGGCAGATTTCAGTTCAGGTCAGTTACCATGCAAACGCTGTCACGGGCACTTGGTAGTATTATAATACGTATATAATTATAGAATAAACATGCACATAATCTTTGCTCGGGCAAACTCACAAGGACATCAATTACTGTTATCCTGCAATACTTATCATGGATCCTCCTTCTTGCGTCGTATTCCTCATTACTGAGGGTCGGGACCCCTAACACAAGCTTGCTTCTTGACGATGTCGCGCCATGTGCCTCGGCTGTTCGCGACTTGCAGAGCCTCGTGTACTATGGTGTCGAAAGTGGCGCAGATTTGGTCGGACCAACGCATCGGGCTACGTCCTCGAGGTCTCTTTCCTTCCACTTTGTCAATGATCACTAGTTTCTCTAAGTTATCTCCTCCTCACCTGGCAATGTGACCAAAGTACTCGAGGATCCTCTGAAGACAGATGGTGGACAGCCTCTTCGAGATGTTAAGTTGTTTTAGCACCGGTACATTAGTTCTATGTGCTGTCCACGGAATACGGAGCATTCTTCTCCAGCACCACATCTCGAAAGCGTGTATGCGATGCCGATCAGCTAACTTAACATGGATAGTAATTATCATATAAATTATAAACATAGAATGTAAGACTCAATAATTTCCATTTAGATATCCTAGAGAATAGATTATGCACAAGGAATATATTCTAGGTCAGATTGCGTCAAAGAGGGCATTAAACTGTCACATGTACTAAATTATATCTGCGACAAGTTATGTAGGCCGTTATGATGTCTTATAATGTAAAACTCTCACTGCCAATGGTCACTGGCAGAGATCTCTAATAGAGATAAGTGTTTCCATGTCCACTGTTTTTCTTTTTACTTTTGTGTGTGACTAATATTGGTAGTAAATAAATAATAAAAATAAAAAAATAATACAATAATTGGGTGACGCCAAATGTCTATGTATTTATTACAATTTACCGTATATATACCACACATAAGTTTCCTTGAGTACTTACATATTTAAATAAAATATACGATGCGCTTTATTTTATTACTAGCGAAGGCACCCTTGATAAATAATTTTTAATATTTTATTTTACAACTTTTTCACACTTTTATTGTTCATACTTAAGCTAAATGACAGCCACAGTTTTTGCGCTAAACCGCGGACAGATGAAGGGACGGACGGACAGACAAACAGACAGACATGGCGAAACTATAAAGGTTCCTTGTGGACTACGGAACTCTAAAAATAGTTACTATAAACTCCTGGTAATTTAATCGCAATGCATATGATGAACAAATTTGGTATTATTTATTCTTAAATAACTAATAACTACACACGCAGCTATGCTGGGAGTGCAATTAAATGGCCGCTGGATACTCTGCACAGTACACGTACTATACCGCGTCACTCAAGTCTCAGACGAAAACGCGGACTTCGGCTAGTTAATATATAAAATCTATACTAATATTATAAAGCTGAAGAGTTTGTTTCTTTGTTTGAATGAACGCGAAAATCTCAAGGACTACTAGTCCGATTTGAAAAATGCTTTCAGTGTTAGATAGCACATTTATCGAGGAAGGCTATAGTCTATATTTCATCTCCGTATTCCTAAGGGAACGGGGACCACACGGGTGAAACCTCGCGGCGTCTACTAGTATACTCATATTATAAATGCGAAAGTAAGTCTGTCTGTCTGTTACCTTTTTACGGCCATATCTTTTACCTGATTTGAATTAAATTTATATATATATATAAAAACAGAGAAAAAATGGACCTTGGAGCAGAATATAGGATACTTTTTATCCCGGAAAAATCCAAGCTTCCCGCGGGCGGGCGTTCACTAGCTGATATATAAAACTACAATTATAGTCCAAAAAAAGTCAACTAATAAAAATGTAAAATTATTTTCCCATATTTATGTTTGTATACGATCCGTAATAAACTGTACATCATTTTTTTATTATTTACTAAATACATCACGTTAGTATTGACAAATAGGAAAATCAACAATATTTATTAGCATCAAACTGTATACACATTTTTACTAAACTAACCGTAATCGTTAAAACGGCTTTCATATATCGTCGCATATATAGCAATTATTCTGTATACATACCGCTTGAGCTGCAATTACTTAATGGACTCCTAAATTGTGCATTGTGACCTCGATTTGAGTCTCTGGGGCATATTTTTTATTCCAAACGACTAGGCTTTTTTACAAGCGTTTATACATATATCTTTCTGTGATCATATACGAGTATAAGTCAAACTACTCCTTCCTATTAAGCATGCCACTGGAAGCGGGTTAACTTGTGAGGAGGAGGATGAAAATCCACACAGCTTTCGGTTTCTACACGACATCGTACCGGAACGCTAAATCACTGAGCGGTACGTCTTTGCTTTGTGGTAACTAGCCACAGGCTAACCTACCTACCAGCTTGACCTGGACCAATTAAGAAAACCTCCATCAGCTCAGCCGGGCCAGAACCCAGGACCTCCGTCTTGTAAATCTTGTAAATACATTGTGCACGATGGTCATCAAAATCTCTTGTTTATGCAACGGTCAATCAAACTGTAGTTAAACACTCTAAAAATGATATTATTATTTAATAAATGAAACTAATTTACACACTGTAACGGTTAATTCATTAAATCTGGACCCAACAATGTGTGAAAAATGGTCGGTCTCCGTTCCCAAAAAAAATGTATAATTAACAGCACAAAACAGAAATCTACAAAAAATATGCAGAGCCTTATAGAGAACATTTTCGCTTTTTTGTGCTCACTTGCTCAAGTGCCAAAGCCAAGAAGTATCAACTTAATGTCAAGTCTTCGGGGAATGGTCCAAAACGACAAAGTTGTAGAAATTTACGTCGGACTCCTCAGGGACACATTATTGGCGAGAGGCGCAGAAATCGCCTTGAGCCAATGGCTTATATTTAAAAGGGCAGTAAGGTGCTGACATAAATATAAAGGATACCCAATTTTCTTTAGTAAACACCATTGGTTTATCATATCAATGGTAAACACATTTTTTTATGTCTTCATTATTTGGACCCATTTTCCCATTTTCTGGGCCCATTTTAAGGACCCCCTACAGGGCCAGGCCTCCCACCTTATAACAGAACGGCTTTGGGGCTAAGACCCACTACTGCTCCGGTGCCGGTTAGCGGGCTCAGGGTTAACACACACACACTTCAATTGCACTGTCCTTGAATTACCACTATCAGATAATGACCGAGAAAGCCGGCATAACGAGCTCTCCGAGGCACGGGGGATTTACATCACCAACTTTCCAACACCGGGTTGAGAAACTTTTCTGAACATTTCTTAGAACACATACACACACGGACAAGTAATATTTGATGTCTTAAAATGCGTATAACTGAAACCGGACCGGATTTAAGCCCACGTCCTCTGAAATGTTCCATCATAGTGGACTAAAATTCAAGTCCAACTAATGGTAGATTTATACATAAGCACGTACGACTAAATGCTCATTATACAGAGTGTTACGGAGTATTTCCCAAAACTTCAAGGTGTGGACAAGACCACAAAAGGAGGAAAACTAAAAAAAAGCTTTTTATGTTGCAATTCAAATAATTCAGACTATTCATGTAACACGCCTTTTTCTTTCGTTGCATTTTAAAATCCTTAATCGTAGTGGTAAACGAGATATTGCAACTGGCACTCCGCACTGCCTAGTAAGCTACTTTATGATATTTATCAATGAATAAGTTTGACTAGGTCATAATATAAAAGTACGACACAACTTAAAATTTATTTAAAAAGAAATGTTTTTTACTCCGAAAATATTCCATTTTAGAACATCTGTTCCTTGGACATTTTTAATTAATTTTCCTTAAAGAAAATAGAAACCCTAGAAGATCTTAGAGTTATGAGAAAGACTACCCAGCACCCTGTGTAGTTCGCACAATTGTAATTAGTAGACAGATAAATATTCTCAGACATGTTAAGGACGAAATATTTTGATTATCACAATAAGCGTAACATATCACGTAAGCGCTTAATATCCGTTCCAATAACACATGAGGTTTGTGTATTATTTTAGAGTTAAGAGAGAATATGTTCATACATTTGCCCCTAAATTACACATGCTATTACAACGAATGAAGTGCTTACGACGCTTTATTAGTGTACTACATGCAAAATCCTCACGTCACGAGCTAAAGTAGGTATTTCATAATAAATAATTATCCTTACAAATAGGAATTATACTAATGGAATTCTAAATGTTCGTAAGTATCCCATATTTTATTCGACAAATCTGTCATCGGGTAATTTAATCAACGATTTTAAGGTAGTTTGGGAAAATGTCATTAGTGCAAGCGCGAGCGCTACCATTGTGACCGAGTGCCTTGAAGTCGATGCGACCAAGCGATTCGTATACGCAATATTTTCGATTGCATTCGAATAATAAAACAGAAAAACCACGCGATTGTGTTTGCAATTTCCATATTTTCGGTTTGAATTAACTTTAATGTGGAAAGATAATAACTTTGTTATCGAAACCGCGGCCAAGTTTATCAGCGAAACCGGTGTCTATGTAGCTGAGAAGTCAGCTGGTCTCCAGGAGCTGGGCGATTCTACTCATTAGAAGGTAGGTTTGCTCCTGATTTCCGTGGTGGAAACCTGCCTTCGATGAATGGAGCCTATCGATTTCTTTCGTAGTCAAAGTCAAAGTTCATTTATTATTAATTAGACTTATTTTCAAATTTATAGAAAATTTTATGTTGAATGTTAATATTATTAGAAAATAATGATAATAATTGGTCGGAAAACTTAAAATAAAAGTTACGAGGGTTCCAAGACCTTGATTCGTGAAGAACCCACAAAGTCACAACCAGGAAATATTTTTTTTGTTTATCACCATTTTACAATTTTATCAAGAAATAAGTACACAATCGTACAGTGCAATTCAATGCCAAGCATTTTATCGTCTAAATAATTCCTAACACTATAGTAAGATTAAAAAAAACTTAAAAATTTCGAATTTATTGAGAGACATTCGCGTGGTTTCATGTGGCAGTTTATTATAAAAACGTTTCCAATTACCTATAAAAGAATTGCTAATTTTTATCGTCTAAATAATTCTTAACACTATACTAAGATTTAAAAAAAGAACTCCGAACTTATTGAGAGACATTCCCGTGGTTTCATGTGGTTTATTATAAAAACGTATGCAATTACCCATAAAATAATTGCTAGTTTTTTGTAACCTAGTGTAGCGTATAGATTAGGATTAATTAAACGTGTAAGTTAGCTTTTTGTGAATGTAATAAATGACGTAGCCTTATGTAAACAATCTGATACAGACAGGCATGTCACCGTCGAGTGTCGATCCATGTAAAATAGTCGACCAGTAAACTTCATACCGCAAACACGCCTTTTATTTAATTGTCATCTAACCACATACTATAACCGGCAAACTCCATAGTGGCATGCCAGCATAGTGTGGTGTGGTAGCTAGTACCTACCTCGCTATCCTAATTATAATATATTGAAGAGAGCCACTGAATGCTGGTGTCGCGTGATCATGTTTTAGAGAAGTCTTCACAGGAGGCCGATGTCTCGCTGTAGACGTCCAGCGGCTGATGATGATGAATGATGATGCTGAGGATAATGATGATGATGATGACGATGATGATGATGTTGATGATGTTGTTGATGATTATAATGATGATATATTTAAAACATGAAATAAATAAAATAACTAACAAATATTTGGTGACTCTGCTGTCGGTAAAGCTTTTTTGTTTTTGTATAAGCGTCTAGAAAAAATATTGTTTTATTCGAAAATTCACCAAAAACTAACGAATCGTCACACAGTGTAGCAGAGAGTCGGTCTAATTGGTCGTGACATCGGCAATTAGCGGCGATTGTTTTGTAAAACTGTATGCAAATGTTATTCCATAACCAATACTTTCCGGACTGTTGTACAATGACTTTATGGAGAACATGCTTTCAGCTATAATAATTTTTATTGAATTAATATACATTTTACACGAATCACCATAAGTCCCAAAAACAGTAGCTTATGCTATTCATATCCTGGTCATCAACCCATATTCGGCTCACTGCTGAGCTCGAGTCTCCACTCAGAATGAGAGGGGTTAGGCCAATAGGCCACCACGCTGGCCCAATGCGGATTGGCAGACTTCACACATGCAGAGAATGAAGATAATTCTCTGATATGCAGGTTTCCTCATGATGTTTCCTACACCGATTGAGACATGTGATATTTAATTTCTTAAAATGCACACAACTGAAAAGTATTCATATGATAGTTGATAAATGAATCAATTCATCAAACATCAATCAATACGTATATAAATGAAATTGGATTGTCTGTCTGTGTTTTCTTCAGTGCTTATACGGTTGCAGGGAGCCGCTGGATGCTGGCGGCTGGAGACCGTTGCTCTTGGAAGTCCATGCAAGAGGCCTATGTCCAGCAGTGGACGTCTATCGGCTGATAATGATGATGATGATGATGATGATGATGATGATGATGATGATGATGATGATGGTGGTGGTGATATAAAGTCGGAGTCCCGCGACTTCGTCCGCATGGAAGCCCTTGATAATCATAAAAAAGATCAACCTCAGATAAACTGGTTTAATGGTAAATTTAGTGTCATGATTTTGTTAAAACATTTAAAAAGAGGAATAATTCTGTCATACATGATTTAGGCGTCACTTTAGTGCACGGGAGCTCTGAAAGGGAACTATTTTCCCACTTTTGATACATTTTTCACTGTTCCGGCTCAATAACTTATGGTACAGTTCAAACAAACAAACAAAACACAAGCAAACTATTTAGCTTTGTAATATAAAAAGTAAATATGTTATATGTATACCATCTATACAAATAAATCATCTTTCAAATCAGACAAAAGAATTTTCTGTAGCAAAAGTTATTAGAGCTTATTTATTTACTTATACTAAAACTGTAGAGAGGTCAATTCTGTACAATCAGTGAATATATTTTCAAAATGGGGTGATTAGTGATCGATTCTGATGCCAAAAATGCAATCAGTAAAATCTTTGTCTGTCTATCTGTCTGTCTGTCTGTCTGTCTCTATGTTCGTTATAGAAACAAAAACTACTCGACGTATTTTAAAGAAACTTGGTACAATTATTCTTCATATTCCTGGGCAGGTTATAGTATACTTTTCATAACGCTACGATCAATAGGAGCATAGCAGTGAAGGGAAATGTTGGAAAAACGGGAGAAGTTACTCCATTTTTTAGTAGGGGTAGGGTAGGGGTAGTTGAAATTTTACATCGACTTTCACGCTGACGAAGTCGCGGGTGTCCGCTAGTTTAGAATAAATTGGAATAATTTACCGAAGATCTACATCATAATGATTTAATCTTGTCAATTCACCCCGACAACTTTTGATAAACAGACAGAAAATCTTTTTCAGAATTAGATTTATTGTTCACACTAAAATATTTTTTTTAAATATTAAATAATTTAATTTTAGTTGCAGACAGCGCATTCAGTAACTTTAACCATAATAATGGTATCAGTATCAACTGATATACAATTAAAACTTTACTGAATTATGAACGAATTACGGGAATCTAGTTAAATTAATTATATTACCTACTTACTCGTCAATACAAAACGATTAATTTAAGTTTTAAAGGGATTAAATACGCGAGCGGTAACGTTATCGTATTTGCTATCCGATAATCCACGCGGTAATGCTATTGGGATTTTTATACCCGCCGGCTACGATACGTTAAAAATATTTTAAAGTGAAAAATATTATTAAACTTGATTATTAGAAATTATAAATATTTATTAGAAACTAGCGGACGCCCGCGGCTTCGTCCGCGTGAAACTCGATGTAAACTTTCAACTACCCTTACCCGGGGTAGGGTAGGGTCCCTACCCTACCCCGTTTTCTAATTATTATTAATATGAATTTTATACAATAACCATAAAGCTCAAATTGACTACGTTTTAGTTAGGAAACATTTGTATGGGAAAAAGAAAAGGGCTATTTTTATGATTTTTCCGGCAACTATTCGAATTTTTCTCGCCGTAAAAACCATCCTAGAACTTCAACGAACATTTTAAAAAAAGAATTGGCCAAATTGGTCCAGGCGTTGTTGAGTTATGCGCTTACCAACGCATTTTGCGATTCATTTTTATATTATAGATAACATGTGACGGCCGCGTGGCGCAGTGGGCAGCTTTCTGCATCCACGGATGTGGGTTCGATCCCCACAACTAGACAAAACAACAACTAGGAAAATATTTGTGTGTTGAACATGGGTTTTTTCCAGTGTCTGTGTGTATTTATACATTATATAAGTATTTATATGTAGTATATAAATGTATATGAATATTATAACATCAACTATCTTAGTACCCATAACACAAGCTACTCTGTATGCTTACTTTGGGGATAGATAGGGATAGTATATTTATTTAAAAGCCATGATAGCCCAGTGGATATGACCTCTACCTCCGATTCCGGAGGGTGTGGGTTCGAATCCGGTCTGGGGCATGCACCTCCAACTTTACAGTTGTCTGCATTTTAAGAAATTAAATATCACGTGTCTCAATCAGTGAAGGAAAACATTGTGAGGAAACCTGCATACCAGAGAATTATCTTAATTCTCTACGTGTGTGAAGTCTGCCAATCCGCATTGGGCCAGCGTGGTGGACTTACCTTACCTACCCTTACCTTACTTAATGAGAGCCTTACCCCTCTCATTCTGAGAGGAGACTCGAGCTCAGCAGTGAGCCGAATATGGGTTGATGAGGACGACGATATTTATTTATTTAAATTAAGATGATCGACATTCCCTATTCCTAAATAGCATAGCTTTGCTATTTATGAATACAAATAGAAATAACGAAATATTAGAAAAAAAAAAACATTAAGCAAGTCATATATTCTACTAATTTCAGAATACAGTTAAATGTTTAATAACCGAAGCTACTAATATTATAACAGAGGTAATGTTTGTGGTGTTGTAGAGGGTAAATCTACTAAACTGGTTTTGGTTTTTATTTACTACTAGAAATATATATAATTAAAATCAAATCAATAACAACCGCATCTTTCGTATACCGTAAACCATTGTTAACGAAAATCACAGGCAAAACACACTTGTTGGTAATTTTGATCAGTCAGCAGTAGTGAATACGAAATCACGTGACTTGAGAATTACTCACAATAGCTAGTTGGTAAATTTTGTGCATATCCCCTAATCAGTGGCGTGCACTTCGTATAGGCAAAGATGCACTGCCTACCCTAAGGACCCATTACGAATTCATTATTGTGCAAGAAATTTTCCATTTGGTGTAATTTGTACGTACTGTGCTTACCCTAGCTAAAAATATTGTGCACGCCCCGGCCTCTAATATTACTCAAGTTAGTGAATAACTAGGCCTGCAGCTGGTCAGCTTGCTACGAAAATCAGTACCATTTCAATTTGTCATTTATTTACAAAAAAGCAATATATAAAAAAACTGAAAAGTAACTTCTTCTTCTATTCAATACAGATACCCGATATTGTCTGAATGAAATCGTTTAACGCCACGTTGACGTCAATACTAAATAAGGTCATAAAAATTTGGATCGCAATCAACGTTTATAAAGGCAAAGTAAATGGTTTAATGATGAAACTGATTACTATGTGTATTGCTTATGTATTGTATACGTCATACGTAAGCATATTTTAACGGCCCACTATAGGGTCTAGACTCCCTATAAAGGAGGGGGTTTGGGGCTTAGACCCACCTTGCCGCTCCAATGCGAGTTGACGGACTGGGTGATAATGTTTCTTTATAACAAACATATGTGCTTGTAAAGTATCTCTTACTTCACCAATTTCAATATTGTAATGTATTTCATTACGTAATGTAAAGTAAAACGCACATGTGCTTTAATGTTATACAAAACCTTTGTCATTTGCCTAAAAATGAACAGTACTTTTTTGAATCTTAGCAAAAAGTTTATATGTCAGAAAAGTGCTCAATATTTTATAAATAAACTTTAACTTTGTGACATAAAATTTAGTAAAAAGCATTAAATTCTTTAATTTTAATAATTTTGACAATAAATGACAACCATTTATCTGTAACAGAAACACAAAAATATTAATTTTCTTTATTAGTAATACTGGCTATCTTTGGTGCATTTGCCTACAAAAACGCATACTGGTGAGGACGAGTCTACTCTCAGAATAAGAGGGGTTAGGCCAAATAGTCCACCACGCTGGCCCAATGCGGATTGGCAAACTTCACACACGCAGAGAATTAAAAAAAGGCAGGTAGGTCTCAGGTATGCAGGTTTGTTTTATACCGTCTGAGACACGTTATATTTAATATCTTAAAATGCACATTACTGAAAAGTTAGAGGTGCATGCCCCGGACCGAATTAATAGAAGGCAGAGGTAATATCCACTAGGCTATCACGACATTAACTGCAATAGGTACCAACTAATACTTTAAGAACCTACAATTATTTTTTTTCTCACTACCTATCTCAGAAATAGCTTTAATGGAAAAAAAACTGCAACTGCTTTCTTTCATCACATTTACTTAGCATGAAAGATGAATTTCTTACATAAATGCCAGCTCTATTTTAAATTCTTAACAAGCTATTTATTAATTAATTAATTTATAACTTATATCAATGGCTTCGCTCTGAAAGCCGATCATTTTAAAAGGTTAAAGTATTTTTATCGTAGTCTAGCAGAATTTCGCGGCTTCACCCGCACAGAACCCATTATCGTAGAAATACATACAGTCTATGTTACTCCCTAATAATAGTATATCTTTCTATTGGTAAAAACAATTTTCAAATTGGTTAAGTTATATAATGATTTATTTATTTTGCTATCAACCGCGAAAATTAGGCGAACCCATGCGACAACGTCACCCAGACCCGACAAAATACTCTCTACGTACGTTTCACCCCGAAACCGGAGCATCCTCAGGAGATGTTGACTCTACAACGTGCAATTGCAAAGTGTCGTTTTCGAACTTTGCTTCGTCTTTTATAGACCAAAAAGTAGGTGGGGCAAGAGGTGGGCGTTGCCAAGATACTCATAATATAAGCGATTTATCTCGCATCGCATTCAAACATTTTTATCAATGGTGACTTCGATAACTCTATTTGTTCATTTAATAAGGTAATTACTGACTTATTATGTTTTACTATTTCTAATTGTTCCAAAACGCATAGTCGTAGGCCTTTATTGCAAGTGTGTAAAATGTCATACATATGATTATCTGCCAGCTTATGGCCAGTATCTAGGAGATGCTTTGCAAAGTGCGACCTTTGTGGACGGTCATTTCGAACAGCGGATATGTGTTCCTTGTAACGTGTATCAAAATTCCGACCGGTTTGACCAATATATGTTGCATTACATTCAGAACATTGCAATTTATATACTCCCGATTTATGTTGCTTTTCTAGTTTATCTTTACCATTGCAAATATTTTTAAGAGAGTTATTTGTTCTGAAAGCCACATTTATATCATGCTTTCTAAGTGTTTTTGCAATACGTTCCGACACTGGACCAAAGTATGTTAGACTAGCTTTAAATTTTTTAGGTTTTTCTAATGGAATTCCATAAAGTTCTTTTCTAATCAACACCAATTGTTTCTTATTGATTATTCTATTCACAATATTCGGGTTGTATCCATTCGAAATGGCCATGCGATATATTATATTTAATTCCTTGTTATACTGATCCCTAGTTAGAGGAATGGACATCAGTCTATGAACATAACTATGGAAAGCTGCTAATTTATGTTGCCATGGATGACAAGATGAAGCTGGTATGGTTATATCTGTATAAGTTGGCTTACGATAAATCCCAAAGTGATGTCTATTATTAACTCTAGTGATTGTTACATCAAGGAAATTTAAAGAATTATTCTGTTCTATTTCTAATTTAAATTTAATTTTTGGGTGCAAATTGTTTAATTTATCTACAAAGACATCCAATTGTCTGTCCGTTTCAGTCCAGCATATAATTATATCGTCTACATATCGATAGTAATATAAAATGTGATTATTTTTAACAATATTTTTATTTTCAAAGTCATCCATAAATATGTCAGCCATTAAGGGACTCAAAGGTGATCCCATAGCTAGCCCTTCATTTTGCTGGTAGTAATCATTATTAAATCTAAAATAATTTTGTTCCATACATATATGTGTTAACTCAATCAACTCTGCCATTTCAGAAGGATGCGTTTTATTTATTTCTAACAATTTATTTAAAATGTCCAGTGTTTCGTTTACTGGAACATTAGTAAATAAGCTATCGACATCTAATGATATTAATTTACAACAGTTAGGTAAATCTATATCCTTGATTTTGGTGACTAGTTCAACAGTGTTTTTAAGTGCAAATACTGGCCGAAAAGAGGTTTTTAGTTTAATTATATTATTTAATTGCTTTGCTAATTCATATGCTGGCGCTCCAATATAGGAGACAACTGGACGCATTGGGATGTTATCCTTGTGAATTTTAGGTAAGCCATACAAAAGTGGGGCATGAGTGTTCATTACAATAGCCTTTTGTTTAGATGTACATTTGGGGAATATAAATTCTGATTTATTTATAGCTAGTCTAACTATTGCAGCAAACTTTTTAGTTGGATCTGTTGATAATTGATGGAATTCGTCTCCAAGAAGTATATCTTTTACTTTATCCACATACTCGTCCCGTTTCATTATTATAACTGTATTACCTTTATCAGCTTTAGAAATTACAATATTATCTCGTGCAATAGTGCTCTGTAACGATTTCAATATTTTCATGTCCTGATTAGGTATTGTGAGAGTGTGAGTGTTATTGATATCGTGCGCTATAATATTTTTAACAATGTCCCCTTTCTTATGAAGTGTTATAGCTAATTCTGTATCTACTGCTAGTGTTTCAAGCGATTTTTTAGAGTTTACAGTTGGGATATTGAATTTTAAACCTTTCTCTAAAAGTGTCATCTCATGCTTTGAAAAAACCGTATCAGTAAGATTTTTAACACGAGGATAGAAATCGTGATCAGTGTTGTCAGTAACTGCATTGTCATCTATTACTAGTTGGGATCTAGAGGAACTAGTTTGTAAGAATTGTAATTTCTTTTGCTGAGTAATGTATTTTTTGTGGCATTCTATTGAGGCAAAATCCCTT